>NC_053019.2:15430000-16055000 GCF_016746245.2 Drosophila santomea
TTTTGACTGTAGTGTCACTGTTCTATGAGTTTTTTTTTGAGTGTGAGTTCATTTCTTTTGGTCAAAAAGCACGTGAAACGTATATGATTAGGTAACAACAAAAGTTAGCGGTTGTCAGTTATATAGATTACCGAACCTCATTCTGATTACATTTTCTAGAAATAAAACTGATTAAATCTATTGTTATAGGTCACTTTTTTTCCGCCTCTAATTTCCATCAGATCAATATAATTTCGCTCTATGGCTCTTTGGAAGACATTAGATTTAAAGTTAAGGCGCTTTATTAATCTAAATTAAATGACTGGGGATCACAGTCCATTCAACAATCTCCAGCTACGTGTATAGTGCTAGCACAAAAGCAAAAATTCAATCAGCTCCAATTCCGAAAAACGTAATCGAATGGGAAACGGAAGCGGGACAATCGCAAAAACGGTTTATGGCCTAACCCGTGCTTTGAGAGCGCCATTCACCGGTCCGGAGTCACCGTTCAGGCTGCCGTTGAGACTGTGCATGCTATCGTGTCCGGCCAGCGGAGCACGGGGCTCCGAGGTGCCGCCTACGGACGGTTCGGTGGGATGGCCAGCCAGCTGGACATCGACGGTGGCGGTGGAGGCGGCAATGGAGTTGGTTTGTTCGGTCTGGTTCGATGAGGCCGCCGAGTGGGCCGGGCTGCTGGGGAAGGTCTTCATCTTGAGCTGCTCCACAATGCGGCCGCCCTCCTTGAGGAACACCTCCGATTCGTGCTGTTCCCGGTCCTCGTCATCGTTGCCAGTTTTATCACAGCTATTTTGCTTACTATTAGTATGTGTGGTACTGGTGGTGCCGTTGTTGTTATTGAGATGGTTGCGCTGCTTTCGCTGGCGATGCTGCATGTCCGTGGTGGAACCTGCTGCCGTGGAAATGGAGTTGCGGCCATGGATGAGCGCCTGCTCGCTGGCATCCTCCTTGTCCGAGTTGCTGTTCTTTCGCTTGCCCTCCGTGTCCTCGTACTTTCGGCTGGCCTTGCGCAGCAACTGCGTTTGGAGCGGCCCACACACAAATCAAAGTTGAGTGCAACATATATAATTTATGTTTGTTTCGGTAACATTTTCAGGGGGCAACGTTATATCAAATTGTTCAAATTTCGTGTTGCATAAAGGAAAAACAATTAAAAATTTGCATTAGCTAGAAATTCGATTGGCAGAAATTTTGATTTTGATTAATATTCTGGTGGAGTTTTCGTTTGCCAAAAAGCTTTTCCATTTCAAACGATTTGCTGGTTTAGTACGAATTTGCTTTAAATATTTTCAATAAACTTTTGAAACTCGCTTGTATTTGATATGCGCAAATCGTGCAATTAGTCACATGGGCTTAGATGTGTGGTAAATGTTTGTATGTGAATTTCGAACGTTTGATTCTAGGTAAATCAAAACCAAAGATTTTCGGAAGCTATAACTGAGAGTATGTGGCCACCCAGGTGTTTCACTGACGCTGTTCGGAGCGCCCATTAACTGATCGGCTTGGGATATTCAGTTAAGATAACCATAGTGTTTTGTTGGGGGCTAATAAAATTTTCTAATTAGCATGCAATCAAGGTGTAATTACAATTATGAAAAGCTTAGAGTTCGTGTTTGATTAGTAATTGTTGGCTTGTTATTGTTCGCGGCTCTCGTGTGAGGCAAATAAAATGGTGTTTAGTCTCAACTAAGACTGAAAACCAAAGCGTAGCATATGAAGTGATCGCTTTGGCGGGGCATCAATTAGTTGTTGGTCTTTTGTGCTCTACATTTTGCCAGTCGTTATGGTTATAATAATAGTAAAACAACAAATTAAGCGCAGATATTAACAAAAGCAGTAAAAATAACTAATTACTATAATAATGCAGCAACGGTGTACTGCAGAAAAGCGTTACTAATTGAAACAAGGTTGGGATATATAGAAACTACTGCAACATATAGCACCACTACTATAATACAATACTATACAAGGGATCCTTCAAGGACGACTCACCTCATCCTCGCGCTTCCGCAGATCTGTTTGCACCTCTTCCAGTTCCTCCTGAGCGTCGGTTGGTTTCATTTTGTAGCCGTCGTACAGCATTTTCAAACCAAATATTAAAAATAATGCAGTTGAGATATAATACGTATAAATCTGTGGGTGAAAAAAAAGAGTGATCTTAGTTTGTGAAGTTATCTAAAGCATATTTCCACGACCTACCTTAGGAATAAAGTTCGCTGCCATGCCAAATGCGCATGAGAGTACCGTCATTAGCGCCAAGGCGGCGATGGCACCGCCAAAGACAATCAAACGCGGATGGCGCATGGCCATGATGGCAGCAATGAAGAAAGTCTTATCCCCTAGCTCTGTTAGTAAGATAACAGAGATCGATGCGGTAAACGCATCGATAAAGGTGCCTTTCGTCTTCGGCCGATCCGCATCATCCTTTGGTTTCTCCGCTAAAGAACTCAGGTCCGTTGGCCTATTCAAATCGCCCTGCACCTCGATGTTCTGCAAGCATTAAAGCATATTTGTGAGTAGATGGTTCAAAGGAGGAAGTAGGTTAACGATATACTTACGCCCTGTAATCCGGATTCAATGACCGCATTGTCCGCACTATCCGGTTGTGCTTCTGCCGCACAAATTGTGCCGAATGTGAGCACCACCATCAGGGCCAGCGCCATGTGCCATTTGGCCGTGCGCTTCAGGTATACATTGTGTCTGGTCGTCTGCCAGAAGTAGGATTGGTTTTGTGACATCTTCGCTGTCTGTGGATAGGAACTCTCGCTCCTCTATTCGCGCCGCATGCAAATCTCGGGTTTCCTTTGAACTTTGAACGTGTACGTGTCCGTTGCCCTCGACTAACTGCAAAGAAATGAAGTAGAGCCGTTGAGAATCTCGCTCGCATGGGGTAAAATATACTGGGCCAGGCACAATGTTTATGGCTAATCGGGCAACAAGTGCTCTCCGCGGCATTATTTGTACAAGGCAAACTGAAAATCACTCGTGTCTGTGTTTGGCCAAGTCAAAACTGGGCTCGATTTCGATGGGGTATGGGGAATGGGGTATGAAGCTGGCGGGGAAGGTCGGGGCTCAGATAAGCGACCACTGCGACAAGTGTCGTCTGATATGGTCAATCAAAGTCGCTGCCCTCGACTCAGTTGGGAGCCCGTACAACTCAGTTGCCGAAACATATTCATCCCTCTACATGGCACGACCATTCAATACGTCAGAGGCAAAAGTACTCAACTATCGATTAGATAATGGCCAGGGAAACATTTGGGAATCTTTGCAATTTTTTGCTGAATACCAAATGCTCTGTGGGGTCTCCCCCTTGGCACATTTATACTGTTTATCTTTGGAGTCTTATGGCGCTAAATATTTTTGTGTCTTATTTGCTTAGATCGCAGTTCGTTATCTTAGAAATTAACCTACGGGCGGACAACTCTCGGAAATTATGTGCAGACTAGAAAGGTTGAATGTGGGATTAGCGTAATATTTATATTTCAAAAGAAATTTATATATAATCATTATACATTAAAAATAAATAAATACTTTACATTATCTTTAATTATTTTTACACTAGTGAAAGAGACCAGAATAAATGAAATAAATAAACTATACGTTTTTAAGACAGGACTCCTAAAGATAGAGTATAGATATAGACAGATAGATACGTGACCAGAGAAACCAGAAAAAGTTGGGCAGTAATTGGCACTATATCTGGTGTACATGCGTATGGTCATGTTTCTAGTTTTGTATGAATATATATAAGAGAATACATATGTATGTATATGTTTATAATTTAGTTTATGATATGGTTGGTAGCTTTGTGGGGGTTTTCTTTGATGATGCGAAAATTCAGCGCCATGCGTGTGATTCCCTTTTGTGATTAATTAGTTTGGAAACCACTTCGATTATTTATCCAATTATTTATTGAAGGACATTAACGAAGTTTAATGTTTAATGCCCTTATCATATCATCAAAAAGAAATCTATATATGTACTTTCTAAATTCTCTAAAGGAAATAAATCTTATCATATCATATCTGAGATTTAACCTGTGGGTGTTTAATGCAAATTGTATGCTTTACTGAGTAATTAATACGACTGAGTTATTTAAATATCCTGGTCGAGAAAAAACAAAGGGGGTTTCATCATGTTACGTCTTGTTTTAAGTGAATCAGCGTTGTTTATAAAAGAATCTGCTGCTTTGGGTATCTTTTTCCACTGGGCTTCCTGTGATTCTCATTTGCTAAGCAGAGATCCTCCTCTACGGTGGTTTTGTCGTTCTATACATATTTGTTCATATTCCATTAACGTCATCAAAGTGGATTTTTGCTCGATAAATATAAGATTCAAGACGCATATTTAGCACGGGGGAGCAGAAGCGAAAGACCGCGAAAGCTATCATTATGTAAACATACAATGTGTGCTGATTCTTTGATAGTTCCGTAGTTACGTACACACTTGTAATGGAGAGAGAGTGATACGAAAACTATAAACATATATATTTTGGGAGGGCGGTTTGGCCGAAACATTGTAAATAACATTTGATTAATACGCATACAAACGTATTTCCAGTTAATTTTAACTGAATTCAAATTACAAACTCACACACACTCGGAAATTTGCGTTGATTGTCGCGCAAAAAAATAAATAAGAACAAGAAACGGGTCGAGAACGGGCAGATAAATCAATTGGCTAGTCTACAAACAACAATACTCATGTATAATCAGAAATAATATTCATTTATGACCAGCTACGAATGTTGTAATGGTTTTGTTTTCGAATGCTTGGCATTGATTTCTGTTTCCCTTCTATTTATTTTCGCGAATTCTATTTTTGTAAGACACGCAACAACAAGAACAAAAACAACCGAATCTAACGGTTTCACACCACATCGCTGGCCAGTTAGCTATGTATGTAACATATGTAAGTTTTCTTTTCTGCGTATTTAATGGTTTATACTCTCCACGCGAAGTTATTGGCACAAGGTCAACTGTGTGATAGCTAATTTATTTATTTAATAGCTTTCATTATCGCATTGTTTTCATTGCGTTTCACTTGGCACTTTAATTGCTTTAAGCCTTTTTCCCGCCAGATCTAGCTAGCTGAACATCACTATCTGAAACACCTAGCCGCTGACGACAGCAAATTGTCAATCAATCGAAAGGCAACTGTACTGCTCGCAAATATCACACAATTTATAAGCATAGAGTGATTCTTTTGGTAACTCATTTCTCATGAATCAACGCCAACTTATAATTTAATTAGCTTAACTAGTGGAGCACAGAAAACACGTCCTTACATTGCGAGAATTACTTTTCGTTCTGTTCGGTGTTGGGAAACGCTCAAAGGCGAGCGGTACTGCACAACGATGTCGAATTTAAACAGCTGTTGTTGGCGCCTGTAGAACGAGATGGGTTATACTCTGCCAAAGAGCAGGATGGAAGAATTAGGGAGGAGCAAATGTATGCGATATTTTGCGGGGGTAATATGCATAGTTTTATAAATATGTTTGTATGATTGTAATTTAAATTTGAATGACATGATCTACTTATTAGATAAACCTTTCTTCTGTACTTCAAGACAACTTCTATTTCGATTTACTATGTTTTGCGTGTTCATTTTTGAATTAAAGAGTTTGTTAATGATGACAGTATTTTAATACACTTTGAAACATATTTTTACCGGTTAGCTATACAGAAATAATAGAAAACTGTTCAATATTTTGACAAAATTAAAATTTCCCTCCAATCATCGGGCTGTTGCGTGACTCGATACTTGCCACCGTTAAACAGACTCACAAGGAGTGTCTGAGTTTACCACCCCTAAAGCAAAAGAATTCCTTTTTTGTGACGGTCGAGCTCGGAATCAGACACGAATTTTTGTGGCTGGAAAAAGCTGGCATTGAAATGACAGAGCCAAGATGTCGATATCAAAATTATTCGTGAAAGTATTCAACGAGGATATATTCGAGCAGGTGGACCACGATAATCTGTACTCGGACCTGGACGATGACTTGGAAGGCGCTAATTGCTCGACGGTTCCGGATCCGAGGCCTGCAAAGCTCGCCGATTTGTCTGTTACCAAGTAGGAGTGTCTTACGCCCCCGAGGTTCACCTTTTCTATAGACAGTCCTTTTTCTTAGGCAGATGATCATAGTGCGAACATGGCTAGATGACAAGTTCCAGCAAATCCAGACCGACAGCAATGAGGAGATCCGGCGCCTGTACATGGAGACAGAGAGTCGCATTGGCCCGGATCTGACCATATTCGATGTGGACTATACGACCACAGTGCGCGTATCCTCGGATCGTCTGGCCCTGCGCTCCCAAGGCAGCTTCAACACGGTCCGGTCTAATTGTTGCGTGTACGGCGGTCGCTGGATGTATGAGGTAATCACTATTATAGGGAGTGGGAATAGCTATACCCTATTGCTAGCTTTATTGGGGAAGGAGTGGTAGATTTGGCGTTGGTTGACTACAGGTCAATGACTCGCATCGAGGAGTGTGGGTTGCTCGTGCGTACTAAGAACGTGTCATTTTTTACAGATCCACCTTCACACTAAGGGCGTAATGCAGATTGGTTGGGCCTCCAACTCCTGCCAGTTTAACGAAAACAGCGGAGTGGGGGATACAAAGTCCAGCTACGGATACGATGGCAGCAAACAGCAGATCTGGCATATATCCACCAAAAAGTAAGCTACTCTCACATTAACTATATATTTGAAGTTTACTTATGATTACCTTCCAAGATACGGTGACAAATGGCAGATTGGCGACGTTATTGGCGTGACTATTGATGTGGATAAGGAAGTGATCGAGTATTATCGAAACGGACGTTCGATGGGCGTGGCGTTCAACAAGTTGGAAAAGGGTCCAGGCATCACATTCTTCGCAGCCATCTCCTTGGGCTACACGCAGGGTATTGGGGCTAACTTCGGGAATAGGCCCTTCATGTATCCGATAGCGGGCTTCCAACCGCTTATGGCCCGACCCATCCTTAAGCTGCAGCGTGCAAACCTGCTGTTGAACTACTTAGTAAACCTCGCTGGCATCTTCTCCAAGTACAATGCCCAATCTGGGATGTCAGCAACAAATGGGACAGAGGCCCGCGTTTCCACTAAAAAGACCGTCTACTGTATATTTGCTACCTTGCTGATTGAGAAGTTCACCAATGAGATATTTGATCCATACATCATCGAAGACGTCCTGCTGAATAGGATCTCAAGCCTAACAACTCTAGCGTCAGAGAAGGAAAACTCATACAGCGTACTACACGGCTTGTTGTCTCTCTTCTGGAACTACATGGAGGGCGACGAGATCAAGTTTGTGCTTCGGAAGCTAGTGAATGCTTTGCTGGCTACTTTTACGCATACGATACAGGGCTTGGACTATGAGAAGCATCGCCAGGCGCTCGGAACCCTGCATTGCCTTTGCCTGCACGAACAGACCAGAAAGTATCTGCTTGAAGGAAAGCTGTTCAAAAAGCACTGGTACGGCTACGAGATAAAACTTGTGTAATTCAGAGTATTAATCATTTTCCGTTTAGCCTCGCCTTTTTCCTCTACATACATCCGCTGGAGTTTTACATAATGGAGGAACTGCTGCCCGACAGTATGGCCTGGACAGAAGGAATCGATGGGCCCAAGGAAAAATATCTTAACGTTGCCGAGAAGGTGCGCAAAGTTACGGAGCCACTGTATGCGGCACAAAGGGATTTGCTCTGCACGCTGTTGATAAACTCGGATGGAACAAGGGAAAGTCCGTCAAGCCGCTCAATATTTTTGAGCAAACTGCGTCGCTATGTAATCGATCTCAGCATGGAGCAAAGGGTAAGTGTGACCACTGATGATTTTGCACAGAGCTTATAGATCCTTTACCTTCGTGTAGCCCTTCCACGCGTTTTTCTTCATGCAATCGAGCATACAGCATCCACTCGATGCGCCGGTGGCCCTTGCCTTTGCTAGCATTCTTATTGATCAGACGCGCTCGATGTTCAAGGAAGAAATGCCTACAAAGAACGTGGAGGTGAACAGCGATTTTTTCATAGATGGTACCTTTGACTACATGCACTTTGATCGCGTTGGAGGTGTCTTGTCCCACTTGAGGAAAGTTCATCGGGCCGACATCGACGCTAGGTTAGGAACTGCTCGAACTCAGCAAATTTATGAGGATGATAGGCAAAACTTGCGAGTCAATGAAGTTGGTATGTATGCGATAACTTTTTGTAGCTACTAAAGCAGGCAGTACAACAATTACAACTTGTAATTATAATTTCAGATACTACGCTTTACCTTTTGGGCGAAAACATAAACAATGTGGCCGTAGTTGGACATACTCAGGGTGCCAACAACACAACCTACACCCATTTTTTAAATACACGACCCAATAGCAGCACCGAATCCTCGCCAGGCAACGCGGATATGGAGGCCAGCCTTTGCGAACTTCTTGATTTGTGTATCATCTTTTACTATTCGGCAGGCCATAAGTATATAGTAAAGATAGCTACGGTAAGGGACGAGATCGCTGCTCTGAATGAAGTACTCAAGGAGACGAAGTTCTACCGGGAGGACATCGAACGTAAACTAGGGGCATTGGAGCAGCATGCCAATGTCTGCATGAACGAAAATCACCAGCATGTGATGGGCGAGCTACGGTCCAAGTTCAGTCAGCGGCAGAATGTTTTTGCAGTATGTTGATCGTTTGCCAGTCGGTTTTTATAAGCATTAAGAATATGTTCCTTTTCATTTGCAGACACGTTCTATAGCGCTGGCAAGAAAGCAAGTTTGGCTAAGAGGAGTGGCCCTAAACAATCACAGGCGATCCCTGCTCATATGGTTACTAGAGCGCATGCTACGAACTTTGACGGTATGCAAATGGATTAGTAACTTTAATTCCTATTAATCTTATTCTTACTCCTTTTCCCTTCTTCAGAGTGCCTCAAATACGGGTTCTTTGTTCTCATTTGTACCTGAGGTGTATGTTAATACACTGCCTATTCTGTTGGATGCCGTAATGGACTTTAGTCACCATGACTTGAAAGCGCAATTCGAGGCCTCAGATGCGGAATGCAGCGTGAACGCAGCAGCGGAGTTTCTAGGAATTCATTCGGCAGATCCGCGCATTGTGCTTGCGTCCTGCAAAGACTCATTGCTGCAGGCTTTGGGAACGCTCACCTGCCACAAGTCCGGAGTGCGAGCTCTGGAACGAACTTCGAAGAGGTCTCAGGCTAGTCTAGTTCGTGCCCTGCTACGCCCCTATGAAAACCGGGCTTGGGGCCAGAGTAATTGGCTGCTATTGCGCTTTTGGATGGGCGAGGGTTATGCCTACAAGGATTCCCGCCAACCCTCCGTGTGGCAAGGTGGCTCACTGCCCCTCCATCAAGGACTGTGTCGCAGTCGTTCCAGAAATGAAACGCATACAGGGTTGCTGCACAACGTCGCTCCGGCTAATCCTTCAAAGCATTTTCAGCGTTTAATCGGCTCAAAATTGTTGGAGGATGAGCCATTTGCTACCGCATTCCTTAACTCGGTTCTAAGCCAACTAAACTGGGCTTTTTCCGAATTTATTTTACTGCTTCAGGAGGTCAGTTTTTGGTTCAAGTTTCATGATTTACATCAACTATATTTAACCACATTCCTTAGATCCAAAATACCGCTCAGAGGCAGGAAAACACACTGTTCGAACCCAAGCAGCTTAAGATTTGCTCCATGTGCTTCGAATTGACTGTTTCGCTGATGCGATGCCTGGAAATGGTCATCACAGCTGCGCCAGAAATAGTCACGGATGAATCTCGTCCAAACAGCGATCTGTTGCTAAATCGCATCTGTCAGTTGATCAGTCAGGTGCTCTCGCGGGTTACTGTGCCACCCGGTTGTTTCCAGTTCGTGGTGGACATGTGCTCGGCGGATCTTAATGCAGTCACCCACTATCCCATAGTGACCGCTGCTTTGGGGATATTGCTAGCCTTAATGCAGGACGAGATGGAGAGCGATTTGAGACCTCAGATTGTAACGCGGGTGTCTCGGGCTTTTCTCACCGATCCGAGCTTCCAATTTGCCACGCTGGAGTTTGCACTAGGAGAAATCCGGACACCACTGCTGGAGCAGAAGAATATACCACGGGGTAATTTCGATCCCTCTTCCAGGCCGCACATTGATCCACTGACAAACGATGTACGTGTGCCTCTTCCTAATAATTCCAAACGAATTCGTGCCGATCCGCCAATCCTGAAGTTTGCCCTTAATGATTGTAAGTATTTTAAAACGATAATGGAATGATTATAAGTAAGGCAATGTTCCATTTCGCAGTTCCCTCTCATGTATCCTGTGAAGAAATCGACAATGTCCGCAGGCTTATCGAGAGCTTGCGGGTGAAACAGACTCTGCTTTCGGACATTACACTGCCATCGGAGGACTCCCTGTGTCCGATCTGCTGCGCCAAGCCCATCACTGCCGTCTTCACGCCATGCAAGCATCAGTCCTGCAGCGACTGCATCATGCAGCACATGATGAACTCCAAGGTGTGCTTTTACTGCAAGACCACCATCCAAACCATTGAGACTCTGGACGGCACGGTCATCTATTCCAATGAGGATGTAGTTCAGACGCCAATGATCGAGAGGGCCTAAACAAGAAACCCACCGATAACAACTAAGGAAATACTCCTTTGAAGGCCCAACCAAATCTAGTCGAACTCATACGCTTTAAGTGTATATATACATATATTTGGGTACATTAACTTGTATCGTTTCGTAAAATTTTTGTTTCAGTTGTATGCTTGCCATTATAAGTTCAGATGTGATATGCCAAAAGTGCAATGAAAAGAAGTTGAAAATAAGAGGTATTAAACAGATTACAACTCAGAAATATATTAAGTAGCACAATATTTCATTTTGCTATTTTTTTTTGCCATGCTTTTATATTGTTTTACGCAATAAGTTAAGACAGGAAACAAAGTGAATGCATTTATTTTGAAATAAATATCAAAATGTATAAATCTTCGTGATTTATAGTTTAACAACTGTCAACCTAAGATCTCTTAATAAAAGGATGTGCCACTTTCAGATGAGCAATTATGAAAGCCATTCCATGATTTATTGTCTTTGGAGTAGACCACCAAATAAATATAGGGAAATAACATTTCAACTTTGCTATATTGCGCAGCTATTTAATAGAATATTTATTTAAATTGTTTTGCATTACTTGGTTTTCGCATTATTGGAATCAATTTAAAACATTTAGAAAATACATAGCTCAGATTTTCTCTGGAAATATTTGTTTTGTACTCGTCTACACATAAAAACTACTTAACCATTTAACTACTACAAATATATAGAGATTTTATAGTACATTTATAGTTAGTTTAGTTTACTTTGTGAGCAATTTATGCCTCAGGTGGTTTCATGAAAATGTACGGAAAGGCATTTGCCTTTCCATTTGTAGTTTGATTTCCTGTTGGTATTGTCATATTTAGAGGTCAAGAAATTTAAAATCTTTTGAATAATACACATATGTAGGTATCAAGGGTGCTAACAGTTTTTACAGATTTGTAGCATATTTAGACACTGATTTGCCAAATTTTAAAGCCCTGCTTGACTAGCTATAGTCTGGGTACACGTAATATGTAGGTACTTTCTTTATCTAAGCTATTCTATACACTATGAGATTCAACATCTATCTAAAACCTAATAATTGCTGACTAGTTATTATTACTATACCAAAAAGCACGCGGGAACATTGAGCGGAATTCGAGTCAGTATACATGATATGGAATCGGAGATAGATGAGCTCCTGTCCTGCCATCCTCTACAGAATCCGGCAGGCATTCGAGTGCATCCGGTGAGAGTGACGTCCATTTCCGTGTCCAAAGCCGCTGCAGCACTGATGGGTTATCCCGCCACGTGGAGAATGCTGGAAACTCTGGCTGTTGCTCATCTTCGGATCCATGTGATGACAGCTGGGAGCATGACTATGACTATGTCGCGGAATGGTATAGAATGTTTGAAAGGAGTACTGAAGGTGTGATTCGGGATCTACCCACCCATGACTGCAGAGGCCGGAGTCTGAGATGGAGCTGGGCATCAGGCGCTGTTGCTGCTGCTGCGGCGGCGGTGGCAGGAACAGTGGACACCCACCGGCAGCCAAATCACCACCGCCGTCATGGCCGTAGAGGGCCAGTCGCATGCTGGCCGCCTTTGTCGCCGACTGGGACTCCACTTCGTGAACCTCTTCGATCATCTTGTCCAGCTTCTCCATTGCCTTGGTCTGCTTGGCGGCCAGAAAGGCCTTTCGCGCCGCCTTCGACATTGAGTGCGGTCTGGAAAAAGAAGTTTATGTTACTGTTGGAAAGATGAAGTCCTTCTCGTTGGCTCACCTGGCTGGTGCCGAGCTAGATCGATTGGGTGGGGGTGAGTGGAGGGAAATGGATGATACCGAATCCTTCGAGCCTGGTCGTTGGCTGTCGCCTTTGCTGGTGCTGGCCTGAACCATGTGTACCACTGGAGCCACTGACATCGGCGGCGACTTGGATCGCATTGGACACACCACGGCAGCAACGGCTGCCACGGCAGTTGGAGTGCTGGCATCCAGACTGCTGCTGTTGGAGAAAGTGATTTTCCTGATAAACGAGAAGTTGGCTGACGGAGTTCTCTAACCCATCCAAAAACTTACTTCAGCTTGGTCGCCTTGTCGCGATCTAATGATGCACTGCTGCAGCTGGCCGTTTCTCTGGCTGGAGCCGTTGACGGAGGCGTCAGTTGGTCCATGGCGGCCAGTTCCTCCGGTGTAAATTTATCCGGATTACTGGGTCTCGGCTTTGGCGGTGCGCTGCCAATCCGGAATGGAGGAGTTGGGCTAAAGCCGCATGGGCTCGGATTGTTGTTGTTGTTTGCCAGGGAGGAGCGCGAGATTTGCAGGTCCTCGAGAAACTCCTCGGTGTCCAGGATGAGAGAGCCGAAAATATCCGAAGGAGTCCGCATAAATACGTGGCCCGTGGAATTGGAGCGGGACTCGCGACGTCTCTCCTGATCCGGTTGGGCGCAGCCTCTCACCGGAGAATTGGCCACGCTTCGCCGTGCCACATCCTTGAAGGTTACGGGTGAGTAGATGCGACTGTTCCGGTCGTCCGGGGCGGGACCTCCACCCGCCGCCGCTCCAGTTGTTCCAGAAGCTGCTCCTCCAGCTGCTGGCGGTACCACTTCACCTGAACCTCCAGTTAATGCCTCCGCCACCACGGCCTGGTGGTGCAAGGACATGTGAGCCGCTGCGGTGGCAGTAAGTACCAAACCGGACATGCTGGATGAAGGAGCCATCACATCTACAGCAGGAACATTGGTGGCGGGTATGGAAACTGCCAGAGAAACCGAAACGGGAACCATCGGAGTCAACGGCTTGGATACCGGAGGCATTATGGCCTTCGTCTTGGGTGTGGGCGTTGATGGAACAGGTGAGAGCGGATGAATCTGCAGTGCGGCGGTTAATTGCAGAGGCAGTCGGTTCTCACGCTCCTCCAGCCAATAGGTGCCCATGGTGCCCTTGCCCTTTACATCGATCTCACCGCGCTCGATGATCTTGTAGTTGGGTCCGATAAGAACCTTCGTGGACTCGGATATGTGCACCTTCATGGCGATGCTGGTGGACTCCATACGTGAGGCGGTATTCACCGTATCCCCAAAGAGGCAATAGCGGGGCATCTTGAGGCCCACGATGCCCGCCACCACGGCGCCCGAGTGGACGCCCACACCTGAAGGGTATCCGCTTTAATATTAATATATAACTAAAGATTAGGCATTCTTACGTATCCTTAAGTGCTGGCCCGTTGAGGGATCCTTTAGATCGGTAATCGCGTCCACCATATCTAGGGCCATATCACAGACTCGCTCGGCGTGATTGGCATCCTTATCTGGAGCACCCGCCACCACCATATACGCATCACCAATAGTTTCCACCTAGGCTTCATCGGTTAGCATAGAGTTAAACAATAATGGAATGAACCGCACCTTGTACACTGAATTCCGCTCCGTCAGCTTATCGAAAATGGAGTACATGGCATTTAGCATGGACACCACCTCCATCGGAGTAATGCGGCTGCAAATCTCGGTGAAGGTTACGATGTCTGAGAACAGGATGGAAACGCTATCGAACATCTGTTGACATAAAATATGATTTTATAATCGTTATCTGGGATGTGGTTAGGTGGATCACTCACCTCACAGGTATCAATGGGATTCTCGCCTCGTCTGAGCCTATCAGCCACCTGTTTGGGTATCATCTGGTACAGAAGCTCATCCGTTCTTCGCATTTCCTCATCCAACTACGGATTACACCTTGTTATTTTTGAGTAACAATCTAATACTCTTATATTTCTTACCAATCTCATGGACTCCTCCAGCTTTTTCGACTTCTGTTGTTCCTGATCCAGGGCCAACTTGAGCTCCACCGATTGTTGAGTACCCGCCAGCATAAGATCCCTACTGAAGTCGTGCATGGACAGATCGTTGATATATAGACCTGTGGTTATTAGTGAGGTCAGATCGGGCATTACGGGTGTACCCAGAAACATGATCATGCGCCAGTTCTCCATGTAAACCATTTGGCCTGCGAAACATACGTATTAGTAAGTTACTCTATTACAAACACCACAACTTCTTTGAAGCCAGTTTTACAAATTAAGCCCCAGTTCAAAAAATAAAGTTCATTTTAGTAAGAACTTTAATTTTTTTGGATTTTGACCTAAGGCATTTCCGTTTACCTTTTAATCTAAGAGACTTTTCCGGTTCGCTGCCATCTTCGTGCTGGAGTAAGTCCTCGTTTTGCACATCAAATCTCTCCGTAACTGGATCCACAGTGACCAGCTCAAAAATGTTGTTAGTGCGATTGAGTATCTGATAGGTATAAAGGGTTACGTAATATTATGAATATGTAAGGCGCATGCTTACAGTTTGAAACTTGAATGCAATTAATGGACGAACTAGGTCAAACCAGGCCGTAATTTTCTTTCCCAGAAGCTCCGGTAAAATCACCATTAAGGAGTTACCAATACTTCGCACAACCATATCGGCACTAAACATAAACGAATTCATCAAAAGTTAAATGGCATTTCATTAAAAATAAGTTATGCTTACCCAAAAACCATGCAAAAGGGAAAGATCTCGAACAACACATGAGCACTGATGGGCAGGTGCTTCTCCTCCCGGGTCATTGCCAAGGACGCTAGTGTGAACGCCCTGTTATCGAAGGTCAGCTGGAAGGTCACGTGGACCGTGTCGAACAGGATCTCCTCCCGAACGAGCTCGATGTGCATCTCCTTGTGGTAGAAGTACCGTGCCACCTCTGAATTTATAATCGATATGATCAGAATCAGCTAGTAGCCTCCAAGGAAATGCTTGGATATATTACCTCGGATTTGACCCATGGTGTAGTAGACGAATCCTCGACGCTTGGAACGGTAATGAAGGGTCAGACCCTGCTTCGTTTCGTTTTCGCAGATGAAGCTGGGAGCTCTCATCCGCGGATACGAGAACTTCAGGTACTCATGCAGGTTGTCCAGTCCGTTGAGGAAGTCGCGCATGTGGCGACCCAGAACGGAAAGAACACGATCGTAGCCATACTGGCCCACAAAGCCCACAAAGTAGACGCCCATCTGGTCCATGAAATCCCGCTCGGAAACGCCCAGCACCTGAAAATGTATATTAATTCCAAAAGAACAAACTTCATGTCTTCACTTCATTTATTTTGGGGTATTAAGCACACACCTGTTGAGCCTTTTTGGCCAGCTTCTGCAGCAGATTCTCGGGATAGACCTGATGGACGCTGAAGGAGGGCGAATCGATGCCTGCCTGTCGCCGGATGTCCTCCCATTTCTCCTCGCCGTAAACGGACTTGATGTACTCGGAGAGGTTCTCCAGCAGCAGTCCGTACATCTTGGGGCAGAGGGAGTCACTTCCTTAGGCTTCACTTGGCTGACATTGATGGCTGTACCTGTAAATACAGCCCGGAATCAATTGATTGACACCCAACTTAGGTTACTGGTTTAATTAGATGTACAGGAAATGAGTTTGAATTTGCCTATATAAGGTGATCAATCAAAGTGTTTTCACAAAAATATACAAAATACTAATTTGAATATCCTTGACATAGATTCTGTTCAAGAATTCTTCGCTTCTTTCCGCATTTTTAATGACTTTTTTAATGGCCGGCATACTTTTTAAGAGAATTTATGGATTCCCTCAGTGTGAGTTGGCATTACACATACGCCCGAGTGGCTTCGGTCTGCCTGAAAAATTGTGCCATTTTTCAGCAGGTCCACTTGGACCGCGAAATCATTGAAAAACTGAGTGCCCGACTTGATTCCAATGGACCAGACCGTTGGCGCCTCGACTCCAGCCACAAGCATATTATTTTCGCATCACTCTGTTGATTCAGCGTGTCATCGCATCCATCGTTCTATTCATCCGCGGAGGCAACTGTCTCGCCATGGTTTTCAACGCCACTTTGTTGGTCAACCAAACCAACAGTCGTCAAGTTCTATGGGAAGTTGCAAAGTGGTGGCACGTTTGCGGTATTAATTGGGAATTGCGGTATTAAGAAGGGATTATATCTAGTATAAATTTGATTTTAAATTCATATCGTTATTAGAAACTGTTCTATTAATTTAGAGCTTTGACATGCCCATTTCCTTTGACAACATGACCTAACCACACAACAAAGTCACAATATATTGGCCTTCAGCAAAAGCCATAAAGAACTTTCAATTAGTTGGGGTAATTACATTACATGCCGCACTGTGGCTACAGTATGCGACATACATAGATGCTACATATAACAGTCATTAAATCACTCATTTATATACGTGGATGACATTTGAGCAGAGAAACTCGACTTTTCTATTGCCCAGTTCATTATCCTTGGGCAGGACGAAGCTAATTGCCGCTGGGCCAAGGATCTGTTAATTTAGCCAAGTCCAACTGAGTTGTGCTCACAATTTAGAGGCAAGGACAATTGCTATATTGCTATTTATTCGCTCCCCCTTTGAATCTGGGCTAATTGAATTGCATTTACATTCAAAGAAATGCACCTGGCTCTGGCCATGGCTTCTAAGAATAAATTTCACTCCGACACCTTGAGGCATCTCGGCAACTCGGCGGCACGGCTGCACGGCGCAAATGAATGGGATCTGGTGGCATATGTTTCCTCCTCGAATGCAATCCGCATATGTTCGTCTCGATTGGCAACTAAACCAATTTGCCAACTGGAAATTGAGTCGAGCACTTGGCTGCGCCGCTCCTTTGGGAAATTCCCATCATGATGCGCCCAACTAACCAACTAACAATTGCGACCAAATTATATGAAGACTGCAGCATCTTCGCAGGATCCAAGGACACACATCCCACAATCGACACCAAGTTGCAGGTGTCGATTTGTACAAGCCCTCATTTGTGCCCTCTGCACTCGTAATTCACAGTTCGCCTTGTGTCACAAGTCATTTCAGGCGCTTTGAACGTGGCCCATTATCCCTTCGCCCATAAATCGCCCGGTGGCGAATAAGGTCTGAAATCATAAATTTATGCATATCAGGGCAATTTGTTTGTGGCTCATGGTTGTTAGCTTTAAAACCAGAATATTGCTCTGCTTTGATTACGGGAAAGTATGATTTATTCGGCTTTTGTACAAAGGAATTTCGGAATGATATGCAATTTAAATACGTATGGAAAACAGTATATGCAGTACCTACTGACCATAAATTCTGTAATGTATTCAATTTTCATTTGTATATTTATTTGAATATAACACATACAAAATATGTATCGGAAGTGTTGTATTGCTAAGTGGAAAGTAATTAGGTATAGAATTTCCTATAAACAAAGGAAAAAGAACTGTATCCCTTGACGTCAACTTGCTAATATATGTACTTTGCATCCAGTCGATTTTATGTTTTGTTTTTTCCTGTTTTTGTCTATTTTCCGCCTTTCTTTTTATACACAGATAAATCTTTGTTATATGTACGAGGTTCCAAATAAAAAACAGCTTCAAAATATTTTTATCACACAATGATGTGTGAAATATAGAAAACGACACAAAACTAAGCGAAAAAGACAGAAAAACTGAGAAACAGCCAAAGTACAAGACAATGAACAAGTTAAAAATTTGGACAGCCAATGAGACGGGTTAAAAAATAAACGAAACTTTCCGTTTTGGCCTTCCAATATTTTGGTATTGGGCGGTAGACACCCCCTAAAATATAGTATTATTATATCGAGAAACACTTGTGCCAAACATATCAAAACATTGTCCACATTTGTGCTGTCATCTGTGGGCCAAATGGACCCGAGTAATCTTTATTCATATACTTTGTATAATTGTATATGTAAGATTCTTTTAATTACATATTCGCTTCCCCTTGATTTCATGAATGGAATGGAATGCAGAGCCAGAATAAATGGCTTTTTGTGTGCTTGTTTTCATTCGTATATTATACACTGAAAGTCAAAAATAATAAACAGGATGTACAAGTTGTATCTCTGTGACGTCAGCAGGCTATTGATAAACGAATGACTTCTTCTCAAAAGGGGGAGGAAAGTTCAGAGGAGGAAATGAATTTCAAGTGGCTGCTCACTGGCTAACTGTTAATGGCTTTCCTAATTATATTTGAAAACCAAAAACTTTTAACCCAAAGTGTCAGCAGCAATGTTCTATAAGCCACTCAAAGAAAGTGACCAAAATAAATATTCAAACGTTTTCCCATTTCGCCAGTTTGTCTGACCATCATCAATCTGTCACCAGAAATATTTGTGTCGAAATTCAAGGTTAATTCCGTGCAATTTCCTCAACTGCATTGACCCTTGTGTCCTTGGAGATCAAGAAGATGAAAAGAAATAGACACTAATTTATTTATAAAGAAATATATGGGCCAAGCCAAACACGCCAAATAACTTGTGGATTTTTCTTAATTTTCAATTTTCCAGCCCGACGAAGAAATCGTCTGGCATTCAATTTTAATGAAATTATAAACAAAATGTGTGTTTTCAGGCACATAGCTTGTGAAAGCCAAATAAATTATGGAAGGCAAACCCCCAGTGGCATTGAGCAAATGTACGCATATGTATCTCTCAATACATAAAGCCCCTATACATCCATTTTTTTACTCCCCCACGATCTGCAATTGTGCGACTGCAGAAACAATTAATTTTCAAGTTCATTTGCGTGGGTCGTTGGCGCTTCTTGGAGAGCAGGCCCGATTCCAATCCCAATACCATTCCGAATCCCAATCCCAATCCGATCAGAACCTATCTGACCAAAGGCTATAGATACGGATTTCGGCTGCAAAATCAGGCGAGAGAATATATCCACGCGAATACATCGAGTACACATATTTATTTTTATATTTCTAGCAGAATTCATTTGAAGGTGTCTGCTATATGTTAAGGTTAAACATCGTTATATATAGACTCGGCCAAACTATGTATTAGTGCCACATAATGTGTGTATTTTTATTCAAATTGTATGATAGACAGCATAGAGTGGGAAAAGCTTTTCAGTTGAGGCATTAGAAGCCATTAAGCTCTATTTATGAGTCCCCAGGTGATGCAAGTCGAAAAAATTGAATCTAAAGAGTACATTTACTGAAACCCTTTTAAACAATACATTTCATTTTTTTAATATGGCAAATCGTTTTAAAAGAGAGCATACGAAACGCTCACAAAACAAAAAGCATTCGGTACAAAACAATAGACCAAAATATATTTATTTTCGCTTACTCGCTATGACTCAAAGTGGTATTTATATTAATTATATTTTGTAGCTTTTCTGAGCTGCTGAGCCACAGCAAATTGCGCATACGCATCGTTGACATTGTAGGATATTCATTTATCGTTTCATTTCATTTCACTGGCGAAAACTATAATCGACCTTCACATTGGGAAAGCAATTTATTACGGACCAAGTGCCAGAGTAATAAATTGCTTATAAATGATATGCATTCACTCTGCGTTTTACTTTCTGAAAACTAAATGTCTAATCCTCTCGCCCGAAATTAAATGCAGTTTACAATTAATTTGGGTATAAACTGCGTTATAAAATGTGGGGAATTTGCGAAAGCAAATTGTTTGACATTGTTTGCATTTGTGCCACTAAATAATGAGCTTACATCCTCAACCCCAATCCTCAAGGGCCATAAATTTCTCTAAGATGATTATTTTTTAAAACGCTTTGCCATTTAATTAGTTTAAAAATAATTGAATTATATTTGCAAATTGAATTTGAGGTTCCTTTTAAGGGTATGCAGTTCCTAGCCAACTTTTGTGTGTCCTTCAGCACAACATCAAAGATGGTAATGCACATTCAAGCGCCAAAAAACTAAAATTAAGTAAAAAACGAAAGACAAAAACGAAAGTAAACTAAAAAGTTGCTCAATTCATTGTAGTGGGAAGCCAAAAAAGTGTGCCAGAAAGTAAAAGTTGAATCACATCACCGAATTCACTGATTGGCCGAAATGAAAACCTTTGCCAGGTATTTCCCAATTTCCCGTGAGTTTTTGTGCATTTTCATTTGATTTTCGATTTGGTTCATCAAACCGCATTCGCTTATTCAAAGTCAAGTTCAAGTTTAAATGACGCTGCAAGTCTGTTTAAGGGTTAAATTCACAAATTAGCCTTATATAAGGTAAACAAACAAAGTCAAAAGAACATTTCAATGCACTTGCATTTGGCCTTGAGTTCATGGGAGAAAAATAGGAAAACACATGCAGGAAATTCTGTAAGCGATCTGCACGATTGAAAAGGTCAAACCGATCTCCATGAATGTAGTCACTATTATTAGAAACATATGTACTCCCAGATCTGCCCTTCAACTCGGTCCGATGTAATTGTATATGATGGGGGAAGAAGCTTTACCCATCGTTGTTTATTCGTTTTCTTAGGAATTTCGCTGGAAAAGTTGTGTTTGAATTATCAAGCATTAGGTCGCACGTGGGCAGAAAAAATATACCCTTCATTAGGGTATTTTTACTATCGAGTTATAACATAAGTATATATAATAGTTAAAAAAACCAACTAACAGCAAAATAATATTGAATTTTACATAATACGTTTAAATATGTAAAACCCCCTATATAGGTTACTTAATACCTCATATATTGCATAGTCAGGGTATCTGCATTTGGCTTAATATACCTGGACCACTTTTGTTTATTTATCTGTGTGGGCATGATGCTGGAAATGGTTTTCCATTATCAGGAAACTACATTTTAGCAAATGCCAAAACCAAAAGAAAACGTAAACAAATAAACGGAATTTAAATGCTGTCATGCCAAAAATTCCATCGACAACTAACCACATTTTAAATTGGTTAAAAAGCAGTCAAGTAATGATTTATCAAAAGCGTATACAGTCCATTGATCAATATAATACCTTTCCCTTTGAACTTCTAAAGACAGCGTTTAAATTATGAAAAGGCATAGGGAAAACAAAAACTGAAAATAGAGTGCGGGATTTTGTGAAAGAAATATTGGCTCATACGAGTAACATATATGTGTGGCATGAGTTAGCTGGCTTTCTTTTTATGATCATCGCCAGCGTCATCGCGGTTTCGGTATTGAATCGTTGCAAACAATGAGTGGGTGCGGGTGCCAGCACACGATCTATCAGAAAATGGGAAAGCTTTCCCATAACCGATCTCCGGAGCTTTGCAACACACTGATGCGATGAAAATCGCTCACGGATAGAGCAACCTACGCCGTAAAGGAATGCGCCGTGCTTTTGGGGCCGAAACGGAATGGCAAAATTCTGAAACGAGGAAAATTGGTGAGGCGAATTTTCATGGGGTTTGCAGTTTGAAAAAATTCTTCGTTGAGGATAGATCGCTATTTTTTAGGAGTAAATTTAAATTGTAAGCGAACCCGAAAACATATTAAACAACACAACTGAATAGTACATTAAATAATTATAAACGAAATAAAAAACAATCAAATCAAATTGAATAAAGTGCATTACCACAGCTGACTGTGAAGAAAAAACAATTACATGGTGAAATAATTATGGAATTATGATCGCATTATGAATGAACCGATATTCCATGGCAAAAAGACATTGACTATAATTATATAAGAGAGATCTTACCCAATGACATTTGATACCAAAGTGTTGGAGCTCTTTAAAAGTTTGTGCAGTGAAATATTAATACAAAAATCCGATATTGAATTAA
Source organism: Drosophila santomea (assembly GCF_016746245.2). Taxonomy (NCBI): domain Eukaryota; kingdom Metazoa; phylum Arthropoda; class Insecta; order Diptera; family Drosophilidae; genus Drosophila; species Drosophila santomea. Next base: position 15,452,184 of record NC_053019.2, read on the forward strand.
ATTCGAAAATTTATTTCATTTAATGGATAATAAGGACCTATCGCAATCATTCGATTCGAGTAGCTAATACTTTTGAAATACTTCAACTAAATTGTTATTAGACTTTGCACACTTCTTCGATACTACTAAAGTAAATTCCGATGAAAGCCAGAATAACAGAACGATTTCAACTCAAGGACATTTAAAAATAAAACCCAATTTAGCTGCAGCTTACACACAGATACATTCACACCCACTAGCCCACTTACACGCACACACTGACACCTAGAATATTCGTTTTTTCTGGTTCTCATACTCAGAAGTGTGAAATTTGCTAAGCAACAAAAAATATTTTTATATTTGAGCAACCAGAAGAAGCAATACATGAAAAATCACAAAAACCGAACCGAAACATATATTTATTTTTAGTGAGATTGATCTTGCGGTAGCTGCTGTTGCCTGATCGTGGTATTATATTAGATTATATGTATATGTTTTATAAACTTTGCACTGCTCGAAAGTGGCACACAGTCTGTTTATTTTCGAACCGAGAGACTTTCAACGCGAAAGCAAAAAATTCAACTGAGAAAACATCCCATCAATCGAGAGACAAGCGACTCGAATTCGTGCGTGCTGCCTGGCATTTCCCGGGAAATAGATTAAACCGAGAACTGAAAAGCCGAACGGAAATTTGAAACACACATTGGAAAATTGCTAAGACATCTCTTCTCCCAACTTCATTACAGCGAACGAGTTCAACGATTTTTTCGTGAACAGAACAAAACAAATCGATCAAAATGTTCAAAAACCACTTGGAAATGATTGGGCGCAATGAGAGCCCCAGCAAGAAGGCGAAATTCTGGCAGTCCTACATCAGGTCCCTGAAGGGTAAGCATCCAGTAAATAAGAAAATAAAAAAGTCCTAAAAAGATAGAATAGGTATACAAAAGTATAATTGAGGTATAAATCCAGTAGAAAGGCAAAAGAAGTCCTCAAAAAATGGGTTAGATATACAAAAGTATAATTGAATGGTTAGTCACAATTGAAGTCAGTTTGCATAGTTCTAGAATAACTGAAGATCAACTCTAAGTATTCCCACTTCGGTCTGATTAAGGGACATCTCACAGTGATATTATTAAACTCTGGGTAGTGAGCAACACAAATAGCTTAGCCTATATGTATAGTCTATTTATTTTGGCAGGTGTCATATCAGCCATTCTACTATATACTTAGATACGCTCCGATGGGAAAGCTTTTCGCCATCCACTGTATATAGAGAGAAAAATGTAAAATATGTGCTCAGGCCTTAAACAAAGACAGCGAAAATACCAAAAAAATATAGGATACACATAGAGGGGCGCATCTATGATAGACACCGAATAGAAATCAACTTAATTTTTGTGTGCTTTTCTGCAGCGCTGGCATTGAGCCAAATAGTGAAAATAGCCGAAATATTTGAATAGCAATGAACTAACGCCGCGTTATCCAAACACCTATTTATAGGCTCCGAGGATATCCGTGCCCACGAGGCTCCCCGTGCCTCTCGTCCCTACAGCTCCTACCTGGACTCGCCCTCCTACAGGAGCATCTACGACGAGCCCGCCACCGCCAACGAGCGCGTCCAGTCCTCTGGCTACAGATATCTGCCAGTGAGCCGCGACACCTACGGCTACTCGCCCCGTGCCATCTACGACCATCACTACAGCCGAACAAGTGAGTTGGGCCCATATATGGAGCATTTACTGTACTATCTACTGCCGATCCCCGCCTAACTGCTTCACACAGCTGAGAATCTGTATCTTACTGCTTCCGAAATGCGTGGCCTTGCAAGTATGGATATGTAGCTATGATGTTTTCAATTTTAAATAACATAGTAAAAATGATCTGGCCAGATAGAAATTCTTGTTTACATAACTAGTTACCCACCATGAAATTCAAATAACTGCTAAAGATACTTTTTACATTTTTAAAAATGGTATAGTAGCTGAAAATTAAATGTTTATGCATACCTTTCTGATTGACACTTCAAACAAATTTAATTTACTTAGCCCTTTGAAAACTTCGATAAAATTCAAAATTAGGAAGTTAATCACCCGATTGCAAGGTTACATAAGCTTCGGTCCAGCCGAACGCCAAAAGTTCTTTCAGCCTTTCTGTTTCGCTTCGATGCGCCATCAATCAATCAATCAATCAGTCGCGTCATTACAATCATCTCACAACTGCATTTTCGCCACTGCCTGGCTATTGAAGCTTTTGACAACACCTTGAATATATCAGAACCGCCATATCTTTATGGGTTCTCATGTGCGAGCGCTATGATTTCATAAATTTAAAAATAAAATTGGCCAGCGCCAAACGGCCAAATACTATTACGTCAATGAGAGTTTCGTTTCGTTTCTTTTCGTTTCGGCTCGTTCGTGTTGATTTTGGCAAAAGGCCTCAGAAATGAACAAAAAATCAAGACAATATAGGCAACACACACGCAAGCGGACTCATCTTTGTGCGCTATATATCAAGTCAGGTATATAAGCGGAATTTTTGACTCAATTTTTTTCGGTGCGTGCTCTGGGATCAAATGACTGCGGCGGCCCTCGATGCGCGGAAGCCGAAGTTCTCTTTTCCGATTTTCTGATTTTCCGAATTTCCACACACTCACACACTGGCAAAAGCCCCAGTCCCCAGTCCCCAGTCCCCAACCCCCAAACCGTTTTACCTTCAACCTAGTACCCCGTTTGCCTAAATTATTTAGTTTTCTTTTCGCTTTTTTTTGGACTAACCAATTGTTTTTTTCTTTCTCTCTCTTTCATAAATGTTTCAGAATATACATAAGTATATGTGTCGTCAAGATAAATACACATATGTATCCGAGCGATATACATATATATATTTTTGATATTTTATGCGCACTCTCTCGATATATATTTATATATATATTTGTATTTCTATTTGTTGTTCTCTCTAGGCAAAAGACAAACTTAAATTTAGTGAAAAGGATTTTGTGTGTAGTTTTTAGTTAAATAATCGAAATTAGAAAACGATTTATTCGCTAGCCAGTATATACATCTGTATATATATATATGTATATGTATGTGTTTTGTGTGTGAAATAAAATCTGTAAACAACTCGCTGTTGCTTTTCTGTGCTGTGGTGTTGCATCCATCCATCAGACCATCCATCAAGGGCCATCACATCAAAGGGTTTGCTATGAACTCCCATCGACTTTTATCATGACCACGGCTACTGCCTCAGCTTGCAGATCATTTATAATAAATTGCTTTTTAATACGCTTTACTGCTTTACTGATTTCCCGATTCCCTTCTATTTCTTCCTTTGCTGCTTTCGCTATGATATATGATAATATTGCTTTCCGGGATGGCGTACGTATCGAATATTGCGCATACGTCGTGTGAGCCCACGCACTAAACATACCACTTTCTGTAAGCATTTTTTCTTTTTTTTATTGAGTTTTTTGCTTGCGCAATTCTTGGAATGCTCAACTAGTCTAGGAAGTATGTCTAGATTCGTGTAATATCAATCTTTTCTGTGGACAGTTCCAGCTAACTACGACGCAGAGAAGGCCTGGAATGATCATCTGAAGCGCATGCAGGAGATCGAGCGCAGGTGGGTGTCCCTTAAAGTCCCTTAAATGCTCCCCAAGATCACCTATCATTTTCGGATTTCGTCCACCACTTTAGGTACCCATCTCGCTATGGTCTGTACTTGAAGGACAAGCCACTGACGCCCAACGCGCTGGTGCCCCTGGAGTACGAGCCAGAGGACAAGCTGCTGGCTGAGCTCAACAAGGGTAAGGATATCAAAGACATTTACTAAATCCAATGCCAGACACAAAAGTCCGACCCCAACATCAGCAGGAAAGTAAACAACACAACAACATCAACAACGAAAATTTTAAAATTAATATACTCGTATATATACAAAATGTAAGCACGAACTCAACAAAATAGCAAATGAAATCTGATCGCAACATCCAATACGAACTCAACGAAATTTTTTTTCAAATTCAGCCAACATAAGAAAATACTTTTGCAGACTTTTCTCAATAGCGTTACAACTCGATTTTCGACTAAAGTCCTATTTGTTTAACTCTATTTTGCAGCTCTAAGAGTTTGAAGCGCTGAAAATAAATACTTTTGTTTGCTTAGCTCGTAGATAGACTCTTGTAAATTTACGCAAAATCTGTTCAACTTAAACGAAGTGAAGGGATAAACGAAAATGAATTGTAATCAATATTTGTCTGTAAGCAAAAGAAAAAAAAACCGATAACCAGCAATAGTCAAGTCGAGTGAAAATTTCGTTAAATGTTTCATTGTATAATATATAAATATAAATATACAAATGCTTTATTTTAATTATTAACTTATACAAAATCAACAACAACAACAAAAGTAATAAAACCAACAACAAAACATTTATAAAAAAGAACTCTAATTTTAATTTTAGCCATTAAATATATTTAAATAAACATATTTAACGAACCCATCCTCTCATTCGTTCCTAAAACCATCCATCCATCCAAACCCCGATTATCTTAAGCCTTTCTTCTAACAGCTGCTGTACCAAAGAGCATAGTTTTTGCTGCTAAATCAACTATTTGAGCCCACTGTAGCCCCACTGGCGACTATACCCGAACCAAAAAACCGAAAAAAAAACCATATAAACACTATTTCCGCCCTTCAGTTACTTTAAAGAACCAGCCTTAATCAGTAATAAAAACATATTTAATACCAATCAAGAAAACTTGTGTTTTGGATCTTTTTATCGCAACGGAAATTCTTCTCTCAATGGCCCTTAATTTTCTAACATCTCATTCACATTTCGATATTAATATTAATGTCAATGTTTTACCTTGTCCAGTTCGCTGTTGTCTTTCGTCTAGTCCCTCGTTTCACTACTAAAATCAAAACATAGTAATTCGCATTACACTGTGCGGTGCCTGTATATATAAACTGCCAACAATACTTAAAAACTAAACATTTATACAAACTCAAATGAAATATTTAACGAACTCTGTATTAAAAATGTATGTTTCACGTTCTCTGGCAGACAATTTATACTCGTAGATTTCCAATCAAAAACTTCCAATTTTGTAATCGTGTTTCGTGCCCACAGTTTTGTGTAATTTGTACTATGTATTTTGTTTCGGATGTTGTTTGTTTTCCATTGCGAGAGTTTCTCGAACATCGTTGGTGGGTGAGGCTTTTCGTTCTGGTAAGTACAAGATTATAGGGATTTTGAGTGGTTAATTATTGCAGACGCCAAGGTAGTTATTTCGAAAAAGTGTTGATGCCTTTAAATCTCTTTTAATTCAGTTTAGGATAGAATAGCAAAAGTTTTAATACCAAAAAGATTAAAGGATTTTCATAGTATCTTTGCAATATTCTATTTACATGTATACAAATTGATCAATATTTACATACGTTTCCTATCTAATATCAATGCCAATGTTTTGTGATTTTAGTGATAGCATATTTCTATAGTATATATTTGAGTTTGAAAGTATACATTTCAGCAGGGGCAGCTCAACGAGGCCCCACTTAGTCAGGCACTTATTGTTGCAACTAGATACTTTGCCAATGGTTGCCAGTGATCCGCGACATGGTTACTCACTTCTGGTTACCCCGTTCTGGTTTCAGCTCGTCGCTCGGCCTCGCCGTTCCGCCCCTCGAGGACGACCCGCGCCGGCAGCGAGCCGTACGTGCCACCGCCGAGCTACTGGAACCGCGAGGGCAGCGTGCCACGCGGTGGACCCTCGGTCTTCGATCGCGCCACCAGCTTGGCCCCGTTCACGCGGCCCAGCTTCCGGGCCAGCTCGTTGGAGCCGCTGGACGAACTCTTTGAACGTAAGTTGCCCGCGATCGCCGAGGCTGATTCGGCGCCAGCTGATGCGCCCAGTCGGCCACTCGGTATTTTTGAGCGCGCCGGTTCGCCAAGTCCCACTCCCGTGAAAGCCGGTCGCTGGGGACCCCGTCCCACCGAAGTCGCCTACGATGCTGAGGGTAAAAATCCAAATTTCACCTATACTACTTTCACTACCTTTAAACAAAAGAAAAAACCCCAAAAAATCCGAAGAAGAGACGAAATTTGCGTGTTATTGTTCAATTTGATGTCAGCTTCTTTTGCCTCTGGAAATGCGAGACAAAATCGAGATGATGGAGTTTGTGGTGATGGAGCGATGATGATAATGTGCGGCGAACGCGTTGAAAAATCGTTGCCATATTTTTCGCGACGTGTTCAGACCACTTTCGTCCATGACACGCCCACTCCGCCCATTCCGCCCATCTGGTGGCCATATAATTTGTCAAAATTATTTCCACTCTTTGGCTTCGCCAGCACGAGTATTTCTAGTGTCTCTCGTGTTTTGAGTTTGAGTTTGCCAGCAGCATCAGCAAAATTAGTACAGTATTGCCCGAAGTGTAAGCGCCGCGCTTTCCGTCCTCGAAGGCAAATCGATTGAATGATTTTCAAATTTTCAAAATTTCGCAAATATATTATGCAAATTCTCAATTTTACTCACTTTTAATAGCATTTCACATTTTATTGCCAAGTATATCGGATAGTTTTTGAAAATAATGCAGAACACAAACGTGAACTGCCTTAAAGAACCAATTTAATTAAATTTAATTACTAGTGTATATAACGACCATAAAATAATTTAATTGCTTTCCGTTCAATTGAATACCAAAAATCCGATGAAGAAATTTAGCAAGATTTGAAAACCCATTTAACGCTTCATTGAATCGGTTTGCATTCCCCGTTAAAACCATAAATCCCAAACCAGAACCCCACCTTCATATGCCCACTGGTTCGCTTATCGATGTGCTCACTGTAGCGCCTGTCCATCCTGCCACCTGTCACTCTCTATCAACTTCCCTTATCACTTTTCCTCGCATTTCCCACCATTATCCTTTGGTATTTTTTCCACAACGAAACCCCAACATACGCATGGAAAATATCAAATTATTGTTGATTGTTAAAGCGTTGTTTTTTTTTTTTTATTTGATTTACTTTTATTTTAGTTTAAAAAAAAACATAGCAAAAACAAAAAATATTTTTCTTTCTGCTCTTCTTGTATACATTGCTACAACAATACAAACAATATCAAATGAAACCCCACAACATCTGATTGTATACCCAACAAAACGCACAACAACGCAATGCAACACCCAACACCGATACCACCATCCAATCATATCATCTCTGATGATGACTACTACAACTACAACTACTGCTACTGAAATGCCAACAAAACAGGACTCCCCATCTTCCACCCACGCAACCGGTTCAGGGATCTGCTGAGCCCCAGCCCCAACTTGCCGATCTCCTCGATCGTGCGCGATCCCTTCTGGTGGGACGTGGATGACCTGGTGCCCTTCCGCGCCACCTCGGTGCCCCGTGCCTCGAGCCCCGTGGCCCGGGACTCGTACTTGTCGCCGGTGAAGAACCGCTACTTGTGGTCCAAGCACCCAGCCAGACCCTTGACACGTAAGCTATAGATTCCTGATTCCCAGAGATACATACTTTGATCTTACCAACTGTGGGGCTCAAATTGTGTTGAACATGGGGGGTAACATTTCATTGGCTGTTGGTAAGATCGGCTTCTGTATATACATACAAACAGTTTGTAAATATTTTCGAATTGGTTATACCCTTCCCTAGATGCCCATAGAGAAATTACCATAAAAGCATGAGAGAAATATACTTGCACCAGATAAAAGTCGAAAGTAATAAAGTCCACTAGAATTCCATGTAAAAAAGCAGATAGAAGCATCCTAGATTTTTAGGGAACATTTTAGAAGCACTTGGATTAATATTATTTTGATGTCAAGTTACATTCTTTGTTTCGTAACTTAAATTAAATTTTATTTATTAAATTCGGAATGTGCTTTCCATAAATATTTATATTTAATTGCATACGATTTTCTTTCATGGTTTTGTAAAATTATATATTACCCAACACATTTTCCAATATTGTTTATATTTAACATTATTATTTTTATTTTATTTACATTTTAATTACCATAAACAGCTGAGGAAGAGGATTTATTCTAAACAAAATATATAGAATCAAAATCACAAACAATCGTTTAGCTCTAATAACAAAGCGACGCTATATCAATCATATAGCACTTCTGTAATTTTTTTGTACTTAATTTTACATAAATTACATGTAACGAAATGTAAAAAAAACAAATTGGTAAGAAAAAGGAAAACGCATGACAAACGATAAATTTGTTCATTGTAGAAGCTACACAAATGACTTGTAGTGCTCACATAATATCCTTTAGAAAAAACATACCCTGTAGTACCCTGAATTAGTAGTTTTCCACAACAAGTAGTGTTAATAACATATAATCGATATATGCATAAGTTTATGTATGATTGGGTTCTGTAGTCTTTGTAATTGTTAATATACGAAAAATGTTTTAAGGTTAATTACCTTATTGATGCATTTTGGCATCCCTTAAATTTGGTTTTTGACTTAGGTCCTTCTGAAAATAAATTATAAATATATTTGGTTTATTACTTATTTTAATATTATATTGTTATTATGAAAATATATCTTCTCCGAATTTTGTACGATATATACTTAGAAACTTCAGAGCCCTCTCATTGAAATCCAAATTGTTTTTAACCCATGTAGCAAACACATGATACAACTTCTGCATGCCACACACCTCTTATTCCATTTAAATGTTTATTTCGAGTATTGTTGCAATTTGGAGGTAATAATGCTACATTTTTCGATCCGTAGCTCACCGCTCAATTTTGTAAACGAACGAAACAACGAACTACACACCAACAAGAACATCCTGAACATCCTGAACATCCAAAAACAACGAATGCATCACAAGGGGCCACCAAAACAACGACAACCAGTTTTGGAGTAGATCAGTAGCAAAAGGCTTTGCGAGTCTTAATATCCGTGAACAACGTTTGAATTTTTTCAAAACTGCAAGAACTCCACTCGGAACCAGAAGACAACATCATTCCCGTCTGGGGTTCTTAAAATATTTGCCAAGAAGTGCGTAATTCCCGTAGAAAAAAAAATAACAACCGAATAAAACTCAAACACTCTGTTTAATTTTTATTTTCCGATTTCTTAAGAACCTATCGTAAATGTTAAGTGCAAGAATATGAAAAAAATCGATTTACATTTATTATAATAAAACAATAAAATCAACTTATGAGTTCCCATTTGATCAACATGAACATCGCATAATCAATGGGCTTCATAAATTGTTCCTTTTTTGTATATCTTAGATGCTATATATAACGAATATTTATACAACTATTTGTATTTGTAAAAAACGTAAAACGTATCGTCTCTGTTGCGGAGCTCGATGACATTTAGAAAACTGTATAAGGGATATGTATATCTGCCACAACACATCCAACATTCGGCCTTTCCATACATACCCTACACATTTTCGATTTGTAATAAAACAAAGAAAAAAAACAACAAAATTATGAATAATAATAAAAAAACTTCTAAAACCCAACTGATTGATTTAGTAAAACTGAAAACTTACGGATGCAAGACACTTAGGGTAATCTCATAGTTTTCTTTGGAATACATTTTAACAACTCGATATTGTGTCAGTCCATGGGGATGCAATGTCCCATTTTCTGGTCCCTTCTCCGGGTTTCCCCCTTTGTCTAGTGGCCCATGCCATTTATCTTTCCATTTACTGCCCCAATGCTCCATTTTTTCCAAGTTCCTTTGACGTTTTTGGCGTTTAGCACGCAATTGTTTCGCTCTTCTTGTTCGCTCATATTCTCCGCCTGCCATTTGTCTTGGCCATGGCTGTTGGCCAAGTTTGCGGAGAGCTGGGAAAACCCAGAGGGAGCGGAAAAATTTCATGGGGACTGGGGAAATATTCCCTGGCCTGGTGGGAGCCTGTCAAGCTCCTGGCCTATGGAACACGCTTCATTGTGTTTGCTCTTCAATCGCCTTAATTTTGCCTGCTCTTTTATTGTTACTGGTCATTTGTGACTTCTTTTTTGGCTACACATAGATGTGTTTCTTTTTTCATTTCACTTAATTATTGATCCTAACGAATTTTCTATTTGCCAAAGGTCAATGCAATGTCAGAGCCCACTCGTGGCGGATCTCAACTGCCGTGTTTCAATAGCATTTCAATTGCTTTTTAACTGCGTTCCCTCGAGTGTCTGCGTGTGTGTGTGTGTGTGCTTTCGGGGAAAAAGGAAAATGCTTGCCCAGTCACGTGCAGACCTTGCAATTTTCGTGTTTCTCCAGCCCGTTTAATTAAAATATTTATTAATTTTCCCGGCCGTATATGCATTACATATACGCATAATCAGGGCCAATATCCAAACTCCCTTTTTGATAAATGCCTAATGGGAATGGGATGAATGATTTTGCCAAGGCTTTTGTTCGTTTGCCTCAATGAGTTGAGTTTTTCTGGGCTGGGAGTGAGATAAATGGTTGTGCGAACATAGAGCGTGATTCACATTTAGACCTATCTTTCACCCTGTCAGGTTTAATTGACTTATTGAAGCCAGAAAGCTGGCAGAAAGCGAGCCTCCGCTGAAAGGCAAAAATAAACTAAGAGTAGTATCCTTTGGCAGCGGGAAATGTGGCTAGAATTCAGATGAAGCCATTTCACCATTTGCAAACGAGCATCAAGTTAAAGTTTAAATCAACTGACTAAGGCAGGTATTACTTATCCCTGTTATTGCCTAATTAAAATAGATTTTCGAAAACTTCCCTTTAAACACGTTTACTTTGAAACCTGAAAAGAAACCTCACTTTGGCCAAATTTAAAGTGTAGTACTCGGAAAATGGCGAGCCCCAAAGTTGAGTAGTGGCAAATTGAGGCTGCTGTTATCTGTCAAAATGTTTGAATCTGCCTCGTTCGGTTGTCATCTGCGGTTTTCCGACAGCGACGCCTGTTGCTGACGTCCTTGGTTTTTCCGACTACTTTTTGGTTTTGGTTGTGGACCCGAACTCAAGATTTATGTCTTTGCAGACGCTTTTTTCTTGCCGGCTATCGTTGGCCATCAAATGCACGTGCCTGAGAGTTGGCCATAACTGACAGCTCCTGTGCTAATTGGTCAGGGTCCTTTTTCCGCCTCGTGTGCGCGTGTGTGTGTGTGTGTTGGCCACTTGACATGCACGTCACAGAGATACCAAGAAAAGGGAAGTGAAAAGTGTTGCCTACTTTTCAGCTGCACTTCCATTGTTTTCGATGGCTGCCAACCCGAAAAAAAAGGGTTTGCTTGTCGAATCTTTGGCTACAATTTGCGTTTGAACCAAATTTAAAGTGAAACCAAGTCGAGCGTGGAATTTTGCTTGCTTGACTGCGGTTTGGGTCAGGCAAATTAATTACATCAAACACGCAAATTTAATTTGTCCGAACGAAAGTCAGGCTCGGTCAGAGATGAATGAAAGTGAAAATGAGTCAATTGAAGGCTTCCCGCTGGCTTGCCGGCTGATTGTGCTGGGTGGTACAATCAAACTACCCCGAAGTCATTAGCCAGATAATCCCACACCCCTTTCTGCCCCACAGCCACCCGCACCCCGCCCCCCTGCTGATGAAAGGTGCTTGAACTGTTTTATTATGTATTATCTTCGCTGGCCCAGACGATGATGGGGCAACTTTAATTATTTGTGAACATTGTGGTCGGTGGTATAAGGGAGGTTCAATTACGGGGTTCACCAGTTTCATTGAAGGTTAAATTAAAGTTAAACGAGCAAGTGACTGCTCATGATAAATGGTTCACATGAAATTTGTTTATATCACTGCAGTTGTGAAATTGTGCAGAAAATTAGGGTTAAGAGTGAACGAATGAAAAGTTTCTTACTACTTTTCTTACCGCTTTTTGTTATCTATCGTAGCATCGCTCATACACCACGTTGTCCTAACTTCGGCAGCATTTATAAGCGCAACTTCTGTTTGTTCTCAAAACTAACTCTACAGTGAGCTTAGCACGACTTAGATGTATTTCTGGAAAACTTGTGGAGGAAAATGGACGGAAAGGTATTTTGCAAAATACGAAAACAACTTTTTCATTAGCCACACACCTGAGAGACCCCAGCTGAGCCAGCTAACAATGACGTAAGTCACAACTAAAAGAAAAGTTTGAGTTGTAGAAAACTCGCAAAGCTGTCAAGTATCACTGTGAGTAGAATAAGTTTGAGATAAACTAAAAAAATGCAATGCTTTCTGAGACTGGCTATTTAAAATAAACGTTTCAGAATTATATAAAAAATGTTGGGCATATTTCCCTAAAAAGGTGCAAAAAAAATAACCGTAAGGATGTAACTTTTGGCTGGTTGTTTCCTTACTTGAAGCTGCAACTTTGATTGATAAGGCTGGAACTGATTAATGTGTCCGACGGCAGGATTCTGTGTCCTGTGAAATCCCTGCGCTAAGTGATTAGCTTTGAGATATCCATCTTACTTTCTTGCGCGCAACTTTAGCCGCGAACAAATTGAGACTCCGCTCGGGTAATTTATCAGAAACATTATATATTATATCTCAAAATTGGCGATATTTTTCGATGAAGCCCCTCCTAACCATCAAAAAATCAGCATTCAACGAAGGTCAACCCACGAGATGCTTAAGAACTGCCACAAGGAAGCCCGGGGATGCGGAAGTGATTACTTTTCGGAGTCCTCCAAAAATGCCAAGAGGCTTAAGTGAGCTGCTTTTTTCCACCCTTTCAAGTGAATTTTGAAGAGCTTTTCCGAGTGCGTGCGGAGATTGTGAGAATTTTCAATTTTTCATTGTGGATATTAAGCATTAATGGGAATGGAGTTTCGATGTAAGCTGAGCTGATTAAAAATTTAAGAAACATGTCGATGGGTAAGGGTAAGAGCTGAGGTTTATATTTTTGTTGTAAAAAGTGGGAGATCAGGAAATCAAAGTCGTAGATAGATATACATACTTATATTTATACTATATACAACATTGGTAAATAGAACAAATTGTCAATTTTCATTATTAAAATGCTATAACAATTTACCATTTCAGCCACAATTTAGGTAATTCACATTCAGAAAAACAAAATGTCAAAAATGTCATTCGCAAGTGGCGCTGCATAATCAGACTGTCATCGCAATAAATGGCACAAAATGTGGGAAAAATGAACAACTTTGCATAGCAATTACTAAAAGGAACTCACTCAAATTTAAAATTAAATTTTACCCTAAGTGGGACAATTTTTGAAAGATTCTTCTTCCTTGCAATGGAAAGTAAATATAATTTGTAGGGTTCCGAGGTGATTTCCCTAAGCTTTTTGCCCCAAACAACAAATTCATAAGCGAATATATATGTAAATGCTGGGTGTATATTTGCATACAACTTTCGAAAGGGAAGAACAATTTCTGAGGACGTCCTCAATCTTCAAGGTTGAATTTCGCCCACATAGGCTCCCTGCGAACTGAGATACTTTGCCGATTTTCTCATTCATAATAAATGCATTGCAATTTTCCAACACCCCAAAAAAAGCAGTTTGCTCTTTTCGGATTGTGCACAAATTTTCCGTTTAGGCAAGCATAAAATTGGAAATCAATTCGTTTGCAAGCATCGCAGCATGGAAAATGATATCATGAGCAACATTTTTTGCGGTCAAATATTTTCTCATTTTATTGGAGCAGCCAAGAAAAAGCTGTTGACCTTTTTGCCGCTTGTAAATTAAATACGGTTGTCAGAAGAGTTGGTCTCATGATTAATGCGGTTGCAGTTGCTTTCATTTCATTGTGGCTTTTTGAGTTGGATTGTTTGCCAACTATTGGCAGCTTGAAGAGGTGAAGTAAGCTGCCGTAATGAAAATAAATTGATTTATTGAGGTTTTCCGATATCTATACCACAAATAATTTTATAAATTCCTAAAGAGAACTCTTCAACGGATTCGCTTAAACATTTCACCGGATCCTTGGACGATAGCTTGCGCCCATATTTACTCAGCACTTTAAGCTGGAGAAAGGACCTCAGAAGGGTCCCCTCATAATCCGCCTTCCATCTGGCGGAATGTGGGTCAACATCTGCAGTGGAGGAAGTCACCCCGAATCCGTGGGTTATTTATGCTGAACCGAAGCATATTTATTTACTTGTTTGTGTTTGAGCGAGTCCAAACACACATAGAGTTAGACCCCATTCATTGTGCGGCACTCAGACGATTCTGCTTGGCATTGTTATTGTTTGCTCAGATCCTGTGGACAGACAAAGTCCTCTAGTATGTTAATGAACAGTAATCTGGCCAGCTTAAGTGAAGAATATCACAGGGCGGAGGGTTTGGGGGAATGGCTCTTGAAAGTTGTGGAGCGTTTGACAATGAGACAAATCAAATTGGGGTTAACGCATCAATTGCTCGACTTTCGCTCTTCGTAAACAAATGCCATGCCTTTCATCTTATTTGTCATGACAACCCACAATTTTGGACAGTCATAGCACCCTCCTACTTTTCCTAGTACTCGTACTTCGTCGAACCATCAAAGATTATGGCTCAGTCAGCCAGTCAGTCGTATTTTCATTGACTTATTTATGGGTCGTAATGAGTAAATGCGAGTAAAGTAATTGATCCCACTGGGGGTACGACAAGAAAGCAAATGTAAATTGTACATCAACTTGTTTTCGCGCACAATAAACGCCAGCGTTATTACATACATTGACTTCTGGGAAAATAAACGACTTGTTCACTATATTATTGATTTTGAGAGAATAGGTTAGAAACATGTTGTCGAAACAATCTTTGTTGGGCTTTATCTTTTATCTGCATCACACACCATATAGTCTCAAAAAAATATACATATTTACAGAACCTAAACCTTTAAGACTGCATTAGGAAGAAGGGAAATTTTCAAACGAATTTCAGACTGCCGTAAAGGTTTCAACTCAGACAAAAGCCGTCAATGTTTTCCCCTTTGCATGGCGTCATTTCAAGCGTTCTCGTAAACTTTTCTGACTTGTTTATTTGCAAACAATTTGCCTATTTGCTTATGGTTTCTGCCTGATTAAACATGCCAAACACACGCAGCCACAGCCACATGCCACATAACGAACATAACGATGCCAGGCGATAACTTTTTGAAATGCTATCAAATGCCCTGTTTTGCAGTGGAAATTCGTGGGCCTGGCTGGCGGTTTTTCAGCCATCTCAGCTTTGTGTGCGATATCTTTCTATCAATAAAAGAATACGGGGACAACAAAATGAAACTGTCAGCTGAAACAGCTTTCGGCGACCTTGGTAACCACAGCCATTTGACTTCTTGACTTGCCGAGCAAAAAAACTTTTCTCGCAGCCTCCAGTCAGGTTTATTTGCTAAAGTGTGAAAAAATGAAGAGGATTTTTCCGCCTCGCAGGATGCTGGGTTAAAATCCGAAACGAAAGTAGTTGGAAGAGTGCGGGAAACCACACCGCCTATTTAATCAAATTGAAACCACTTAACAGATGTCGGGCAGGGAATTTTAATTAAATTTAAGAGCTAAATTTAAATGACCTCTTGGCTGTAATTCAATTTCCCTAAATGTCTTGAATGTTGTCCAATAAAATTGCCAGCCAAATGTGACAGAGAACGCAACGAGGATCCCAAATATGCGGCCGAAATTCCGGCTAAGTAAATTGCAACACCTGAGAAAGATGCTTAAAAGATTGCCTAATTTAAAACCCAATTACATATATTTTTCCTTTTCTTCTGAAATGGAATTCAATGTTTGCCGTCTTGAGTGTCTACCTTTTTGTTCAACTTGGTTTTGTTTTCGTTTTGAATACAATTTGGGTCAGAGCACCTGAAAAATGCTATGAAATTTAAATTGAATTTAAAGGGATTTTCAAGAGCTTCTTCTTCAAAATTAATTGAACCTTGTGCCCACACATTTTCATCTTTTTGTCCCGTTAGGAACTCATCTAATCTGATTTAAGCGCATTTCCCACTAATAACATCAGCTTTTATGCCGAGAATATATTGAATTTTGAAGTCTGTGGGCGCAAATGGCTTTACAATTTAGTTTTTACTTTACATAAATCATAGTATCTCTGGCTTTTTGCTTAAAACAAACAAAGGAGAGAACTAAACAGAAACTTTATGAACGAAGCAAACTCATTTGTTGACTGCACCTGACTGCTTGTCGCGCCCCATAAATGTGCACTTCATTTTTATTACAAATTAAACACAGCAACGGCTTTCGGCCTTACTCATTTTCACCCACTTTCCTCTAAGCCGCTTTCCAGGAGATTTTCCTGGTGCTTTTGGCCGGATGAAAACGCTCATATGTGTAGGGACACATTATTTTCTCGTTGACAGTTGGCATTAAAATGAGCGCCCATAAATATTATTAGCTGCTCTCTCTTTTTCACATTTTCCCCATTTTCCCCGCTTTTCCTTTTTCCCTCTGTGTGTGTGTCTGTGTGAGAGTGACAAGCAGCTTTGCGTAAGTTCCCTTCATTTTTACCCTCATACCATTTTTTAATATTCTGCCCGAGGACCAAAAATTTGTTTTGTTTGCCCCGGACTTTTTTTCCGGGTGAATTTCATTCGCATTTCGTTTTGGCCTTCCTCTTTAGGTTGGTACTTTTCAGGGCAAACATATGTTGGCTCATTATCCTTTTTTTTAAGCCCTGTTCCTGGACGCTTCCGCAAAGCTGGCAAAACAAGCGGGAGGCCAAAGGACGCTTCAAAACTATTTATAGCTCCACAGGATAAATTGTGGCAAAGGACTGTTTACTTTGACGACGGGAGAATTTCAATTTTTCGCCGACGGCTTCATTAAATAAATTGGGATGAAAATCTCTGTCAAATTGAGCTCAAGTCCCCCCGGACAGTATGAAAAAATATTTATGTTGTCTCATTTGCCTAAATTTTACTTAAAACTTTAATGTGCATTCAAGAGCGTAGGCGCTGTCGGAAAAACACATTTGCTTTCAACATATTTTCCGGGACATTTACGGTTTTCGCATTTTTCCAGGGGACGGGGGAATTTTTCCGAAAATGCGATAACCTTGTGTAAAAAGCGAGCAACTACCACAATGTTGTTTTAGGTGTTTTTTTGTGCCATGAGAAATGCTTTTTGCTAACTCATGTGCGATGGCGGTTCCCAGTTTTATTTTTCCGTTGTTTCCGTTCTTATGACAGTGTAAATATTTATCTTAGGCTAGAAAGAAGCAGCAGTGCCCCACGTTTGTTTATAAATCTCTGCCTTTATTTGCGCTTTAGCGCATCAGCTTAAATTAAAAGGGAAATAAAAAGCTGTAAATGAAAATGTTGCAAAGGACGCACAGCCATCTCCTGCCACAAAATCGAGTTGTGTACGAATGCATAGGGATCTCCGCCTTTCTTCCGCCTAATGTCCTTTTCCCACTAGGATTTCGTCCTGCGTGTCCAGTTCAGTGTGTGTTTCATTCGCCCTGCTGTCAACGGTGATTAGTTGGTCTTAGTTGTGGGTCGTCTGCGCCAAAATGGAAGAGTGTTTGTTTGTTTGTTTATTTCCCAGCGTCCGTTTGTCTTTTTGCCGCCTAGCTTAGGCACTTAATTTCATTTCGAATGAAAAATTTAATTCAAGTCAAGCCGCTTAAATGTCCTTGGGGACACTTTGCTACGAGTATTTCTGTGTGTTTCTCTGGTCGCTTTGCGGTTCCTATTTGGCATTGCTTATATTTATTTGCTTGGCTACTGAATAAAATTTAATTTTCTATGCCTTTAAGAAGAGCGCCGTTTTCTGTGGCTATTAAGTTAGAATACTTTGTTTTCCGACTCTGTGATAAGTCAACATCCAGCATTATTTCAGGACTACTTATAATCTTTTTCTCATATTTTTATACCCGTTACTCGTAGAGTAAAAGGGTATACTAGATTCGTTGAAAAGTATGTAACAGGCAGAAGGAAACGTTTCCGACCATATAAAGTATATATATTCTTGATCAGGATCAATAGCCGAGTCGATTTGGCCATGTCCGTCTGTCCGTCCGTCTGTCCGTCTGTCCGTCTGTCCGTCCGTCTGTCCGTCTGTCTGTCCGTATGAACGTCGAGATCTCAGGAACTACAAAAGCTAGAAAGTTGAGATTAAGCATACAGACTCCAGGGACATAGACGCAGCGCAAGTTTGTCGAATCATGCTGCCACGCCCACTCTAACGCCCACAAACCGCCCAAAACTGCCACGCCCACACTTTTGAAAAATGTTTTGATATTTTTTCATTTTTGTATTGGTGTTGTAAATTTCTATCGATTTGTCAAAAAAAATTTTGCCACGCCCACTCTAACGCCCACAAACCGCCCAAAGCTGCCACGCCCACACTTTTGAAAAATGTTTTGATATTTTTTCATTTTTGTATTAGTCTTCCAAATTTCTATCGATTTGCCAAAGAACTTTTTGCCACGCCCACTCTAACGCCCACAAACCTGCACTTCTACTAGCTGAGTAACGGGTATCAGATAGTCGGGGAACTCGACTATAGCGTTCTCTCTTGTTTCTCTTTGGAAACCTGAATGCGGCGCAAATTCATGGCCTCGTAATTACTCCGAGGGAAGCGTCGCCTTCGTCCGCATATTTAAATTTGCCCCGCTAATTATTCATAATTGAAATAAGTCAACTGCTTAAAATTTCACAAAAAGTTTCGCCCACCTAGGGGAGTTTGTATTTGCTTGTGTTGTGTGTGTTTATGGCGGGGTTATTTTTCACGTCACAAGGACGTAGCTACGGGCATAATACGGTTAACAAGCGGCGGGTTAACTTTTCGGCTTATCATAAATTATTCTCGACGGCTCCGAGCGGAAGTCAAGTTTCCTTGCCCCGTGCCAGCGTTTTTCTTGTGATGTGGCAGGCACGCATCTTCATTAAAAACACACACGATGGAAATTAATGAGCGCCAAACGTGGCTCCGCAGCCCCCTGACTCATTTCACTACCCCTAGTTACTCATCAGATTGGCAATAAACGGCGTGCCGACACGTGAGACAAATGCACATGAGTTTAGAGGCCCTTTTAATGGGCCTCCTGGCGGGCGGTTGGCTAAATGGAGGGCGGACTAGCTATTAACCTGACAGACACAGACACAGTCACAGACAGAGACAGAGACAGAGCGACAGGATGTTTGTCCTTGGCTGAAATCAAATTAGCGCTTAGGCGGCAACTCGGGCCAACGCTGCGTATACGCTATTCAATTGCGGCACACTCTGCGTATGCAAAATGCCCGTGCAGCTAATAATTTTGTTTTGTCGCTTCGCCCACTGCAGAGAAACTTTTAATGGGATTTCCTCTACAGCATCCCCTTTGCTTTCTCAAAGTTGACCAAGTTTTGCTTTAACTCTTTCAAGTCGGCCGCCTTTTCCCACTGCCAGAACTTTTCACTTTCCACGCTCTTTCCTGTTTACCTTGGCCAATTAAAGCGAGGGATGTAGGGCGAGAAGTTTTAAGTGCTAATTTGTGTCATCAGTGAAAATCCGAATTTAGTGGGTTGTTTTTAAAATGGTGAGGAGTGTGTTAAATTTGTTACTATTATGATACAAAGCAATGTTTCATCTATTTCTTTGACTTTATAGAAACTTCGAAGAGTTCACTCGCAACGCACTGCAATCTGAATCTAAGTTAGTTTTCATTTTTATAATGAGATATTTGCTCTTTTAGTTCAGTTCTCCTTCTATTCCAACTTTATCCATTACCTTGGACTAATCATTGAGCAAACTTTACTGGTCATAGTGCAGTGATCTATCTATATTCAATCTCATCCCTCTGCAGATTGACTTTAGTTTCCATCAAGTTCCCAAGCTGCTGTAGTGTCAATCCAATCTCAGTCTTGGCAAACTCGTACCCCGGCATAAGGCCACAACTTGCATATTCACGGACTTCATTTCCGTTTTCCATTACAGAGGGAAAAATTTCATTTTCTGCCGCGCTGATTGGTTCGGCGAACGGGCCTCGGCATTGCCACTTTTCCCATTTCCCTCCTCACTTTTCTGGTTAACAGGTGCACACGGGGAAAGTGGAAAAACAGAGGCATACTGCGGTGAGTGAGAATGGTGATGGTGGAAATGGTGGCCACCAGGTGAAAATGCGTGTATTTCGGCAGCTTGCTGAGTGTTTCGCTTTGGCTGCTCACGATTGTTGCCTCGGCAACCTGGTCCCCATCAGATTCCTTACTTTATCCCTCGTTGATTGCCTTTTAATTAGTTGGAAGCTGATTATGCAAATCTTGCCACAACAAGTGCCATAAACAGCATATAACCCAGTGATATATGGCATCGATTTAGCGAGGTTTCTGCCCTGCAGACAAGTTTGAAAAGTTTTATGGCCCTGCCACGTCTGGCCTTAATAGCTAATGCTACAGTTAAGCCTTGAAATCTATTGTTTTACATGTGAGAGCCCCTTAAGAAATATGATATTTGTATTAAAATATAATTCATATAATTCTTTAAATAAATACCTTTGAAGATTGAAATAAAGTAATAAATGAAGGCTTATACAGTACCCTAACAAAGATTGCCTTAAAGCCAGTTTTAATCCACTGACAGCGGTGTAAACTGTAGTTGCTTAAGATTCCTGCAACCGCTCTCATTCCCCGTGTCTCTTGATTTATGTATATTTAATAATTCAGACTTTATCTCACCGAGCAGCAGACACTTCCTCCAGAGCCCGGCCAGAACTCACTTACTCATGTGGCTGAGCATAAAAGTTCAGTATTCCGTATTCCGCTTGGCCGCCTACTGGCTGAGAAAGAGACAGACATACAGACATAGTGGCCCGAGAAAGAGATGGCAAGGGAGTGCGAAAGGAAATATCACTTACAGACATAAAAATGCAAATTACAATGAGATATGCTGCAGTCCAGATGGGAAAGCCAGACGGAAAAAGCGAGGAAAACTTTAACACGAGGTTGGCCTAAAGCCGAAATCAAGAATGAATTACTGAAGGCCATCTTTTTATTCCGGCCAGATTATTAGCCATAGCTTTGGGGAATCGGAGCGGTTCAATGGAATGGTATGGGACAGCAGCCAAAGTTTCTGAAATGGTTTTGGCCAAACTTGCTCACAGATTTCCTTTTCTGATTTTGCGCTTTTTGGCGCACATTAGGAACACGTGCGCCATGTGATTTATTCGGCGGGTGTTCAAATATTTGAATAATTACAGCAGTGCTTGGAATCTATGTCCCTGAAGATCTGCGAAGACGAATTGTTTCTATAAAACTCTAAAACTCAATAAAAATGCAAGCAATATTGAGGCACCGAAGCTTGACCTTATGAAAATAAATGAAATTTGAAATACAGTTCGATTTCCTGAAATGCTTTCACCTTCGAATAATAACAGGAGGCATTTTTCAATAACAAATTGTTTTCATTCAGCTGCTGTCAATCAAGAAGTGTCGAAAACATTTCAATAAGCCAAGTTCGTGTCACCTGTTGCCGCAAGGTGAGATTGAGTGGCCATGTCAGCAGTTTAACAGTTCACTGAGCACACACGTAACAACCGAGAGGGACGGGTAGAGACAACCAGAGAGAGATGGCTATATGGCTATAGGAAAAAGGACCATCTCAAGTGTCAAATGTGCTGAACTAGAAAAGTTCCAATAAAGATGAAAACAGAATGGGAGGCGATTCGAAATTGAATTTGCCTGAGGAGCATTTTCCCGGCTCACATTTAGGCCCACAATCTGCGCTTGTGTGTGTGGTTGTGTGTGCGTGTGTGCGTGTGTGTGTTGAGGCCAAGGCTGTTAAATTTTAACGTCCTTGCCTTCTGGCAATTTGCATGCCTGTGGTTAAAGTGCTTATCATTATAATCAACACCGGGGAAACAGAATTCATGCAACTGGAAGTCGAACTGTTTTATACACTTTCCTAAAAGAGTAAAGCGCGATTTGTCAGAGAGAAATAAGATATTATTTGGTTTATAAAATTTTGTTGGATGCATAAATAGTTAAAAAGGGATTTCAAATGTATAGATTTTACTGTAGGATATCATTTACTTCCAAAACTGTAATAAGGCCTTACAATTGCATATTTTCTGGACGGCAAATACTTTTCTCAAATTTTCCATTAAACTTATTTACATGCTAAAAATGCCGCAAAAACTGCCTAATAATTTTTAATCACGAATCAAGGGAGGGAATTTCAGATTTCATTGTTATGAGTATTGTTGATGTGACAAGCTCATTTTACGTTTATTAACTTGACGAGCAACAAGGAGGTGTATTCACGATTGTGTAAGCCCCTTTTGGCACCAAAAATATATTTTCGGTTTATTTTTGGTCGGCCAGCGTGACTGATAAAAGTGAAGCTCGATTACTGGTAGCTGCCTACCAGTCGTGATGGCCAATTTCACGCGCCCAAAGTTCTAATATAGATATAATTATATTTAGCACCCACTATTTTTGTGTCGACTTCATTTCCTGTGTTTGCTTGCCACTTGACGATTTGTTTATATTCTACAGCTTGATCGGACTAATCGCATTGCTACTGATAAGCTGCGATGGGCATCAACTATTGACACTCGATAAAAGTTTGTGGCTATATTTAGCGCACGTGTTCCCATAGTTTCAATAAAATCATATCTAAATGTGCTAGAAAACTGTTGGTATTATCGTTCATTAGCATAAACTTAAGTGGAGTTTTATGTATGGAGCACCAAACATATTTAGTACATTAATCATGCTACGCCTTTTCAATTTATACTTTCTTTTCCATAACTCAGGGGGATTATCCGCACTTCCGCCCTTCAGACAGTCACCAAAATCATATATATGTGTGGGGATATGTGTATAAGCCCATGGTCGAGAGCCCCCAACTGACAGCACATTCATCAGGATATTTTGCCTGCCTCTGCGCAATCCCTTTGGTCCTGTGTCACGCCTTTTTCCAAATCGCATAAAACTTTCACGCCATTTTCTATTTGTTTTCATTTCCTTGCCCCCTTTCAGTTTCAGTTTGTGCCCTTTTCATTTTGCTTTGTTTGTTGCGGCTTTTGGCAAATTCCGACGTCTCATCGCGCCTTCAGTGGGCGAAATCCTGGCAAAAAAATCAGCAACGGAAAAACAATAAAAATTGGAAAGACTTTTCTCGCACCGAAACTCATTTGCATAGAATTTAGCTGGGCTAAACCAGAATGAAACTTCCCCCATGCAAACGTCTTGAATGATTTCCCTTTTAAAGCACATTTGACTCTGGCCTTGTTTCATTCCTTTATTTTATGATTTTTTGATGCGCTACATAAAACTATTTATGAAATGCCGTTCAAGAAGTTTCTTTTTTCCTTCTGACGTATATGCCACATATGCGATTTTTTGGGGCTGCACTTTGCTCTGACCATCTCTTATGTTTTATGGCTAGGAATTTGTTTTTATGGCACTTCCTGCGCCATGACGCTGAATGGCTCTGAATGCACAAGTCGAATCCGCCGCCTCGTAAACATTAAAGTTCCAAAAAAAAAAAGCAATCGAAAAAAAAGCAGAACGTTAATGCTGTGGAATGGAATGCTTTCAGCGCCATTTGGAATAAATCAATAGGGGAGCTGATAAATCACAGTTCCGCTCATTGATTAGCTAACGATGTGCCAGTAATTTCTTGTTGGGCGGCAAAAATCTTCAAAACATTCAATTAGCTTGGCTTAAGTATTTATTAAGGATAACACAGAAGAGGCAACATGAATTTTAGATTTTTGTGTATTTTGTATTGGTACATCATATTATGCTATCTTAAAACCCACTTTGTGTTTCAAACTTTGAAGTTATGCCATTCTTGCGTTGCCCCAGTGTTCCATTTTCATTATTTATTCTAAGTAAATCAAGTTAATTTTAGCTTACCAAACGTTGCTAAGTTCCTTATACTTTTGCAGGCTTTCTGAGTTTGCTAAATATTTAATGTGGCACGTTTCTTAAATTTCACTTTGCCGCCTCGCGAGTCGCGTCTTCACATTACACGCACATATACATGCATATTTTATGTGTCCCTATGCTATTATTTTTTTTCGTTTTTTATTTACGACATTTAATTTTATATTTATGTACTTCGATTTTCATTACACGATCCGGATTTGCGGCCCGCTTAACCTGCTCAAGAAAACAAGAGAAAATAGAATGTCGGAATGAACAGGGCATACTCGTACATATTGTACGAGGATTATGGGTCCGCGTTGCTCATATAATTCGGTTTTATTTGATTTGATTTCATTTTTTGCTGCGTGTTTTTATTTCCGTTTGGTTTTAGCGGGATTCCAACGTCTGCGGGCGGCAATTCCTCAGATTTGAAGGCGTGACAACCAAATTATTGCCGAGATAAATGAATCTCGGCTCATCATATAAAGCGATTCAGGTTGCGTTACTTGAATGCGGAAAACTCCTAAGAGCTCTTCAATTAAATTGCCTGAAAATTTGCTGCTGCTCTCAGCATAACTTGAGTGAACTGTGCCTTTCCTTTACTTTTCTCGCACACTTTGCAGCGCATCTTTGCTGTAGGCAAAAACCGCCTTTGTCTTTCCACACAGCTGTTGAAATACCCTAACATTTTAAAAAAGACTAAGAAAAAGTGAGTTTTGTTTAAATGTATTATAAAAAAACGTTCAAATATAAGTTTAAATTTAAAGAAATAAATAATATATTAATAAAAACAAATATATTTGCCACAAAACCAATTTGTTAATAATTTCTTTAAAACTGCAATTAAAACAACCCATGGCCAGGGAGTATAAAACGCCTATGCCTCGACTGACTGCTGAGTTATTGTCTTTGAAATTTGGGGTATTTCCGTAAGAGCTGGGAGCTCCTTTGCTGCTGTGTAGCGATGTTCGCTTAAATTAATTACGCAATTTAACTGGTTTTGCCTACAAATCGCATTATAAAGTGGTTTTTGATGTTGCCCCTTAGAGAATTTAACTGCGGCAGGTGCAACGGGGCCAGAGTTGTGCCACCGCTTGAATTGGCCTACTGGGCGTATGCTTAATATTGAAGCAAGGCGCTTAAAAAACACATTAATTAAAGCTGTGTAAAGTGCGTAGGGGAATTATTAACATCATTAATTATTGTCAGAGATTTGGAAAATGTTATTTTGCTGGTTTTTTGTTAACTTATAAATCTTTGTTTCTACTTCGTGGGCTTATTTGTATTTTCAATTTAATAGTGTTATGAGCACATGAATCTGTTTTAGTTTCTTGACATTATTTAGTTATTCATTTAACAAATGGTTACCAATTTAAATCGTGCCTTTGTTTTCGTGTTTTTCGGATATTCGATATTTCAATAATTATTGACTTCCTAATTTTTCAGAATGATCACTATTTCGAAGCTCAGTTGAGAAGCGCGAGGACAACCGATTGCCGCCAGTGGCGAATAGTTAATGACAGGTTTGTCCCTTGTCCTGGAGATAGTTGGGCCATAGTATTTGCGACTAATTGCCACTCGCTGGTGAGTTATTAAAAAGCCAACAACTGACAACGACAACGACAACGACAACGACAACTACAACGGAACGCACTTTGAATATTTTCCGAGCACACGAAGGATGTGCGCTCGGAGTTCAGGACACGCAGCTCGGAGCCCAACAAAACCGCACGCAACGTGCAACAGCCGCCAACTGATGGGCTTCATGTTCATCTGCCATTGCCAGGCAGTCACCCACACAAATACCCCCAAACACAGCCACACACACACACCGTTACGCACTCACACAGATACGCGGCGTTTGTTGATAACAGTTTTCGAATTTCGAATTCGCGTCGTCAGCTGCTGTGGCTTCTGTTTTTGCTGCTCCCGCTGCTGTGGCGCCTTTTTTGTGTACAAACACTGTCAGCATCCTCCGGCTAGCGCCACCCACAGCAGGCGCCACCCAACAGCACCACCCACCAGCACAACCACGTTCACCATGTTGCACGTTCGGTATGTGTAAACGCATGCGCCGCGCAGTAGGCAACACTTTTTACACAGTATTCATGCGATTAGAACGAATGCTCTATGTAATGCACATACCTTTACACAGTTGTTATATATAAGTTTTGGAAAATATAATATTATTATTTTTCAAAATATATGATAACTAATTTGTCGGTAATATTATTTTCTAGGAGTTTCAATGATATCAGAGCTGTGTATCGCTGATGATGAATATGTTCTTCAACTAAAATAAAGTGTTTTCTTAGGATCTTATGTGGTACGTAAATGAATGTAATGAGTATCCTTTGGTTGGGATCATAAGCCATCACTAATTTCCAGCTGTCTTGACTTCTTGTGCCGCATAAGCGCAATCAACGCAACCTCGACTTTTTTGGGAAGCTTCTTTCGTTGTTATCTTTATTGTCCTGCAATATTTCGACAGCGGGTGTTTCGGCTGTGGGCGACTTGGTAGCGGGTGTCATGACATAAATTAGTCACATTTCAGTGTTGGACGTCCCTTAACCTTAAGTCGGTTAAGTTGGGCTCCCACCCAGTGACTTATTCCAGAGCCGAGTGACTGGAGTTCACGTGCCTAGCCATGGTCACTAATGAATTATGGCCAACTTTTTAATTAAGCTCTTTATGGCGTGGTCAAGGCGTTTGGCCTCGATAATTCCCGTTTATTTTCGAATTCCCGTGCCATATCGTTTTTTTTTGTTGATGATAGTGGCAGTTAAGTCTGAATTATGATAAGCTTAGGCGTCTTTAAATTTACTATATAGATACACAAATAGATTACACAAGTACTGGCAGCAATTCAAAAACATTTGCTTAATTAAAAATGCACAGCGCACATTTATTTATTTGGGCAAGGAGCCAACATGTAGCATTGTCCTTGACCCTCGAATATTCCGAAAAATGTTCGTATTCCCTGGCCACAGAGATAAGGCAGTCATGAGTGTGACCATTACGACGGTGAAGTGTAAGTGTGTAAATGTGAGTCCTGGTGACGATTGTCGCTGCAGGAAATTGCAAAACTAACTAAAATCGGAGGAATCGGAGGAAGAGGGCCAAAATGAGAGGGTGAAACAAGTGAGCCAAATGCAATCCGAAATAATTTATAGTGAAATGGCAAGGATATGTCATAAACATAAAAGTCGGCGCTTTTCACATTGTCCTTGTGCCTTTGTGTCTGTTATCAATGGTTGTTTATGAAGGACACAAAGAGCAAGTCGCTTCAAAGACATTGAAAGCAGACGAGTGGTCTGTGAGGAGTGTGAGGCAGGGCGCGAATAATAATATTAATGTCCTTTGACCTTGTGAACCGTCGAGAAAGTCAATGGATGCTACAGCGCCACCTGGCGACAAAGTAATTCAACATTAATAAAACTTATTTTTGAATTTTCTCCATGCAAAGGAACTCTTTCTTGCAGAAAAGAATGCATAAATGATATTGAAATATTTGCGGTTACTCAATTGACCCAGTTATCCTGCTCCATCCCTCTCTTTCTATTCGTAAATGATTGCCTGTTCTTCACACTTTTCAATTAATAAACATAAAACGCAAGCTCGAAATGAAGGAATGGAAATTGAAAGGCGACAGGAAAGTTGCGTGTCCATCTTCCAGTTTTAATTGAGGTTAAGTGAGCGGACATTAAATTGTTTATAGAGCAAGGTTACGACAAACTGTTCAAATTTCTGTGAAATATGGTTTTTTATGGGAAAACTGAAGAAAATTCAAGGTGAGCTCTGACGGTGGACAGTTTAAGGATTTGGATCAAGGTAAGATGGCAGCTAAAAGCAAATATGGGATTGAAATGTGCAAAACAAAAATAGAATAAAACTTATTTTAGGCAAAACGTATGAAATGAATCATATTATTTTATTAAGATTTTACTTGTGTTCTGGTACTAAAATATGTAACAGAGAATGGCATTAGTATTTTTGTTTCTTAAAAAAAGCGCAAAATTGTTCGGATGTGATTGTATTGATGGATGATCATAATATACTTCAGAATGAATGTTCTAGACTAGCGCAACTTTGAAATTCCCGCCCTATGGCGAAGTACAAACTTTTTTTATACAGCTGGCAATGCTGCTTGCGTTACTTGCTTACGTTATTTGAATACAAACAAAATGGGCGCTCGTTTTTGAAAAGTGTGCTTAATGTAAGCTGAAAGCTCGACAAAATTGTGAATCGAATTACATATTTGGCTATTCAAGTACATTAAATGCCTACGTACGTGCTTGCTAATATTTGAATTTTGAGAGGAATATTTTGCCGCTCTTCGTACGGTCACTTTATTCCTACAATATTTACCTGGCCGCTCTCTCTTCTTCTCCTCGTGCTCTCTCCGCATTTCTCTCTGCGCAAACTCCCACTCGGCATTGCAACA
Source organism: Drosophila santomea (assembly GCF_016746245.2). Taxonomy (NCBI): domain Eukaryota; kingdom Metazoa; phylum Arthropoda; class Insecta; order Diptera; family Drosophilidae; genus Drosophila; species Drosophila santomea. The sequence goes on from NC_053019.2 coordinate 15,480,392, forward strand.
ACAAAAACAAGAACTCTCCCGGGTGCCCATGGATTTTCTTTTTGTTTTCGAATTCTTTTTCAGTTATTCGTTTTGTTTCGTGTGGCCAACAACAGCGACGGCTCTAAGGTGATTTTATTTCCGAGATCGGGGGACTATATAATTCGTAGACGTGCGCGTGCCAAACTTAAAGTTATTTCCATACACCAATTGATGCACATTCAAGCAAACAGCGTTATCAGCGGGATTTTGTTGCATTTTGCAATTGGCGCCAAGCGGATGCTGTGGAAACATACGTTATCAGATTTTTCGCACTACCTGCTGGAAAAGTGATAAACGCGAAACATAAACAAAAAGCGTTGATAAGCGTTATTAGCGTTATCAATGCGCCGGCCGCATGAAAATACAAATTCCTGGCGTCCTCTCTCCCACTCTCTCCCCCTCTCTTTTGCCCACCTCAGAGTGCAGCAAAAACAAAATTATCAAGTTTTTAAACTTGTTGAGCGGGTTGAATACGGCAACAACAATTTCAAAAACAACAAAAATATGAACAAAACAATAACAAAAAGGGGCGCAAGAAGCAAACTATACCAATAATGGTGAACAATTTTTAATGCTCTCCCTCTCTCAGCAGCACGCCACTGACCTTTATTTGACTTTTAGCTGGCAATGAAAAAATATCTCTGCCTGCCACAAACATACAAACAAACACACACGTACACTTGAGGTTTCTCAGCTGCTTGCCGTTGCTGTTGTTGTTCTTGCTGTCGTTTTTGTTGTTGTTGTTGCTCTTTTTGGAGTTGCGTTGCAGCAGCGCGTGTGTGCGGGTGCGAGCGGGAAAGAAAATTTGAGCCTTAATTTTCACCTCTTTCTCCGCAATAGAAAAACCAAATTATCAAGTGCAAGAAGTCGACAATTGTTCATCTGTTAGTAGTCGTGCCAAGAGGTTTTCCTCACTTTTACTTTTTCTCGCATTCTTTCGTTAATTGCTTTCAAACATAATTCTGAGTGAGAAGTGTGTGGTGCGAAGGAGACAAGTGCAATCGAGTGACAGCCAAAGAGATCTCTTCATACGGATACAACGCCCTCTAGCGCCGGATAAAGTGGATAGAGTCCTGAAAAAAGTGTTACAATACAAAGATATTCCAATTCTTCTCCACTCATATCCTGAGTTATCGTTTGAATATATGTATATTTGATAATATTAATATATATTTACGACAGTACAAAGGTAGTCCTAATAAATAAGGGTGTAATGCGATGGCCAAAGAGCGAATTTCCCAGATTTACACAACTTTATTCAAATCCTGATAAATGATATCCGATTAATACAGAGCCGGCGTGGAGAAAGTTAAGGCTAGAGATTAAGGCCCGTATTTTGTTATATCAACGCAGATAAGATATTTAGTATCTTAAATGATTTTATTGCCTCGAGTTTCGTTGCCAATTGATATTTATGGTTTCTTCGTTTGCCAAGGTCATTCTGGACAATATTCAATTAACAGTGTAACAGCACCTTATGACATCAACTTTTAAAAGATGAATAAACCTGAACATAAATATTTTGGAAAACTGAATAAGTAGAAGACAAATTTTGAGTCGTCAGTACTAAATGCGAATCTGACGGCTTTGGCATTTTTCCTCTCAATTTGTGACGTTGACAATTGGACCATTTGCCAAATTTTCATGAATACATATAGAGCGGGAAATTGGCAAACTCATCTTTGCTCACCAATGAGGCTGAACATTTCCGACATCCGACATCCAAAAATAGACCTTTGCCTTATGGACGCCTCATATATAGCTATAGAATTATGGCACGTACATAAATGACCGACTGTCAGGGACATGGGCGATGTCACATAGCAGCGCTTATCAGCCCATAAACTGCAGCGATGCAACTGCACTCGCCTGATAGCGGATCGATCGCACCTCGCTGCGTGGTGATGCAACAAATGCCGGCGTGTGATGACAATGAATACCAATACCAATACCAACAGCGCCAACATCAAGCGCGGTCGCTGCACTGCGAGAAATGGGGCGTTTCTTAACTACATAGGTTTCAACTATTCACTTTTATTTTGACCGATGCCAAATTAAAAACGTATGAGTTTAATTGTTTGGACGTAACCAAGGCTAATTCCGTTTTCTCCTATGTAGTATTTTCTTTAAAGTATTTATTAAACTCATAGATGTATGTACGAAGTATAGGTTTTGGCTTAATGTAGGAGTGTAAAGCGATAAGGAATCGCTGCTTGTAATGTGGGTCAAGCCGGTGGCTAAATTTAGTTGACACTATCAGTCCGCATCGAGAGCCTCAGCGGAGAGGTTCAGCAACAGATCAGCGGCGCCTAGATTATAATAGCATCCCATTCCCCCAACATATCAAGAAAATGCGCAGACAGCAGTCCTACCGATTCGAGGACAATGAGTCCACCTCCTACGCCCTGAGGGTGGGGATTACCTTAAGCCAGCACGAGGAGCAGATTATACGAAAACTAATTGCATTTACTTCTCGTTCCCTCGTTCCAGATGAATCGTCGCTTTTCGAGAGTGGAGTCCGGGGCGGACCTGAAGGATTATTTCGATCGAGGTGACATCGCCTCCCGGGAGAATCGCTGGAACTTCGAGGTGGCATGGGAGGTGGCAAACAAGGTGGGCGGCATTTACACGGTGATCCGGTCGAAGGCCTATGTCTCCACCGAGGAGATGGGTGAGCAGCTGTGCATGATGGGTCCCTACAAGGAGCACTGTGCCCGCACCGAGATGGAGGAGATGGAATTCCCCAGGGGAAATCCCCTGCTGGATGCTGTCAACTCCTTGCGCTCGCGAGGCTATAAAATCCACACCGGACGTTGGCTGGTGGACGGAAATCCCCAACTGATCCTGTTTGATATTGGATCCGCGGCCTGGAAGTTGGATCAGTTCAAATCGGAGATGTGGGAGAAGTGCCATATTGGAATACCTCATTTGGATATCGAGACGAACGATGCCATCATCCTGGGCTTTATGATTGCCGAGTTCCTGGAGGAGTTCCGCAACTTTGCCGTAACTTATTCCCAAAACAACGAACTGAGTGCTCCGAGGATTGTCGCCCACTTCCACGAATGGCAAGCTGGCGTGGGTCTCATCGTCCTACGTACTCGTCTGGTGGAGATTGCCACTGTGTTCACCACCCATGCCACACTGTTGGGTCGCTACTTGTGCGCCGGCAACACCGATTTCTACAACAACTTGGACAAGTTCGCCGTGGACGAAGAGGCGGGCAAGCGACAGATCTACCATCGCTATTGCCTGGAGCGAGGTGCCACCCACTTGGCTCACGTGTTCACCACCGTCTCGGAGATTACGGGCTACGAGGCAGAGCATCTGCTCAAGCGCAAGCCGGACATCATCACGCCGAACGGATTGAACGTGAAGAAGTTCTCGGCCATCCACGAGTTCCAGAATTTGCATGCCGTTGCCAAGGAGAAGATCAACGAATTCGTGCGGGGTCATTTCTACGGGTGAGTACACCATGCCGAACTTCAAGTTACCAATTCTTCAGTCTCAGTTATCTGCATAAGACTGCAAGTAATTAGTTTTCGAGCTAATTGGCAATGACAGTCCACAGAATCTCAGCTCATTTTCCGGTACAGATGAGATTGTATTATCTGAAGGAACTGTTATGCGGAAATGTTTTCAATATTCTACACCCTTGAATAAAGGTTAATCGATAGAAACATGGCTCTATAATCTACGTACATGATTATATGATTTCATGTCTATAGTAATTTAATGTTAGCATGAAACTAAACGATTAAAAACAATAGGGATTATATTGATTTATTGATTAGGTGCATGTAAATTTTGGCGATAATCAATTAATGATCAAAGGTAATTATACTGCTGTTCTATGCTTTTATCTTAATATGACAAAATGATAAGTCAAGTTGTGTAGTAATTAATAATATTAGTAGTCGCTTTGTTAAATCGAAGTATATTCTCTATCGCTATAGCCACATTGACTTTGATTTGGATAAGACCTTGTACTTCTTTATCGCCGGTCGCTACGAGTTCGGAAATAAGGGAGCCGACATCTTCATCGAGGCACTGGCTCGCCTGAATGCGATGCTGAAGCACGAGAAGCCGGACACCACGGTGGTGGCCTTCCTCATCTTCCCCACCAAGACCAACAACTTCAACGTGGACTCGCTGCGAGGACATGCCGTGATCAAGCAGTTGCGCGATACGATCAACAATGTGCAACAGGCCGTGGGCAAGCGGATGTTCGACACCTGCCTGCAGGGCAACATCCCCAATGCCGATGATCTCCTCCAGAAGGATGACCTCGTCAAGATCAAGCGTTGCATGTTCGCCATGCAACGCGATTCGATGCCGCCTGTTACCACGCACAATGTGGCCGATGATTGGAACGATCCGGTGCTATCCTCGATCCGTCGTTGCCATCTGTTCAACTCGCGCCACGATCGCGTCAAGATGGTCTTCCATCCGGAGTTCCTCACATCTACAAACCCTCTGTTTGGAATCGACTACGAAGAGTTTGTCCGTGGCTGCCACTTGGGTGTCTTCCCCTCATACTACGAGCCCTGGGGCTACACTCCCGCCGAGTGTACGGTGATGGGAATTCCCAGCGTAACCACCAATCTGTCCGGTTTCGGCTGCTTCATGGAGGAGCACATCAGTGATCCCAAGTCCTACGGCATCTACATCGTGGATCGCCGCTATATCGGATTGGAAAACAGCGTTCAGCAGCTGTCCAGCTTCATGATGGAGTTCTCCAGGCTGAACCGGCGCCAGCGCATCATCCAGCGTAATCGCACGGAGCGGCTGAGCGATCTGCTGGACTGGCGCACCCTGGGCATTGTTAGTATTCATTGGGTTTATTTACATCCAAAGCCGCAGTAGCGTGCAAATATTATCAAATCAGTTTAAGTCTTTCTAAATCATATTATTGACCGATGACACAATTTTTATTTGCAGTACTACAGACAGGCCAGGGTTAAGGCCCTGCAGGCTGTTTACCCAGACTATGTGGATGAATTGTCCCTCTATGGATCGAAAAACAACTTGATCTTCTCGCGACCGCACAGCGAACCTCCCAGTCCGACTTCATCGCGTAAGTGGCAGGAAGAAGACGCAGATCGCTAGAAAAATATATATGTTTGATCCAAATGAACTCAACACACTCCAATGTAAATGCATTTTTAAATACTTTTGCTGTACTTGCGATCAACAAGATTTTAGTCGTTACCTAGTCTCGAATAAAGCAGCTGTTGGACATTCCACTTTGTACTTTTACGGTCCCCGTTAAGTAATAATAAACGTTTAAACGAATTCCCAGCCACTTGTTAAATTATGTTAAATAATGAAGTCCAAAAGCAGGCTGCGTGTTAATATTTGCATTGATGTTCGTGAGTGCAATTCTATTATATTTACTGATAAAGCTGTGAAAAAATGATTGAATACTTTTAGACAGCTAAAGTTTATAGCAAGCAAATAAAAATGCATAGACCTTGAAGGCGGAAACGAATATATTTACCTTATGAGCGACTATGCTGTTATTATAAGAAATAAAAATGCATTGTCTAATAAAATGTTTATCACCAGGCCACACCACACCAGCTCCATCGGTTCACGGTTCGGATGATGAGGACTCCGTGGACGAGGAGACCGAACTCAAGGAATTGGGCATCAAGTAGAATACTTCGCCAACGGAAGGCCCTTATAATTGTAGCGAACAAAGCAACTAAAATCAACAGACGCGCAATATTACCATAAGTTCCAGGAGTCTTGTTCCACCAATGTTCATCGAGAAGCCCGGAAGCCTTCGAAATTATCTACCTGCAATTGCAATGCCAGAACAAATGTTTTCACATCTAATCAAATTATTACATTATGTATGCCCAGATCGCAAGCGTAAGCATTCGAGCAGGACGAGTGCAGATTTTATTAAACGTTGTTTAGTCTATAAGGAGAACGAGGTCTCCCCGCCCTGTCACCCTGCTCCAAACCCTGCCTATCAAATAAATCGTTATTTAAAGAAATATTTTGAAGTATGTTAAATGCGTTGAAAACCTAATTATTATATACGATGTGAATGTATGTATGTTTGTAAGGCTGCCTTCAAAATAGAACTTCTTATCAATGCTTTGAAATCCAAAGAAGGGGATTCACTTAATTATGTATTAAGTTTGCAAAAGCACTTTTATTCGGTAAAACATGTACAGAAATGGTTAGTTTAGTAGTAGTAGTTACATGAAGAATTCTACGTTTTGGTTACTGAAAAATACTTATAGATGCTGAAGCAAAGGGCTTGCAGAAAATCTCAAGAGTTTGTGGCTTTATCTGACATCGATCATTGGTTTTTGCTATTGCGTTTGCTGTAAGCTGATCGCACAAAGTGGCGGCGGCTTTGACGGCGTCTTCTTCGCTGGACAGGAACGTTGTAGTCGTCCCAGTCCCCCTCATCGACTGGTGACTGTTCCAGATGTCCAGGTGACCCCTGCTGAGAGCTCTTGGAGTCCTCCGCGCCTAGGCATTTTTCGAGGTCGTCACATAAAATCCATCCATCACCGGAACCTGCGTGGGTCTCATCATTGGTGTCCACATTGGTTTCGTCCTTGTTTCCATAGTTATTGTTGTTTATGGCCGGGAAATTGTTAAAGGGTGGATATGCCACATAGGGATTGTACATCCAAGGCGGACTATACATGAGTGGAGCTCCGTATCCCTGGAAGCAGCCGGCACACTGAGCGGGCAGACCATTTTGCAGAACGTATCCGTAGGGATAATTGAGACACTGCTGGCAAGTAGAGCGTTTCACCCTCGCCGGCTGGCCGAAGTCTCCATTTTGGCCTGGATTTGGCTGGCAACTGAAGTAAGGCCAACTGTTGCCAAAGTATTGACAGGGTGCAGCTTCGGTGGACTTCCTCTGGTGGTTTCTCCTCCGACGGGGCACATATTCGAGGGTCTCGTGGCACTTGTCGGAGTCTTCGGCGTCGCATTGCACGACTCTCTTGGCCAACATAACTCGGGCCTGACACTTTTCGCCACAGACACGCTGTCGGTTTTTCTCTCTGCAGTCGCGACCACCCTGCTTCTCACATTCGCGATCCAAACGCACCACATAGCAGCAGGATCCCTTGTCAGTGTATCCCAGTCCGAAACGTCCTCCCACCTGCGAGACATTCTGCTGCACCTGCACATTGACCTCATTGCGATTCTGGATCTGGTGCTCGATTATATTGTTGATTTCATTGGTCAGCCGAATAATGTTGGTCGTATTAATAGGCGTCTGCGGAGGTGCCACAATGTCTGTGTCGTTTATGCCCTGAACCATCAGGGGCTTGTCGTACAGCTCCGGACACACAGGACACTCGTCCTCGCACTTCTGTTGGCCATCGCAAACGTTGATGCAATTGTCCCGGTTCGTCTGGCATTCCTCGTAGTCCCGGAGAGTGGGCTGCTCGTAGTTCTGGAGAGGAGTGTGTACCACTATTGTGTTGTTCTTAAGCTGATCCTCGGCGGTGGCGCCAAAGCTCAGCAGGTGGAGTAGCCCACAAACCACTAGAAGTTGCAGCTGCGAAAATGGTTAAGAACACAATTAGAGTATTTGAAAGAGTTTTTTTTCAGGAGCCAGGTCTTGTTTAAGCCAAACACACGACAAAAGGACTTCATCGCTGTATTTCAATATATGTATATACCATTTCTTGTACTCTTAATTTACTACTATCGCCAAATTTCATAACAATCACTGGGAGCAAAGCGTGATACCGGTAAATTATTACTCACCTTGGAATGTGGCATTATCGAGGGATTGATTGCCTCTTCGGTTTGCTGCGAGTTTGCTTCGGCGTCTGCTGTTGCGGAAAGTTGAGTGCTAAATGCAGTGGTTGGCACCACTTACCCACCTCGAACCCACCTTCGAAGATAAGTTTAGATAACACTATCAAGGAATTGATTGCTGGCAAAGCTTTCACTCAATTGCCCGCCAAATCACTCGCCATTTCATGGTTCACCTAGCTGCACCATAATTATAGGCCATGCGAACGATTATCAAACAGATTATTATGAGACTGATAAGGATTTCGCACTCCACCGCGCGTTGCCAACGTACTCAGCATATGGTAACTCCCTTTAGGACTTATTCCTATATCTACATAGATACAAGTACATCCGCATTCCACACACTTAAGCTCAGCATTGTGCTGTCTTGGCGCTCGGAATATTGGGTTATGACGCACTGCTTCATATCGATACTTTGCCCTATGGCGTCAAGTCATTAAACTATTATCTACAAAATAGTTTCAAGTCAAACGGAATTGTGCGAGGATTTGGGTGTCGAATGGGCTGATGTTTATGTGATTATAAAAAAGAATATTATTAGAAGTGGCATTTCTTTAATCATTTACTGGGAGTGCCTTAATTGCATAACGATAAGCATTTCTTGGAGGCATTCTTAAAATTCATTTACATAATTAGCCTTGTCGAGTGTTATGCGCTCGGAACCCATCCATCTTCCGGCCGGCAACCGATTTGACCAGCGTATTGGGAGCAGTATTGGGCCTGGTCATAGTAGGCGCAGTTGTGGGTGCTGCACTTGTAGGAGTAGCAGTACGAGGAGCAGGTCGAAAACTCACCCAACGCACAGCCACTGCAGTCGTAGAAGTCTAAAGTGGAGAACCAGAGGAAATTAGCTATTATGAGCAATCGAGCTATTTAGTATTGATACTCACTCTGAGGCTGCTGACATGCGCCATAGCTGGAGTCGCAGCCCTGAGCTGCCCAGTTGGGAGGGATGACCACCATCTGGTTGTTGGACTGCGTCCAGGTGGTAACTGCTGGCGGAGCGAGCACCACCTTGTTGGCACTGCAGAAGGAACCGCACTGCTGCTGGCTCCTGCTGAAGCACTTGTACCCCACCTGATCCACCTGGTTGGTGCAGACCCGAGGAGCGAATACTTTGCAGCAGGGCCCTGAAGGCGGCTGCGGCGCCAGCACTTCGTCCTGATCCTCTTCTTCCTCAGAGTCTGGTCCTGGGATTGCGATTGAGGCATTTACTTTGACGTTGTTAACATTGTTTGTGACCAGGTGGGGCAGAGCTCCAGGCAGTTGGTGAATAGTGTTCTCTATGTGGATGTTACCGAGCTCCAATGGCTGTGGTTTCGAGCACCGGATTCCCGTCCAAACATATCCGGCCGGACAGCGCGTCCGAATGCAGCGACCTTCGGAGTACAAGGCACCTTCTCCGCAGAAAAGTAGACGGCAGACTCCTTTCACCAAGATGGTTCCCTCTGGACATCGCATAATGGGAGCCGGTGGGGGTGGCGTAGTGTCTGGGATTGGGGTCGGAAGATGTGTGGTGGTGATTTGTGGTGGTGGTGCTGGATAGGGCGTTGGTTCTGGTTGAGGTGCTGGCGCTGGCTGTTCAGTAACACTTGGAGGAGTGGTTGTTGGTTGAGGTGTTGTGCTAGTATTGTAACTGGGAGTAACTGTAACTGGGTTTTCCGGAACCACTGTAGGATGTTGAGGAGTGTTGGGGCAACCGGGAGTACCAGGGAAAACCGGATCCACTATAGGATTTTGAGGAATGTTGGGGTAGCTTGGAGTACTAGGAACCACTGTGGGATATTGAGGAGTGTTGGGGCAACCGGGAGTACCAGGAACAACCGGAACCACTATAGGATTTTGAGGAGTGTTTGGACAGCCTGGAGTACTAGGAACCACTGTAGGATATTGAGGAGTGTTGGGGCAACCGGGAGTACCAGGAACAACCGGATCCACTATAGGATTTTGAGGAGTGTTGGGGTAGCTTGGAGTACTAGGAACGACTGTGGGATTTTGAGGAGTATTTGGACAGCCTGGAGTACTAGGAACCACTGTAGGATACTGAGGAGTGTTCGGGCAACCGGGAGTACCAGGAACAACCGGAACCACTATAGGATATTGCGGAGTATTGGGACAGCCTGGAGTACTAGGAACCACTGTAGGATTTTGAGGAGTACTTGGACAGCCTGGAGTACTAGGAACCACGGTAGGATTTTGGGGAGTGTTGGGGTAGCCTGGAGTACTAGGAACCACTGTGGGATTTTGAGGAGTATTGGTACAGCCTGGAGTACTAGGAACCAGGGGAGTGTTGGGGTAGCCTGGAGTACTTGGGACAACAGTAATCACTGCATTGGGAGGATTGCATACAATTCCCGTTTGACCCCCGCACTGGTAATTATACACGTTCACGTTAATGGGGTTGCAAGCGGCGTAGACATTCACCTGACCTGGAATTTCAAAGAGGTCATCAGTGGAATGGTGGATAACCGCTTCCAAGTCGAACTTACTGCTTGGGCAGGGATTTGGTATAGAACTGGTGATAGCCCTCGCTGGAAATAGTCCAAGGCAGATTAGCAGCAGCAGCCGCCGCAACCAGGTACACTCTTTGCGATCAGACATTCCGATTTGAACTGAGCCCGGCTCACCGATTACGGATCAGGAACAGCTGAAGCCGAAGCCGTAGCCCAAGCGACCTTCAATGTTATCTGGAGAAGGTTATCGCAGCGCCAGCAATTATGCTTCCCATTCAAAACCATCCCAGTGAGCTAATCGCCGGATCGGTTCGGCGCTTCGATTAGTCTCTTTTTAAGTGCGGAACGCGGTGCTTCGCGAATCTGTGTCTCAGATCCGGGAGATACACTCCTGAATATCAGGAACTTAAGCAGCATGCTTGCGAAATCATTGGGATGGGCTCTGGTCACCTGCCTGATCACCCTCGTATTCCGCAGAAATGCTCAAGCAGACAACTCGGTAATTGAATGTGGCCTAATGTGATGAGTGGTGCCTTTTCTTATGCAATTTATTTTCCCGTAGGATCCGACATGTCCGCCGGGATATCAATATATCAACGGCATGTGCTACAGCTCTTCCGTTTGTCCATCAGGTAAGAAATCTGACAAATCATTAATCGCGTTGTATTACAAATAAATATGTATACGAACTGGTGCCCAATTTAATCAGCAGCTCGTTATGACTACGAGTGTTACTGAAACTAATCAATGAAACTGAAAACATTGATAATTTTTAAAAGTAAACGAAAAACAATTTGTCAAACTATAGGGTGCTTTTTTTTAGAGGTGCACAACTTTAAATTGCAATGAAACTACGATGGATTATTCGATTGACATGAGTCTCATTTATCTGAAAGATAATCTTGTGGCATTATATTTTACATATGATTTCTGGCATCTGACTGTCACAGCTGGACGTCCAATTTTCCTTGACTTTTTCCAACATTGATCGAATTAACTGCTCTGATAGACGATGTCGTCTACGATAAAATGATAAATTGCCAAGCTGAACTGAGAAAAAATAACTTGACAGCCAACTAAAAGTTCTATACCTCGAAAAACAACTCCCTTTAGAATGCATCAACAGATTTATTATACAAATCTTTAAAGGTTTCTATTATGGTTCTATTATATACCCTTTCTGTTTTTTTTTTGCTCATTAGGATATCACTTGCAATTGGATGGATCGTGTCTTCCCCAGACAAACAAAAAGTGCCAGCCTGGTAATAAGCGTTAAGTTACCCCTGGTAGCTTAATAGAAACTTTTAAACCTTTTAATATTGAAATAACAATTTCGCTATATTGTTTTTTTTAGGCTACTTTCTAAACGTTGACGGTCTGTGCTATCTGACGAATCCTAAGCCGTGCCCGTTTGAATCCACTACAACTACCACATCAACCACAACAGAGCCCACTACAACTACAACGGAAGCGATCACTACAACAACTACAACAACAACGGAACCAACTACCACAACAACAACGGAACCAACTACTACTACAACAACCACAACAACAACAGAACCAACTACTACAACAACAACAACGGTACCAACTACCACAACAACAACGGAACCAACTACTACTACAACAACCACAACAACAACGGAACCAACTACTACTACAACAACCACAACAACAACGGAACCAACTACTACAACAACAACAACGGAACCAACTACTACTACAACCACTACAACAACAGAACCGACTACTACAACAACGGAACGAACTACTACAACAAAAACAACCACAACCCCTGAGCCCCCTCCGATTCCTCCTCCCGTCATTGCAGAGCTTACTCGCTGTCCGCCGGGATCGATTTTCTTCGACTCGCAGTGCAGGAAAATCGTCTGCTCGGAGGGTGAATATTACGCTGGGCGGTGCATTTCATCGGCGTGCCCAGCGGGAACCGTGTGGTACCAAAAACGCTGCCAGGAACCGGGTTATATCACGACTATCCTTGAGATTGGCAATGTGATCCACAATGAGCACAAGTACTCGGTGACCAGCGAAAACATAAATCGGGTGGAGTACATTACATCTGCACCATATGATCCCGATAAAGACAAGACCTACGGTTATAGTACACCCGCAAATGTCCCAGATAATATTGTGGCCCCACCAACAACCAGACGTCCCTGGATATATCCCAGTCTGAAGCCTACTACGGAGCAGTCTGTAATCGATGAAGTATTTCCGGGCCGTAACCCTCCACCGGAATGCTGTTTCGTGAAGAGCCCCCGCATCTGCATCAACTACGCCCCCAATTGGGTGTGCTCCAGCCGGGAAAAGAAGTTCTGCGATGCCAGAGTCTGTAAGGCCCCAGTAGTGTATCTCAAGCCACCGAAGATCGTATATGACGAGAACCAGAAGCGGGTAGTCATGCCGCCCAATCCGCCTCTTATGGCATGCAGTACGCCGGATTGCAAGGAGAGCGGTGAGCCTTTAATCCCATGTGGGATTATAAGAAGACTTTAATTTGGTTTTAAATCATTAATAATACTCTTTTGCGTTTCCCCAGACGCTTTGGATTGTTCTGGCTGCAAGGATCATCAGCGGGACAAGTGCTCACCGGGCTGCTACAGCTACTACTGCCCCAATGGAAGCTGCACCTTCATGAATACCGAGGACTTTTGTGCTACTTATCCTGGCGAATTTGGCTGCAATGCGAGGGACGGCTGTATCTGGGATTGGTGCAATAAGAAGTGCTACTAGCTGAATTAAATCGTACTTTTTTCTATCTAAATAAACAAAGTTGAACTTTCGAGATAATACGTCACAACTATTGCTTGTAGACATGTCCGATAATACCCGTTTCGAATTTAAATTTCGATAAATAGCTAGTACACACTCCCAATTTAGCAAATGCACACACCCTGAACAGACTACTGTCAACTGACCAGCTCACGCTCTCTCTTGTGTTGCTCTCTTCCATTTGATAACAGGTATGCTATGCCGATAAGTCGATAACAACTGGGGGCTGCTCCAGCTGTTGTCGCCAGTCTCATTTTGTTTTTGCATCGCGAGCGGGACGGTCGTCGAATCGGATTCAAACTGGAATTCGGAAATAGCGGTCTAGCGGAGAGCGGGCGTTTTTGCCTTTCTGTGTGCTTTTGAAAAAAGTTTGCTTGATAAAAGTGTAAAGAAAGCGGCGCCGCCAAGTGAGCGCGAGTGTGTGTGCGTGTGCTTCTGTGTTTTTGTGTGTTTGCAAATACAAAAGTAAAACAGCCCCAAAAGCAACTACAACGTCTGGGCTTTGGCGGCGACAGCGCAGTAGCAGCGACGCAGCGGAGCAGTAGCAGCGCAGCGGCAGCGACGTCCAGTGCATTTTGGTGCAAACTAATTGTTGTTGTGAGAGGTACGCTATACTCATATGTGTATGTGTGCGGGTGGGTGTTAGTTGCAGGTGTGTGCGTGCGATTTGATTTGCTTTTTTGTTTTGGTTTTGTCATCTTTTCGTCAAGTAATAAAAACAAAATAAATGCAGTTTGTGTGAAATTTATTAAATGCATGTACATACATATAAATTGTTTTAGTAGCAAACAAATACTATTAAACAGCATTAAAACTCAAAGTAAATTTATAAAATTAAGAAGTATAAAATGAACATAAGCAACGACAAATTGTCAAGAGTTAAATTAAACAAATACACGAATAACTTACAAAAAACAGCAAAAGCAAAATTAAAAAAAAATCATATATAATAAACCGCATAGGGGGCTGTTGTATAAGCATTTGTTTACATAGTGAAAAAGCCCATAAATTCTACAATTCCCCCAGCAGAGAAGTGTTCTATCTCTCTTTCTCGTCGTTTTTGTTAATTGAAAAAAAAAGTCAACAAACTTCCTGTTTTTTATATGTCTCCCTCTCTTTTCCGCACTTTTCATAACTGTTGCCGCAGACAACAAGAGTATTATTGTGGCAGTACCGCCTCGCCCCCTCTCTCCTAAGCCCTTTCTTCCACCCACAAACTCTCTCTCTCTCTGAAAGGGGAAGCGAAATGTGAGAGTGTGTGTGTTGGCAAGAAAGTTTTATATTTGCTTTTGTGATTTCTGCCTGCTGTTTGATATTTGCCAGAAGTGCGGGCGCCGAAGTTTTTAGTGCAACATTTCTCTGCTCCAGCGGGAGCTTTTATAATGTGTGTGTGCGCTATTATTAAAACCCCCAACGCTCACACACACACAGGGCCGTGTGCATGGGGCAAAAAACTATGGCCGTGTGTATGTGTGCGAGGCGTTGGCGTTCTGACCAGAAGAAGAGGAAGATAAAGCAGCGGTAAAGGGTGAAAGGAAACGGAGAGAAACGGAGAAATGGGAGAGGGGAAAGAAAGAGAGTGGGAAGGATACTTAATAAATAAATCAGTAAATAATAATGCATAACCATAAGGGAATCAAATAACGTATAACCGAAAGAAATTAATAATGTAAATTAAAATAAATAGATGCAATGTTTAAGTAAACTCAAAACGGTTGATTTTGTAGTGCAAACTGTATATGTATGTATATGTAATATTGGTAATTTGCATATTTGTAATACCTGATATGAGTGTTTCAGTTAGCACTTTTTATAAGTCCGAAAGGTAAAAGATCATTATATTAATAACCACATTGTGTAAGAACTAATTAAATGAAGAGCAGTTCGGGGAACAGAAGCTTGTCGGTTTTGGGGTCAGTTCATAAATAAATCAAACAAATCGGGTAAAACATAAAAGATAAACATTATGTAAATCAACAAACAGCGCCCAAGAAATTCCTGTTCAACGGCAATTTCGAGTGTTTACCTTTCGCCCACTCAGCCCCCTGCCCTTCTCTTCTTTTCCCTTCTCCAGCAACCACTTGTGAGACATAAACGTCGCCGCACATTTGCCGTACGCGTAACCCCCTCTTTGCGGGGTATTGTAATAAAGCGTTTTACGATCTCCGGTGCCTGACGCACTTGTTGTTTTTATGACAGTTAAGCTATTTTGCGTATGACACGTTTGACAGATGCCAAGCGCCCAATGCTGCTGTCAACGCCGCTGTTAAACGCAGGCCGTCTCGCTCCCTCCCTTTCCCGCACTTTTCCAGCACTTTTCCAGCACTTTTCCCGCACTTTTCCCCCACCCACCCACAGTTGGGTGGCGTCCTTTTCCACCAAATGAAATAAATGGAACCAAATTAACACTTTGATTTCGGCCTGAATGGAAAACATACCACAGAATATCTTATGAGAATATTATTGATCCGTTTCGTAAAGAGTTTAATACTAGACTTTATGAAATGAATGCTTTAATATTATTCTCTTCTAAAAATCAGCATCAATTATACCCAGGGAGTACCCAAGCTGTTGATGGCCAAAAATATTATTCCATGTTGAGGTCTGCTCGACCAAACTACACCCCTTTGGTGGCCGAAAAAGTTTGTGCATGTTTGCTGCGCAGGCATTTCAATTTCACCAACCATTAAGTATACGAGGAGTGGAAGGGGTAGGGGATAGGTGGGGGGCGGGCGGACACTAGAGCTGTCTTTTTGCAGCTACTTTTACGCATGTTTTCACGCTAGGGCCCAGAAAGAAGTCGGCTTGACATCAATTTTCTCGGCCAAATGTGGCGAACTGCGACAGCAGCTACAACAGCAACAATTAACTGGGCCACGCCTACAAACACCATAAGCTGCAAACATCAAATATCAACGGCAGCAACAGCAACAACAACAGCAACAGCTGAAACAACAACAAACAACTGCCGCTCGGCTTGTCGCATGTAATTGCTTGCCGCAAAGTAAATGACAATAGCGCAAGGCAAAAGACACCGTCATTGGTGGCAGTGGAGCAAAAGTGATGCTGATTGGAATGCTGAGAGGCCATAATTAGTATCAAGAAATGATGGACGATGCTGGGGATATATTGATACCTGGGGATAAATTGGATAACGACCAGTAATCTTCTAATTATCGCTTTTCAGCTTGGGCTCATCATATATTTTATCTAACCCTATTAAAATTATAGGATTTCTTTTCTAGTCTGTAATCTTGGATATTTGTAAATATTACGTATACGTAAGAAACATTTCTATTCTAAACAGTAATAATATGTTACTCATTTAACTAGAAGAATTTGTTTTCAATACCGTATTTAATATAATTATAGTTGTTATTTTTAAGTTTTTGTTTAGCACACTCAATAGTTTGTGTGGGTTTTGTTTCGATTTGCCCCACTGTAGCGGCGAACAAGCTGAGGTCGGTGTAACTAAAAACCGCAAAAGCTTGTCACTCCCCCTTTCGCACGCCGCCCCCGGCGTCCGCCCCCGCCACGCCCCTCCTCGGTCTATGCTGTCGAAGTTGTTGCTTCCGCTCTCGCGGTTTCGTCGCTCTCGCTTGAATAAGTGTACATATGTGTGTACAATGTGTGTGTAGAAGTATCTATCGCAGTTGTATCTTTAGCCGCTGTTCTTGTTGTTGTTGGCCGGCGTACGTGGGAGGCAAAGGCATTAGAAAAAAAATCAACGGCAAGCCCGAAGTTCGGATTGAAGCTTTGAAATATTTGCTGAATGACGTCGGCGGCCAATCTTTTGTTGTCGTCCATCAAAATTCGAAATTTCTTTGACGCATTCAATGGATGCATGCGCCTAGGCTTCGAGTTTCCGCTTCGGATTTCTAATAAACAAATGCAAAAACGCACACACAAAAAAAAAAAGAAACTAATAAGACAGGCAAACATTTAAACACTAGGCTGCCATTTGCGTATCGAATATCGTTTTTGTTTATTCTCGTCCCATTATTACTTGTATTTATTTGCCTCCACACTTTTTTCGTTTTTGGTCAAAGCTTTTGGCCATTTAATATTCATTTATTCAGCCATGTTTATTTATTTATTTGCGTGTCTCTCGGTCGCAGTGTTTGTGATTGTTGTGTTTTCTGCTTGTGTGTGGCTAAAAGACCGAAAGACGTAAAAAAAAAAAATAACGAAAAACGTGAAATCGCATGCTAGGAGCCATGGCCATGATTTTGAATTTCAGCGGGCCAAAGTCGCGACAAAGAAATCCGAAATAAAATCCCAATAAAATATAATCGTAAAAGGCACTTGGCATCTATTTGATACCCTTGTGGAGGGTCATCGATTACTTTGATTTGCCATTTCTGCACTTCAATTTCCTGATCGTTGCAGGGTTTCCAAAAAGGTTAATATCTTCTGAGTGAATCTTTTTATTATTAAAAATAGTCAATTTAAAATCAATTAGATATTATTTTTATATTTGTTACCTTCGTAACTTTACTACTTTGCAATTTAATAACTCAATAAGTTTTGTAGAATATTTGAAGCTAAACTGTTACCCATAATACCATAAATTTTAATTTTACAACCTACATTGGCTTTTTCGCTCGCTCGGTTAAAAAGGAGAACAATATTTTAGCTTACAGAAATCCTGCACTGCCAACGCCATATTTCATGTGGAAAATCATAAATCTCCAAGAGTTTCTGTTGGACCGAGCGTAAATCATTTAGTTTGTGCGCCAAGCAGGAATTAATTGAGATCTTTTAGACAACTTAAATAAGAATATATGAATATATGTGTATGTACACATTGGATTTAAGGGTATGTGCTTTATCTGGCTTGACAAAGCAATTTAAATATTTTAAATCAACGATTGCCAGCATGTACTTTTATGGAAATTTTGTTTGGGAAAACCACGATGCCAATGGGAGAAATAACAAAGATAGAACTGCTTGCCACTCCCATCCATTCCCATTTTCAACATTTTTACCATTTTTCCCCCCGTTTTTCCCACCAACGGCACCAAAAGATTTTCGTAGCTCATAAATTCTTTTGTTTAACTCGTTTTTCTTTGATTTCTTTAGCCGGGCACGTAGCGAACCAAGCCGCGCGGGTAAGGAAAAAGTGAAAATTCAGTGGGAAAATTGTCGCTGTCTGTGGCCCACTGCGATTACAGCAGCAAGAAAAGCAGCCTCAAAACTAATTAGTTGCGCTGCATTCAAACTGAGTTTTACTTTTTGCCCCAAGTTGACTGCAACTTGGATTGAGTAAGACTTTCATCTGATCCCCGTTGCCGCCTCTTTTTTCCCCCCCAATTGTCTGATTTTCCACCACTTTTCCCCGCCACGGTTGTGCAACTTTGGGCTCAAACGAGATGGTAAGAGACAAATTCAGTTAACTGTTACACACAGTCACTGGCTGACTTAATTCCCTACATTTTTACGATTGTACCGTGAGGCTCGCTAGGCTTGCACATTGGTTGAAAAGTGATCTGGAAATGAACTCATTTTCCTCCACTTTCCCCCTTCAATTCGGGGGTGTTTATGTAATGGCACCCTGCTCATAATCAGGTTGATGTTGCCGCCTGATTAAGTGCTCCTAACAGCGCAGATTGTTTTCGATGTTACGCCAGACTATTTATAAACGATCGCATTACACCTGATCATCGCTTGATAGCAAGTGGGTCTGGAAAAGTTAGCTTAGTCAGCCGTAAGGCGCCAGGCATTACTTATATTTCAATCTGTTAAGGGCATCAGTCAGGCATCGCATTCTGATTATGCCTCATCTGTGGAAACTAGTTTTCTTTGATTACCCACTCTAGGCCACTGATTATATGTCTGATTATGTCCACTAATTATTTAAACTATTAAAATTACTTGATAACGCTAGAGTGGCGTAGTAGAACTCATTTTAATAATCAGCAAAACAATAAAAATGACCTTTTTGCAAACTAGCGGTAATACATATTTAAGGGTTGTACCGATTTGTTAAACAAATCATGTGATTACTCTTATTTATAAGCCCAAGAGTCGCCCCTTAAGTTTAAAGTCTAAATAGAAAACAAAACATTGCTTAAAGTGTAACAAATTGAGCGAATATTTAAGTCTATATTTATAAAATGTAACACTTCATTTAGCCGCCCATCTGTTGATCCCATCAAGCAATCATCAGTATTCCCCATTCTTCGTCGGCCTCTTCATAAACCTATCATTGCGGGCAATCTATAAACCATCTGTTGATCCATTCACCCTAAATCTGTCGACATTATCGTTTCCCCAACGACCTTGGACCACTGTGCACTGTGCATTCGAGGCGACAGTTGTTGGCTTTAACTTTGGGCTACTGGGCTACTGGGCAACTTGGCAACTGGTGTACTGTGGAACTGGTGTACTGTGTTGCTGGTGTTGCTGGTGCTGCTGGTGCTGCTGTAATCGCTGCTGCTGCTACAGCAATGGCATCTAGTCCGTCAGCCCGAATCAACGTCTTATTGGGATTACGCTGGTGCAATGTTTTTCGCCGGCGGAGCGGGAGTCGTGTAATAAAAAGTATCTGGGCATCGCAGATGTCTATCCCGCGTCGCTGCCGCTTTTGGGCATTAATGAATGAATGGAGACCGTCTTAAGTAAATCCGACTTGGCCAACTGACACTGGAGCGCAGCTGGGAAAAAAGGGGCTGGTAAGCTGGGAGTTTTTCCATCGCTTGATTATTCTCCTGCTGCGCTCCACAGCGCGTCAAATTTGCGCCCGACCCTCCCACCTCCGAGCACTTCTTGATAAATTTCCATAAAATAAGAATCAAGCGAATAAAGAGCGTGTAGAAGCACAAAAAAGATGACAATGTTGAGAGGTTTTTCGGGTGAGAGTATCTATATGCAAATCAAGTAATTTGTCTCTAAAGCATTTGTCTGGCTTCCGAATGAGAGCAAAAGATGCAGATTGGGAAGCAGCCCCCAGACGAGCAAAAGATGAGGCAGCCACAACTTCCGGTGTCAGTTTATTTTTTTCGCTTCTTTTTTTGCTTTTTGTTTTTTTTTTTTTTGGGTGCGTCTTCTGCTCAACTTTTGGTCTGGTTGTGTGTAGGGGGAAAGATTTTATAAATAAATTACAAAACAAAAACGAGACACAAACGTCGCTGAAATAGTTGGGGAGAAGTCGTGGATAAACTAAAAACAAGAAGGAAACAACATCGCCTTTGGCTTTGTTGGTGGGGCATGCAGGTGGAAGCTGTTATCGTTGTTAGCGTTTCGCAAAAGAGTTTTCATCATGGTCGATACTCTGGCTGATTTTGGGTACTTTGATATTCTGAGGAGGTTGAAGACCCAGGAAAAATTACCCAAATGCGCACTTTTAGTATTCAAATTTAATTCACGTGGTATACTCGTAAAGTAATTATTCCAACATTAGTTGAAAATTCATTTCGTTGGCTACCATAAATCTTCTGGCAATTTTATTGGATATATTTTTCTGTATGCTATCTGTATGCTCGCTGTTCATTTCAAAGCCATTAACAAATGGCAAGAAGCAGCCAAATTATTATTATTTCACTATAAAAATAGCTAAAATATGCTTAATTTAGTTGGCTCTGAGTGGTGTGAGTGGTGGCGTATCCCACATAATTATTTTTGGTTAAGTAAGGCCAGAATTTAGCCGCGTGGTTGTCAAAACGCCCACCATGACGCCAGTCCACAAAAAATAAAGAAAAAAACAAAAATTATACGAGGGCAGAGACAACGTCAGCAGAGGATGGGGCCCAAAATATTGGGGAGTGGGGAAAAGAAGACGAAATGGAAGCCAAAGCCAAAGCCAAAGAATTATGGTTGTATTTTCCTTATTTAATAAAGTATATTTATGTTTTAGTACAATTGTTTTTGGCCCGCATTATTGCTGTCTTGTGCGGCCATCACTCCTACACTATGAGAAATTCCCAGCGCTTTCCGACTTTCGGGCTGGGCCGCAAATGCCCGGCACTGCGGTCCATAAAACCGCCCAAAAGCGCAAACCAAATTAGTTCATTTATATGTATGGAATATCTCTCGGCCTGGAATCGCCCCAAGTTGGTCAACTTTTATGGCATTGCGGCAATATACGATTATTATAATTCTGTATTCCGACATTTTTCCTGGGTGGCCAAAAGGGTCAAGGCACTTGAATGGGGTTGGCATCAGTGTCTGGTGTTCAAGTGTCCCCGATGGTCCAATGGTCCAATGGTCCAATGGTCCGATGGATAGAAATTCAGATAGAAGGTTAAGTAGCCTGAGATATGCACTTGTAGGTACTCGTAACAAGGATAGGTTTTCAAGTTCTGTTTTACTTGTATGTAGGTGCATGAGACAATATTGGGTTTAAGATAAATTGGTTTACACTCAATATTTATTAAGAACTTTCAATTGACTTTCAGTTTATGGTTTAAAACTGAAATAAATTCTAACATAGTCTTATTATAAGCACATCATTTAGTTGGTTACTTAACACGTGTAATGTTGATTATGTGTTTTTTTTTTTGCTTTACTTACATTTCCTTGATTGCACCCGAAGAAATTTCCACGTTCATTACCATTGGCGTATAAAAAGTAATATCTAATAACGCGACCCATCCGCAGCAATGTACTTTGGCCATTGCGAACAGAGTAATGACCTGGGCCAACAACACAATAGATTGGAGTTTATTGCGCGCCTGGACAAATGTTGATAAGGGCCGAACTGTGACCGCCCCCAACTCTCAGATTCTGCCATCCTCCGCCCCCAAAAATCAACAAGCATTTCCCCCAAAACAGAATCAAGCAATAAACGAAATGCTCAAACATTGATTTTTTATCACTCTGGTGGCTTTTGGTACTCCAAGTCGCGACTTTCCGTTGCCAAACAGAGGAGAACAGAGAAGAACAGAAGAGAAGTTCACCTTAATTTCGTATTGAACTTGTTTTTACTCAATTTACTTCACTTGTAGTTCCTGTTGCCGGCTGTGTTGCCGTATTTGTTATTTATTTGCCCAGCACTAAATGGAATTCCGTTGAAATCGGCTTAATCTTGATGTCTTGCTTTCGGGCAGAGTTTTGTGTTTCGTTTGCTCTTCAAGATCTCATTTTCCCAGTGGGATCGGTCGGTGTATATGCTATATGCTACATGTGTATGACCCATCACTCCGTCGTTCAGTCAGTCATTCACTCACTTAGTCATTCAGTCAGTACCGTGGTCGTCAACGCAATGCCAACGCCTCTTCACTTCGCCAGTGAGCCCAACCCAACCCAAACTAACCCATTCCATCGCCTTTCCCTTTGGTCTCGTCTATTTGCGGGTCTAAGGGCCTTCTGGGGTCTTCAACTTGCCGACACTGCCTCGTTTTCGTAGAAAAGTAGACAAGTGATCTCGTTTTGGCCTGTATTTCCTAAGATTTCCAATGTGAAGATGGATGGCCATCCACCGTGGGGAGGATTATGAGTGTGATGCAGAAAGAGATCTTGATGGATTATGAAAGGAGATCATTAAAATTCAATGAAGTAACCATACTAATGGTGTCATCAAAGCTAGTATAGAAAGGAAGTCTATTGGAAAGGTCTACCATTCATGTGCAATAAATATGTAGAAGTGAACAATGATGATTATTATGCATGCATTTTATCACGTATACAAACAGACAGCTCCATAAAGAATTGGATGCTTATCTCGAAAATACCAAGAACCGATCTTCAAGCCCTCTTCGACGAAACCCTTCTACAAACCCGAATCTTTGTCTGAAATCTAAGATACTTGGGATGCTGTTTGGGCCTTTTGTTTTGTGACAACTTTATTGGAATCAAACAAACTTTGTGATTCCACTTTTATGATCGCTGCGCATACATTAATGCACACTTTACATTATGTCCCATGGCAGTGCCTTCTTTCCACCGATGTAATATAATTTATTTTTTTTGTTATGACCAGACATGCTGTGAGAAAGGGATTTTCAAATGGATTGGCACGTGATGTGGCCATATGTTGCCCTAGCCCACAAAATACGTACGTACGAGTTTGGCGCTCGAAAGCTTTGAACGAAAATTGGGAGAGTAACGAAAACATCGCATGGAATAAAATGTGTAATAAAATAGAAATAATATTTATAGCTGAGACGTCGATATGTCTAAAAATAAAGGGACACAGGCAGCCCAGAAGCTGCCCCTTCGGAAAACCGCCTCCCTTGTTTTTTAGCCATGTGCACGGGCTCCCATTCATGGAGGCAAGGCACCGTGACCTGCCTCAGTCCCCCGTTTTCCCGCATTTCCCTCATTTCCCCGTCCATTTTCCATTTTCAACCCCCCCTACGATGTAGACAAATCCACTTGGCAGAGCAGAACAGACCAGAGCCCATGAAAAAAGAAAAAAAAAAAAGAGAAGCAAAAAGGGGAAGTTGGATGGACATTGATTTAAATCGATATTTTGCGGTTGAGCTCATTTGGCGTAAAATAAACTTGGCCCAAGTCAATAATCCCTTTGTTCACCCACCTCTTTGCGGCATTTGGAAATGTATCCACCTCTGGACTAATTTCCCCATCTTCGGCTTTTCACTTCACACTTGTTAACAAATTTTTCGTGTAAACAATGGGTGAATCCACTGAATAGAATGGAATTGAAATTGCTCTGCCCGTATCATTGTTTATTGATTGCACGATTTGGTTTCCTCATTCTTGCTTTCCGAGTTGGTTCACTGTGGGAAAAGAGACCTATAAAGATTGTTCAATTCCTAAAATGTACATCGTAAAATTTGATTAGTGGTTTTCTTTGAATTCAACTAAATCTCTGGTCGGGCGTGTCTTTAATTTTAAAAGCTACTTCAATGTTAGCATCTCTTACGAAAACGTTTCTCATATACGAGTATTTACTCAAATTGATATCTCAGTGGCCAGGAGTCCCTCATTCAATATTATCTGATTGGTTTTTTTTCTCCTACGCTGATGAGACGTGACATTTCAAGCCAAACTCAAACTGCTCTCTATCCCTATCCATTCATTCACTCATTTGATCAGGCTGTCATTCAATCGGTTTAATGGCGTTTTCTGTTTTGTTATCTGACGTTTCCCCGCTTCCTGCGACCGCTTTTCCCACCATCGAGCAGCTACAACCGGAAGTCGTAATTAATGCGCGCCTCGGGGGCGTTTTCCGCTTCCGTGTCCTGCCACCAAAGAAGTCCTGCTACGTGCCTGTGTGTGCGTTTATTTATAGCAAGTGCACGGCACACGGGAGGACCTCTGCCGTGTCTCCGAGTGCCACCTGCATTCGAGTGGCCTACAAAGTGAGCAGTGTTGGAAATTAGAGGGGTCGGATTGGAGTCACCTGAGACGCCTAATGGGTCCACGGACAGGGCGATGGAATTCCTCGATTGAACACGATTCGAGAATTTTTAATTTGAACTTTTTAAGTTCCAGCCATTTGAAGGCGTTCCAATTAGATGCGCCGAAGGCTAAATACCGAAATACTTTGAAATTAATGGGATATGTCAATCGCACTTTGACTTACCTGTTCATTATTTACTTCTTTGATTACTTCTTTCTAAAGCTGCTTTTATAAATTGAAAATGTGCTTTAAAGTGAACAATGCACTCCCTAAAATCTGCAGTTCTCGGTACAAGAATGCACAACTAACTTTTCTAAGAAATATTCCATAGAAATTTCTCAATGGGCGAATTTCATGAGCGAACTTCTTGACCGTTCAGTAAAAAATATTCATACCATTTTGCCCCCTCAAATTTCTTATGCTCAATTTTCCAATTAAGTTTGACAAAACATCAATTTTGCACATTCCAGTGAAGCTCATCGCAACGGAAATTGAATCGACCTTCTGGACGCTTGCCGAACTTCCATAGATAAATCCCAAAAGCCCATAGACAATCTCCCACTCTTTTTATGTATTATCGTATTTGTGCAAAAATATTTGCCAACTTCTGTCTGCAAGCCAATCTGCCAACTTTTCCTCCTTCTTCGAGCAGTTATGCCAAACTGCCGTCTTTTTTCCGTGAAGCTTGTCTAACATCTTTCTTATCTAACGCATTTTCAATTCCGTATAGGACTGGGGTCAAATGCCTGCTGCTGCGGTAGCCCGAAGCCCGATGCCCTTCACTTGCCGCCTGAGTGGAGAGGACATGCTCCTAAACCCATATTGCCCCTATATGTATGCAAGAAATTGCCTTTGCCTTGGGCTCCACACGCACACCTGAACGACCCACGTGGACCCACGCTCCTGGCCAGCTTTCTGCTCTCCTTTTCGGCCTTGCGGCTAAACGGCTAATTCGCCGAGACACAAGCGGCAAACAAATTGACTGGGTGGATTTGGGAGGGAAGTGGTGGAAGGGGGAGGCCACCTGAATGGCCATTTGTAAGAAGCCGAATCGAAATGACATTTCGGTTTAAGTGAAAAGGCAAGAAAAAAAGGGAGAAGCCAATTTCAAAGCAGCCGAAGCGCGACCGGAAGCGAGGAAAATAAAAGGTACAGTGAGAACTCGAGGAAAGGAACTTACAGAAGTTATTGTACGAGGCAACTTTCAAGGAATATAGTATGCAATACCATTGGCAATGTAGTCTTTTGCATCGATTGTAAAGTTCAACCAAGACCAGTGTTCACTTTAGCCATAGAAGAGGCAGTTAAAAAGGCATGGAGTCCAAGGAATTTCTGGAACTGAAGCACAAGGCAGAGCAAAAAGCAGAAGTCGTTGCAGAGCCAGCCAGCAGAGCCAGAGGCGAAAAACAAATGGCTAACAATTGACTTGGCCAATAAAGCATAAAGCCGTTAAATTCGAAAATCAATAACTCCCCGGCCGAGCGTTTCCGCCAATTGTGTCCCACATCCGGTATCCATTTCCCTCGCTCTGCTTCTGTATGTGCATGGGTGTGTGTGTGTGTGTGTGTGGCAGCGGGACTGTGGCAAATGAAGGACGACAAATTGCCAAACGCGCCACGAACATTAAACAATTTAGCAATTTGTTTCCATTATTTTAAGCTGGCGTCTGAAATCACCACCCCCTGCTGTCTGCTGAGAATCTTCCCTTCATAATTGTGTCAAGGAGGTTCATTCGCAGTCATTAGCGATGGAGGGCGTGCGCTTGTTAAGTCCTCCCACCTACTTTCTCGCCCTCTTTCTGCCCTCACTCATCATCATCAGCGTGGGATGGCCTTGCCACCGGGTCAGCCCCAAACGACCTGCCACCCAACCACCCAACCAGCCACCTCTGTGCCGCCTCGTCATGTGTCATGTGAAACAGCTGTTAATGATACAAGTGTCTCAGCTATTTCGTAAAAATTTACATTCCGCTCGCTGGTTCTGCGAGTGGCAAATGTTTGCCAAATGCGTAATGCCTCCTGGTACAAAGATGGCAGCCATTTGTCCTAAATGATTACAAGATGTTTTTGGACGGGGAAACATAATCCCCGGCTTGCCACCGTTGTCGATTGGGTAACAGACCGCGAAATGGAGCCTTGGATCAACTGGTACATAGATCCGGTAATTGGATTTGGTTGACAAAACAAATTGCCTTCTGCTCATTATTCAGAAACATTTGATTTATTCGAATTATTAATAAGGCTAGGGGACACTTGCATTCATCTTCTAGTTAACAACACTCAAGAGCACATAATCTAGTTAGCTTCAAAGCGAACAAGAGAAGGATATTTATGCGTAAATTGTGTCGTGTGGTAAATTTGCTATTATTTAATATAATTTATTATGTTAATTTCAATATGCGAAGTTGCTGAAGCGATAGACGTTCTTCATTTGCATAAATTTATGCAGTTTTTAGTGCACAGGATATACGAAAATGTCACAGGTCGTATGCGTATTCTAAAGGTCAAATGAATGCACTAAATGAAAAATTGAAAATCCTTTTCTTGATTTTAATGAATTGATTCCTTTTTTATTCCGCCCATTTTTTTAATAAATTACCTAGATGATAATTGCCTTTGTAAATCCCAACATTAATAGATAGAAGTAACTTCTAAAACTTTTAGCGCATTTCATGAATGAAAATTTATTAGGTCGTGTGCGCATTTCTTGATCCAATTTAATTAAACAAAAAGTCGTTGGTATTAAGTGGGATTTCAATAACCCACATGCCATGCCATTCTATCAGCAAAGTTTACCAACTGGCAAATGTTGGAGGAAAACTCTTTGCGCAAATTTTCGACAGCCACAAAAGTTGACGACATTTGCCTAACCAGATGCTGCCCGTCAGCCAAGACAATCTCCGGGCCAATTTGATAATCCCTCGGCAGGGCAGCCGCAGCAACAGCAGCAACAACATTTTTGAGCTGTTAACACATAGGAACCATGCCATCCAATCCAACCCACCAAAAACCAAAGCCACAAAAGCCTGCTTGCGTCAAGCGGAAAACTACGAAACTGAGACATCGCTTCAATAATCCTAGACTTCATAGAGCTGCTTGTTTCGTGACTGCTGTTCGATGGCATTGGAAAACACCAAGAGGCTTGCACTGAAATAAAATACCTGTCATCATTAAGAATTATGAATTATGAACAGAAAATGAATGTATTGGATTGGTTGTCTACCATTCAAGTGTTGAGTTCATGTGAATCTATATTGAAATAATAATGTTATGCATAGTTATTTTTATAATATAGTTTCTAGTGAGATCTATTGCCTTGGCAGCTTTTTACACTGTCAAATAAACGCGTCTAATCGATTTCACTGTAGACACGTGCTGTTTTCGGAATCAAACGGGATCCACATGCCCAAGACTGAGTGTGAGTGCGGCAATAAGTGAATGAATAAGTGAGTTGGACGGATTGAGTATGTTGAAATCAATCAGGTTAGCCAAAAAGCAAGGCACGTTACCAGTACTTTCTTTCTTCCTCCGCCCGCCTCACTGACTCACCGACTCCCTACCTCACTGCCTCACGATTGGCTCATGATATGTGACTTGGATACGTGAAAATTGCACTTCATTCCCCGAAAAACGACAAGACTTCACATCACGTTATGTCAGGCGCTTTGAGGGGGATACTTTCAGGTGTACTCTGTGAGCTCTGTGAGTTTGAGGCTGTTGCAGTTGACATTTCGCTGCTGTATTTATTAAAATAAAGAGAGGAGGGAAAAAAGAGGAAAAAAATGTGAAATGTGAAAAAACGTGTCTGCCCGGCGGGCACTTAATAAACTCTCTTTTGTTTTCCTTATAACGAATTCCCCGTCTACCCGTGAACTTGTTAAAAACTCATTATTTGGCCGTCGTAAGTCAACTTGCTTTTCTCTTTGGGACTTCATATGTGTGGGGGTAATGTGTTCATGGTATATCAATTAAAAGTTTCGCCCTCAGTTCTAATCAGTCGAGTGAGTGTCTTTCTCCAAATGTGTCTGTAATGTATTTTCTGTGTCTGTGTTGGTTTCTGTGTTTGTGTTTGTGTTGCCTACTTTTGGGCGTGCCCCAGTGATTCTGCTAATGAGTCGCTGGCCAAAAAGGAATCCTCTTCCACATTGTTCTCGCTTGTTTTCCGATACATTTGATGTCGGCGCTTTTGTTGTGAAATCCCCGCTCAAAGTGTGAAATTAGTTGGTTAATGACGGTACAAATTAGTTGGATTAGATGTTGGCCTTAAGTGATGTTCACTCACATTCTGCTGAGGAGCTCAAGCAGCTACAAAGAGCTGGGAAATGCAAATATTTTCTTTGATTAAAGTGCTAAGTGGTGTTGCATGTACTTAGGTTTCCAATTGTCATCAAATATGCCTGGGCATTAGCTTGAGCCCGAGGAAATCAATTTGGTAATGTTTAATTTGTGTGCACAAAGGGGCGAGCTTAGCAAATAATGTCTGAACATAAAACCTTTTCACTACTTGCACATGCATATTATAAATTGCAAATACATCGAATTAAATGTGCAATCTGATAGTTAGAACACCCTCATTCCTGTGCAATCTCACGTCGAGCATCAGCAAAGCTGGTATGCGTTGCACTCGCGGATTTCTCATTTAAAACTATCTAGATACTCGCGCCTTATCAGTGCCACGTTGCCATGGCAGAGGTTGCTCCGGGTTGCCAAGTTTTATGAATGGATGTTATCGCTGGCCGTCCACAGCGAAAGCGTTTTCATGAA
This sequence comes from Drosophila santomea, assembly GCF_016746245.2. Lineage (NCBI taxonomy): Eukaryota > Metazoa > Arthropoda > Insecta > Diptera > Drosophilidae > Drosophila > Drosophila santomea. The sequence goes on from NC_053019.2 coordinate 15,509,536, forward strand.
TGTGCCATGAATACCCCAACCCCTAACAAATCGAAAAAATAAAACAAATTGATATACCGCCGTTGCTTTTCTTTCATTTCATTTTGCCGTGTGTGCGTGACATTTCGAGAATCACGTTCAACCGCAGCCGACGGCAGCGATATCCCGATATATCGATGCCTGGGTAGTTATGGGTGTCGTGTCTATATGGATATGGATGTGAATGTGGATATGGATATGGATGTGGATATGGATATGGCCACGCACACCATCGCATCGCATGTGCATCTATAACGATCTAACTAAATGGCTGGCACATGCTTATTCCAACGGGGTAGCTCCCCAGCTTAATGTTTTGCCAAAGGTTTTGCTTTAATTTTATCGATTTGGTGTAGTGCAAACGAGTGCAAAGATATCATTGTAAAACTAAACAATCTTTCAAGTTAGACAAGTTAACTAGCAAATTATCAAGTAGCACTATGTACTCCAACAGAAAATCATGCAAAATTACAGCAAATTTGCATTGAATTATTCAGCCTTACAAATATGAACTCACTTGTACGTATACGTATTATTTTTTAATATGCGCCGGCCCATTTCTTTTTACTTTTACTTTGTGTTAAATGTAATTGAAATGAGCGACAGCGTCGGCAAAATAAATAACGTCGAGCAATTTTATTTCATTGTGCCGCCGTAATTTCTTTTCAATTAACAATAACGAAACGGAGCGAAATTGGTAAGAGCCAGAGTAGCAATGGGAAATGGTGGAAATCGGGGGAAATGGGGGGTAAAACTGGGCTGCTGTAAGAGCTGCAAATTGACGGAGTCTTTAATATGAATGCGAATGCGAATAACAAATGCATTCACAAATTGTGTTTAATTTCTCCACAAAGGAGAATTTCCTTCGTCGCAGAAAAGGTGGTTTCGGGTGGCTGCGGGGGGGAAATTGCAATAACAATCCACCTTTCATTTAAGCCCTCGGAACTGGGACAATTTGCAGAGCTTAACTTTGTTTTTCAGCGTTTGTTTGTTATTATTATTTTTGTACTTTTTTATTTGTAGCTGCTGGTCAACATTTTCGTGCTTGATGCTGCTCGCTTTTTGTTATCGCCCATCATCATACTCTTGCTGTCTTTTCATTTATTTCTCTTCACTGCTCCGCACAATTTCCGCACTGACATTTTACAACTGTCCATGGCCCGAACACCTGCGGACAAAATACTAGCAATCAAGATGTTATTCGCGGAGTTACATCTATTTTTAAACGTTTACGTATCTTGAAGTTTACGTGGAATGCTTGTTAAAGCTTTGGGGTTCGGTTAAAGTTGTAATCGTTTTGCTCTTTCCTTTTTTCCCACAACTATTTGCCCAAGAAATCCTATTGATAATAATTACTATGCGAAAAAGAGGGTTTTAGAGATAAGTAGTTTCATTTTCTACAATTAAATCTTCTTTGTTAAATATTAACCTTTTTAAAATGCTTCGCAATTTCACATTTGGAACACTCCTCCTTTCGAGTCAAATGCACGAAGAACTTTAAATAATTAAGGCGGTTTTATGTTGCTTAGTAAATAAACATTGGTAATTGTTAATTTATTATGTATTTATTTTCAAGTGTAGTGTACAGTGGTGGTACCTATCGCATTGCCCGCAGCTGTATGTGCTATGTGTGGTTTCCATTTACTGATCTCTGTCATTGCCCCGACGTCATCCATCGCACATAGATACTCACACTCGCAACGCCACGTGCATAAACAATTCTCAGCTGCCTTTCCTCTCTGTTGACACAAATCATTCGCTGGAAGTGTCGCTCCCGTTTCCATTGGCCCCTCTTCCTGTCCCGCCCGACTCCAACTACCCCACCTTCCTGATAGCCACCACCCCCCCACCGGCCCCCAAAAGCGACCCACCATTCTTTCTTGACAACTTTTGTGCTGGGTCTTGGTGTCCAAATGCATGGGCGGCATGAGCTGGAACCGCTTTCGTATTTCGTATTTCGTATGTCGTATCGGTTTCACTTGGATGGGATGTGGAAAGCTTCTGGCGATAGCGAAAATGTTTGCTCGGCTAAGAGTTCTGAGTTCTGAGTTCTGAGCTGTGAGCTGTGAGCTCTTAGCACTGGTAACTGAAATTCCTAGCCATTTTTGTGGGCAGCCAGGGGATGGGGAATGTGTGATCTTCTTAAATTGATTTTTGTTTGTCAAGCAGTCGTGAAATTCTCTGGGAACTTGAACGTATTTCGAGAGACATGGGATACTAATTTCAACACAAGTAGTTATGATATGATTTTACAAATATTTAATATAAAAAAATAATTCTTTTGGGTGTCCAGCTTGGGTGGTTCAACTGCTGTCTGGAGTCAAATCAACATTCCGTTGTCGAGCATTCCTAACCCAGAAAAGTAAAACGAGGGAGAACAACTTTATGAACATTTTTGCACTTGTCTATTTGGTTCACTCCCAAACAAAGAAGATATGTAATTCAAAACATTGTTCAAGTGTTCCAGTTTTTAGTGTTCGAGTGTGTGTCTGCCAAGTTGTTTATAAAACTTCTTTGCCACATAGGAAGAATGGAGAAAAATACACATAAGAAGTCGCAGGAGGAACTTGACCATGTCGCTGGTCGTTGGTCGCTTTTCGCTTGCCGTTGTTTGCCAAGCCGTTACTGGCACTGTAAGAAATTGCCAGTAATCAAATAATAATTTTAAATTCTAAAAATATAATATATTATTATAATTACAGACAAAAAGCTGTTAGCATAATTGCTTCTAAAAGTATTACTGAAGTATTTGTTAACTTAACAGAACATCCAACTTTAAGAGGGTATTAGTTAGGGAAACTAGTTATAAGAATATCCCTTTTTCGTCCAGTGCAGCGCCCATTCCTTTCGTCGCCCCCTGTCATTATCGCGGTGCAAGTTGATGAGCTGTTCCCCGGCTGCTCCTCTGCCACGTCCAATGTGGCGCAAGCTCGACTCTGCTCGCCTAATGGATGTCTCTTTGTTTGCCTGGGATCTGTCGTATCTGGTTTTTGAAGTAGCATCTATCCGTACGCCACTCCAGTTCTCCGGTTGTGCAGACTCCTTTTCCGTTGCGCCCCGTTTCCGCCAGAAAAGCCATCGAGTGAAATTGCGCAAGCAAACAAACACATCCATTTTTGCAAGCGTCCTCTTGTTGTTGGCGGCTTGTTGTTCGTACTCAGCCAACTAGCCGCACTATCGGCCATTGGCACTCACCCACACACCCACACACCCACACAGACGCACATACTTGCACATACTTGCACATACACAGATACACTTTTGGCAGACGTATCTATGTTTTATCCCTGCGCTGCCGCAACTGCCGCAACTGCCACAACTTCCTCAACTTCCACACTCCCGCCTTCCGCCTTCCGCTTTCCGGTGCGGAATAAATTTGAAAAAATCTTTTTGCAATCCATTTAGCGAACCATGTCAGAGCCAAAAGCCGAAATGCTGTCGGTGGCGTTGAAATCTAAACATTATGCAAATGCTCTTTGATATTATTGAGGAGTTTGGACAGTGTAAACAATGTGGGCGGGATTGATCAACTCGCTTGTTGCAATGCACGAATGGGTTTGTCCAAAACGAATTGGTCCAAATTTGTTTCAGTTCCTTTGACATGTTGTTTTTACTCAGCGCGTATGCCAGAAAGTAAATGGATGTACTTGTAAATAAAGTAAATATTGTGGCAACAGATTACACGGCTTTAAGCCAACATTTTGATATAAATCTACTAGTGTTTCAATAGGCCATCAATGCGAATGCAGTTGGTTAAGTTGATATGTCTGGATTTCTCTTGAATTCATTCGTTTTCCGTTTTCCATTTGCCATTTTCAATTTCCTTATCGCTGTGATCCTTCACCCAAGAGCTCCAGTTGGCAAACCATGCCAACTATTTGATCCCATTTCGAAACCAGTTCCTCCACAGCCATGGCCAATCCATTTTTGCAGCACTGCCAAATTAAGGAGCAAAACATATGCAAAAAGAGAGAGAACGAAACCAAACAGTAAAAGCAAATTGAAAATTGTGTCATAACACTAAAAACGAGTTGGCCTAAAACCTGAACCTATCCCACCAATTCCGCCAATTCCGCCAATTCCGCCAATTCCGCCAATCCCGATGATCATGACGACCATGCTGATCACCGATCATGGTGATCATGATGATGGTGACCATGGTAATGGGCATGTCTGTTATGGGGGACCTGTTTGGTTTGGTTTCTGCTTTTTGTTTTTGTCAAGACCGTGGCAGAAAAGGCAATGCCATCGGCCTGTCTTCAGACTGTTAGCTGGATATTCGATGTTGGATGTTGGATGTTGAATTATGGAGGAGCCTGTTTGCGGGCAAAGTGGGTCGGTCGTCTTGGTCGTGGACTGGTGGACTGGTGTGGAGTAGAGTGGGGTGGAGTAGAATGGAGTGGAATGTGATTTGTAGATCGAACAATGTGTGAAAATGGCCCGACAACAACTTGACTTATGTGCCCCCCCAATTCTGCTCTTCTCTCTCTTTGCAGCGAATGTGTTTCAATGATGTTACTGCCTTCGGGGCGTTCGAATAGTGATGTCTATCCGCTACAAAATGCCGCAAACACAACAGCAACAACGACCGGAGGAGCCACATCCACTGGAGGCGCGGGAGGAGGAGCAGGTGGAGCTGGAGTTGGAGCTGGAGGCGTAGGAGCAACATCCAAGCCCAAGCCCTTGCTACTGACACGAACATCATCGCCTCAATTGACAACGCTGCCGACAACAAATGGCTCTGTTGTCCATGCCACGCCCACCCGCTCCAACGGATGTCCGCTGCCCCAATCCTCCGGAATCCCAGTGACATTGGCAACAACAGTCACAGCCACAGCAATGGCAATGGCAACAGCCACAACTGGAGGCCAGCAGGGAGTGGAGTTCCCTCCATCAGCATCGGCTACGGAGCTGGGCCCTGGGTTAGCAAATGGAAACAACTGCGGCACCGGCATCTATGGGCCACTTTTGGGTCAAAGTCATGTGGGTGTCATCGCTGGCATGGCCGAAAATTGGCCAGAAATTGATGGACACTTGGAGGGCATACAGGAGAAGCTCAAGCCCGGCTGGAGTGTTCATGTGGGCAAGGAGGGCAGGCTCTACTATTGCAAGTGAGTAAATAAGATTTGTGGAAATTGAAAAAGGTGGCTTCAATGCCATAATATCCTAAAAATTTCATTTAAATGCCTTGGTAAACACTTTAATGGTTTTAAATAACACTAGCTACTAGTTTGGCCAATTAACAAAGTTTCTTTCTGCTCCACAAAATGAAATTTATTGCCATTGCCAATTAGGAATCCTTTCAGAACTCTCGAGATATTTTAAATGATTTATGGTCTGCGGCAATTAGGCTTCACAATTTTAAAAATTATAGCTAGCAATCGAAATAATTAGATAAATAGAAATCTAGCAGGTTAAACCAAGATTTAAAGTCTTCATTTAAATATCCGAAGTTAGAATAATTATTTTTACACTGCAACATTTATTATTTGTGGCAAAGTTTCGTTCGTGGCTTTTTCAAAAACCACTCTAATAATAACCTCGCCATTTTTCTGCGTTCGCCACGCACAAAAAGGAATATTTAACAAAGCAGAAAGTCGGACATTTATTTAGCCATTAGCATGGGCAAAGTTTTAGCATTTCAATGCTGGTCCACTGACGAACTGGAAAACTCACAGAGTGACAGACTGACTCACTGACTGACTGACTGACTGACTGAGTGACTGAGTGACGAAAGGACTTTGGTCCTTGCTTGACTATGTGGCCATGTGGCTGGATGGCTAGATGACTTGAACGTGGCTGAGGACGCTGAATGGGCGACTGAATGCTGGCTGGCTGGGCTCTCTGCTGCACATAAATTGATTATGCACGAAATTCTATTAAATAATTTTACACTTTGTTGCACATCAAACTGAAAGCGCACAAAATGCCATAACCGAGTGGAAAGCAGCGAGTGGGGCACGGGGCACGGGACTGGGTAACTGCCACTGGGGCGATAGACTGAATGAGTGAACAGAGCCGTTTGGATGCCACATTGGGTTGGGTTGGATGCCCATACCCACTGCCAAACCCACTCCCCCGCCCATCCCCCCGCCGCACGTCGAGAGTGTGCAAAAGTGCAAAACTAATTATCACAATTGTGTGCAGTCAGGAAATGAAGAAAGACAGCAACGGAAGCCACCAAGGTGGCTGATGTGGGTCGCAATTGGATTTGGCTGGCGCTCTAGCTCGAGGGTTCTGAATCTGGCCGGGATCCCACAGTCCAGCTTCAATAAGGTCCACTTTTCAATAAGTGGTCAATTATTCAGGGTAAACACTTTTACAGATTTTAAATATTACACAAATTCAACAAGTAGCACAGTTTATAATGGACTGTTCCAAATTAGGGACCATTATAAGTTGGAAAGCAGTTTAGATTTCAATTTAGTTGCTTCACTTGATAGAGGTTCCACTGTAGCTGCCTTTAAATGGGCCGTGGACTAGGTTTAGTTTTAGCTCTGCGGCCCGATTATGGGCTGCTGTTTATTGCAAAGTCGAGCAAATAACCCAATTAGCTCTGATTAATGTCAATTGGAATGCATTTGCAGCTCAGCCGCAGGGACAAACCGCCCTCTGCCGTTGTGATGGGCGTGGCTACAAAGGGTTTTCCCGCAGGCAACCGATGACCGCAGGTTCAGGGTCAACGTGGGAGTTGGGTCAAGTGCAAGTGCAAGTGGGCGAGTTCTTGCATGATTTATAAATAGAAAAGATAAATAGAAGGCTATGTGTGTAGGATGCAACCAGGAGCTATTCAATTGGGGAAAGAAAAAGTAACTAAAAGTTGTTTGCTGCACCTACACATCCTTTAGATAGTTTGAAACTAAAAGGACGTGCTTGAATTCAGGCAACATATCATGTTTGTTATCAGTTATTATTAAGGACTGCATTTTTCTCGTAAATAAATAAGTAAATACAGATACGAGATACTGGTCCGCAGTATTTGCTTACCGATTTCAGCTGACTGAGCTGTGGTAACAGTGTTTATAGACGCATTCTTATAGAAAAGTCAATATTTGGCAGGCACTTTTTGTATTTGCCTTGTTGAATTACTAACGCATGTCTCATGTGCAGGTATGCGAAATGATAGCAATTGCAATTTACAATAAATGAAGTGGGCTGAATTGACTTACTTATGAATTAGTGATTGTAAATAAGGTCTAAGCTCATATAATTATTTAATATATTTATAAATCATTTTCCTTTAGCCACATGACGCAGTCTGCCGGTTGGCTGCCAGCTTGCGAGGATTGGAGCAAACACGAGGAGCTCTCGTATGGCTGGGAGCGTGCCATAGACTCCAAGGGTCGTTCCTATTACATAAAGTGAGTATCCTCCCATAATATATATCATATCATATATAGTCTTACAAGCTATACTCCGTGCATAGCCACCTGAATAAAACGACCACCTACGAGGCGCCCGAGTGCATACGCTGGGATGAGCATCCACCGGAACCGCGACAGGTTCAGCTCCAGAGGAATGCCAGCCTGGGATTTGGATTCGTGGCCGGCAGTGAACGGCCAGTAATCGTGCGATTTGTGACGGAGGGTGGGCCTAGCATCGGAAAACTGCAGCCGGGCGATCAGATCCTGGCGGTGAATGGCGAGGATGTGAAGGACGCGCCACGCGACCATGTCATCCAGCTGGTGCGGGCATGTGAGGCGCAGGTCAATCTCTTGGTGTGCCAGCCCATGGCGCACTGCGTCCTGCCTGGCCGGAAATCCACCCTGCTTTCTGCGGGCAAGCGAGCCAAGCTGCGCTCGCGTCCTAGTCGAGTTCGCTTCGCCGAGAGTGTCTGCGTCAACGGAGCTCCACTGTTTCCGGTGAGTTGTACATATTCAGTGGGACACTCCAACCCAAAAAAACTGTTTACTAAAAGCCGAAATTAACTATACAATAATTGGTGTTTAGCATTTTAATTAATTATTAATTAATTTGTATTTATTACTGTTTATTTCAGCCCTCGGCCTTCTCCCTGGGCGACATCTGCGTACCGCCGATGGCCAATGTGCTGAAGGTGTTCCTCGAGAACGGGCAGACCAAGTCCTTCAAGTACGACGCCACCACGACGGTGCAGGACGTGGTCAGCTCGCTGCTGGACAAGCTATGCCTCTGCTGTGGCGAGCTCTTCAGCCTGGTGCTGGAGCACGTGAAGAGCCTCAAGCGAAACAAGCTCACGCTGCTGGATCCGCAGGAGTCGCTGGCCAGGGTGAGGATAACTTAATATACATACACTTTCTCCCAGATTGCATTCCATTAATTCCATTTATTTTTTGCATTTCCGCTTATTTTCTTGACTAGATTGCGGCGCGTCCGGGAGCGCACAAATTGAGGTGCCTATTCCGCATCACCTTCGTGCCCATCTCGGCCGCGGAACTGGCGCAGCGGGATCTGCACGCCCTGGACTACCTGTACTTGCAGTGCTGCAACGATGTCAACCAGGAGCGATTCGCCCCAGAGCTGCAGCCGGAATTGGCCCTGCGCCTGGCCGCCCTCCACATGCACCAGCACGCCCTGGCCAACAACTTTGCGCCCGCCAAGCTCACCGTCAAGCTGGTCGAGTAGGTTCATCCGCATCCTTGAGACACCGCACCGCCTTCTTATGCATACATCACTCTGACTTCTTCTTTCAGACGCGAGTTCGGGCTGGAGCGCTTTGTGCCGGTGAGTCTGTTCGAGGGCATGAAGCGGAAGGAACTGCGCCGCCTGATTTCCCACTTCCTCAAGCTCAACGCGGAGATGACGGGCTCCTCCAGCAAGGTTCTCACACAGCTGCAGGTGAGCAGAAGGCACTTTAAATCGCCTGTAAACCGGCTAAAATAAAATCATTGCTCATTTGCAGGCCAAACTGCATTATCTAGATATAATCGCTAGCTTACCAAGCTACGGAGCCAAATGCTTCAGCACAAACCAAAGAGAGGGCGTCGAACGCGTCCTGCTGGTGAGTCCACGCTTTGGACTGAGCCAAATATCCAGTGCCCGCAATTCGGTGGTGAGTCTATCTCGATTCTGTTGATTGTGGTACCTTCTATAACTTGCTGCTGCTTTCAAGCAGCCCCAGCCTATTTCCGCCATCGAGGACTTCACCCATGTGGTGGTGAATCGCGAGGATGATGTCACCTGCAGCGTATCCATATTCATGCTCGGCGATCGTGCCGTGAAGTTCATCATGGAGGATCGCGATGGCTGCGAGTTCAGCCTTGTCCTTGGTGGCTACTACCGACTGCTGACAGGTGAGGAATCCCACGATCCCTATTTGCAATGCGATTATTATAGCATTTCGTTGGCAGGTAATGTGTTAAATATTCTGAGGGAACGGGAACCGAACGACGAGGACAATGCGCCCGGCTTTCTGTCCCAGCACACAGTGCTCCCAGCGGGTTGGAGCTACCTGCTGCCCTTCCACACGCGAGCGCACAGCGTGAACTTCCTAATGGCGCCACCCTACCATCCGCTGGTCCAAAGGGGTCAGCTGCAGCAGCAATCCTCCATTCAGGCGCCAACTTCACTGCCCTACGTCATGGACCTGGACCTGCACAGTGTGATGGCCACCGAGCTGCTGGAGGAGGCGGCCAAGGATTCGGGACTGAGTGACAGCAGTGGTAGCAACTACTGCGAGGGGCGCAGCCACTTGGGCAGCCATCAACTGGAGGCCAAGAACGAGCAGGTTCTGCGACGGGTTCAGGAACTGCAGCACCTAGTTCAGACCTCCGAGCAATATCTGAGTGAGCAGGAACAGGGCGGCGGCGGAGGAGGCGTGGCCATGCTGGAATTCGATTCGGATTGCGATAGTCTCAACAGCAGCAAGGTTTCCTCGACGGAGGGCTCGCAGGGCGGCACGATTCTGGGCCCCGGAGGAGGCATTCCGCCAGGACATCCTCTGAAACATAGTGACTCCCTTACGCTGCTGGCGGAGACGATTAACCACGAGTTGAGTGGCATAACGCAGGGATTGAACGCTATTCCCGAGTCTGCTCCCGTTTCCACCTCTGCTCCTCCGACTCCGGCTACGCCCAAGCGAAAGCCAAGTCTCTGCAGCACTTCCAGCCCGAGACCGCAAAGGAAATTGAATGGCTTCAGCCAGCTGTTGAGCGACTTGCAAGCCCTGGGCACCGATTTCTCCCAGAGCGAAAGTGATTCGGAGTCCGTGGCCTCACCGGCGCAGTCTCCAACAACCAGGAGACCACAAATGATGCTGCTTCAGGCCGCGGGATCATCCTCTGGATCCGGATCCTCTGGCTTGGCACCAGCCAAACAGCAACTCTCGCAAAGGAGCAGCTTTGGCCTGCACAGTCCCGATGGCACACATTTCGGTGCCGAGACCAAGGACTACAACCTGAGGGAGTATCTGCAGCAGCTGAAGGAGATTAGCAATGCGGCATCTGCGGACACGGACGTTGCTGCCCGTCAGCTATCCGAGATTTATGGATTTGAAGTGAGGGAAGATACATTCATTGAAACCGATACGGATCTCATAGATCTGCGTGCCATTCCGCCACCTCAAACCCCCGACGAGTTGGATTCCCTGTCCCTGATGAATGCAGCACCCCCGAAGGGATTCGAGGGCAAGGCTGAGGAGCTGGACAGTTTCCTGCAGCAGATTATGGTGGCACCGCCCACGCAGAAAGCGACACCCGCCAAGGAACTGACCCCCGAGGAGATAATGTCGTTCATCATACCACCACCGCCGAATTTGGAGCAACAGCAGGTGGTTCCAGCGGTCGAAACCGAGTGCCTGTATAGCAACTCTGTTCAGGCAAAGAGGGAGTTCTTTCAATCGGTGGCCAATGGCAACAATGGCAGCATTGGCAACAATGGAATGACTGGTAGTCACTCACCCCACGTTATCGAGTACGCCACTGTGGAGAGGAAGAGCAAGTTCAGCTGTTGTCCCACCAGCAAAAAGGATGAGCAGCCGGGTCAGGAGGAACTGCAACCACCGCCCAGAACACCCACTACCGAGCAACTTTCACCGCCGCCGGCGAGACCACCGAAAAGTGCCGAGCTCCTGCAGCGCTACTCGCCCAAAAAACAGGTGCGTATTGCCGCCAGCCCAGTGATGCAGCCGCAGGAGCGGCGGGAGCTGTGTCCGCCACAGCTGCCGCCGAGGGGAAGTCCCACGCTGGATGGCAGCCAGAGCAGTCCCACGAACCCGGTGAGTGGCCCCAAGAAACCCCCGTTGCCGCCCATCGCCTGTCGCCCGCGTCCTTCGAACGGAGTGAATTCTCCGAACACCTCATCACCCGGATCTGCACCACCTGCCCACTACTCACCACCCATTCCGGCCACCGTTCGTCTGCCCCACTTGAACCAAGCCAACGGAACACTTCCCCTGCTCCCCAAGAAACCGCAGCAGCTGCACGGCGAGAAGTTGTTCATCAAGAACGGCCATCTAATTGATGGCGAGGCGCTGCTGGCCAAAACGGATGTGGCCATGGCCGGCCTGCTAATTAAGTTGGACCAGGTGGCCGCCCAGTGTTCGGTGGCCCAGGCGGCAGGAGGCGGCACCTCCATCGACGAGGAGAAGTTCCAGCGCGCCAGAAACGAGCTCACCGAACAGACCTTGGCCCTGGTCACAGCCAGCAAGTTCCTGGTGGCCTCCATGTCGGACATGACATTGATAACGCTGCCAGAGCATCTGACTTCCTGCCTGACGGCCATTCGAAGGATTACGGAGCTGGCCCAGGATATGACCAGGCACACCTCGGCTCCGTTGCAGACCAGGAACATAGTGCTCAAAGTACACGATGTGGCGAGTAGCTTCAGGGAGCTGGTGGGCGTCGAGATCGGACCCATTGGGGCAGGGCAATTGGCGCTGCAGGCCGAGTGTCTGGCCAATGTCCTGGCCACTCTGCTGAGATCCCTGCGCGTGTTCTCTCCATAACCCAGAGAGAACGAGGGAAGCGGCAATGGAGAGGCAATCAAAGGCGAAAGCGAAGTCCGAAGTGAAAGTGAAACCCGAAATAGCAATTTATCCAGTCCCGGTTCCGACATATCGCACGCTCGTCTGTCTATGTGTAAATCTCCTTACACCACCTACGTCTAGATGTGCATGAAGCCCCGCAACATATTTATCCACAACTACATCGACTCTCGAAACTAATTTACAGGTAAAGGGCCGCGTCAGAGAATCGATGGTCTGATGGCTCTTTAGGCTTAGCCACGCCTTATCCTCACCCGCGACTAATATCGAAACTGGAATGTGGCAGCTCATCGGAGGGCATCTTAGTCGATGTGGTGGAGTGTGTTTGAAGATCTTAGGGATAGGTTTTGCCGCAGTACATATCGCACAGATGAATGGCCAAGAATATTTCAAGGGAATTAAACCAAAATATCTGTAACATATCTAGAAGTTCATTTCTTTAGACCTGCTTACCTTCCTATGAATATTCACCCATATTATAGTTTTCAAATTAGCGAAACGTACAATATAACATATCAATTTATGTCTTTCAAAGTGTTTAAGTTCTGCAAATGTGTGCATTCTGCGGTTTTTAGGGCACTTGCGATATTCTTTATTATTCTTCCCAATTGCCATATCGAATCATAAATCCCTATATCTCAATCGCGACACCACATCGCTAGGACCTTCTGAAAACATATTTCTAAATATCAAACGATTAAATATCACAAAAGGAACACTCTCTTAACTTAACGCATGCAACTAACTCGAATTTCTCTATAATCTCCTAAAAAACATCTATTTTTAACTACATTTATATCACTCGTATCGTTAGTACTGCTCTGTATACCAAGTCCTTGAAACTAGAACTCAACCAAAAGAGGAACCCCATTTAATGAAACACCATGACTTGATTATCTAGACCAATTTATATGAGAAACTTACGGAAATATGTTTATTAAATTATGCTATTAGTATATTTTCTTATGTACATAATTTACACACTTACCTAATACCATATATACATACATACATATACAAGTACTATACATACATATAAATATTATAATAAAATTGACCAAACAATAATCAAAATTTTAACTTGTGATATAAAAAATGGAAAAAGTAAAAGCAAAAAAAAAAAAGTGAATGATTGAAAATAAAACTTTTACATTTTCTTTGTTTAACAGCAAATGTTTTAACAGAATTATTTTATATGTTCGTTGTTGTTAGGAACGATCAACCATTTTGTTATTGTTTATGTGTCATATCTTTTGTTGTAGTTGTTGCTAAAGTACAAGAATGCGCACTAAGTTGTAGCTTTAACTAATTATATTATGTATATTATGGTACGCAATATGATTAAACTTTAATCAAAGTAAGCAGAAACTCAAGAATAATCCGTTTAAATATAACTAATCGATAACCAATTGTTTTCATTTTGTTTGGAACTTTCTGTTGGAGCAAGCACACACGTATGCATAATAAACATAACCATATGACATATACAAACAAATATATACAAATATGAACTAAAGTAATAATACCAATTAAGTAAAACATAATCAAATGTACAATGTAAAACAATGTAACTGTTTATGATTTAATGAAAACAAATACAATGTGCATATGAAATTGTATGGAATTAATTCAATAAATAAACCAAAGTAAAATAAAGTAAATGAGAAATTCAAAGTCCAGTATCCGGATTTCGTGGCAGTGATCTTGTGTCAGTTACTCTTCAATGCTGTGAGTTGCCATCCTAGTTTATGCAGATGCCGAGAGATGCCACACCGATGACAATACATGTGTACTCGATTCCAATCGATAATAATAATCGAGTGCGCACGTGCAGAAGACAGGCTGGCAACTACCGACAAGTGTAGAATTCGGTATGGCCACTCAAAATAAAAATACCACCAAAGGGAGAAGTGTGACCGCTTCTGCGCTACGTATGCCAAGTGGCTAACGCGAAAGAAAACGGAAAAAATTGACGAGCCACAGCTGAAAAAAGGCATTTTATTTTCCATTCGCGGGCGGGACGGTTCAAAACAGCGCGACTCCTCGCGAGCGATTTCAGAGCAACACAATCGATCTGCTTTCCTGGCTGTCGGACGAGCTTTCGAAAAACTCGGGAAGGGATTTGGATTTGTGCTGAATATTATGTGGAATCGCAACGAATCGGAATAGTGCGCCGTTTGATGCTCTAGTAACCGTTTTTAGAGAGCTACAATTGAAAATCGCCAGCGAATCGGAGTAGGGAAATGAGATTTTCGTCTTCCTGAGACCGAAAGAGAAAAAAGTAAAAGAAAAGGAGACACGACAGACGAAAGGCGAAAGACGAATGCAAAGTGCGCAAAAATATATATGTATGTTTAGTATGTTTGTATGCAATTCGATTGCCAGGAAGACACGGAAGCAATAAAAAGCACGGGCAAAAACGTAAAACGCAATCACAATCGTTACACATATATATATATTCGCTCGGTTGGAAAGTTCTTTTGTGCAGAAAATCGACCACACATCAAAATAAATTGCTAGGGAAAAAAGGCAGCAGCAACAGCAACAGCATCCTCAAGAATCTCACCGCTCTCTTTCACTCGCTCGCTCTTGCCCACTCTTTCTCTTGACGAAGGCGAAGAAAGAAGCAAAGCAAAAGCAACACAAAATTACATCTTTCGCCGCCAAACAATAAGGAAAATCTATAATTTTCAACGGGCTGGTTGCTGTGGCATTTATGCCAAATAACTGAATCACAAAAATGGATTACAAATTCATTGTTTTCAACGCAGCGAGGGACAACAATTTGGCGCAATTGAAGGTGAGTTTTGAACAAATCGTCTGCATTGCAAACTGGGAATTGGGAATTGGGATTCGGCAATTTCTCCATCCAATTGGCCATTTCTTCGGCACAGCTGGGCCATCCAATTGGAAAGTTGCGAAGTTCTTATTGTGATTGTTGTTAGAAATCTCAGCTGCTCGGTAAACTCGGCAGCTTATTTAGCCTTGTGACTAATCAATAAAATTCTCTCGCTCGCACACACACACACGCACACACTATCGCGGCACACGCACACACACAGCGCTCTCCGCTAAGCCGTACACGCGCATGTGTTCCAGCGGTGTTGTTGGGCGCCCATTCGAATCTGGCTAGAAAGTAGCCAAATCATGAAAAAGTCTAGTAAAGCGTTGTGAATTCGCATAGTACATTACTTAACTTACGTTTATTTGGCAAGCTTGTGCTCTTAAGAACTATTTTTTTTCGAATTAGATATTTATTGCACTATTTTATTGTATTGTATTTCAACAGTTCAGAGTGCAAAAGATATCTATTTCCCAAATTCTTTCTTGTATAGCATCACAATAACTACACTAAGTTAGTTAGCTAGTATCTAGCCAGATGCTCCGCCCTGGCGCAAGACAATAACAAATACATATGTTGGTGGGCGTATTGGATCCGAAACTTTTGCTAGCGATGCAAGACTTACGAACACACGCTTTGCATAACCAAAGTTCTTGGGCTCCAGCTTGGGGGCTGTGCCTTTCCTAACCTGGCCTGCCATCCATTCCGTCCGGAGGGGCAGCTTGACATTGGCACACACCGTGGAGAGGCGGCCAAGGGGCGGAGGGGCGGTGGCGGGGGCGGGGGCGTTGCAGAAGCCAATGCAATGGAAACCCGTGCACTTAGCAGCGCCACTGCAACTGCCGCAGTCGCAGCCACAGAGACTGGCTGCAATTGGCGCTGTTGCATTGGAGCCCCCACTTTTGCATTGTTTTGCACTGCGGCTCGTGGGTGTTTATTATTTAGTACGGCCGAGCAGTTTGATTCTAAGCTTAGCACAGCCATATTTTGCATCTATGTACTGAATGTATGTATGTATATATATGTACGTGTGTATGTAGTTGGGCCTGGCAGCTTGGGAAATTAGATGCGCATACGCAAATACGTGACATGGAAATTGGTTCGGGCGAGGGAAATGCAAATCAGCTGGAATAACTACTCACTTTGGCGAAAGATTTTCCCTAACATTGTAATGAGCTGCAATCGAGTCGCAGCAATTAGGCCACTTCTTGTTAACACGACAATTGAATTGGTTAGTCGAAGGTCGCATAAATTAACTGGCAGCACTTGCAATATATACAAAGATTTTGCAATTTATTTGAGTGGTGTTTCCTGTCCTTGTTGGCTCTGCTGAATAATAGTGCAATTTAATTTGCATACAGCAAGAATTAGATGCCCAAATTATGTAGATCACAAAAATCGAATAGAACCTTCTTATCAGGGAATTGTTTGCAAGAAAAAACATCTGAAACGGTCAAAGTTTAGGCGGCAATATAAATATAATAAACTCTGTGAAGCGTATGTAGAGTATGTTTTTGTTAATTATAGAATTAATCTACAGAACCTTTGCTTGGTTTTTCAAACTCTTTGCTTTTCCATTTTCCCCGCGCTTGATTCATTTCCTTTCGCCGCCTTATCTTATCGGCTCAGACACTCGTCGTTTGTTTGTTATTACATATTTGTGTTGTTTTTGTGCTGATGAGTGCTCCAAATGCGTAGCAAGTATTTTTAACCATTTTATGCCAGTGAGTGTTGTTGTTGTCTTTGGGCCACGTTGCTACTGCCACTTCTGCTACTGCCACTTTTGCTGCCACTTCTGCTGTTGTTGTTGCTGTAGCTGCTGCTGATGATGAACACGTTAATAACGACGGCGAATTTTAACAGCTGAAATCACGTCGTCAGCGGCGGCGTTTTACTTCCGCGATTGTCACCTGCCGAAGCAGTTCGCCCCGTCTCTTTCACCGCCCATATGCTCCTCTCTCTCTCTCGCTCATGATGGTTCTGCGCCCCCAGCAACGCCCACCAACGAACGCACTTTGCTTATTAAAATCATTATTATGCTGATCGCCGGTGGAACAAAGAGCCATACGATTGGCATTGTTTTTTTCGGCTTCCTGCTGCTTTCCAGCTGCTGTGTTGACAAATATCCTTGAAAGCGTTCAATCACTCCGATTCAGAAGGCTCGGCCCTCTGCACTGGGCGAAATCAGGTTTAATATTACATTTTATAATGAAGCACTTGAAGCAAAGTACTAAATCTATCAAATCTTTTTTAGATTTTAGTTGTAGAACTATAATGTTTTAAACACAATGCTATATGCACATATGGCATTCCTATCTTTATGGAAGTGTGACTTCTATGAGCTTTATTTTTGCACATACTCGATGCTTAGCGCACCCTTATTTGCTCAGTGCATCGCTGGTTCGCGATCTGGATATTCCTGTTCGCTTTCGGTTATTGTTGTTCCCATCAAACTTCCTGACCGACGGGGCTCGACCCTGGAAATATGTCATTCAGGGGTGTGAGTTTTTGTTTTCGTTCTCGTTTTCGTTTTTGGACTCTGGCCGAAATGAGGAATTGGAAATTGAGGACGAGTGTGTGCGCTGTCCCCTGTAAATGGAATAAATAAATACGGTGCGATATAAATACATAATGCATACATACATACATATACATACATACATACGGCGAAGAGTGTGCCCCAAAATAGCTTTTTCTGTATGGGCTGCTGCACTCAATGCTCCAAATGCGAATGGGGGAGACGCTATGAGCCTATGGAGCTGTGAAGCTGTGGATCTGTGGAGCTGTTGGGGCTGTGGAGCTGTGGGGCTGTGAGGCTGTGAGGCTGTCGAGGCAAAGGCAACCTGCTTGGCGGTACGACGTGCAACATGTTCTAGCCTTCGCCCCGTGGAACTGGTTTTTCTTGCTCGCCGTTGTTTATGTTTGTTCCAAAAATAAGAAGGCACCCCCCTCGCCGCCCCAACAACTCCCCTGCTTACGGCAAAAATACAACAACAAAAATAACAACATAAAAAAAAAACACCTCAGCGAAGAGTTGGTCGCCGTACACGAAGTTGAAGTGCCACTTAAAGTTGAGTACACACAACAAAATATTTCTTGGTTCTGCTTCTCTTCTCTTCTCGGTTTCCACTTCACCTTCCCCCTCTTTGACTCTGTTTCTCGGCTTTTCCCCACTTCGTTGGGTCTTCCCCCCTCCCCCTCCCCCCTACATATACGTGATATGGGGCCAGATCGAATGATTGATGAGGTTGAAGGCGGTTGATGGGTAGGGAAACTAGACCAGCTCCGTAGATCTACAGATAACTCTGCGAAACTGCTTAGAAACTGTAGCATTAACCGTTGTTGAAGAGTTAAAAACCATATCAAAATATCTATCGTAAGAAGATTCAACAGTATATTCAAAACTCTGGCCTCCCCTGCGAAAGTCTAGTTATGAGTGCTACAAAGTAGCTAGAACCCTACGTTTTACATAAGCTTTTTGGACACGTGCCAGTTCTACTGCTCTATAAATTACATGAACATGTCTAAGTGAATTGAAGGTATCGGTATCAGTAACAGTGCGGTTTAAAAGCATTCAAATGAGTTTATAGCACAGCAAGAGTGTGCCTTTCAACGAGCTCGCAAACTCTAACCTTTGGGCCAGTTTTTAATCGAGAACGGATCTAAGGTTCAATGACTAATTCCTACTGAAACTGGTTTGAATTAAATGAAGTACTGCTCTGCGTAGAAACGCTAGGGTTCAGTGATCTTGAATCGTTTGCTGGCTCTTAAGCTAATGAATTTCATCTCATATCACAGAACATACTTAGAAGATTCATGTTTAAAGCTTCTTAGTTGCCTGTTTTTAAAAAACAATAACTAATTTGAAAAACGGAATGCTCTTGTCTATCTATTTCTCGAGCACACTACGCATACATTTCGTGTCAAATTGGTCATTATTGATTAACCTTGTAACGATAAGCAACTAACGAATGCTGATTAATTATTCTCACTTATGTCTCATTAAATTTGTAGTAGTTGTTGCTGCGTGATGTTTTTAATTACATGCAAACACAGCTCGACAAGTCAGTCCATTCGAAATCAAGAAAACGTTTTCTCGCAGAAACACTTCAATTAGGCAGCGTTTTCTGAGCGTTTTCAAAACATTTGCCAAGGCACAACATTTAAGATAATTCGATGTACACTTTGTTATTGGTTTTCCTCTGTTCGCTTTTCGTTTTTTTTATACCCTGGCTCTATGCAAAAACCAAAAAACTAAAAAAAGCGAATTTTGAGTTGGTCAACAGCTGTTTCTTTTGCTCGTTTTGGGGTTGAGGTTGATTCTTGTGCTGTGCAATTCGAGTTGCTCGTTTGAGGTTTGTTGGCGTAACCTCAAAATGCGAAAATGCTGTCTGCTTTTTGTTTTTGTTTTTAGTTTGTAGTTTAAGTTTGGTTCGATTTGGAGTTGGAGCTTTGGAGCTGAGCTTGGGGGACCTGCTTCTTTTTCAATTTCAGTCTTCTACTCGCCTGCCGCTCAACTGCTTCTTGATTATTAGCTCTCAATGGTGTGTGTAAGGTCAGAGCCAACCTTGCTGGTTTGCTTTGACTCCGATTCTCTGTGAATGTGGATATGGCTGTGGATATGGCTGTGGATGTGGATGTGGATGTGGATGTGGACGTAGATGTGCTCTTTGTCATCCGCTGGATTTGTGGCCATTGGTCTCTGGTCTGTGCTAGTACTAGAATATGTACAAATACGTATCTACACACAGCATTCAGTACATAAGCAGGTGCACTCAGAAAAATGACGGGGTTAGCCTGTTGTAGGCATACAAAGTCATTTTCTGCAGAGAAGAAACTTTTCCCAATGTTGTTCTTTTATAATCCCAATTCTTGTCTGAAGTGGGTTATTTCTATACATCATGATTCTATTTTTGAAACTCTCGTTGCATTATTAAACACGTTTATGGGAACTAAAGTTTACGAGCATTACCGATAAAGGAACTGTATGTATTTATTTGGAATTCTACAAGGCGACGCTTAATAGCGCCAATACACATACATACATATGTTTGCCTATGTCTGCAATATATGTTTATATACTAAACCATCTGAACAACAAATAAACAAGGAAGGGCAATTAGCAGCAACAAAGATAACAACACAATTGAAGCCGAAGAGCCGAATAAGTACATAGTTGATACTCGTACAAAACCCCAGTTTGAACTCGGTGCGTGTTCTGTTTGTGTGTTCTGCTTGATGATAGCGTTCATTGGCTTTATCGTGGAGCGTTGTGTTCTCGTTGCTCTTGAATTCAATTCCAGGCCTTTTGTTTTGGTTTTCGGTCTCTGCACTGCGAGAAACGTCAACAGAATGCCTTCGCAGATAGTTGGGCAATCAAGAAACTGTGTGCTTGCACCCGTTTTGACCATATTCGAACAGTAAGAATGGTTTTGCAACTTTTTGGCGAGCTTTTGGCCGTTATGCAATCGCCAAGTAGAGTGAGACTTGGCCTGGCATTAGGAAGTGCTAAAACAAGTTGCCAAATACTCGAGTAGAACTTCTTAATTAAGCTACACATTTGGCTGGCCTGGAATGATTTCTTATATATACGTATGTACGTACAACTGACTTCGAACAGCTGTTGCATCATAGCGGTTCGTTTTGTTCAATAAATAAGTAAATACGAGCACTACTTTATGGCTAATGTATTCATAACAGAAGCCTGGCAATTGCTCGGGTAAATAAGCTACTAAACTTGATCTGTTAGAACAGTGAAACAGTAAAAACCAAATTCAGAGCAGTGTTCCACTCGAAGGCATTCAGTTATAAGACACTGCCACATTGAGAGTCGTAAAATGCGCTGACCTCTTTTGGCCAAACAAATATTTAGCAGCGCAAGGCGACGAAACAGAGAGTAAATGCAAATAATCATTCAAAAAGCAATGTTATTTTATTGAAGGTGACATCCGGATTTGAGGTTTAACAACCCGCGTAATTGACCATGACTGTGAATTGAACAGCCTAGAAACGTAGCCCGTTATTATGCGTCTTATTATTTCGCTCAGTGCACTTTTATCGCCCATCTCAACTACCAACGACGCCAACAAACCTCCACAATGAGATCGAAAGACAAAGGGGAGGTGGGCAGCGTTGTTTTCAGATCTATCAGTTAGTCCCATGATTTATTCAAGCAAATTAAAAAAAAACAATAATGTATGCGCCACCACCCTGTAGAGTTATTAATACCTATTTTTTAAGCCTCAAGCTAATGGAAATGTGAACAATAAAACTCCTTATTAGTTGAGCAGTTGGGTATTTACTTCAAATTGTACCTCGAATACGTACATGTTATTCCGTTTTATACGGTGTTTATATGCTTTATGGTGCCTATAAATCAGTAGGGGGTATCGACATCTCGACCCCGATCAAAGTAATTTCACTTGTACTTGCTATTTGCTATTTTATTTACTACACTTTGTTTTCTGCGATCCAAGCTGTCAAGTTCATCGCACGATTAACTAAGGCAGCAAACTGGAGGAAAGTGCGATTCCGTGTGGGCTTCAATAAAAGAGCGCTTATGAAATGTAATCATAAAACTGAGAGCGCCAGCAGAAAAGTGTTTATAAGTGCCTACATGTGTGCTTATCTTTCGAATTCAATCGCATCTGCTATCTGTGCTTATGTTTGCTTAGCGAAAGAGGAGCTCCCTCGTGAATCCCATCTCCATCCTCAAGCGGAGGCCAAACAAAGTAATGCCATCGATATGGGAGCGTGTGTCCTCTGATAAAGAATCTGGCCTAAAGTTTCCACGCCTCATTAAATGCATTAGTAGTTTTCCACTTGCTCCTAAACACACTGCTCCAATCACCATTCAAACGACCTTGACCCTGACACTGCCAGCCCAGCTCTGCGCTGCTCCAAAGTGAACCCTTTCATTGAGCCACTTTTGCTGCCCCACCCCTCCTCACCTCTCACCCCGCAGATGCTCCGTTAAAAGCACCGTTGACCTCAAGTCCTATGCTAATGAGCTGAAGCTGCGGCTGCGCAGTCTGATATCAGCACTGAGAGAAATCACAAGCTACTTAAGGCTGCTAACAAAAAAAAGGTAGTTTTTGAAGTGCTTTGGAAGCATTATCATTATAAGCTACTACTGTAAAAGAAAAGTTGAATAGTGGATTACTTTTAATTTTTTAAATTAAACAGGAAAGTGTTTATTATTTCTCCTGCTTTGTTTAAGTTCCT
Organism: Drosophila santomea; assembly: GCF_016746245.2. Taxonomy (NCBI): domain Eukaryota; kingdom Metazoa; phylum Arthropoda; class Insecta; order Diptera; family Drosophilidae; genus Drosophila; species Drosophila santomea. The sequence goes on from NC_053019.2 coordinate 15,531,582, forward strand.
TTTTTTCAACTGTGCTTCTGTTTGTGCAGCTTTAGCGGCTACTGGTCATTTTGGCTCACTTTGCATTTATGGCTCAAAAAACTCTGGCTTTTGTCACCCTTGAGCCGACTGCGCAGTCGCGGCTAAGCTAACGAATAAGCCAAACAATTTGAGTCAGACGCCGCTTCACTGATTTGAATGCCGGTCCCCAGAGCTCCAAAGCCCCAAATACCAAACACTGATCACCGACCACCGACTACTGAGTGCCGAATTTCAAAGCAGTTTTCAGTTGAATGGTCGATCGGTCGAACGGCATCCCAAATTGAATTATATTGGAGTGTGATGTGTGATGACCAAGTCTGAAGTCGGCTGAACTTGAGGCTCAAGCTGTCGGCTGTCTACTTGCATATAGTGTCGACATTGAACTCGTTCAATGTCAAAATTATAATAAATTATGCGTGTGCGGCTCCAAGGGGGCGGAAGGGGGGATTTTATGGGGATATGGAGATATGGCGAACGGTCAAAGCTGAAAATTGATCGCAAAGCGAAACGACAACCAACCAACAACTAACAATTCACATCAGCCAGCTGAAAACTACAAACTACAAACTACACACTGGCTTGGCAACAACAATGGAAAGTTGCTTGTTGTTTATTGTTTGTTACACGGAAACGAACAATTTGTTGCTGTTTTCGCTGGTTGTTCGTGCTGTTGGCTCAATTTAATAGCGGTGTTTAGGCCGTTTTTCGCTTGACATTTGCGCATAGCGGTTAACGGTTGCTCAAGGTGTTTCCACTCTCGTTTTGAGTCCGAGAACAAACATGTGAAATGCTCGAAAAACAGCAGATTGCCTTGGGAAATCGCCGTTGAACATTTCCCCAATTTGCCATACAAGCGCAGGAACCAGACGGCAAATTAAAAAGATATTTATTTCCACAATTTGTGGAAGTGAAATTTCTCGTGTTCGACTTTGTTTTTGTTTTTCCTTTCTGGCGTGAGGTAAATTATATGCATATTAAAACATAAATTAACTCGACCCGCTGCATTCGGACTTTTAGCGTATTTGCTTCTTGGCAATTCATTCATCTTCTCTGCGGGGGAACTTTTCGGTTTACGGGAATTTCCTTTGACTCTCGGCAAATGCACGCAATTAAGCGGAAAAACAAACAAGAATCTCTTAAAAGAATAGTCAACGCTTATTTTGTGGTTTTAAACTATGGCGGGCACACTGTAAATCAGTTAAAATGGGAAAATACACTACACGCATGTGTCAAATTCGTCAAGGGGCTTCTGGGTTAGGGCTAAAGTAAATATTAGTATTAGGTGATTGCTTGACTGCATATTGGATAGTCTCGGATTAATATACTTATGTATGTCAACAGAGACCGGGGATTTAATGGTTCTTTATTGCAAGGCAAATTGTGTGCTGTTGAATTAGACATTTTATCGGTCGATAAATATTCATGGCAGTCGCCTCTTGCTGTTGATTGTTGCAAATTCTGAACCCAGAAGTGCATATTCAAATTTGGAAAAGGCTGTTGAACAATGTTTACATGTGTACTTTTTTCCTCTGTCGACAATCCGCCTGGGAATATGGGCATTCCCACTGTCACTAGTTATTCTATCACTTAGCATAATTACATAAACGCAATAAGGCATTTAGCAAGTGAAGAGTTTCCCATAATTTAGATCAATTTCTTGATTGGCTTTCCTTCTTTTTTTTTTTTTTGGAGGCCATGTCGGCGGGGTCGTTTCTATTATAGCATAATGTGGAGCGACCTGAGCTCGTTTGATTGATTTTCCGTACCTCCTAACCCGCCACCTGACCACCTGCCACGCCCTCCATTCCCCTGCAAACCGCCCACCTGCCACGCCTCCTGCCCCCTGCAAACCGCCCACCTGCCACGATTCACGTGTCGTTGGCTTTTTGTGCCACACAGCCTGCCCCTTTTACCATTGTCAGATCGACTTTTCATTTTGTTTAAAGCTTTTTCGGCTTCCGACCTGACCAACGACCAACAAGGTTGAATAATGGCCCAAAGGAAGATATAGACAGCGAAAGGGTAGAAAAAAAAAATCGGTGATACAACAGCATGAGTACTTCGACTGACACTGGGCTGAATAAAGTCATTTTCAAGGTGCCATTCCGGGTAAACCATGATTACTGCGTTCTTCGGAGTTTAAAAATCACTTATTCGACCTACAAAGAACTTCGTGTTCTTCAGTTTTCAAATGTTTAAATGTATCTTTCTAACATGTGTATCTTTCTAATCAAGAGTGAGAACAACTGACTTGTTTTCTGAGCTACCTGAAGTAATAACTTATATAGATTAAATCAAACAACTTGATGTTGCTGTGCGAATGATGAAAGACCACCATGTTCTTCCGACATTACCCCACTTTGGGATCCCATATCACTCAGAGAGGCACAATGCTGATTCACGGCTGTCAAAGTCGCAATCATAATTGATCAAAAGCCGGAAGGGAAGCAAACAGCTGCTGTGGATGATGATGATCAACTTTTGCCGCGGGTGCGAAAGCGAAAAGTTCAGTAGCCAATAAAATGAAATTTAAATGGAATCGACGATGACGCTGTAACATAAATATAATTCAGCTTTTGCTTTTGCTTTCGCACCGATTTAAATGCAAAATTAATGCGTAATTTGTATTCGCATTGTTCAATTTGCAGGCGCACTTGCACTTGTTGTGCCGCCAATGCTGTCCAATAATCTTTGTTTTGAAAATACATACGTTTTCCGCCTAATAGTCGTGCCAAAAATGTTTCTTAATTCGTATTTTCTCTGCTTTCATTGCTTTCTCTGGTGCTGGTGCTGGTTCTTGTTCTTATATTTGTTTAAATTTTTTTTCTATTTTGCTTGTCACGCGCACGAGGCGTTGATTGCCGGGCGGGGTGAAGGGGTTTTTGGGGGTTCTGAGGGGGCCAAAACAAAGAATTCCGCTGTCTGGTGACGATACCAATAATATAGGCACTAGTTCTCTTTGCAAAAAGTAGGAAGCGATTTCCTTCTGACCCAAATTGTTTGGGAAATTGAGAGAAATATTTGGTAAGAGTATGCAAATGCAGAGAGAAAAAATCAATCGAATAAACAGGCAATATTACTTAGAATTATTATATATTCATAAATGAAGAGACTAGCCAAATTAGAGCCTTACGGCTGCCTCATGCAAATGCGTTTTAAAATAAATACGTGATGTTATTTCTATTCTGTTTTCGGATCTCTGACAACGTCGAACTTTCTAGGTTGGACTGTAGCTAAAGAGCCGTGCGGCATTCACAAGGTCTTTCGATGTCCCCCCTTCAAATCCCTCCCCATTTTTCTTTTTCGCCAGCATCTCTTAACTTGGCTTTGTTCTTATATAGTTTCTGGTTCTGAGCAGACTGATGAGGTGTTTTTTTTTTGGGTGTATTTAGGTGACACAGACGTATGAAGGAAGACTAAAATTGAGTTTGATAGATTGAAAATACTTTTGTCTCGACGGATTGATGAATTACAGCCAAGGCTCCCACTAAATGCGTTTTACTTCCTTAAAAAGAAGGGTTTCAAACTTTATAAATGTAATATTATTTCTGTTTTTACCCGGTTTTTGCTTGGTAGAATTGTGGAATTGTTTTGAATAAAAATATTAATAGAATTAATTGATTTCTTTGTGCTTTAATATATTCTACCTAGCCAATCTGGCGACCACCCCACCGCCTCCCACCCACCGCTACCCCCCGCCCCTGCCCCTCAGCCAACGTATTTTGCACGCGCTGGCAAACAACATAATTAGCATACTATAAAGCAAAAACGAAACACGTTTGACATAAATGAATTTCAATTTCAAATTGGCAAGGGACGCAATGCGGCCGCTACACAATACAAATCATCAGCAACCGTGAGGTTTACATTTTACCTTATTCCCCAGCCGATTTCTGGCTATATCTCTCCGATTTGCCCACCCATTTTTGTGCTATCCAATGCGCAGGTGGTCTACGTTTTTTCACGCTCTCAGCGATTCGCTTTGTTCTGTTCGTCATCAATTTGTTTGAAAGCAGCTATAATTACTATCGCCTTTATTGATTAAATGCGAATATTATCTAATTGGAATTTTTGCGTGATTTCGTAACTATCAGAGGGAAAACCATATAAAAGCTAATCTAAGAACTGCATTGATTTGGCAGACACTGCGTATTATTGCAACATTATTAGTGACGTTTACTATGTGGAATGTAATCCAAGCTTATGTGCAATGCATTATAATATCTGCTGACAAGTTCGCTGCTTTATTTGAATATGACTGAAATGGAATAAGAACCAAAATATTCAAACATCTTACTAAATATGCTCCGCTTTGCTATCTTTTTAGGCCACCCTTTACAACAAAAGCTCCGGCGAAGTGGGCAGCCTGATCTCGGCGAAAGTGAACGGAGCCACCCCGCTGGTCATCTCCTGCCGCAATGGACACTACGACATTGTAGAATACCTCTTGACAAAGTGTCGGGCCAACGTGGAGCAGGTGGGATCGGTCAGCTTCGACGGGGAGCCCATCGAGGATGCCCCACCGCTGTGGTGCGCAGCGGCTGCCGGCCACCTGGGCATCGTGAAGATGCTCGTCCGCCGGGGGGCGAATGTGAACAGTACGACCAGGACGAATTCCACACCGCTGCGAGCCGCCTGCTTCGATGGACATTACGAGATCGTCAAATACCTGGTGCATCATGGAGCAGGTAACTACTTTGTTTGAATAGCAAAGGAGTGTTTGGATACGATTTCCTTACATCTTGTTTACTAAGAAAGGGGCACCCATCTTCCAGTTATTACTTGTCCAATTTAAATCGAAATATAATAACCCACACAAATCTAGTTTTTGTACATTCCAAAGAATGTATAGCTATTTATATGTAAAGGTCTCCTAAAAATAATAACTGGAAATGGTTCGCTTAGTTTTGACATTTGATATTTGCTAATTGTTTGCTTAATTCCGTAGACTTTGAGGTGGCGAACCGTCACGGCCACACCTGCTTGATGATCGCCTGCTACAAGGGTCACTTCCGCATCGCCCAGTATCTGCTCTCCCTGAACGCCGACGTGAACCGCTGCAGTGTGAAGGGCAACACGGCGCTGCACGACTGCGCCGAGTCGGGCTCGTTGCAGATCCTCCAGCTGCTGCTCAAGCATGGCGCCACCATGGACGTGGACTACTACGGAATGACTCCGCTGCTGGCGGCCAGTGTCACCGGTCACATGCCCATCGTCGAGCACCTGATCACTTTGCCCTGTGTGAGCAGGGAGTCGAGGATTCACGCGCTGGAACTGCTCGGTGCCACGTATGTGGATCGGAAGCGAGACATGGCAGCGGCTCTAAACCTGTGGCGTCGAGCGCTCGAGGAGCGTGCCGTGGAGCCACCGCTGGAGAAGAAGGTGCAGGAACCGGTGCCGGCCTATGAGATGGTTCGCGAGGTGACCAGCGTGGAGGAGCTGGAGGAGATGGTTTTGGATCCTGATGAGATGCGAATGCAGGCTCTGGTCATCAGGCAGCGCATTCTCGGACCCACTCACCCGGACACCAGCTACTACATTCGATTTAGGTGAGTTAAACAGCATTGTATTTCCCCATTGCATTATCTAATCAACTTCATATCGTTTCAGGGGCGCTCACTATGCGGACGCTGGACGCTTCGATCGCTGCATCGAACTGTGGTCCTATGCGCTCACCATGCAGCAGAAGATTCTACAGCCACTCAGCCCGATGACGCAGTCCTCGCTGCTGTCCTTCGCCGAGTTGTTCAGCTTTATGCTGGTGGAGGCGGGTCGCCTGCTGCCGAGAGGTCGAGTGGTGCCGCCGATTGAGGCGGACGGCATGCTGACGATCTTCTACAAGGCAGTCAAAGAGGTAGAGCGCGGTCAGGCTTTCACGCTGGAACAGCAGAAGGACCAGCAGCAACCGCAGAAGCAGCTGCCAGCAGCTGACAAATCGCCATCCTGTTCGGCTTCCTCATCCGCATCTTCCTCCTCCTCAACGACGCTGCTATCGGCGCATCAGCACGATTGTAATCACGATCCCAATGCCCTGAGTCGCACCATGATAAGTGCCATTCACATAGGCTGTCTGCTGAGCTCTCTGCTGGACACAGACGCTCTGAACCCAGAGATGCGTCGCCAGGTGATGGGAGCGCTGTACCGTCTGAATCGCTTGAAGGTGCGCGTAAGGTTCGATCGCACCGCCTTGCACTACGCCTGCTATCGGGAGGGCACGCTGGCCGGCCGCTATCCCTCATGCCAGTTCCCCTCGGTGACGCTGGCGAAAGCCCTGCTGGAGGTGGGTGCAGATCCGAATGCCATCGACGAAGCGGGCAACACGCCACTCCATTTGGCTACCATGCAGCCCTATGTGGAGCCCCTGTCGCACATCCTGCTCGAGGGCGGAGCGCATTTGGTGAGTATGGTATCGAAAGCAGTTCCGTTCAGCTTACTAATGTGATTCTCCTCTACTAAAAAGGACACCAAAAACTATGCTGGCGAGACGTTTGAGAGTCTGCTGGCCCCCACGCCCATGCATAAGATCATCGACCCAATGAAGTACACAACGCTGACGTGTTTGGCCGCAAGGACGATCAAGAAGCATGACATTCGCTACGAGGGAAGCGTACCAGCCACTCTGTACGAGTTCATCGAGCTGCACTAGAGACGAGGATCGGGACGAGGACTGGACGCAAGTCAAGCACTCAATTCACTCAATCACTCAATTGATCACTAGATGGAGCTATCGATCAACAGCCTGCCCGCCCGCCATCCATTAAATAATATCTACTACTACTATGACTACCGTCTATTTACTGTATAATTAAAGATGGAGAGAGAGTTTGAAACTACTATGCTGAATGATGAAAAGCGTGAAAAATGGACGAGATCGTTACTAACGACTGGAAACTGATTTGTGATGTTAGCAAGCGAAGTGCCTGAATCGATGGATCAGGACGAAAACTACAACTGACAACGATAACAAAACAGAAGCCAACAAAAGATAAACAGGCAGACAACCGAAGCAACGCGAAGAAAAGTTCTAGAAGAGATGATTTGCGGTCTTTGAATTTTGCTTGCGAAATGTGTTGAAACTTTCTTTTTAATTATGTGTTCTTGCTACTACATTTTGTATGACTTATCATTAATAGAATATTGTATGTACTTGTACTATATTACCAAAAGCCTGGGCGTGATTGGTCAGCTTAACTTTAATTATCTGGCACAAAGCCGACTCCTCAACGCTGCAGCAATCGCGCCCAAGCCACGGAAAATCCAAAAACCAGAATACCTAAAAAAAAAAACAAAAAACAAAAAAAAAAATTACCGACCACCACACACAACTCACGACTTAGTGATGCGTTTGTTTATAAACGAGAAAACAAAGTTTTGGAAATATACAAAGTGTAATTAACAACAATAATCAACTATTGGTTTATGCCTGGAATTATACTTCACATACTAACTCCCCGACTTCCAGAACCCAAATGCAAAACCTAAATGTATGATATCAACGTATGCAAATGTGTAATATCAGCTCATTCTAATCACAGGAATATTTTGTTTTATGCACTTGCATAGACTCAGCTTATCGCAGGAGTTTCAGTTGCAGCGCATCGAATTGCCTGCCAAAATACACTGGTGTCAAGAAAAATCAATTGCAAAAGGTGAAAATATGTTGAGATATATGCAAGTTTTGTATAATTGGCTAATGGTTTTTGCATATATATTCACTGAAGTCATTAAATCACTGCATCCAAATGCAGTTTCAAATTATTGGGTATTAGGTAATCAAACTTCGCCACTTTAGCTCTAGAACAGCTGGGTATACACATTTGAAAGGGTAGTCAAAAGTGGTAGTGGGTGGCTATTAACTTGGCCAAGGAATCAACAGCAACGTACGTGTTTCTAGCCACCAATGTGTTCTGAAATGCAGTTCGATGTGCATTCATTAGGCGTATGCAAACGTATAATTATTGTATCTATGCTAAGCACTGCAAATGCCAATTTGCAACGCAAGTCGAGTTTGGCTTCATGAAAAAAGGAGGTTGGTTATGGAGCTTTAATATGCTATTGTGTTTGGTAACTACACTGTGCAAGAAAATGTTCAAAACTTTTTTCAATTGGATAATGTACATTTTTGTTTCCAACGAAATGTCGAAAAGATTAAATCATTTCAGAAGGTAAAAGTTAAAATTTATGTTTCACTGTGTGTTAGGTTTGTGCTAGGGAACATTTTTGGCTTGTACTTGAGTTATCCGTGTGTATGTAAAGCCTTATTTTGAAGAATATTTTCGAGACAGAAATAAAACTGATAACTATTTTAATTCAACGACTATAAAAGCGGGTTAGCATTTGAAGTTTGGTCACAGCTAAAGAAATGTTCCTTCAAACAGTTCGGTATCTGCTGTTGGCGGCGATTCTTGGACCCATCCTGGTGGCGTCCGAGGGAATCGAGTCCTACGAGAACTACTACAACGAGATCCATGTGGATGACGAGCAGGCGGAGGCCAAGACCCGCAATGCGTTGACTTCTCCGCTCCAACGCTGGCCAGGCAACAAGATATTCTACCGCATATCCACGGACTACAGTGATCAGGAGGTGGCCAATGTGCGGACAGCAATGGCGAGTTTTGGGGAGCAAACCTGCGTGCAGTTCGAGGAGATCGAAGGATCTGCTCCCGCGGGCAAGCGATATGTGTCCTTCAAGAAGTCGCCCAACATGTGCGGCACTCGGGTGGGCTATCAACCCCTGTCCTTTGGTCCGCACGAAGTTGTCCTCAACGAGAGATGCCTCACCATGCCGGCTGTGATTCAACATGAGACCCTTCACCTGCTGGGCCTTTTCCACGAGCAGAGTCGTCCCGATCGCGATGAGTACGTGCAAATCGACTACGACAATATCCCGCGGAAGTACTGGTCGCAGTTCATGGCCATGGATCAGACGACCACCTTCAATGTCCCATACGACTACGAGAGCGTTATGCACTATTCGAAGAACGCCTTCGCCAAGGATCCCGCAAAGCCAACCATTCGAGCCCTCATCGGTGGCAAGGCGGTGGAAAGGGAAATGGGTCAGGTGCGGGGACCTTCTGAAGGGGATTGGACCAAAATTCGATTGATGTACAAGTGCTAGAGTGGAGGCAGACTTCTGCGAGGAGTGGGATTGGTTATTAAACACCTTGCGTTCTGAAGTGGTTGTGTTTAAATGGGCTTGGAGAGCTTCATGTTAATCTGGAAACTATTAGATCGATCTTGTGTGGCTTTTAATTTAGGTCTTGGACTAAATCATTAGGGTACCACCCACTCGAAAAGTGCTACTCGTTGAATGCCAATCATTCAATGTCCGCTAACTGGAAAAACGTTTCTCCAGCCCCTTGAAAACGGGTAGTCGCTCGAACATAAAGGAAATCCAAATCCAAGCCCAAGGCGAATGCATTTGATTTCACGGAAGTGCAAGTGTAAGTGTCAGTTAACTTTAAAGCAGACCAAGGAGCAGCAGGAGCAGAGGAAGAAAGCGGGGCTCTGCGATGCTGAATGAGGTCTGCCGTGGATTGGGCATGAGTCCAAACGACTGGGCAGCAAACAATCGAAATCCCTGGCACTTAATGTGCACTAAGTGCTTAAGAAGGCCGAGTGTCTGGAGTGTCTGCCTATTAGAAGGCTCCCACTCCCACTCCTCACTTCCCTGTCCAGTGGCCAGTGGCCACCCACTTTGGAACAAGACAGCGTTTTATGGCTGGCGGGATTCAAATAACGCTTTCCAAAGCGCTGACAGCTTTGTAAAAATCGAATTGCAGTACTTAAAGAATCAACTAAGCCAATGTACAAGAAGATTTCTTTAAGCAAATTCTTCTGACAAATACTTTAAGCTTGTCTTTTATTTTGAAATGCATAAACTCATGAGATAAGAATATCAAATTGGAATAATATTTACTGAAAGGTGACGAATATTGTGTAACAGCTTTGACCTTTAAAAGAATTCGTTGGAAAACCACCTAAAACAAAATAATAAATGACATTTTTATAAATGTCCTGTTCAACGAATTGGGAAAAGTTGGCTTAATTCGCTTTTCACTTTACCCTTTTAAATGGAAAAACGCTGCATTATTGGCAAGTGTTGAATTCTGTAAAGCAGGGCAAAGAGTTGTGGCATTCTAAGGATGCCAACAGATGGCCATTGAATGCTGTCCTTAAGAGAGCAGGATGTAAAAGAGATTCAAAGCGATTCGGGAAGTTCGAAAGTGGCATCGGTGAGAGGGAAAACCGACTGGAAGTGAGCTGGCGGGATGCATCGATTTTGCCCCACTGTGCTAGGCGGAAAAGCTCGCTCTCTCTCGCCAAAAAGGGGAAGAGGAAAATGGGAGCTTTGGCTGGTCGCCAGGCTTTTCAAGCCGACGCCGTTCGTGTGGCTTTCAGTGTATTCAGTGCAGTCGTATCGTTCGGTTCGTTCTCACGGTGAAAAGCGGTGGAAGGTCCTGTTCGGAGGACAACCTCAATACGCCACTCACACACGCACAAGTGGGCTTACTCACACGGACACGGACACGGACACGGGTGCGCTAGTCGAAAGTAAAAGTTGTCGAGTGTGCAATAAAGGTAAATAATAAATAAGCCAATGTGAAACAAACGCACGCAATGTGAGAGTAAGGAAATATATGAAAAAAAGGTTCGCAAATATGAAAATTCAGACCTGCGTGCCAGGATGCAAAATCAAGTATGCAACACTCAAGTGAAACGAATATCCCGAATTAAAGTGTGCGAGAGTGCCAGCGATCCTTGAATACTCGAGTACCAAACTGAAATTCAAAGCCAAACTAAACACAAAACCCGAACCTGCCCCAAACTGATCCTTCACCTCAATTCTCACCTGTCAAGGCCACACGGCGACTGTGGAATACTAGCATACACTCGCACACAGCCAACTCACCCAACAAATTGCATTCAACTTTATTCAGTTTTTTAGGACCGCCAAGGTCGTCCATATCTCTGAACGGGGTCCGAGAATTAAAAGAATAATCATTTGAAATACTTTGAGCCTTTCCCTTTTAAATTTCGCGGAAAGTGTTGCGATTTTCCCTCGTCTGAACTTTTGCTTTTTAACTTTTTTCTTTCGCATTTCCTTTGGGGCCATAAATTAGGGTCGCATTCCGCTTAACCAGGAATATTTGCATAAAATGGGAAAAAGGGCGAGAAATGGTTTAAATACGGGAATCACACGGCTGAGATATTCAACACATGAAAGAAAAGGGGCAAACAAAATGAGTTCACAGGCCTTGATGGGGTGAGATAAGGCAAATATTAAAGTCCCTTTATATAGATGATAAAAAATTGAAAAAAGTGAAACCTAACACAGGCAAAACTACAAGGATTCGCTACCGGAACTTTAAAGTAAACTTCAGTTTAATCAAAAACCATTCAATCAACGTAAAGTGACAACAAACAGCAGCAAAGAACAAACACGGCGAAGAAAGGTGAGTCCTTTTAATTTTATTGAGCTAATTATCCAATAACTTGTGATTTCATTGTCTAGTTAATACCAGTAATCATGTATTGCCTTACAAAAAAGAAAAAAGCACATCAATAAAGTCCCACACATTTTTGCGTTGGTTTTCCCAGTGGCGGAAAAGCCGAGACAACGGGTGGCACGGTTACATTTTGGCTTTTTATTGTGTTTACTGCTTCACTTTGCTGCGGTTCGGTGTTGGTCAGGAAAAGGTTGCCAGGGGGGTGGAGGTCTTGGATTGTCAGCTCAATTTAATTATGAAAATGCCAAGAATTTTTCTGGACACACGCGTGCCTAAACATACAGGTGGGTGGACTTGGGATTCCAATCAACTTATCGAATGTTGTGGGGGACGCATTTTATGCTAATAAAAGATAATACTAAAAGACTGAAAAGTATGAGTTAATTATAATTTTGGATATTTTTAATTAAATAACAAACAGACTTTTTGAATTTGGAAATGGAATATATAAAGTAATCGTTGAGAGCTGATTAAAAGAATTTTTATCAGGCAACTGGATTTAAACATTTCGTTAGTCATTACGAACAGTAATTTGGTCTTTAGAAATCATTAGAAAACAACTAAAAAGCCTATTTAAACTCTTTTTCTATTATTGCTAAAGCATGCTTATTGTTTGCATCACAAAGATCCATAGATTCGAACTGTTAAGGCTAACCATTAAATAGGTCATGTGAGATATCTAATTTTCAGTTTTACCAAGAGTCGTAGTTTTTCACTCATGCAGCACATATTCCTGTGGCCACCACCACAAATTTCCATTACTGAGATTGCCTTAGAAAATATGCCCAGTAGCTACACCTTTGACCACTTTTCCAACACCATTGCCTGTGAGCTCAGAAAAGGTAACTAAGACTTTCCGGCCGGCAAGATTGCCATTTTATGCAAGACATTTTCTCGGAAAATAAAACAACATTTTATTTACACGCTGCTTCAGCAAGGTCACATATTATGGCTGGGAGGTGGAACTTTGCGCTCCAAAAAGTTGCCCAAATACATAAATTATTTTTATTGTACTTAACCTTTTCCTTGCCTTGACTTTCCTTCTTCATTGTCTGCCCCAAATCAGCTTAAGTCACACATACGAGAAATTCATAAGGTTGCTTCAATATGCGAGTAACCGAAAGATACAAATAATTGGAGTAGGTCGCACAGACAAAAAGGCATTTTAAGTTGAATTTTATCTATACAATGGAACAGCTTACTTATATTTTCATTTCATTAAAGATCTGGAACAAAAGTGCTATCATGTCTTTGTGAAGCTTGGAAGATTGCAGACAGACACTTAGAATACCTTCTTTCGGTAAAAAATAGAGTTCATAAAATGCAGTCATATTATAAAGAACAAATTGTATTTTTTGTGAATGGTTTCCTCAAATTCATTGAGTTGGATTAAAACAAAAAGTAACTGCAGTTACTCCGTGACCTGAATATATTTTCCTATTTAATCAGCTTACAATTGTTGCAGTATTTTAAAAGTGCACAATAAAGTTGAATATGCGATGCAAGTGCAACACAAAACACTTTCATTATATTTGTTTTGGCATTGACGTATTTACTTGATTTAAATTTTTATGAATACCTTTTGTTTGAGAAACCAGTTTTGAATGAATGAAATATTATGCAAATGTTTGATAAATAGCAGGAAATCAAAAGCAAACAAAGGCAGAAAATTGTCAAGCGAAAAAATAATAGATGGGCATCGGAGACAATTGCAACCGAGCGAAGACATAATTAAAGGAAATATATATATAAATATAACATATATGTATGCGTACGTATGGGTGTTAATCAAACATAATTACTCTGGTCATGCATATTTCATTAATCGGCGAGAAGGAAGGTCCTGTGGTCGTGTTCCACTTTTGTTTGACCTGACAGCTGTCGCTTTAAATGTCAATGCATTGATGGCCCATCAAGAGTTCACTTCAATGGGCCATGCCTCACGTAACATTAAAAGGATAAAGGATGGCGCAGGATATAAGCAGGAAGCTTTTGAAAAATTGTCGAACCAGCAAAGACAAAACAGTTCCGCTATGAAAAGTTTATTTTAAAAACCATTTATGGCAGAGGTTTAACGATTTTTGGCTGCATTTTATTTAAGTAATATTAATCGTATTATATTAGCATTTGTGCTGGGGATATTGCATACTCGTATAAAAAAGGATATTGCTGTTTTTGCGGTGGAAAGGATTAACTTATCCCCTTGCACTGGGCCATTGTACGGTTGGCCACCCAGTTTTTAATGGAAATTTTAATGAGACGTCGGTCTTTAATTATGCATGGGCTTCAACCTGGGTCCAGGTGTTCTTTCAATGCCTGATGTTCGGTGGGTGGTGAGTGGTGGGTGGTAGGTGGTTTTTGGTGGGTGGTTGGGTGGTTGGGTGGTAGGAAGCGTGGTTAGCCGGTCACGCCCTGGCACTTACAACTTAATGCCCGGCCATCAGAGTGACGTGCTTAACCCAGGACGGACCTTGGCACTAATTAAAACTAACCACCGACAGCAGCCAGCGGAGAAAAATGCTTGAGAAAAGGAAAAATTACGGCAGGCTTCACCTTGAGCTTTTCCTATGCCGCATTTCGACAGTTTTCCTCGGCGCCGTCCATTGTTGGCCGGCGAAAGTTTTGTGGCACATTTCGCTCGCATTTGCCACGCATCGACACGCCGAACTGGGGACTGCTGCATATTTTGTCAGGCTCTGACATTGCACTTGATGACTTTCCATCCCCAACTGCCCCATCTGCCCCAATGCGAGGCATTCGGTGGGGAGGGGCACATTTTTTGCAACTTCCAAAGTGCCTGGGAGGCGGTGGGCTTAAAAGTTTCGGCGACTCAGCTCGACAGTTTTAAATGAAACTTTTGCTGTAACTTACACAGTGACGAGTCCTAGGTTTTTGTTTCATTTCCCCAACGATTTTTTGTCGTCTTTTGTTTAACGCTTTGTGCCCCATTATTTTGGATTCTGTCAGGCACTTTGTATCTTTCCATCTTTCCATCTGTATCTTGCCATAGCACTGCGCCTTTCGCTTGTCGCAAAAATGAATAATGAAAGTTGTAAATAGACATAATATGATCAGCGCTGGGAGGCATTAGTGGAAAGTTTTTCGGAAAATGGAATGCAAGTGCTCTCCTGGGTCTGCAAACAAATGCCGAATCGAGTGAAAAGTTATCTTTAATTTAGCCTGTTTGCTGTTGCTTTCGTCCTTTTGCTCATGATCTGGAGTTGGGAAAGGATTTATAGCGAAAGTTGCTGGGGGAACAAAAATTAATGCGACCTGAACTTTTAATGGGTTTTATTAGCTGTTATTTATATTTCGTTGAGTTAAAATTCTTTGTGCATCCCACAAAAAAGAAGGTGCTGAAAATTCTTAGAAGGGTATTGTTGTTTTAACTTTAAAAATGCATTATGAATAGTATTTTGCCCTAAATAAATGCGAATTGAAATTCCTTGCTGTGCCCCGGCTTACCAGAAATTCCAAGCTACGGACTCTGGCGAATTTAATTTATATTTGTTGCCTTTAATAAAAATTACATTACATTTCTGCCAGCGCAGCGCGAATTTCCGCGTTATTCTTACAATTTCTTGGATCGGGAAAACTGTTGTCACCAGCTACAGAAACACATTCATAAAGCAAACAACGCCAATCCAGAAGACAGGCGAGCCACGCGCCATGGAGATAATGTAATACATTTCTATATGCAAGGAATGGGAATGTGGGTCCTGGTTTCAGGTGGAAAGGGCAGAGTTTTCGGGCGATTTTCGAGCGTTTTTCGGTTGTTTTCCCAGCAGCAACAACAGCACGTGCCGACCAAGGCACCAACACAAACACACAAAAACACTCACACACACAAATTTCCATTTATTTTGACATTGACGTTTGAATTTTTAATGAAATTCCAAACATTTTTAACGCCCCGAAACGGTTTTGTTTGTCCTTTTCATTCGCAGGCAGCTGAGTCCTGGCATCCTGCAATCCTCAGTCCTGGATGGGCAGCAATCGGCTAATGAAGATGAAGTGAGATTGTGTTCGAGCCGAAATTAAATAGAATATAAATCGCTGGAAAAATGGCGGCGATTTGTCAGCCTCTGTCGAGCAGAACAAATGCAAAGTAGTTACACGGCCAGCAGAAGGATAAACTATAGAAGGGAAATTCACAAGTGGATTTCCTTTCCTTTCGACCTCCACTTGCGGCAATTTCACGCATCGCGGCAGAATGATGATGACGGCAGGCGCTAATCAGGCCGCCCCCAGCCACGCCCCTCAGCTAGTCCACAAACACATTTTCAAATAGGTTTTCGCCGGCGGAAAAGTGCCAACGGGGGTGCAAAGGGAGCAAGGGAAATCCGCATAGTGGCGCAAGGGGCTGGGGCACCACGCTCGCTAGTGAAATATTATGGCAACTTTTCAAATGGAAATGCGCCAGCAGCAAAAGCAGCAGCATCAACAAACGAATTTAAGGCAACGAGCGGCGGCAGTGGCAACATGCAAAGCCAGGCGACAACGACAACATCTGCAGCCGGAGTCCACTGACTCACCGCAGCACGGCACGGATTGCATAAGACTGTGGCCAGGATGTGGCCCATCCACCGCTGACAGGGTCATCGGCAACTCACCCACCTGCAACAACACCAGCAGCAGCAACAACAGCAGCAGCAACATCAGCAGCAGCAACAGCAGCAGCATCAGCGGTTGCAGCTGCAACTTTGGACGGCAAAGAGCGCTGATTATGCTCAGCATGCTCGTCGTTGTCATGGCTCTGATGTCCGGCAATGGAGGTGAGTCATACCCTGTAAACCATACCAAATTTTAAATTGAATTAGTAAATACTTTTTAGGCAGAAGAAACTACACAAATTAAAGCTTAAAAATATCCCATAAAATGTTCATTAAACAATTAGTTTATCTGACTCTCGAAAAATGAACTTAAGCCCATTTCTCATTTCTCATAAAACCAACTTACAATTCGGTAATCCAGTGTCGTAAAAAGTTTCCACTTTCCGCTGCAACAGAAAGTTGCATTGCAAATGGCTTTATCCACAGGCCAAGCTCATTTCCCATTCCAATTGCATTTTTTTTTATGCGGCAGGCTGAAGACCAACAACAAACATGGTAAAACGAAAACTTTAATCAAATTTCGTGCTCCAGTTTGCCCCCTTTTTTCTGTGTGCCCCAGTCGCAAAAGTGCAATTGTTGCCAAATTGATTTGACCAATTTCATTTATTGATTTCGATTTTCGATATCATTCATTTTGGCCGTTGTTGTCATGCCCAAATGAGTCAGCAGAAAAGCGGAGCCAAATCAAAGCGAGCCGGAAAATCGAGAGGGAAAATCTTTCAGCATCGAGTAGCCGGAAAAATGAGAGTGCGCCTTCTTGGCTCGGCATTTCGTCCTTACATAATTCCAACGTCTTTCGTGTGCTGCTTTTTCTCTTTTTTTTTTATTTTTATTTTGGTATTTTGTGTTCTGGGTTTTGTTGCCTTGTGGGCTGCGTTTTTGGGTTAGGTAATTAATTTTGTGTGCCTGAAAAGTCTTGGGAAATCAATGTTTTGGCCTGGCCGAAAGCAACTCCCAGGCGATGTGGAAATTCCGAGCCCTGATTGCGTGGGTGTGGGCCCCAAAACGCCGACGAGTGTGTGTGTGAGTCCTGGCAGGCTCTGCGTTCGTTTGACTTTCATTTTTCATATGCCGTGCGCCGGCCTAATGACGCACCTGCCTTTGGGCCAAAGTCGAATGCCAAAGGATTAGCGGCTGGAAGGAGTTAAGTCATCATTAGGCACTAATGAACCGGGCAGTCGTGGGCAGTGTATGCCAGATTCACAGATAAAGAACATGCCAACGGATATTCAAATTAGTTGGCAAATTTTTTCAAAGAAAACTCCAAGGAATTCGCAGCAGTAGAGATTTATGTTCCGGTACATCTATGAAATGTTAATACATTTTCTTAATTATCTAAAGTGCTTATAGTTTACTTACTCTTCGTTGATATCGAGAGCGTATCCTCAAGTACCGGCTCCTATTTCCATTTCATTGGTAACTAAGCACTGATATCCAGGAAGAAATCTTATCTAGCGGCCATTGAAGCTAACAAAGAATATTAATCTGCGGCTTGAATTACCTTGTCCGATTCCATGGAAGTTCCTCAAGCGATTCCCAAGAATAATCACCTAGCAAATGAAACAAGGATGAGAGGTCTGGCACCGGAAAGTTTTTCTTCGTTTGACCAGAGTCCGGGTAAAAGCCACACAAACAAGGAGCCCAAGGCTCCATGACAAATGGAAATATATGGAAATGGAAATAAATAAATATACTCGTACAATGCCCGTGCAAATCGTTTGGGGAGTCACAAATGTTTTTTAATTTTTTAAGTGAATTTAAAAATTTAAGCGTGACTGTCGTTCCTCTGTTTTCGCTGATGTTCCCCGACAGTTCACCTCAGAAGGCAGACAAACGCATACATAACACGTGCGCGAGGGGGGACCTAAAAGTTTTGACATTTCAAATGTTTCTGACAACAACAACCAACCGCCACCGACCTTCGCCACCCTCGTTTATAATAACTGTGCGGGCGTAGTAATTCAGCAAGCCAACGGAAAGAGACGGCAAGTTGGGGTGCAGAGAGAGAGGGAAGAACAGGACCAAGAACCAGAACCAGAACCAGCAAAAAAACAAGAGCAAGAACAAGAACAGGAACACGACAAGGACGAGGACGAGGCTACAGATGAGCAACAGGAACATGCCCTGCGGTCTACTTGTGTTCAAGTTGCTGACGTTGACGTCGACGAAACGAACCCGGACATAAGACATGGGACTCAGGACCTGGTACTTGGGACTCCGGACTCAGGACTCAGAACTCCGGACTCAGAACTCCGGACTTAGGACTCAGAACTCAGGACTCAGGATCCGGGACATGAGACGTGAACACGGCAAGAACTGCGCCTGCCACTGAAACTGCGACCTCGGTACACGACTTTCGGATTCCTGCAGGGCGCTTTTAAGCCAAAAAGGGAAATGGAGCCCAGAATAAAACCAAACATTTAATGACAAACACGAAATGCGTTTCTTAATGCCCTTTAAGCACAACATACCTTGTATCATATTATTTTAATATTTAATTTAATTTAATCATAGTTAATAGTATCAAGTAGTAAACTGATAAAATTATTTTAATATTTAATTTAATTTAATTTGGTAGTATCAAGTAGTAAACTGATAAAATAGAATTGAAAGCTCTTAAATTGCGCTTTCAAGATCCGACTTAAAATAGCATGATTATTTGTATTATATTTATTTCTTATTTGACTGTCAATATACTCATACCCTTGGTGAACATCTAAAAATAAATTCCTCAAATTTAGTAATCCCTTGCAAGGGCATAAGGATAATAAAGAGAGGGAAAATAAATATTTTCGCTGCTGCTCTAATTTATGTTTGGCAGCCAACAGTTGACGGTGCGGTCTTTTGTCCCAGGCAGTCAATTTATTTTAATTTCTAGCCCGAGGCGTTTTATTTATTATCATGTTTGGCCCGGTTGCCGCCCCCTTCCGCCCCCTTTTTCAAACTCCCACGCAACAGGACATGGGTGGAGTCAGGTTATTAGCAACATTCTCCGGGTACTGCCAATTGAAGCCAGCCGGCAGACCAAAGAGCAGGGCCAAACTGCAGACTACTCCCAACGCTTTGGCTGTCAATGGCATTTTGGCTTGGGTAAATGGAGAATGGAGGAGGAGACTGGCGAATGGAGGATGAAAAACCTCTGAGGGAAGGCAAAAGCAGTTGAAGCTGGAGCAGATGATGAAGGATATTCGACTTATCTGGTACGAACATGGCCAGCGGGCCAAAGCTGATGCTCAGCTAATAGTTTGGGTAGTAAACTGGCTGGCTCCAAAGGACAGGGAACAGGGATCAGGGAACACAGCAGGGAAGCAGAGGGAGTGATAAGACGAGCATGCATGTGGGATATGTTCGCCAACTGGCGATGAGCTCAGTCGCACAAAACGTGACCAGATACTAGACTTCAGATTTATCAAAGACTTTTGAAAACGTTTCAAAAATGCAGAAAAGATTTGATTGTTTAGGAGCTTGATCTGTCGTTTTGAAAATCTTTTTTTTTTTAAGAAAAATAAATGTTGGTTTTCCTGCAAAATATTCCAAGGCGACAATATCACATCTGTAAATTTATCTTTGATTTTTGGAGATTTTTTACTTAGAAGAGTTCTTGCAATTGGTGCACGCGGCGTATGAGTAATTTTAAGTAAACAAGCTGGTCAGAAGCCCACAATATACTTATGTTTGGCTATTTTCACGGTGACAGAGTGACCGAGTCACTGGAAGCATCTCAGTCCGTTCAGAGGACTGTTCGATGTCTGGGTCTCCGGGCGGCGAAGTGCACAACATGCTTAATCTAATAAAGTCGCTAGCCAGACGCTTGCCGAGTTGGCCCATAAAACTGGTGGAGGAGAGTGTCGTAAAGAGACGTTAGTGCTAGCTGCTGCGACGTAATAAGCGTATCAAGTGCCCCGAGATATATCCGAGCCAAATTCGAGTGTGCTGTGGGTAGCAGCTTAGTTTCTGGCCCAGACGCAGTGGCGTTCTCGCTGCTAAGTGATGGATAAATGCCGGATAAAAATTGCTTGTAACTACGTCAACAACCACACTCACACGCTCACACACACACACGCATTCGCCGTTGGGTTTTGCGGAAAAACATGAAAATTTGATAAACGAAAAATTGCAAACAAACAAACGGCAAAAAAAAAACCTTGAAAAATTGGGGAGAACACAACAAAAAAATTTGATTTACCTTGCGTGCCCACCTAAAACTTTGTTTACCCTCCCAAAAAAGTTGTAAACGTGTTTTTCCAATTTGTTGTATATGTGTGTATGTGTGTGTGTGTGCTTAATTCGCTAATTACCTAAATGGCAGCCACAAAAGATGGAAGTAGTGGGAGTTGGCTTGTGGGCTGTTAAAAGTTCAAGCCAAACGAGTTACAAGGTTTCCCGGTTCGGGTTTCCAGTTCGCTTGTTATGGCCATCGATTGAAGGACTTTAGGGCAAAGTTTCTGAATTTGAAACATTTACGAGAGAAAACACCTTGCGGAATTACCGTGGGCATGATTTAATATAGACCCCTTGTCAACTAAATCTTAATAAATTAGTACAACATTCAATTAAAAAAGAGATATTTCCAAAAGCCTTATTGATATGTATTTAATTAGGGAATTATTTCAGCTTTGTGTATTGTGGCTTTCACGATTGTAACATCTACAATACCATTAATTTCAGTTTATGCCGCTCAGCGCGACTCCTACAACTCGAAGGATATGAGCAGCAGTAACAATGCCCTGCCCAACGAAGGAGTGGGAGGATCTGCAGCTGGCGCAGGCGAGGCGGCTGCTCCTGGTCCCACTGGTGTCGCCGGAAGCGAAGGTGGAGGCGGAAGCGGCAACAATAGCAGCGGAAATAACAAAAACGGCCATCCCGCCGCCGGATCAGGCGCTGCCTCCGAATCCGCTGTGCTGACAACCGATGCCAGTCGCAGCTCCTCTGGCAGCTCCTCTGGCAGCTCCACCACCATCACGGGAATCCCGAGCAGCAGCCTCCACAAGGCCAGCAGCGCCAGCAGCAACACATTCTCCTCCCAGCTGACATCCGGCTTCCATCGCAACAGCATCGATCTGGAGGAGGCCCGCAATGCGGGTCCCTACTTCGACAAGGCCTTCTCCAAGAACGTCACCGCCCTGCTGGGCAAGACGGCCTACTTGAACTGCCGCGTCAAGAATCTGGGCAATAAGACGGTGAGTTGCAACATAAAAACCACTAAGGTCCCTATACGGCTTTAAAAAAGATTATACAAATTTTAAACATTTTATTCTTTTGTTATGATTACTCTCTCACATTTAACTCCAGTTCAGCGCCATAAATCACATGTTTGCCATCATTTGACAATTCGCCCTGTAATTATCGTGTAGTTTCTTTGTCGCTGCCATCAAATTGCGATTTGTTGGCTGTGCATGAGTGGCTGCCCCACTGTGTATTTGGTGCTTCTTTTTTTTCTGGCTGGCTAATTAGCACGTTGGCTGCTTCCAAAATGCGGGGCGGAGTTTGGGGCCTGCTGGCTAATTGTTCCGCTTGCCAGAGAACGCAATGATTAATTATACCCAAACAGGAAACAGATTTTACTTTATTCAACTTCTGAGTCGTGAGCGGAAGGAAGTGCCGCAAACATTTCACAAACACAATCTCCAGCACCAGCACCACCACCACCACATCCACTTCCACTTTCAGCTCCACTTCCGGTCGAGGCCTTCGCTCACCTGAACTATTCAAATGTAGCAAAAAGCCCCAAAAAATTCATTTTGTTTTTTCGGCCTTCTCGGCAGGAGCTCAATTCCGTTACTTCTAGACCGTAGTCATTTGGTTTCCGTCACTTCCGGCGGCGTCGGCGACCGGAGAAGTTCCCTGCCCGTTTTCCCGATAATAATATGTTACATGTCCCGGAATCCGGGTGCCTTGCATGCACCACCTCCCACAGTGGAGCTCCCAGTTACCAGTTCCCATTTTGAGGCAAACTTTCTGGCAGCCAGTGATTAGCAAGGGGTTCTGGCTTGTTTGAGTTGCGGTTTCGAAAACTAATTTGCGTGATTATTAAATTGTACACAATGCTGGCGAGGAGAGCAGGCAACCTCAATTGGGGTTTGAGTATCGAGAGCAGCGGGCCAAATGATTTCCACCTTGTGGTAGGACGATGCGAAAGTTTTGTGCTCGAGGATGTGCGACACACCACGTTCCCGGGATAACTTCATTAAACGTGTTAGGTGGGATAGCCTCATCGATCTGCTCCTTTGTGTCCTGCAGAACGAGTTAATTAACGATGGAGAGCTCTTGGAAGTTGGTAGTTTGAGTCGCTGCACGTGAGAATAAACTTAAGGAAAGCATCCTTTTTTAAACGACACATGTAGTTAAATTTATTGAAAAGCATACAAATAGCTGTGTTGTGTAGCAGTTTGTACATAATATTCAAAACTCCTAAGACCTTAAATCCCCCCTATAAAATGCTATTAGGCAGGCAGCTTAAGAAAATATCCATTTCTTGCTCATCAGCTGCCCGGAAAAAAACCCCAACACATTAGGCAACCTGTAAAATATATTCATTACCTTCGTGTGGCAGCTTAAGATCTAATTAGCTTTCAGTTCTGCGGCAAGCCACAATCCGCCCCAAAACCACCCACTTCCGCCCCATTTTTTCGCTCCCTCCCCTCCAACCTCTAACCACCAACCTCCTCCTTCGCTCAGCTTTCCACCTGGAGTAATACATCATTGGTGCTGAGATTTGGCAGCATCTGGGTGAGAATTAAGCTGGTGCTGTGGGGAAAGTGCCAAGGAAAAACGATGAAGAAAAATCCTTCTGTTTTACGCTTGTGTATGTATGTATATACATATACCAACGTACGAACGTACATACATATATGTGTGCTCTTTGCTTCACACCGTCTATAATGATAAACAGCGTACGGATGTTGATGGTCCCTGCATTATTAATGACGTTTTTCATTTGCGCTTTGCTCGGGGAGAGCTTTATGTTTTAATGCCAGACACACGAACACACACACACACAGCCAAAGCCAGAAAAACTCGCTGCTTTTCCATAATTCCAAGGAAATAAGGTGGACTATTTAGTGGAAAGGTGAAAGGTGCATGCGATAGAGATTTCTTTGGACGTTAAGGTCTTTGAAGAAATAATAATGGCGTGTAATATATAAAAATTTGTATTTAGCTTAAGCAACATATATTGGCACCTTACCAACTTGCCACGACTTGAATCTTCTTTTTACCGCGAAATTCGCCAGGTAACCCATCTTTACATAATTTATACGAGTACACATTTCTCGGCTTCACAAATTGAGCTGTAAAAGAATATTTCCAGATTTTGATGTTTGTTTGCCAAGCAGTAAATGAAGGAGAATATTGATATGCTTAAAATTTTACGACACTGTAAACAAGCTTAATGCGCATAAAAAAAGTTAAGCAGCGCGCGAAAAAAAACGAGTGAAAATGTGTGTGGTTGTGCGTAAAAGTTGTTGCCTCACTCCGCCTGCGATGTGGTATCACTGCAGAAGGACTTTGGGTGTTAATTACATGCAACTTTGCTTAAGCAGCTGCCAAAGTTTACCTTTGTGTCTGGCAACTAACACCTGGTCCCTGGTCCAAGGTCCAACCCCACCACCCACCTATCATCGCTCATAGCTCATGCTCCTTCCTTCCTGCCCAGAGTTTCTTGTCCATTAACTTTGGCAAAGTCGTCCTCGTCCTCGACGTCGTCGTTCATCGTTAGGCAGGATGTTGCTAAGCTGTTGTCATTGAAATTGAAAATTCCCGCAGCTGACGTATGACACGCAACACAGCCAGGCGTGTCCTTCCCCACCCACTACCCCACCCACTTTCCCACCCCTCCCTTTCCGCACTGTCACGCTCTCGAATTTGTTAACCCCCTAAATCAGCGTCACTTAAAAATGTTGCGTCCTCGGCCGGGGAAAAGTTGAACATTAAACAGCAGGTGGTTGGCAAAGGCGTGGTCCCAAGTGCACAAGGGAAATTAAAATATATTTATAATTTAATTGCTTTTTTGCGCATTAACATTTAGCCTAAGCGCCAATTTAATTTAGTTTCCAAATCAAAGTGCCACATTTCTTGCACAACAATTTTATTTAGCAGCACTTGAGATTACCACACACATTTTAATTAAAGTTTAAGTCGAACGTATTTACGAACTCCATTCCAGCTTATGCGTTTTTCCTCTCAGTGTGGGTGTGTGTGTGTGTGATAGCCCCAGCAACAATCAATTTTTTGTCTGGCAAAGAACTCACATCACCTGCTCTTGTCCTTTGAAAGTTTGCCTTGCCAAGCGCAAGCGAAATATCATATAAAAAATATTTCATAATAAATTTGCATTTTACACGTGTGGCCCCGACACAAAGGACAACACAGCAGCACGCTCCATTCAAGCAGCTGCGTATGAAATTGACTTTTTAAACTGTTTGCCGAACAAATGAAATCCGAAATCTTAACTCGCATGCTAAAACTTTCCTCCTTTTTACCCCAATCATTTCAGATGCTGCTTCAGGTGTCGTGGGTGCGACATCGGGACATACATTTGCTGACAGTTGGCCGATACACATACACGTCGGATCAGCGCTTTCGGGCCATTCATCAGCCGCAGACTGAAGACTGGATGCTGCAAATCAAGTACCCGCAACATCGCGATTCTGGTATCTACGAGTGCCAGGTATCGACCACGCCCCACATGAGTCACTACATTCACCTGAATGTCGTTGGTAAGTTGGGCAGTCAAAGGAGGATTATACAATTACTTAAGCTATACTTCATTAAATTGTTTAAACTTTCTACTAAACTCCGCAACAGTCCGATATCCCTAACAATATTCCTGAAACTTATGTTCAAACTAAATCCGGAAATGGTTTATGCTGCCAGTACTATACACAAAATATTATTCTCGAGTGTTTTTCCCTTTTGGAATCAGCACTCGGCTTTAACTCCTACGCTTTCAAGTTAAACTCAAACTCACTTTCTTTATAGACCCATCTACAAAATGTGTCCCTTCCATCCTTTCGAGAGGTTAAAGTTTCCGCGTTAAATTCTGATTGAGTTGAATAACAAAAGAGTGTAGTATAATGGGAAAATATTTTCATCTTCCTCTTGGCGCTTTTCAATTGCGTCTCCTGAAAAGGATGAACATGTTTTTCCTTTCACCTCGCTACCTCCATAGCAGATGGAAATCTGGCTCTTAGCTAATTGATATTTTATTCCAGTTTGATCAACAATACAATTTTCTGCACTTCACCTTTTTAATTACGCTTTCCTTTGCAGAACCCTCGACGGAAATCATCGGTGCACCCGATCTGTATATAGAAAGTGGTTCCACTATAAACCTTACCTGTATCATACAAAACTCACCGGAGCCACCAGCCTATATCTTCTGGAATCACAATAATGCTGTGAGTCTGAGTTCCCTAATCCCAAACCCACTTTCATCTTCAAGGACAAGCAATTACTTTGGGGCGTCATTATCGCTTCCCTCCTCCCGAATCACCCAGAAAAGTGTGGAAACCCTTTAGTGTTCAATTTAGTAACTTTTAAATTAGCTTTGCCGAGCGAAAAGTTTCCTTCTCTCGGTTTTTTATATTAGGAAATGCCATTTAAGGAAGGAAGTGGATGCAGAGCCTGGGGAAAAGGGTTCTCGGTGTCGTGCTTTAAATGGATTTCGGTTTTGTTTGGACTCGGCCACGTTTTAGTTTCCAGTTTAGGTGTTTTCCCCACACTTCATGCTTTTGCCCCTGGCTTATTGTATTGGGTTTTAAGGGTTCACGGTCCTCTCTCTATTGTTATGTATTTTCTATAGAGGCGGCGACAAGAAAGGGAAAAAATATTGCCATTAGTGCTGACTCTTCCCCCTTTCCCCTTTCCTTGCCCTGTGCCCCAAAGAGATTTAATTTTATTGTTTTGCTTCGGTTTTATTTGCAATCTCTCTTCTCCTACGCCGCCCACTGACTTTAATTTGGCTAGTGTGCAACAGTGCGTATGCGTAATTTGGCCTAGGTTTTATGGCGTAGAAAATCGCGAAGTCCGTCCTTCCCCCCACCGCCCAACAGGAAGTGTAGCAAAATATTTTATAACCTCCAGAAGTTTCCATCTCACCCGCAGATCATCAACTATGATTCGCCGCGCGGAGGCGTGTCCGTGGTCACCAATAAAGGCGATACGACCACATCGTTCCTCCTAATTAAATCGGCGCGTCCATCAGATTCCGGGCATTATCAGTGTAATCCATCAAATGCAAAGCCCAAAAGCGTTACAGTACATGTGCTCAATGGTAAGTAAAATCAACGACAACACATCCACAACACATCGCACACAGCCACAGGATATCCACAAAAAATACAACAATGGGTCCTTGAAAAAACGCGGGGAATACACGAAATGAAACTGTGACAAAAAACGGAATTGCACAATGGGAATGCTAATGGGTTACACGACGAGTTTTGGCCTGGAAGACAACAAAAACTAATGGGTTGAATGGGGCGGTTGAAAGTAATAGCGGAAAAGAATGCGAGTGCAGCCGAATAAAAAACTAGAAGTCGACATGAGCTAATGGCGAAGAAAAGTGGTTTCACATTGCATTTGCTTTAGTCATAGAACGTACTAGATGAATTTAGTCAACTTTTCATGAATGCCCTTTTTATTACTTAATATTTAAAATTTTTAATTTAATTTAGTGATTTAATTCAGTGAGTTGCTATTAAGCTGTTAAATAAAGTCAAGTGGATTGAGCGATTACAGTGAAGGCAGATATCTTGGACGCTTAAGAAGTAAATGCGCTTTTAATTTAAGTTCTAAACGCAAAGAGACATTTAAGCAAGCGAATTTACGCGCTGAGTTAAGTACCGACAGTAGCTCAAGAATTTCTGTCTCAGACCCAGAAGCGAGATCCAAATCCCCCTAGAGTAGTTAATACGCAGACGGCCCGGCCTGAGTCAGCATATCAATGGCTGAAATCTGTCCAAAGGCAGCCATAGAAATTGCAGCTGCTAAAGCTCCTCGGGCAGCCCAAGAAGTGACACAAAAGCCCAGAAAGATCCAGGCCAGCGTAAAGAGAGTCAGGCAAAACAGAGTGCCAAAGGGCGCCAGAGGAAACGGAAACAGAAACAGAAAAGGGGGAAAGTTGCAGGCTACGTGGAGGTGACAATAACTATCCAACAAAGTGTTGTTTAAACTCGGCAAAACTACGTGAAAACATCAACAAAAGAGTGTAAAGGAATCGCTTCGGAAGCCAATGAGCAAATATTGATTAGTCAATGGACTCGCTATGTAGGGGAAAAGTGCCTGCTGATGGGGTAAGTGGTGTCTCTTTCAATTTTTCGAGCTTAACCAGACGGGAGCTCAGCTAAGTGAAATCTGCTAGAAAAGTGGCACGTCAAAATTATCTAGAATGGAGCGACAGTTTCTTGCCCCGCTTTCCCCTCTTAGCTGGATAACCATTATCCTCGGAGCGCGCCACCTATTTATACTCATCTGCCGTGTCTGTAACCAACCACTCTGGAAACCGTCAATGTTTGCCAAGCAAATCTAGCCAGGGGGCCAAAGATATTTTCAGGAGACTTCCCGACATTCGAGGGGTATATGAACTTGGTAATAAGGGTTGTCAGCTCCGCAACTCCTTGCGATACAACAAATTACTTTATTCTTTACTTAAAAATGTTTACACTGTTTCTGTTATGAAACTCACAACATGATATATAAATAATTAAGTTCGAATTCTGGTTATTCCTATTCAGAGCATCTTAATTCCTCATGCTAAGTGGTTTCAAAAGCAGTGTATTTAAATGCACTTGCCTTACAAACTTTGGGGTCTCGGCCTCCTGCTGAATCTGGCACGCGTGCCACATGAAAATTATGTTTATGCTTCGCCCCTCTGCCGTAGATAGCCCCATAACCATCACACCACCACCGACTGTCTAGGAAAACTCACAGCGGCAGCAGGAAAAGCTGGAAAAGCCAGAACAGCAGTTGCTGCACGCTACTTCCTTTGCGACTTTCACTAATGTCAAGTTGTCGTCGTTGTCGCAGCAACCGTGTCTGTTAGATAATGTCACACGGCGTTGTCCTTTCGCAGAACATATACAATTATGCAGGCACTGCGAAAAAAACCTTTAACATCCAAGCAAATAATATTTTAAAAGCGTGATTTACTAAAGAGTACATTATAATTATAAATTAATCATTTATAGGCTTAACAGCATTTTGCGAACGTAATTTAAAACTTACATTACAGAAGCTGAAGATTCTGTTACTGTTAATGGCTAACATTTGTAGCATACTTTTTAGGGCAGCTCACACAAAACTTCTGCAAGGATCCTGTTGCACTGCAATAACTTATAACCTCCATGTAGGTTAATCAATCTAAAGCGCTTGTTAAATAAAAAATGTAGTTCTTAAATGGGTTTTAATTTTGTACACCCTTTTCTCCGAGTGTTAGCGGTCTGGACGAGGGGCACTCATCCCCGTCAGCATATTGCGCATGCAGTGCGCGTTGTTTCCGTTAACTGCTTTGGCACACTTGTTTCTGATTATTATTATGTTTTGTCTCTTGTTCTGCTGCTGCTTTTACCATTGTTCCTTGCCGTTACATTTCGCTTTGTTTGTTTGTTATTATTATATGCCCGTCGACAGTGTTGTTTCTGCTGCCATTCCGCTTTTGTTGCCATCGTGTTGCAGCCAAAGTTTTCCACTCTCACTCCTCCGCGGCCATCTTGTGCTTACTTTTTGCATTATTTTCCCTTTTTATTGCTCATTGTTACCTGTAATGCATATACAGGTACAGGCAGCAGGTATCAGGTATACAGCACATATAGCGACATCTGGGGAACCTCTGTCTTGTTTGGCTTGCCGCATCAGCAGCAGCCACTGCGTCATCAATGGGGTCAGAGTTTTCGGTCTGGTTCGCCGTCAGGCTTTCAGGTTTTCTGACTTTCAGGCTCCCAGTCTTCAGGCTTTCAGTTTCTGCCGAAGGACGGTGGAAGGAGTGCAAGTTGGAACTTTCATTTCGCACCGAACCGATCCTTGCCAGCTGCAGTGCATAAAATTGTTTTTTCTCTGCTCGGGAATCAAAAGTTATTAGGGGGCAACACAAAGTTTTTTGATATCTTTCGTTTGCTGATAGAAATAAAAATTCCAATAAAATAGTCCCGAGTGCCAGCAATTTGGTTTGGTCTAAGTAAAATGGGTGTGTTCAGGTTATTTAAATAGTTGTATTGTTTTGTTTTATTATAATTATTAATAAAAGAAAAGGTATCAGAATTTTTCATGATATACATTTTTAACGTGCCAATATTTGGTTTATTTGCATTTGTAATGTATCATTAAGCCACGTTCTATTATCGAATAGTATTTACACCCAAGTAAGCAGGGTTCGGAGTTCTTGACTAAGTTCTTCACAATGTTGATTTTTCTTTCTGCTTGCAAACTCCAGTTGCAAGTTGCTGGTGCAGTTGAAGCTTTTGTACCTGCAACAGTTTCAGTGTGTTGTAAACAGTCGTCCGCTTTACTATTCTCGTTTTGCAGTTGCCTTTATTTTATGCCGCATAGTTGGGGATTCGTTTTGTTAGTGTTATTTAGCTGCTCGTTGTTTTGACTTTCGTGACAATCCAAGTATTGTTTCGTGCTTTTCCTTTATCTGTGCAGTTTTATTGTTCGACAGTTTTCTGAGTGCCACCACCCACTGCCCTTTGTGGGAGGTGGTAATCCGTTTAAAGTTGCTGGTTTATGTGAGGCTAAGTCTTGATATTCAAAAGTAAAGGAATAACCTCTGCTAAGGATCCTTGTTTAATGCAGGAGGAAACAAAATCAAAAATAAGAAATATATTTTGATAATATTGTAAATTCCCTTTCAGGAATTAAAAATGTAATAAATATACATTTTTTAAATATTTTAAGTGATATGATATATTTTTGATTTTAATTTGATGCACCACCATTTTGGTGGTACTTTCTCACAGTGCACACTCACCCAGCCACAGCCAAAAACAAACTACTTAACGACTTTTCAGTTCGCCCAATGTCTGAGTATAAGGACAGCAATAAAGATGTAAATTAAACAGGTGTTTCCCATTCCGTTTCCAGGGGAGTTCCCAGCAGCAATGCAGCACGCGGCACCAGTGCATCCTCGCCCCTCGCCCACTCGCTGTCTGTTTGTGTACCTGTTTGTGTGCTTCTGCAGCTGGGCGCTTGCCGGTGGATCGCTGCGCTGCTGGGCGCCGCTCTGGCCACGCCCCCGCCGGTCCGCGTCCGTTCCGCCCGGCGGGCGACGGGGAAGCGTCCTGGACCGCCAGTGGATCGATGTGCGCCACTCGCCAGCGAAGTGCGGCACTTCCTCGCCAGCGTTCTGAGGTGGCGATGGCGATGGTCTTGGCGCTGGCACTGGAAAGGCACGCAGCAGGAGCATTCCTGGCATTATGTGAAGCCACAATCGCGCAGGGAGGCGGCAACGTGTAGGCAGCCCTTCGAGGCGGACATAAGGTGAGCTCAACGGCCAGCAACGGACCCTCCTCAAGGCCACTCTCAACTCAATCGTAAGCTGTAACTATAATAACTATAACGTATGCATACAACATAACTCTATTGGCTATTGCGTTTTTCTATGAATCAGCGACGTATACGTAATATTTAGCACAAAACCGAAACGAGAAGAAAACAGAAAACGTAAATATATGATATACATACCTAACTATAGATGAAACCGAAATCAAGCCAAGTTGTCGCCTTTTTTTATGTACGACTTTGTATCATACAATGAAGCTATCTAAGTCTTTGGTTCCCTTAGAAATTGGAAATTGTGTAAATAGGCTGCTTAGCATACCTAGAGGCGCTTTTTTCGATCGACTCTTTCCAACCTTTGTAACTTTTATAGCCAAAATTAAGCAGCAGGCAGAAGGCACCCTTCAGAAAGCTGCTGCTCAACACTGCATTAAACAAAACACAAGAAAGAAGCAAGGGGAAACCATTTTTCAGCAAATACCAACCAGAAGAGAAAACGCTTTCGACTGCCACTTTGCGACTGTTTCCTCGAAGCGTGGAGAAATTCTCATTTGCATTTTGCGTAATCCTAATAGACAGATAAATGTTCAACCGAAAGGCAATTAGCACGACGCAAACTAAAAAC
The DNA here is from genome assembly GCF_016746245.2 of Drosophila santomea. Taxonomy (NCBI): domain Eukaryota; kingdom Metazoa; phylum Arthropoda; class Insecta; order Diptera; family Drosophilidae; genus Drosophila; species Drosophila santomea. Next base: position 15,562,844 of record NC_053019.2, read on the forward strand.
ATTCAACTTCAAGTACAGGCTATAGAAAAAACGAAAAAAAAACCCTAGAAATTAAAGCGAAAAAAAAACTGTGTAAAATATAAAAGAAACTTAAACCCAAAGGGGGAAAATTTAGCTACAAGTTAAAGGAAAATAAATAAAAAGGAGAGCAAGAGCAGAACTCGTTGAGGGGAGACTTTTTCTTTTGGCTGCATCTGAATGGTTAGAAATTAAGTCATAAAATATGTAAAGGGGAAAACCCTCGAATAAGTTGTTTCGTTTCGTTTCGTTCTTGTAATGTACAAATTAAATAAACGTAAGTATTACCCCACGTGCAGAGGAATGGAACGGTTTGAATTTAGGATACAATCGGCTGAGATGAAAAATTGTTGCACATTTCATAAATTTATTTGTTGTTACTCAATGCAAACGAAAATTAGTCAAGTGTTAAAAGAACGAAAAACCTTATGAAATATGGAAAAAGCTCTCTACAATGTTACATTCAAATGATTATTCTGACGTTTTACAAGCGCTTTTCGATTCATACATCAATTTATTTCAGTTTATTTTCCATTTCCAATTCCTAGCTTTCATTTGGGCTCTTCGATAACTAAAATCCTTTGTCTGACTAATTTCTGTCATCACACCAAACTTTGCCATAGAGCACATAGCTAACCAAATACATTAAAAAGAAGGATAAATCAAGCGTTACAGAAAACAAAAAACTATTGATAAAAATTAAAGTAAAGGAAAAAGTTTCATTAATCAAGCTAAGCATTAAGCAAAATACAAATTAAACAGTAATAACAGACAAAACACTATTGAAATACAGCATGATTACTCAGAGACTAAACCAAATCCCGACACATTTTCCCCCACGCTTTTTCCAATTACCATGTAAAATAACAACAGAGCATATAAACATTCAAATTCCATTCCATTTCATATGAAAATTCAAGCGAATAATGCCTTTTAAATTGTGCAGGCTGCAGGAATGGAAAAGCGAATTCAAATTAGAAATCCCATTATGTTTGATGAGGCGTTTTATAGTTAGTTATTCGATATTTATTGCAAAAATGTCAACTGTCGATCAAATGCACACACAATATTTCTTTGTTCCAAGTCCATGTTACACATATTCAAACTTTGCCCAATTTCACATTCTGTCTAAAATTCCAATTCCAATTTCATCAAGCATTTCAGATGGTGACAAATTCTGGAGATACTTAGGACTAAGCATTCAAAATAAATATAGTATGACATGAAAACTAAAAAACCGCATAAAACTGAAGTAAATATTGTATATGTAAATGTGTATTTATAAAACTACGACATCAAGAAAGCTATATATATATACATTAAAAACCTAGTTTATTAAACACATAAAATCGAAAAACGAAAAACTGAATCAACAATGTTATTAAAGCTAAACAAAAACGTAACATTTGAAGGTATTTAATTGAAAAATATGAGCCATACAGAAATACGATAAACCGAAACCGAAATCGGAGCAGAAACTGAAGTTAAAAGAAAACTTTTTAAAATGTAAGAATTTAAAATGTGCAAATAAAAAGTGAATGAATGAGAAAACGAAAATAAAAGCAAAAACTGAAAAAAAGGAAACTGAAAGAAAACTAAAGCATATTATGTCAACTGTTAATTGAGTTGTTTTAATGGTCAGATGTTGGATGGGTGGGTTAATGGGCCAACAAATGTGTAATAAATTATGCGTAAGTAAAAGTGAAACAGGTCCTGCCTACTCTGCAACGAAGCTCAAACAAAGTAAGGACAAAACCCATTTTTCATGCCCGGAAAGCGGAAGCAACAAGGGCTAGGAGGATGTGGCATTAGCGATAATATAATGAAATGGGATTAATCATACGACATGTGGGCCAGCCGTAAGGGAGGCATAATGAATGCCGAGTCCTTGCAACACATTACACACACACTTACATTTACCGGCTAACACGGACACGGAGCACCGTGTTAGCTCTCTCCCATTTCCACCATCCACCCGTCACAATTTAGAGTCCCTACGCCATTACGTGCTATTACGTTACGTGAGGCCTTACGTCGCTCGGTTTTAATAAATATTAGCACATTGTTAAACAGTTGAGCGCACGCTGATGGAAAATCAATATGTTCCCCCTTGCACTCCGCCCGCACAGCTCCGCTCTTATCCTTCGTCCTGTGGCGCTGCAAAGTATGCAGCACATACACATATTTTATTGACGAAAAGTTTCGCGGAAAAGCGATGTCGTTTTTGTGGGTGGACTGTGGGCAGGACTTTATGCAAGCAAACCACTCAAGGACAAGTGGGCAATAAGCGCAGCTTTTATTGTTTTATGTTTATTTACGCTTAAGGACAACAGAGAGCATTGAAAATACCGCTGTGGAGCGAAATATTTTAAAGTGAAGTTTTAATTAATGTTCTTTATGATACCATTTATAGTAGCACTTTTTGCCAGTGTATGCGATGTCGTGTGAAGCAGCAACGGCTGCGACAAGGACAACATCTTAATGTTTCATATATTATGTCCAGCCCTATAATTTCATCTCCCGAATGCATGACTTTCCAGCTATCTGTTCTCACTGCTACCTCATCCATGTGTAATTTGGCACTTTCAAGAGCTGCAGCTGCGAAATGCAATTGCATTCAGTGGTGTGACAGTGGCATTGGGAGTGGGAGTGGCGGGGGCATGCCACACCCGCATTATAATGCAGCAGTTGCACGGTGCCGTAAGTGTTAATAGCCTGTTTATGGATGTGGCGCCATGTGTGAATCCTGCGCTAGTCGCACCAATGGAATGCGGTCTGGCATATTGGGTTTTGCGTTGGATTAGTACGCGCTTGCTTTCGGATGTTGGATTTTTGGGAGCAAGCGGACATGGAATCTATCAAACAGATGGAGATTGGTTGATTGATTGCGCTAGGATTGATGAGCTGGTGATAATTAGATTACCACAAGCGCAGATGATTGCTACGGAATGTCGCCAAGTAGAAAATTACATAAATCCAATGTGGATATGCGAGACACAATCATATACTCCATTACTGAGGCAGAGAAAAGTGTAAGTATTGGTATTGCGTGTCCACTTCCTTAGTTAATTTGCAAAGTGCTTGCAGATTCCACATGTAAATGCAAGGGAAATTGCCTTTTCCATATAGCAAATTAAAAGTCGTCCAACTGTCTAAGCCCATCTGACAAATCTGGCTTGTTTCTTCTTCTGCTGCTGCAGTTTATGGCGGTAATACATTTTCCGTGGCAAACACATATCCCCTCAGCCCTTCAGTCCTTCAGTTTGCACACTTCTCTTGAGCGTTCTCAGTTATTTAGTGGCTTTTTGCGGCCGAAGGTTTTATTGAATTGTTACAGCAGCCGATTGTGATAAATCAATGACAAGGCGACGGAGAAAATCCGCGCGTTAATAAATGACCGAGCTCCGTGCGGTTTATTTAATTTGCCATAAATACGCTTGCTCCTGGGACTCGGCCATAAAGTCCATAAAGTCCATCACTCAGCAGATTGACTTTGACCAGGCCATTGCTTAATTAAGGCCAAGCTGTGGGCTCCTCCGATTTCCATCTGCATCGGCCAAAAAACACAATCTGCCCCCAGCGAAAGTATTTTATTAGATTTCTCGCCCAGCTGAGCAGCCTCAAGATAATCAGCATTAAAATATATGTATATGTGCATAGGGTAAAGTTGCAGTCCAATACAGTCGCAGTCGAAATAATAGTTCTATTCATTTGAAATGCTACCAAAGCTGTTTCGCTAATTGTGATTATTTCCAAAAATCGAAATTGAAATGAAAGAAACCACTTTGACTTAAAATGTTTCTGGCTGAAGAGCTAAAGCCAAATTCTGGTCTTCTGATCCTGTCTGTATTATCCCAACTGCTAAGTCCAATTGCACCATGAAAACTGCAATGTTCAACTCTTATTGGTTTAAGTGCCCCTCTGTGGAAATGTGTGCATAAATACGAAAGCTTGCCCGGCTGCTTACGTGTGTACGGACATTTATTACGGTCCATAATCCGCAAAGTCTTATGCGTGTCTGTTCTATCTGCCTCGATCCGAACCCTTCACCCAGCATGTGTGCACTGCCCCCAAATGGAACTATAATTAAATTAAAAGTTTTACCAGCAGTTGCAGCCAGCAAAGAATGGGCAACGGCGAGTGGCCATAGAAATTTCTTCCCCCATTAAAACGAAATTATTCAGCAGGAACCGCACCAGCTCGAACGCAAAGAGCTAAATACGCTTTGTAGCGGTCATTCGCCCAACACGTCGTATACTTAATGCGCTAAGCTGTTTTTCGGATTAGCTGCCGCCGAATGGCTAAAGAGTTCCGTAACTTGACCGCAAATAAAAATTCTTATTGTATCGTTCGCATTGTATTAAAAGACTTCACTCAACGCAAATATAAAGAAACTATTCTTTTAATATTCTTTTAATTGATTTATTTTCATTATTGCTCGTATTCTCTTCCGAGAATAACAACTCGTTTAACAACTCGCTAGCTATAATTTTCAGCACTTAACCCCTGCCGCTCAGCAGTTGCAGCACCTTCTCAAGCCGCCTTCGGTTTTGTGGGCGTGGCAAAGCGGATTATTACCGGCGGCAACAGGAATAAAAAAATGGACTTGAGTAGAGTGAGGCAGGCTTATATTCACTTGGGTCTCCTTTGGGTTTTTTAGTGCTGTCTAACATGTATTGCCCGGCTTGTTTGCATGAAAGTTTAAATAACGCAGTGTACCAAGCTGCTGCAAATATTTAAAATCAAATTTTTAATTGTTATATTTTTAGTTGCCAAATACAAAATTGTATGTACCATCGGTTTGCAGAGTAGTCAGCATTCTGTGGAGCCATTCTGTTATTCACGCTCTACACACAGATGCATATTTTGTTGTTGTTCTTTCAGCTGTATGGGTTTTTTTCTTGAATAAGGGTCAGTTTTATGCTGGAGGCGAACTCCGTTCTTGTTCTGCAGTTAGATTTAGATGTAGATATACAGATACGAGATCTCAGCCCAAGTGTGCGGCTATAAATACATGTGTTTTAATTTCCGCACTTTTGGGTTAGTCCTGGGAACCCGAAATCCAAACTTCAACCACTTCTCTGCATCTTTTTCGATTCAGAAGCGATGCCGAAATGAGGTCTGGATTAAAGGCAAATGCGGATGTGAATGTTGCGTGTTTCCGCTTTCCCAAACTTCTCTTCGCCCTTCTTGTTCTTCTTGTTTGTATTTATGAGCACACAATGACCAACACTGCAAAAAACATTTAGATAATCAAAGGCGTTGTTGCCTTTGCTAAACGGAGAATATTTCTTCTGACAACATGTGAAATAAACTTTTCGCCAATAATATTGGTTGTATTCAATTTGTGGTCGCGAAAAACAAAAAGTTCTGCAAGCATCAAAGTTTTTTCTTACAGGAAGTATATAAATGCATCGCAAAAAGTTTATTGTAAGCAGACATTTTTTTTTCAGTGCCGTTACATATGTGTGGGAAAACTCAGACCGGACAAACGTATCCGCTGCAAGTTTTTAGTTTCTTCGATTTCGTGTTTATGTTTTTGTGCGCACTTCAACGGCATGAATGTCCTATAACATGTGTGTGTGTGTGTGGGTGTATGTGGGTGTGTATGTTGGCCACTTTCATAAACATAATCATGTGGCATACGACAACGGCAGCCCCAAAAACATCCATCGATCCTTCCTTTCTGCCCCCCATTTCTTTTCAGGCGCTCCACTCGCACAACTCGGTTAAATGACTCATGAAATTGCCGCTGCGACCCATTTTGGCTCTGTATTAGTGAGTGCGGCTGTACGTGCGTGTGTGTGTGTGTGTGTGCTGGTGCTTGTGTTTGTACTCGGTGTGTGCGTGTGTGTTAGTTTCAAGTGCTCGTTTATGGCAAAGCAATATTGTTTGCTCCCGTTGCCGTTCGGTTAATAATTTAGGCTTAAATACATACAACAACCCAGCACATTGCGTATACGCCGTGCTGGACATTTTGCCAAACTGTTGACACGTGCAAACACACGCACACTGACAGATTGGGTTTACATGTAGCCACACGGAGAAAAATAAACGAAGTTCTAGACCTGCAAAAATGTGCATTAATGAATATACAAAATATGGTAGTAGTAGGTGTGAAAATTGAACAAATAAATCTTGAAATAAATGAAATCATCAAGAAGGAAGCGATTGCTTGGGCTAAAGATCTCATCATAAATTCTTAGTCTTACCATTATCCCAACAGTCTGCGTAATGATTGAAGGCTGTTTAAGATTTGGCTGGGATCTCTGCTCCCATTTCTCAAGGTGCCGAAGTGAAGGCCTAAGTAGCCGCAAAGCCAATTGTCGAGAGCAGAGGCGACTGGCGAATTTCGGGGGAGTGGCAAATAAATCAAAGCGCGCTGCAAAAGCGAGTGCAGGAGGTGCGGGCGTGTTAAGTGGGCTCAGGACAGGGTTGATTGAGCGCGAACTTTGTGTAAGTGCGTGGCAGGTAAAAGGAGCGGGGGTGGAAGGGGCAGGAGTGGCAGGAGGGGCAGAAACGACTGCAGGTGGAAGTTTTGGTTGTCCTTGCGGGCTGCCGAAAGCTACTCTCGCCTGTTTAAGCCACTTAAATGTAAATACAATTCCGACAAACACAAAATAAAACCAGCTAAGTACATTTAACAAACGGCGCTGGGATGAGCGAAATTTACAGGTAAGTTTGTGCACTACACATTTTGTATTTAAAGCATAATAATTGAAAAAATTAGTTTAAATGTTAAATCAGCTATGTTTAAATACACACCGATTTGGATAAACTTTTTTGTGAGGCATTTCAATTACCCAGTTCGCTATGAAAATATTGTAATGCATTACAGTTTGCATATGCCTGCAATAACTTATTATATTAAATGTTTTTCTTAGGAGACGATTAGGGTTTTTCCTAATAAAGTTGTGCAGAGCTGCTGGTTAAGTAATTCGTCTATCCCGGGTATCGTGAGCCATGAACTATGTGAAACAATCCACAGCAAACATCCTTCAAATGTTATCTGTGAATCTGACCACAAAAGTTGCGGACACACATGCACACTCAGCAGGATAAGGTCACACATACACTAGTCAAAGGAGAAGGAAATAGAAAAGCAAAAGGGGAGCAGAGTGAAGGAAAGTGGACCGCAGGCTGCCTATATTTGCCTACAATGTGGTGCCATCAAATTACCGGTCTCATTTTCTATGCAGAGTCTATTATGGCCGAAAACTGTTGTCAGGCCAAAAAATGCGACAAAAAGTGGCGCTAAACTTCACACTGACACACGCACCCAAAAGCGAAACACGAGGGCCACGAAAAATGTGGGAAAAAAGGACGAGAACGATGGCGAGGACAAGGAGCAGGATGAGGAGCTGAAAGGCGAATGAGGATAAAAAGGCATTTCACATGCGTCGGACACCGCAACCGCAAATATGCAAATTTGTGCCTCGGACAGGAAGGCCGGGAATCCTCAGCTCGGATGGAATGTTGAACTTTGAACCGGTCTTGAGTTGGCCAACGTTAATGCGCCAAAGTTAGCATCACCATGGTCCGAAAAGTCAGCTCGAAACAAAAACAACGTGCCAAAATGTGGATGTCCACGGACCAAAAAGTTGAGTGGCGTAATAATGCTTTTCGGTCGTGATTCACAACTGAATTAAATCGTTTAAAATGCTCGCAAATTTCTTCTCTACTCCGTAGAGTAGAAGTTGTACTAATACCTTTTGTTTATAACTAGCACTTCTTAAGTTGCTTGTTTACTTTTAATGTGTGTCAGCTGACTTGTTTAATAAATATCCGCAGATCAGCAGTGCTTTAATTTTTCACAGTGTCTTACCCTTTTTTTTTAGCACATTTCCTTTTTCATATTTTAGACTTAACTTGGCAAGCGAGATTCATTCTGCTGATGATGGGGCTGGTCGGGAAACTAACACAATCCCATAAATGGGGGAAATGTCTTTGCAGTGCCAAATTGGCCAAGCCGAGTCCCAAAAACCGATAACTGAAGAGCCCGAAAATAGTGCTTTAAAAAAGCATCAGCAGACATCATTTTGGTGTGCAGAAAGGAAAACTTAAATTAGTTTATTTATGCTTTGTTTGGGCGGCACTCTGCTCAATATTTCAAGGCGGCTAAAAAGAGCCAGATAACTTTGTGGGAAAGTCTTGGGCATTAAGATTTCACTGATTGAGTTGGGCTTTCTGCGGCATTGTTTTGACAATCCCGTTTTTTGGGCAACTTCCTCCTTAAAGTTGTCAGCGAGGATCTCTTCGAGTTTCCTACACCAAAGACAAAAGACAAGCAAACAGTGCGTAAAATGTTTGAGAAGAGCGAATTAATTACACCCAACATCAGCCAGCAAAAGAAACCCCTTTTTCGAGGATGGAAGGCGTGGCTTTTAATTGTGCCTTCGCCTTTCCGCTTGGCTGAGTTTTTCCGGCAGCGACTGCAAAAAAGTTGCGACGAAAATTTACTTAAGAATTTTCCACGAAGCGCAGCATTAACTTTGCCGCAGTTTCAAGCCGATGATGACTCAGTAATGATCTATTTGCACGCTTTGGCGACACATTTTAGCAAAGGCTTTGAATAATTCAATTAAGCTATGCAGCTTATGGAGAAAAAATATACCGAAGTAAGTTCTTGTGCCTCATTTTTAAGGCACTTTGATTTTACTGTCATTATTGGATTACACAATTTAATTTACGTTTCAATGTATCTTCTCCTTTTTACAAAATTATAATATAATTTTTTTTTGCTCAAAAATAAAAAATATTGTTTTCATGTTTTATGTTAAAGGTAAATATTTAGATTTATTAGTCAATCTATATACCCCAAGCTGAAAAGCATAAATTTGCTTCCCTTTTTCAATATTTTATTTTGTCAAATTTTTTCTTGATGTTTAATTTGGCGCAAGCGATTAAATTTCATTGCTCCCCCTCTTTTGTTTTTTGCTGTCTTAAACAATTTGTTTTTTCCAGCGAAGGAATTAGAATTTCATTGCGCGTGAGAAGCTTTCGGGTAGCACCTCCTTGGAACTTGGTCCAAAACCCAGATCCTACGTATAGGCCCTGATTCCGACCTGACTGACATGTCACTCGACAGGGGCCCATGGCCACCTGTAAATGTGTCTGAGATATGGCCCTGGCAAATGACAAATTAGCACCATCAATTACTGAAATTTATTTTGCCAGCCTTGTTTGCCTCGGCTCTGGAATTGACCTGCCCCACCAGCCCGCTGGCCCACTGACTGCCTACGGACTCATTTGTTGTACTTAATTTGGGTTGCGTGCGTTTCGACATGCACTCAGAGAAATGTTCTAGTACTTTTAAGTTTTAGAGCTCACTATACATCTTAGTATAATAGTAGTATAATTTGCACATATACTGGCTCACTTGCCATTGATTCTACGTATCCATTTGTTTAAACATTCATTTTTGGCTTCAGCAACAAAATGTAGTTTTTGCAATTCCTTTTTATCGGATGCAAATACAACCAATGCTGTAAGCGAACCATTTTTTTTTTTGAGTGTCTGTCCATTTTGGTGGTCATGAAACGGAAACGTTAAAAAAGTCAACCAAATGAGCATTTTGGCATTGTTCCTCCAACTTTCACCCTCTTACTAGCAACACCCCCCTGCCCACCCATCTGCCACAGTCAAGTGCTGCAAGGGGGGTGGGGAGGGGTTGGTTGGCCGGATGGGGGGATAGGGGGGAAGGGGGTGGAGTCAACCAAATGAGTTTTATGATGAGCTGCTGCGGCTGCTGTTGATTTACGTTAGTTTTGTTTGTGTTGCACTAGTTGAAAATGCTTGGAAGGCAACATCAACTAACTAACTGTTTTGTCACACACACCCACACACTCACACTCGCATAAAGCCAGCCACCCACACACATGCACTTGTCTGGGTGTCTAGTGATAACTGAAAACAAAAGTTCGCCCTGTGATTTATGTGCCTTTGGGCTAAGCTCTGGATTTAGCGTGAAATTGTTCAGGGATACGACATTCAAGGCTGCCAGATGAAGGTTGCCCAGCAGCAGTTAAAGAGCTCTAATTATTTAAATGAATGGAAGCCAGAGCTACCTTAACTAACTTAAGTTAAGTAGCTGTAAAGATATGTTGTCAAAAACCACACAAATAAGGGTTCTATAAATGCCACAAACTTTCCCTTTTGCGTCAAAGTAAATGATCAATAAAAAATTAATACATTCATCTATTTGTGAGCTCAACTCTTTGCCCGGCGACTGACACTCCATCATTAACTACATATCAGGCTGCCCCAATCGAAAGCAAAGCTTGGCTGCTATTTATATTTATCATTTGTATTCCGCCCCCTTTTGGAGCACAGTCACCAGCAAGAACATCAGGGACATCAGATCCAGACCCAGACCCAGACCACAGATTTCCGCCCGAAAGGAACTCATATCAATGTCGCCATTGGAAAGGCAAACCAATCAAACATCAAACAGCATTCCATCATTGTCAGCAGCAGCAGCTACTCTTCGTACCAGAATACATACCAGGCTATATATTCGGGGACATAGACAATGATGACCCGGAGATAGCCGGAAAAATGAGTGGGGACGGAGGTGAAACATTTATGAGTTCATGTGACATAATGCTAAATATTCAAAGAGCAAATGTTGATGCATCCATTGGGCCACAGACATTCACTCATGATCCCATTTGCCGCAGCGGAAATACAGTTTGCGGCGCATGAAATCATGAAATCATGAAATTCGCTGTAGTTGGCCACAGTTCTACTCGCCGCTGGAGTACGACTCTTTACTCTTCGGCCACTTCAAACAATGGCACCGCAATTTATGCCGCACAATTTGCAGTCGCCTACACTGGGAAAATCAATAGGAACACCTCAGATGCAGATACTTCGATCGATTAGAAATTAAAATGTGTAAGAGTGTAGTACCTTCCCAGAAAGTTATGAACTATGTCCGCTTTTCCAATGTATTCATTGGGGTCCAAGTTTCTTGCCATGTACGCCACTTTACAACGACGAAATGGAATAAGTTTTTCGATTTGCTAAACTATGGCTGATTGCTCGATTGCCGAATCCGAATCCGAATACGAATCAAAGTAGAGTGAAATCACTTGCACACGCTCCCGTTATTGACGCACATCCATCAGATTCAAAATCTGTATCTATACTCGCCCACTTAAGTGCATTATACATCATTTAAGGGGTGTGTGTGTGCAGTGGAGCCAAACAAGCTGCTGGAACACTGCTGGCTTATCTATTGAAAATATACATTTAAATCCGAATCGATTTCGGTTGTCTGACGCAAAAGGGCGAAGGGTTAGTGGGAAGCTGGTCGCTTTGGTCAACCCCTATCAACAAGTCTTCGGTCTAAAGCTCTTGAGCCACAAAATCCCTTGGTCTGGGTTGGCTTCAAGGAGGGATGTTCTTGGGGGTTTGCAGTGTGTGTGTGTATGGGGGGATTTCAAATTAAGAAGCAGGAGTCACAATCAACATTCAACATTCAACCGAGACTTGAGTGTTGTTGCTGGTGTTATTTTTATGCAAATATTACGCATATGCTGTTGAAATCTGACTAAGTGGATGCAAGAATGGGTATCAGGGGTGTGTTGATTTCACGAGGCAAACATATTTGGGTATGCCAATTATTTCAATTATTACAATTAATTAAAATAATACCACTTTGAAATTATGGAAACCCCAAAAGAAATAAAATATATAATATGTTGATGGTATTGAATAGCACTTTGCAGAGCACTTACTAAAACTTGTAATTATTAAATTTCATGTTAAATATCAAACATATTTAAAGAATTATTGGCACTTCGTTTAGCCAACAGGTGCCCAGTCTTCAATTTATTAATATAATGTACAGGAAATGTATATTTCCATTAGGCAAACAAATAATTAATGCACACCCTTCGTTTTCAGGCCCTAATAATTTGAAGAATGAAGGTACATTCCACCTGAACAGTCAACCCATTTTGTAATTTGAAGAATCTGTTTAAATTTCATGTGCAAATTACCATATGTCGATGGGTTTGTGAAACAAATAATGTGTAAATGTGAAGGATTTTGTTTTGTGCAATTTCGGTTTCCATAATTCAGCAAACTCACGGAAAATGCTTTTTGATTGTTCCCAAATTTGCATTTCAAGCGGCTCAATTTAATTTCAGAATCACGTGATATACGAGTAATTTAATGGCCGCTTTCACATGCGATCAAGTAGTAATTTGGGTCGCAAGTTTGCGCTTTGACCCCATCGCCGAAATAAATAGCGTGGTCACTTCGCTGGCGTCTTAAGTAAATTAGTTTTGGTTACGAGTATTAGCCAGGCATTAGACCAAGAGCATTTGGCATTCCGCCTCGAGTGCCGTTTGGCATACTAATATTATGCGACGCAGATTGAAACAAATACGGCGAATGCCTAATTATATTTTGTTCGTCAACCACAATGAAGCAGCTTATACTCGTACCAGAGAAGGGGCTTAGATTGCTTGCAAAAAACTCGGACTTGGAATAACAATTGCGTGGTACTGAGTGGCCATGCACAGTAAAGAATATAATATATAATATTCAATGATAAAACAATGCACTGGAAAAACATAATTATTGTAACATTTTAACAAAGTTTTCTGAGTTTGCAGTTTTTCTATTTCAGGCCAAGTGTGCAAATGTCATCGAAACTAAAGTAGTTCACTCAAAAAGTCATCTTACTCACCTAGGGACTTCCCCACACGCATTGGCGAAACAAAAAAAATTTAGATAGTCTGAAACTTTCCCCAACAATGGTCGTTGTCCCTGAATTCCTTTGAGTGAAATCGGGAGAAGAAGGAAAATCAGTTTCCCCATTTTCTTTGGCTCGACTTTCCATTTGTTTGCGTCCAAGTTTTGGGTTCTGTCTGTGTTTTAGCTGCTGTTTTTTTTTTTCCAGAAGCTGCTGCTCTGCACAGAATGTTTATTTTTGCTTACACTTATCAAAATATTTGGCGCACACATATTGTTTCGCCTGGCTGTCGGCATCAAGCATAAAGATATCGGAGTTGGGTCAACTGGAGAGTGCTGACCCCGACCCCTACTTCCACCCCAACCCCTCCTTGTTTGCCCAGAGTCAACAGGAAGAACAAGAGGAGACAAATGTGGAGACAGGAGAATATAAGATGCTCTAGGTTCCATATTAATTTCATTGCGAATATGAAGTTATTAATAAATAAAAGCACATTTCCTATCAAATGGGCCTCATGGATCAGTTGCTTACCCTTTAAGTCAGGAAATTTTACAAAGTTAGACGGAATTTATTTATACTTCTGTATAGTTCTAGGAATATGCATAAATGGTTACATCAAGTAATCCTTTCTTGTTTAACTAACTGACGAAACCCGGAAGTTAAGCTGAATTGCTTCCATTGCCCACTGAGGAAATTGTAATGCCCTTAAACCGAAATATTAAGACAGTATACTGTATGGAGCAAAACAATGGGAAAGAGATGGGGATTGAGATGGGGATCGATACACAAAAAAATTATCTGCCATGCCACATTCTGTTGAATTTTTCAACATGTGCGTGTCAGTGTGTGTGAGTGCCGTAACTTTCCCCTTGTGGTCCGGGTTCAACCACCCACCGCCCTCCCACCCAACGACCTTCCCCAATACACCCACCCACCACCCATCGTCAGCACACTTTATTTGCCCAGTTTGCCGCTGCTTAAGTTACTTTCGCTTTACGCTTGAATTTCTTACTCTTGCTGTTGCCGTTTCCTTAGCCTCTTGGTTTTTCCTTGAATCTTTTGCCGCTTTCTGGTTTTCCCCTTTGCTGTCGCCTGGTTTTCCCTTAGCTCAGCAGCTCATTTTCCAGCGGGCGTGTGTGCGTGCGTGATTTTTTGTTTCCTCGCAAGGCTTTGTTTCTGTATTTCCTGCGTCTGTTATTTTCATAAATAAATTTGCATGTCAAATGACATTGTTTATGGTATTTCTATATGAAAGACATATATCACTTGGCCAGATGGAATTGTTGTGCCCTCATCAGTCGCCGCTTTTGGGTGTGGGTGTGCATCACACGTTGTTGACATCTTTGTTAAAATATGTTTACAAGCTGAAATTAGTAACAGCGTTTGCCATCCTCTAGATGGGCGTACGTATCTGTATCTGCGACTTTGTCTGTCTGGATGTCAAAGTTGACAAGCGAAATGAATTCGTAATTGAGTTTTCCGATATGTTTTCCAAGAGCTCCAATGCTCCAAGAGCAGCCGCTCATGTTTAATTTGAATAAGAAATTAGCAACTTCTTTTCGAGATGGCACATTTTCCATCCCGTTTGCATTCCAAAAGTTTGTTTCAGCTGACAAAGACGGGCAAAATAATGGGACATTTTGGTCATCCTTTTAAATAAGAAAACGAGAATTAAAATCCATTAAAAATGCATATGTTCCTCAAGCTTACATTGAATCAGTAGGGCATTGCTATATTAACAGTATGGCAATACATTTATTATATTTTCACAATATATTATTGCACATTATTTGCTGTAATTTTGATTTTTTACTCTATCATACAATTTGCAATTTAGTTTCTGTATTTATGAGAGGCGCCATTCTGGCGGCGGTTTTCTCATCCGCATCAAAGTTTTTGCCTAGGCCGTAATTATTTCAACGTTCTTATCGACGCAGCAACAAACAGCCATAATTATTGAGGATAAGTCAAGCGCAGCACATTTGTTGCCTCTTTGCAGGATCCCCAATAAAATGCCGTCCTGATTAGCGTGCTCAGCATGTGCCGTGAACTTGTCTTATCTTCCCCGCTTGGCTTATACCCATTCCCTCCCAAACTCGGAAAAAGTCGAGAAGAAATTTATAATATATCGCTGGGCTAACAAAGGGGATTGCTCATAAGCCAAATAAAGAGTGGGATGTGAGGCCAAAGAAATTATGTCACAGCTTACTGAGATTTTGTCAAATACTTGAGGAGAAAGCCAAGGAGGAAAAAGATAAAAACTTGACAAGTTTCTTTGAGGAAAAGGCTTAATTGTGGTAAAATGCCATCATTTTTAAAAAATTTCTTGAAAAAAACAATGATAATACAGAAATTTTATTGCACGCATATAATACGAGAATAGACACTACTTTTTATTTAGCTTAAGAATCTGTTAATAGAGTCGATGGGTTACACCCAAGGACGATTTAATATGAAGTGAGCGCACATTCTGCCAGTTATCCTTCAGCAAGGACACCAAAAAGTTAATGGATGTTGCTATGTTTCGGGCTAGTTCCTCTGGGAACATGTCAACATGGCCGACATTAACGGAAAGACATTCCATCCGTTTCATATGTAGCTTTTTGGTAGCTAGTATCTCGATTTTGGTGCTCATAGACTCCGCATGACTCAAGGGAGTGAGAAACTTGCCCGCATTGGTGAGACCAGGACCCAGTATCCTTGGGATCTGCTTGATTATCGACTCGGAGGCTAGGAAGACATCGTAAGATTTGGACAACTTCTTTGTCAGCTTGGGATCTTTGTTCAGCTTTTTCAAAGCTTCCACATCCAGGCAATCAACTCCAATGGTCTTCGCCTTAAAACAGTGCTCCTGATCCCCGAAGACGCAGACCTTGAGCTGTGGAACCGCCAGGTGATGTAGTAGTACACTTCCGTGGAAGCGCTTGCACCTTTCAGGATCGTAGTCCTTGAGCCCAATCTGCAGCTCCACTGTGTTCAGGCAGTCTGGTCCTGTGGCCTGTGAGTTCTGCAGGATGTTTTTGACAGCTACGTAAATCGTATCACGCGAAACTTTCGACACCATAATTTGAGATTAGTGGCAAGTAATAAAAATATTTTAAAAATTTTATACGAACTTTACGAACGTGCTGTAGCACAAAATTTAAAATGTATTGCTATGTTCAACGAATATTTTGTAGACAGTTAGGTAATGGGTAGCCTTGAGGCAAATCGAATGCATTTTTAATAGTTCCTTGTTATCTAATTCAAATTCAAATTGCTGGTAATATAAAATAATAATACGCAGTACCTGCAATTACCAACACTTTCTAAGTGCAAATTTAATAGAAGTCCATTTGATTATTTTGTGCATGTACAAAGTCATTAGCTTAATTCGCAAAAACTCATAAATCGCTTGGCCAAATTCCTTCCACTGAACGAACTGCAGTTCCTTGTGTCCTTATGGTTCCAGGCTGTGCATAATTGATTGGCCAAGCTGCAATCGATTTTCCGACCTGAGGCTGAGGCTCCAGTGCACTTCGCCACCGGCGAAATTGCAAATTCCAAATGCCGCACGCCAGATGCCACTTTCCACTCGAAATCCGGCAGCTCAGCTGGTCAGGTTCAGCAGTTCAGAGGTTCAGAGGTTCAGAGATTCAGAGGACCAGAGGTTCAGGTGAGTTCTCCTCAGGTTAGTGAGTTGGTGGGTTCGGTTGGGCTGACATCCGCCGAGTTTTGCGCTAATTAGGGGAGTGTTTTTGGGCCAGCACTTTTGCAGCGTTGACAACATTTGTCGTCCTGGGGTCAGAATGCAGTTGGAAATGCAGGCAGGGCTTTCTGGCTTGTGTGTAATTATAAACGGAATTATAAGCTGTGGCCATGCTTCGTGTGCAGCGGAGATTAAAGTGGAAATTGCAATTCTGGCTGCTGGATGCTGTCTGCTGTCTGCTGTGATCAAGATCCTTGTAACGGGAGGATGTGCACGCACATCACGGCGACGATGAGGATTTGTTACCTGCCACTGCTAATTTACACATTTTGATTGCTCCAGACTGCCGATGGGAAATCACCGCTCCACGCAATTCCCACTCAGTCGCGTTGTCGCCTTCACTGATAACATTATAGGCCATTTTTCTACAGCCTAATGCATAATTTGCGTCCAGGGAATAGCGACAGCTAGCGAAGCAAGACACCTGGAGAAATATAATAATTATTTTATATAAGAAAAATTTAGCAACAAGGAAAATCTCATATTATAATTACACCTAAAGTATCAAAAGAACGTTGAATGAGAAAGAGGTGTAATAGTGTTTTAAACATTTATTTTCATTTTTCACTGACACGTATAGCACTTTGTTTTTCTCTGTGTAGCACTTTCCCAGCCCAAGTCGACGCTTTTCCGGGTGGCAATGGGCGACTGCTTTGGAAGTACTTACTGCCCGTAGATAAGTTCCCGTTGAGCTGCTTATTGGACGGCATTTTCGGGATTTGCCCGTGCCAAGGAGTCTACTTTCTCGACTCTGGCTTTCCCTTTTAGCAAGATGGTGCTACTATTTCCTCGATTCCGATTGAATTGTCACCAAAGTGGGAGAAGTAAGCCAGTTTGCTGGTACGATTACAGGCTAATGGTAAACGACGTATCCAAATCGAAGGCGAAATAAATGAGAACAAATGGTTTTTTCTTTTATCTGCTAATTTCCCTCCTTTTTCAGCAATACCAGTTAGTTTACAATATT
This sequence comes from Drosophila santomea, assembly GCF_016746245.2. Lineage (NCBI taxonomy): Eukaryota > Metazoa > Arthropoda > Insecta > Diptera > Drosophilidae > Drosophila > Drosophila santomea. The sequence continues at coordinate 15,580,283 of NC_053019.2, forward strand.
TTTGATGAAGCACAAAATTGCCAGCTTTATTAAGTGGCTACAACTCGCACAGTCATACAAAAGAAGTTCTCAACTAGATATGTGCCATTTGAAGAGACTGACCCTCCCACAAGCCATCACACAACTCAGAAATGCTGAATGTCCTCCGTGTACTGATAGTCGATTTGCAAATGCCGAAACGTTCAATGGCCATATTATATAGAATATACGAGTATGTGGGCGAATATATTCCCTGGCCAAAGACATTGCCAGAGTTTTTCGCATTTTTGCACTTTCAGGCCAAACCTTTTTCTAATAGCAAATGTCAATTTATTTGGGGTAAAGGGAAAAAACTAATAAGCAAATACTTCGCATAATTTGGTCAGAAGCTTCAGGACCTTAACACGCCAGGGGACTCGGAGTTTTGGGCTCGGACCACTGACGTAATCAAATCGACAATCAGTTAGAGATATGTATGCGCATCAATGTGCCCGAGGGGTTGGGCCGGGCTCATTCGCCCCATATCCCTTCTATATCAAATCTTCCCTTTTTCTGCCTCCATACATCCTCCCACATATATGTATATCCGCAACCGATGGCCATGGCAAACATTTTGGCCGAGAAAGGGACACTCTGGGTTGGGTGCCATGCCTGCAGCTGAATTGCCATTTTCAAATACATTTCAATCCGCACATACATATCAGAATGTATATTCCGAGAATTTTTTCCGGGGACAACAAAAGTTTAAATACTCTTGCGAGGCTATATGAAACTTGCCAAATGGTCGTTGAATGTTTTGCATTGCAAATCGATAAAAGGGAATTAGCTTTACAGCAGCTTAACTCGTGTATTGTAAATAAATATGATTTTTGGCTCTCCCTTTATATGCATAAAGGGAATATATTTCAAAGTTGTTTCAACGAGTTGGCTTAAAAGATAGGTAACAAAATTAATCATCTAACATATTATCACGCGTCAAATGCTTCTGCATTTTGTGATTGCTATTGGCATTTTTTTCTATTCAGATTTAATTTTTCCACTTATTTATTAATCCGTCTTCAGTCAGCGAATTGGAACGTCGTTAAATATTTATGAAAAGTCCCTCCGGCATTGCGTAGAATTTTCTTTATCGATGGCGCTGATGTTCTTGGGATGAATGCGATTTTTATTGCTTCTGATGCCTGACCTTTCCCATGTCAATCAGCTTCGAATGGCGACTGCTGGCGGATCTCGCATTCCGCATACGCCCTGTTGGCCCGTCCTCGTAATGCGAGTGCCAAACAAAAACTTCAATTGTCAACTGCTGACGCCTGATTCACGCTTCTGTTTGTTGCTGCCACTGCTGCTGTGTTTTGCCCTGTTATTGCACTGTCATTTTATCGCCGGCGTAGACTGTCTTTGATCTCGGCACGCGCCTCGAACTATGCTAACCATTTTCCACCAGCTCCACCTTTTCCCGACCCCCTGACTTTTCCCCACGCACGTGCCTGAAATGTCAGCGTCGGTTTTCACACACACACACACACACGTGGTCACACTTGGAAAAGTTTAGCATACCTTTGGACCGCCAAACACCAGACGTGGTGGAGAAGGGTCGGCAATTATAATGAAATTCAATGGGAATTTTATAGGTTTTACTAAGGTCAGCGTACAGTAGCTAAAAGTCATTTTGGTTGTATACCTACTTGCAAGATATATGACATTACTTTGGGGAATAGATTTAGATTTCAGCTAAATCATTATTAACTTATTACAGACCATTTGCGGACTTAACGAACTTTCCATCATTACATCGAGCTATCATAATACCCGAGCTGAGAAAGCTTTGCATCAGTACCTTGAGTAGATTAACAGCCACCACCCACAACATCCTACCGAATAGTTGCTGCTCCACCATTATGTTTTATAATCATTTTACAACCGGTGTGATATTTAGAATACGACCAAAAGTTGCTTCATCGTTTCTGTTTTCAGGCAAAGTTTGCCGCTTGGCCACAGCATACTCGCATCTCCCTCGCCCACCAAATGTGGTTTTTAGTTGCAGGCGTGGTCCGATGGTGGCCAAAGTTGGTAGCAGCGCCACATGGCAGATGTTGTTTCCTTTTTTTTTATAGTGCTGGCCATAAAGTACTTAAAAGTTTCATTTTACGCCTATTTTGCTGGACGAGAGCCCCATTACCAGAGAGAGAGAGAGAGAGCGGGAGACACCAAGTGACCAACTGACCTGGCCAGAATTCACCAGATTTGAATGCCCGCCTCTGGCTGGCAAAAATCCAATTTGCCAACATTTTAACAATCATTGCCGTCGGCCACTTCAGCAACTCATATTGTGGCCATCCACTTTTAATTGCTTGCCTAAACAAATAATATTTGAGTAGCACATTTCCGGAGGTTTGGGTGCTGGCACACAGAAAACAAATGTGATCAAATCATTTGATTCTAAATCTGTCGCAAGCTATCTTTCGTAATCTAGAAAATAAAATAATTTAATAAAAGCTTAGAAATAGATGCTTCGCCAGTGTTAGATAAAGTATTTTGTTGAAGTGCACCAATTAATAGCTGAGAAAAAGCGTAAAGTGGTATTAAGACAGCCAAAAGGTCAAGGGAAAGGGCCAAGACGCTAGGCGATTGGCATGTAAATTGCTCGTCAGCTCGTCAGTTCGTCGAGAGCTCCAAACTGAAACTCATCCTTGCGCACAGAAAGTTGTGCCTATCAATATGCCGGCCTGATGAATGCCATCATCATCATCATCTTCTTGGTTCCTTCGTTGGTGCGTCGTAGTAAAAATTTTAATAACTGTATTCTGCAGAGGACATTGAATGTCCTGAGCCAGCTTGTTTATATTTCCTTTCGCGGCCTCCTCTGCGCCAAAAGTTTTTTAACAATTTATTTTTATTTTAGATACATTTTTTAAGCAGCTCCCTCGGTTTCGCCCTTTGCCTTTCGCCTTTCGCCGTTTGCCGTTTGCTCCACTTAAATACAAAACGTCCGCCCGCCTGCTAATGGCTTTTCTGCCCGGAAAAGTGGGCGTGGCAAAGTGGGTTCGGTTTGGCGGTTCCTGTAAACTACGAGTGCCTTTGGCCTGAGTGGGCAGAATGGAAAACGGAAAACTGATAGCTGAATTTTCTTGTGCTTCAGCTGCGGATCAATGCAACATGGCCACTTAAAAATTGTAAGGCAAATTTATCGTGATTGTGGAGAGTTCGTAGAAAACTTAAAAAACTCTGAGATGGTCAAAGAAAACTTCTAAATGACCGCAATGGGATTAAATCTGTCTGCACTTGAGAGTCAAATTAGTATAAATAGATGAAAAAGCTGGAGGATTTGAAGGTTCAAATAATTTAGTACAAAAAAATAATAATAATTGTATGGATCAGCATCTGTTTTTCCTCAGTAGTTTTCACTTTGCGTAAAGAACCGAGAATTAAGCTTGTTAAACTTAAAATGAGATTCCATAAATGTGGCTGCATGAAATGGCAAACATTTTGTGGTCGCCCTTTGTGCGGCGTGAATGCAAAATTTGTTGCATCCTGCGAATGCCCACGTCATTGTGCCATCTTTATGTGCGCTAATAAAAATGCAAAATGAGTGCCAACTAAAGTAAACATAAATCGCATAAAATACAAATTAAATGCTTGCCCAATGGGGCGACACTCCTCACTTTTCCCCCCATCTCTGTCTCCTATGCATATCGGCCATTTATATGCGGTGCTTTCTGTCTACGTAATTGTCCTGCCGCCCCATTTCCGCCCCCCTTCGCATTCTCTGTTGTGGGTGTCGCCCTTGTGGCCTGGCATTCCATGGATTGCTTAGTTTCTTCGGGGCAGACTCCTGCACTGCACTAAAAAAGTCAGACTTTTCACCATAATCCATTCTATAAGTCATATGCTTGTCCTTAAAGCTAATAATAACACTTTGTCTTCTTATTGAAACGTTAACCTACAACCTTATGTATTATAAATGTCTTATAAATTTCTTGCGGTGTACTCTCATTTTCCTGCTTTTGGCCAGCTGCATGTCTATGCATGCAAAATGTTTTTCATGCTCGAGACTTCGCCAGGTGGCAAAAGAACCATGGAAAGGGGATAGAAGGCGACTCGAACTGTGGTATCTCGTTTCCAGTTGCTTTCTACTTTTTGTGTTTGCACAAGTGTCCGTTGCGGTTGAAAGGTGAACATGACGTTGGCACATTGCAGGTGCTCACCGTGCCACAGCACCGACCCAATCCACACCCTGCACCCCACACACAACCCCTTGTGTTAGATGAAAAATAAACACTATGCAGCATGTCCAGCTCCGACATTTTCCCTTTTTTCTTTGCCATTCTTCGGCGCCCCCTGCTCAAGATGATTTACAATGCTTTGTGCTTCTACCTGTCTGGCCACTCACCCCCTAATTTTCCCCCCTTTATGTCCCCTATTCAATCCCCTTTCACTCCCCTTTCACTCCTCTTTCACTCCTCTTTCACTCCCCTTTCGCTCCCCCTAATTTCCCGAACTCATTTACCTGCTCCTTGCGCTTGTCGCATAATCGTTTCGGTCTTAAAGGCTACGCCATCGGTTGAACATGCATTGAAAGGCGTTCCCCCGGCGGTTGATCCTTGCCACGCCCCCCATTGCCCTCCCCTTTCCGTCCTTGCATAATGAAAAACAACACAGCTCGAGGAAAAAATGAGGAGAATCGAGAAGAAAATAATAATAAAGCACTTGAAACAAACGTTTTCAGTAAATTTAACATTAGCTCCTATTGTTGGGCCATAAAAAATCCGCCAGCCCGAAGGAGGTAGACGGTGGTTACACTGAGCACTAAATTGGGCGGCTCTTTAAAAACTTAACTGTTGATTTTAATCACTACCTCTTTGTAAACCACTGCTTGGAAAGAAATCAAATCAGCGTAAATACGTAGCTCCCATTCAATCCTACTTTCATGAAGTATTCAAGTATTTGTTTATCTTTTAGGGCACTTTTAATACACGTTCCCTTCAACCCAAAAAGTTGCTTAACTGTAAGTCGTATAAATAATATAGCCGGGTGGAACTTTTGTTTCCCAAGTGGAGCATTTCTAATTTTGTCAGTGCATGACTTTTGCGTGCGCTCCAGCGAGCGGCGGCTAAAAAACTTTGGCTGCCTTCCGCGAGGCGCCTGCAAGTAGGCAACAATATTCTTTGTTGTTCCTTGTGAGCGGCAGCCATGAAGTTATTATTATATGCGCCGCACTTGCATGTGTGTGTTTGTGTGTGTGTGCTGGAGTTTACTAGCTCGGTGTAGCATACTTTTCAGCTTGCGTGGCTGTTGTGTGTTAAAGTTGGCCAGTCCTCCGCTGCCACGCCCCCTGTCCCTCTGTTCCCCCGCGTCCACCGCCCATCGGCTCTGTCAACTTGGCCGCACATTTGTGATTTATGTGGCAAGCCAACTGGAATTTTACACAGGCCAGCTTGGCATTCTTTTGGGCCTGCTCAAAAGTGGGCAAATTATTTCAGTTTCCATTATCGTGGTATACTCGTATTGCCATGATTGCCAGCCGGAGTTTGGCTCTTTGCTATTTATTTACCGGAATGTCGGACGGATGTTCATTGGCTGGTTTTTGTGGCTTATTAACCCAATTTTGATGCGCACTGGCAGCTATTCCGTCAAAATAAATGCATTGTCTTACCTTTTTTCTTCTGGCAAAAGGTAAAAGGACTTTCGCTTAACCGGCTTATGTTGGTACAAACGATAAAATCAAGATTTTTCTATTGCCTGTCTATTTATATCAGGGCTAAGTGAATTAATTGGGCTTTTAGTTAGTAGACACCACGGCCTGAGCATGACATTGTTACGATAATATCTGCATTTTTCCTGCAATTAGGAAAATAATAGGGAATGAGGGAATGGATTGGACTGGTAGTGCTACAACATCAAGTCAATTAATAGCAATATGATTTATTCAGATATGGTACAATAATTTTATTTAATATACTTATTGGAACTGGTTTTAAATATTCAATTCCAAGTGCATTTAATAAAAGTGCTTTTGGTCAGTTTGCATTACGAAAAATGGTATTGAACACTGGCACTTAATGTTGATTGGAAAAAATGTATTTAGAAAAAGAAAGTGCTGTCTAATTGCCTTCGCATGTGAGCTTAGAGCCATTTAAGATGCCAAAAATGAAGTTGCAGAGAGTTTATAAAATATTTTCCAAGTTATTGTGGCTATTGTTGAATGTGTCTGCCTTTTTGTTAGTTCTGCGCACTTTAACTTTCGGAAACATTGTGCAAACAAAAGTTGCCAGCACAAATTGGCCACAAATTGTTCATATTGTAACAACTCACTTAGGATCTCCATCTTCGTTTCTTCTTCTTGCCACTGCGGCCATTTCCCATTTCCGTTTTTTAACTTTTATGTTTGCATTTTCATTCACACGCACACTCACACTCACACTCACTCGCATGGCGACTGGAGTTGAGTTTTATGTGAGCGTTGCGCTCAAATTTTTTGAAACCAATAGTTGTCCAATCAATTTCAAGTGCCCGGCTCTAACTTAAATCTACATAAAAATGGGCGAACACGCACACGCAGCTCCGGAAAAGAAAATGGGGAAATCCGCACCAACACACGCACAAGGCCAGCCATAAAATTCATTGTTGACGCATAACGATGGCGACCAAAAAAGATGGCTAAAAAGCGAGGGAGATGGCGTCGTCGTCGGCGTCGGCGTCTAGGAATATCGCATGTATAAATTTCCACGACCGCCGACGAGCAGAAGATGCAGGGGCCATTGGAAAAACCAACAAAACAAGCTGCAGTGAGAGGAAATGCAGACAGAGAGCCTGAAGAATGGCTGCCAAAATGCTGGCAACAATGGGAGCGCTATGAAAATGGAGGGCTGGCACATTGCTGCATCGGGATGCGACTGAAGGGGTATCCTTTAGAAAGAACTGTTATATTCGAAGGACATGGAACATATGATACATTTCATTTTATATAATATTAAGTAAAAGTATAGAAGTGGGCCTCTTATATTTGTTTCTTATAATAAGTTTTTTTCCATTTAAAATAAATCGTTTAAAATCAATGATTTAAACCAAAATATAAATAATAACTAAGACTAAGTCCATTCGAGCAGTGACCTCTAGAACTGCACACAAGTGCTTCTAAATTGAAGCATGTACTTCGTGTTTGTCATCTCCGCTTGCCTGGAATATTTTATTTAGGGCCCAAAGCATTGCCCTTTGCAGTCGTGACAAGGCGAATGTCCTTTCTGATTGGTATTCCGACTGGATCCCTGGGCTGCCCGATTTTCGAGAAACAGCAATCCCCTCTGACAAAGGCATATTAAATTGGAAGAGCCAGGCGGCGTGGTGGACTGCTTGTGCGCCTGCCTATTTTGCAATTAATGAAAAAATCTAGCGAAATGAATTTTTTAAGTCAATAGCTGGGCCAACTGAGGGCCTGCCATCGAAATGGGTCATGTTTGCCATGGTGTAATGTGTAGAATGATTGCAACTTTAAAAAGCAAACAAACAAAGCCGAGCCGGTGGAGGCAATGGCTGTGACTACGGATCTGGATCTGAATCTGGATGTGGACGGAATCTGAAGCCCCCGCCCTGCAAGATAAATAGCAAACAGCCTTGTGAGGGAGGAGTAAGCAAACAAGGAGCGAGCAGAGCGAAGAGAATGCCCGCTCCCTTTTCCCAGTAACCATTTGTATGCCCTCGAACACGTTGAAAAAAATAAGGTATTTAGAGAGTATAAACTGCAATATATGGGAATTTCATCTTAAAATGTAGAGAGCGAATTTTATACCCTAAAACTATATATTAGGCAATCGAAACACATTTTCAGGTGCTGAGTCTCAGATGATCATTGGTTTCAGTGCATGAAAATCCTGCAGTTGCCAGTAGCAGACTTTGAATGGCAGGCGTCAGTTGGAAATTTGCTGGGCACGAGAAGAGGAGGACGAAGAGACGGGAGCCATCGAAGCGGCACTTGGCCAATGCACCGGAGTACTTACAGACTGGCTCAGACTGCTTCCTGTCTTCCGATTCTCTCGCTTCCTGCGCTTCCATTCACAATGGCCGCTGATTGCCAGAGTCGCAAGATGGCCAAAGGACCTCGGTTTCAGCCGCTCTCAAGTGGCCAGAAGGTGGATGGCTGCTGAGCGGAGTTCTCAGCAGCTTAAACGAGTCTTGGATGCCCAGCAGTTTGCCCATTCACTTGCTTATCCCGCCCCCAATCTGCAAATCCGTCGGCTCATCTAAATGCAGCCTGCAGGCGGTATTCCCATTCGTCGAGTTGCCCACATTGATTACGAGCGCCAGCAGATGGGCTGAAACAAAGAGCCTCATCATCTGCATCCAACTGGGATGCATATTCACCTGATGCCTGGCTCCGATCTCAAGCTGCCGAATGGCAATAAAGGGGTACACAAGTAATCCGCTTTCACAGGACTAAGGGTCCTCGTAGACCAGGGCAGCTCTAGAGCAGTGGAGCACTGGAGCAGCAAGTGCTTGAATACGTCTGATTTTGTTAAATCGAAACAAATACTCAGTAGTCCGCATTCTGTTTAAAAGCACTGCGAAGAAATACCAATCTATTTATGTGCAATACTATTAACCAAGATTTTTTGATGATTAGTTTAAAAAATTTACAGTTTACATCAAATTTTAAGGGTTTTTTTACTTTTCAAATAGGTGTTAGTACATCTGTTGGATTTATTATGACATTAACTTGAATATGATTAGTTTTTTCCCTTTTTCCAGTGCAGCTAAGCCGAGTCATTGGATCAGTTGCAGTTCTGCTGCCAGAGATACTGCATGAGATACAAATGTATCTATTATCTCGTCGTAATTAAAACTCGCCTCTAAACGTTTTACAAGTGCCAGTCAAATGAATTGCAAATGATTTGTAAAAACATCAGCCAGCAGTTTACACACACACAACCGTAAAAGCCAGAAAGCAGAGGGCAAAAGCATCAGTAGAACTCGCTGAATGGCTGCTCCTTTGGATCCTTTGGATCCTTTCCCTCCTCCGCGGCGCTCAAAGGCTTGTGCCTTCTGATTAAAAATGGCGAGTGCCAGCAGCTGCAACATCGGGGCAAATCGTTTGGAATGGGTTGGCATGGGTTGGTAAGGTATGGCGGAGCGACCCTTTTAACCCAGATTGAAAAAACTCGAAATTAGTTTTCATTTATGTTCGCTGCTCTCTGCTCGCTGCTCCCCCCACAAGTTCGCTTTTTACTGCGCTGGCAGTTAATTTTTAATGGCTGGCATCTAAACTGTTGCTTGGCATGTAATTATGCGTGTTATGGCTTCCAAAGGCATCCAGTTAAGCGGCGGCAATGCCCACAACACAGGGCCCATAACCCACAACAATGGTCAAGGCAACAGCCGCGCTCAGATATGCAGTTTGTTGGCAGTTTGCTGGCCGCCAAATGGTAATGCATAAAACGCGGCCTTAATGTGTTTGTATTCACATGGGCATGACCGTTCCACAAATGGTGCTGGCTGCTCTTTCGCTAATGTTCTTCAGCGGCCAATACATTATTAAATTAATGATATATCATTCTTAAGTTGGAAATCGAAAGAACACTGTTAAATTAGCCAGACTTAAATGGCGAATTGGTTCAAGTAAATGGGAATTGTTTAAGACACTTTCCGCCCAAACTCAGAGGCCTCAAAGAGTTCGGCCCATTCATGTTCTATCACTCAATCGTTGTCACTCAACTGGGGCGCCAAAGTTGGGTAAAATGAGCGATTCGGATGGCGATAGCTGGAAACGCTTTTCCCCGCGATAAGCCAAACAATGTGCGAAAGTTCGAGCAGTGAGTTTCCATCGATTTCCGTTTAGCAAACGATGAAACACTAAAACCGAACAACAATATAGCGTAGCGAGCGGTTTTGTTGTTGATGTTCGATGGCTGCTTTTTTGTAGACGCCACTTTCCCCTGCACTTTCACTACAGCATTTTGCACGTTTGCGTTGTTATCGTTTGCTTTGCTGCTGTTGTGCAAATTATTACATTGACCCAGTAAGCAGGAATCGCCGTACATATACGCATACACACGCAAATGAAGGGGAAGCCAGTGTATGGGTGGCCATAAAGAAAATCTGGAAAATGAGGAAAACGAATCAGAAGGTTCGCTGGGCCAGCGAGCAGCAAGAGTAATTAACTTAAGACTGTAAACATTTCTTTAATATTTCCCTCATTTTCTTTAATGCTCAGCCATAAATCAGATCTAAAACAAAAGTGTAATCTTGAAACAGAAACGGGTACAAAAGCGTAAATATCTATCTAATATTTGGTAATCAGAATTTCTTGATGATCCAAGGTATAAGGTGTTTAATATTAGGAAAACAATAGGAACATTTCTCTAATAATCATAAATATCTTTTAGAATGATTGAAACAAATACATTTTTCCAAAACGAGTTTTAAAACTGCCATTGCCCCCAAGTGCCAATTTAATACCCATTTAAAGCTAAAAAAGTTTCGATGAAATTTGGCAGCAGCATTTTCTTAACCCTCCTCCACATTTAATCAGTTTTATTCAATTTTTCCATATTTTTGCCTTGTATCTTCCGTTTGGGTTGTTGCTGTTTCTGGCTGAACCACAAAGCCTAATTCAATAATGGCCGCAAGCGACAACGTCTAGGCACAAAAAATTGGCAACAATTTAAAGCGTAACCGCAGGCGTTGTCCATATTTTTTTACCCACTCGCTTTCGCTTCTGCCTATTTCCATTTTTGCAGTTGTCAGCTGTAAGAGAAACAATTTTCAAGAATGCCAACAAAAAATATTTGTTGAAGCGTTGCAATTAATAAAGGCCACAACCACATACATTGGGCAGAGTGGGATTGTATCTGTATGTGTATGTGTATCTGTATCTGTATGTGTGTGTAAGTGAGAAGTGGAAGTGGAAGGAGGCAGGACATTGACACGGCAACAACGGCGAGTAACAACTTGCAGCTTGTCCAGACGATTGCCGCAAAAAGCAACGAGGCAGGACTCACAAAAAAGTTGCGGAAAGAAGGCGGGACCATAGACTTGCTTGCAGCTGAAGGCACATAAATTAGGGGCGTGTCGGGTGCCACAACAAATAAGCAAGTGCACAGAGAAAAATCCTATGGTGTTCAACAATTGCCTAGGTTTCAAAGTATATGATTTCAAGTACCGAATTTTCTACATAAATTTGCTCACTTCATTTACAGTACGAAATTGTATTCCAAATATACTCACACTTTGAGACATAATTAAAAAAATATAGTTATACTATTTTAATAAAACTAAAAGTTCATGCGTGTGTGTAGAGATCTGTATACACTATTACATTTGCTTGCTGGTATCCCATTCCTTTCCTTTTGAATGGGCGTGTTTGCCGGCTGGCTGAGTAAATCTTCAATGTTGTTGCACAGGCGATAAGGAAAGATAAATGGGGCCTTAATGCAAAATAAATTAAGCACTTGTCGTGTGTATTACGGTTGGGGTGCCGCCAACTGGTGCTGCTCGGCATGCCACGGATGACATTTGATTATCAGGCGGTTGCAGTGCGAGCGCCACGCGACTTCGACGCGACTTTAACCGCGTGCGCGTTAAATAAATCAATGCCACCGTTGACATCCACATTTGGCTCTGCGTGTGAGCATTTCATTGCTCCAGTGCGGCATAATCCTGCCACCAACTGCGCCTTAATTAAACTGGGCTCGAAGAATGGCATTCCGGCCAAGAGTTTAAGGTGCGTCCTACCCACGAAAACGGCTCGCTGCCGATGATAAATTCACCAGAAATGCACACCTTCCAACCAACGTTTAAAGGAAATGAATGGAAATTGTTGGGCAAGGATATTGCTTTTTTATACCCCTCACGTAGAGACGGACGGACAGACAGACATGACCAGTTTTATTCGGTTATTGTTCCTGATCAATAATATATTTACTATCTATGGTCAGAAAAGTTAGCTTCTACCTGTTACATACTTTTCAAAACTAACATTTATTATTGTTTCCCCAATTTCTACTAATATTCCAGAAAATGTTGAAAAATCTCGTACGCACTGCCACTACCTTAGTAAAGGGAATCTGAAAGTCGGAACACGACTAGCATGCTCTCTTGTTTTAGATCAATTTAAACTAGTGGATTCGAATAGATATATTTTATTGTATAAGAAAACAGGCAGTTTACAAGATCTAAGTGTTAACTTTTTGGTACTTCATTATACTACAGCAACTATATAAATGTATCTGCATTTTATGTGTATCATAAGTTCGTTAAAATTTGCCTTGGTTTTTTTTTTGTAACGAAGAGCTGTTTGTTGTTCCATCAATTTAACGAGAAATCACACGCGATAGCCTCTTTTCCAATTACGATTACATTTCGAATTACAGGGTCTGCATTCCAAAGATACATATTTTCACCAGTTGATTGCCGACGGACATTTGTTTGTCTCCGGTGCTTGGAACCTGCTTACCTGCTTCCCTGCCGAATGCGAGTAAATATGAGTAAATACGGAATTTACTTTTCATTAAAATAAATGAATTGCCCACACATGCCATGGGCTTTTTTCTCGCTTCCATTCGTTTCAATTGAGTTTTACGCATGCATATTAAATGGCTGGTGTGACTGTTTTATTGGTTTATGCTGTTTGAACAGGCCAAAAGGGGTGGGTGGTCCTGGGTGCTAGTTGCACGGTGGGTGGTGTTTGGTGGGTGGTAGAATGGTGGACTAAGGCTGTAAGCTCGCGTGTTGTCAAGTGATTAGCAGGAACTACAACGAGCCCAAGTGGGTGATCCTTATCTAAGCCATTTAAGAGCAGACATCCAGGCGTCTGGAAAGCCATAAAGCCTTGGACGCAATTAGCGGTTGTCTGCCAAGTTAAGCCAAAATCCAGACGGATTTAGCATAATTCTTTTTTCTATTTTTCTATTTTCCCCTTTTTTTCGTGACGTTCCATCAATTTCCACTTGACGCTGCATAATTAATGGCGAATATAAATGTTTTGAAGCCTAAATGCGTTCGTTCAGTTTGCTGGTTAATTCGTTTTGTTGTTTCAGTTAGAATTGTGGAGCGAATAGTTTTTGCCATATGCTATAAATTAATTAAATTGTTTAATTCCGCTAGTTAATTAAATGGCAACCAGAAAAAAACAGGGTTTGAATGTAATTTTTAATTCAGTATTAAATTAATATGACAAGCAATAGCAACTCATTTGGAAAAATGCGTTACATTTGGAACGAAAAAAAGGATTCACAACTAATGATTCGAAATGAAATCTATGCTTTAAAGGGATACCCTTTAATTTATATTGTTATGTTGCTTATTTATTCAAAAAAGTATTCCCTTAGAATTTACATAAATACATAAAGTAAATATTAATGTAATAAATTAAAAACATAACACTCGACTATTATTTGCATAATATTATTTTTTTCGGAGATCTCACCAAAGTATTTGCATTCAAATTGATTAATTTACATAGCCCTGTTGCGGTTACAAAAATTAGATGGCGATGCCATCAGCTGTGCAAAATAATGTATATTTTGTCAATTAAATTGCCGCAAATGTTTGATATTAAGCAGAAATTATTCCGCATGCTGCAAGGTGAAGCGAATTAATTGCATGTCAAACAACAATTGATGGGAATTCGTATCAATTGGGGCCCCATTGGAATCTTGTGTGATATGTGCTCTTGTCCTGGGGATAACAAGGAAATTCACTATGCGATATTGTCCCATCCTGTTCGGTTTTCCCCCGTTTCCCGTTTCCCAGTTCCTGGCCCTTTCCCCGATTTCTCCGCTTTCCTTCTGTTTGCTTACGACCTCAATTACATGCGCAAATAAACTGCAACAAACATTTGCCCAGAACTCATCACTCGAGTGTTTAGGGTCTGGGGTGCAGACCCTTGGCTTCGTCTCCGATTCGATGGAGGTATTATTCCTCTTTTGGCGCGACAACTACTATAAATGCATTTCGATAAGGAGGAATTGAAGACCTGCTATTAAGATTGAGTTAGTAAAGCCCTTTTCCATTTGCATCAGACGTTATACCGGATTAAAAGCTGTGATTTTAGACATGCAATCGGATTTTGTGATTTTAGAAATATAAAGATCGAGTTGTGACGTTCTTGTTGCTAACAAGATTAGATTCTACGTTATACATTAATATAAGTTCAATTTATCAGTTATATGTTTTCTTAACTTTGGAAATATTTTAAAATTAATTTATTTATTAGTGCTTAAAATAACTTTATGAATGTTGTAATGATGTGAAATGCTGTAAAAGGAACAGAGGTTGTAATATTACTTTAAAACCAAATGAATGTTCAAATGAATAATTTTTGTTTCGGATAATCACTTGCAAGCCGAAACCCTTCGATTTCGTTCTGAGTTCTTTGCTACTTTGATTTTGGCTACCTTTTCCAGATCAAAAGTACTAAAATCGAGATCGTAGGGAACGGTTTTTCTCAGTGTGAAGACCCCATTCCTCACACCCTTGTCCCTCCTCCCTACAGCAGCACACACCATTTTCGTTTTCTTTCCGAGTTGCGTTTGTGTGTGTGGTGTGGTATTAGAATTTCTATGCAAATGTCCTTGTCACATTTGGGGAATTTATTCGAAAATACACGATGGCGCTTTCAAGTGCTGTGTGTGTGTTTGAGTGTGCTGAAGAGTCCTACAACATCACGCATAATAAACAACCAAAAATGAAGTTGTGATGTGTTACCAAAAGCGTTTCCTCTTTCAGTTGTATCCAGTACGGAATCAGATTTATGACAACGCTTGTATCACAGAATCACCTGCAGCCTTGGCCATATGTTTTTGTAATGGCTTTTCCTTGTTTTCTGGTTTGGCTATTAAATTATGATGTACTTTTCATTAGATGCCAAACAATCTAATGTTTTTGCTTAAGTTAAGGCTTAGTTATAGTTTATTTAAGGCCAACTTTTGATCCATCGTGGATTTTATGATATGGTAATAAAAATTCGCTTTTCGGAACTGGGTCTCGTGCAATTTGCTTTCAATGATTTGCATGTGAGTTTCGGTCGAAAGGCAAAGCCGCCACTCCGTCAAAAAGCCGAACTTGTAAAGAAAATTGTGCCACACACAGCAACACACGAATGCTGGGTTTCATTTCATTTCACACACACACACAAGTGCAATTTGACCTTCTTAATGTGCATAATTTGGGGGTTTTTCGGGCTTGTTGCGCCTAATTGCAAGCATGCAACATGGCGCTCAACTGGGCATCGATTGCATGGCCCGTAAATCTTCCCAGGTCTCCGGATAACTTTGGCCTGGCACTCGGCATTACTTCGCCTGTTTTTTGGTTATTTGTGTAGGGAATGGCGGGGAGAAGGGAATCCTGGGCATTAATTTCATATTATCAGTGGCCCAGTGGCTATAAAACGCGAGACTCAAACGGAACTTATGGCCAGCGTGGCAGCACAAAAATGTAATCCCAGCAGCATAAGTTTTGCGACTATTTTTTACCTAT
This sequence comes from Drosophila santomea, assembly GCF_016746245.2. NCBI lineage: Eukaryota > Metazoa > Arthropoda > Insecta > Diptera > Drosophilidae > Drosophila > Drosophila santomea. Next base: position 15,595,730 of record NC_053019.2, read on the forward strand.
TGCTAAAAATTAGTACATATATATACGTACTTATATATATATATGTATTATTTTAGATCTAAGTTCCTTTTAGTATAAAGTAAAATATTTTGTAATACTTTTTAGATATATGCTACTTAGCATAACCATTCTCGCCATCAAACAAGCAAGTGTACCCACATAATGTGCAGGTACCTGTTATAAAATTCTAAAAAGAATGGTTAAAGTCTAGCGTACTTTGGGGCCCCAATTTAATGGCGAAAACAGCGCCGGACACGAATTTGAGCTAAGGCCAAAAGCAAGTGCGAGAGCATTACCTTCTGACCCGCGTTTTCCCTCCTCCCTGGCTTTTCTGCGATTTTCCCGGCATGGAAGCGCATTTTCGATGAGCTCACGTGCTCTCACTCTCTCTTTCTTTCTCGGCCCTGTGCGGACACAATTTCACACCGAAATGATTTCCAAAGGGTTTCCTAGCACCAGCACCAGCACACTAGCACCTTCACCTGGTCTAGTGGAAATTTGAACGCCGAAAGATGCAAATTTACTATGCTCCAAAGTCGAAATAAATATTAGAGTGCAGTAGGGCGGTAAAGTCTCGAGGAAAGTGCTTCGGTCAGCGGCCTTTTTCCCACTTTCCATGGAAATTAACGTTTGCACTGGGCTTATGGCCTGGATCGTTTCGGGGCCATAAAACTTGTTCATTCATAAATCATGCACAAAATTATTATCATTATGAAACTCGCCTTCCAGTATCATCAGATAGAATGGGAGCAAAGAAAAAACACAAAACTTCGCTTGCAAAGGGTTAAGCGCATCAGGGAAAGATTTTTCTTCTACTCCACCCATTTTCCATTCCTCATTTTTTTTAGCCCTGTCCCAACGTTGACTTTCGTTTTTTCAATTTTTCAACATCAGGACGGCTTGGGTTCTATGCGTGATGGAAGAAAAATGAATGTTGCATAGATTGGTGGCGTAGAGATTTTCGTTATTCCTCTGAATATACTGTCTGAATATATTTTCACTTTTTACATTTTATCATGACATTTGAGAGCACCGGCAAGCTCATTGATAATTTTCCACTTCATTTCATATATGTTGTCTGCTCGCTCTGCACAACCTGATCTCCTATCATCCACTCGAAGATTTTGGTATTTCGAGGGTTAAAGTTTCGACTAAGCGATGCATTTCACTCTTTTGCAAGTTTTCAACACACTTTCTTCCTCGGCATCTTTGGCATGTAACAAGTTTATTTCGTTATTGATATGCAGCCGGAAGTTTTTGTTTTCCCTCGGAGCCCCAATGAAAAACAAAAAAGAAGTGAGGATGTTGGCTTAAGGAGTACTCTATGCTAAAGTACATAGGGCTATACAGCACTCACAATCAGCTTAGGGTTTATGCCGAAAATAAATCACATGAACAACATGCTTAAATAAATAATAGTCCTCCAGTAAAAATGTATACTTCCTTTCACAAACTTTCCCAAATAATACCATTCGATATATGTATGTTTTGTGCACTCACCTAACTGCATCGAATTCGATGCCCTGTAAATCCAGTTGGAAGAGTTTGATACGCGGATATTGTTCGGCGAACTGAAGGCCAAACCCCATTTAATTCCCACTCGCACTTCAACGGCAATAGGAATTGCAACTGCAGCCTGAAGTTTTGCCAGTGCGGAGTGCATAAATCTTGCAGTTTGCGCGAATTACTTAGTGCAAAAAGAGGCGAAGAAAACTTTTAGCCGAGAACAAGAAACTAAGTCACGCCTACTCGAGAAGCTGCCAATGTTCTCGATACTATATACCACATATACACAAACCCACTTGATCCACAGCTCCATGCCAGCCTTCCTGAGTATGCAAAATAGCAACAAGCGCATTGTGAACACGGAAATTGAATCGAAAAGCTGCTCCTGCTGCTCCTGCAGCCTTAGCCGGTTTCTGGTTCCTGTGGCAGTTCGCCGCAGCTCCGGGCAAACAAAAATACTCTGGCCATAAAGTAAAGAAAAACAGCAGCTGGGCAAGTGTAAGGAGCAGCTGGGGGAATACTTTGCCCAGGATCTTGGGTGCTGCAAAATGTCAGGCGATTGGTTTTTAGTGCCCAGCAAATTGGTGCTCTCTGCGACTGCTCATCATTCCCCTAATTTTATGTGCTACTGAATATCAACAAATGCTATGTGCCAATTAACTCTACAAATAGCATGTATAAATGTGTTTATGAAATCTAATAGAATTTAATATTAAACAGCAAAAAAATCGAATTAAAGCCATGCCTTTACATTGCGACTCTATTAAAATCGATCTGTTCCTCCGAGTGGAAACCAATTTTTGAAATATTTCCCCCAACTATTCGAGCAAAAATTTAATTTTTTTTATTGCACTAGTTGTTATTTTGCAACTAGTTGTTTCTATTAAGCACTCAAAAGCATAGTTTCAGCTTCAGAGCTGCAACCCCTCAATTTGAACCCCAATTTTCATTGAACTTTCTTCTTGCGGAAATTCCGCTGCTGGCAGCTCAATCTTTTCCAATAACCAAAAAACATCAATTTGTTTATTTTCAATTGTTTTTTATTTTTATTTTTTCACTCTGATCGATTGAATAGATGTATTTTTGCAGTGAAGTTGTATAGTAATGTGATTGAGCATCTGCGAACAAATTTAAGCTTCGTGCAAAGGGCATTACTATTAGAACTAAGTATACTTTTTGTAACAATACTAGTAATTAAGTTATAAGAAATTCTCAACCCAAATCTAATTTCTGCCATATGACCCCTTTCCCACACGAAAAACTATAAGTTTTTAATAATGTTACCTCGTGGTTGAAACCCAATTCCCAATCATTATTTTCCTTACCCGACCTGGGAGTTAACCTGAACTTAAGCTTCGGTTTAAGGGTATAAGTTTTCACTTTCATAGCTAACCACATAAGGGAACCTGTTATGAAAACCTTTCTATGTTCACTTGCGACTTTTCTGGAGACAACTTTGTGATAAGGGTTTAAAATAGGAGATGGGTAAATATATCACATTCCACATCATATACAAGTGAAATTTGTGTACGTTTTCAAGTGAGACGAGGGATTCTAGTCTATGTCCGTAGAATATTGTGTTCCATGCTGGACATCGGACCGAACTTTGTGACATTGAGTTTAAGGCATGCTGACAGGTCTGACTTGTAGCCTTATAACGAAGAGTCTATGCTCATGTTCCTATCTCTAGAGAACTAGGCCGTGTATCTGGGCTCCTGTCAATTATGAGCGAAGCGCAGATGCCAGAAATTATTACATCAACTAATTGCAATTGGCAGTGAGTCGGTGGTGTGGGTGTGGAAGTGAGGTTGTACCATCCTCATGGGTTCTTTTTCTCGGGGCGGAAAAAGTTGAGCGCAAATGAGGCAAAAACCGTGGCATACTTTTCGGCGCCCAGCCTCTCATCCGCGCGTGTTTGTGTTGGTTTGTTTGCAGACGCTTAAAGGCAAGGCAAACCGTGTCAATGACATCTGACACGTGACCCTTTTCCCTTTCCACACACGCACACACATGCATTCACACACACACACACACACACACGAAGAGTCTCACGCACACACACTTGCGCAGGCAGCCATAAAGCAATAACCATAAACATTTTGTCAGGACATCCAGAAGTTGTCCCGCTTTGTTGTAGTGCAACTCAAGTTAAGTCAAGGAAGGTATGTCAGGCTGGGGCAAAAAGGAATTTAAGGAATTGCTAACCAAGGATAATAAATTAAGCAGAACTATAATTACTAAAAAAGGAGTGAAAACCATAGTTACATAAAATAAATCTACTAAAAAGTTATCTATCTACTAAAAAGTTATCCATAAAAAGCAAAGCAATAATAACTTATTATTATTATTGGCTGGCACCTGCTATTTATATAATATACTAAAAATTGTTGCTTAAGTTGGTATAAATAGGTATCGATTTGTTGGCACCATTTCGCCTCTTTAACTTACCCTGTTAACCTTTTTCGGGGGTCGTTCCGACGTGATTAGATGCGATTGTGCGTGCAATTGAGCGAAATTGATGGCAATGCCGTTAAAAGGTATGGCTGGTCATGCCTTCGCCCAGGGCCACTCCCCCCGCCGCCCTTTGACCCCAGTGCGACCTCTGCTTTTCCGGTAAACGCTGCATTGGTTTCACTTACGACGTCACCATCATAACTGCCATCGCCATCGTCATCGTCGTTCATAATTAATTTTCTAGTGAATTTACTTTCATGGCATTTTGGCTGACTGAGAGTGGAGCAGCGAAGGAAAAGCCCTACCGCTTTTCCGCCCGCTTTCCTATTTTCCCATCGCTTTCCCCTCCCCCGCTGTGGGCACATAAAAGTTGTTACAGCTGCGGCGTTTATTTTAATTTGAAAACTATTTCCCCATGCCTTTCCACGCATCGCCTTCCTGCTTGACTTTTGTGGGATTTTTATAACATTATTTTCCGCAATATTGCGTATACGCAGCGTCCGCCGCTTTCGTTTTAATTTGTATATGGCGTGTGGCCGGCAAGCGGCTACTACCTCCACTTGGCGCTTGCCCCCGAATCGAAATCAGTTATAAATATTAGCACACAGCCCCCATAATGGCAGCATAATTGTGTGGCGTGCCTGGTTTTTTTGGCGAGGCCAACTTTTTGATAACCCGGCCAAATGAACGCTCACCTTGCAGTTTGCTGGTTTGTCGGTTTGTCGGTTTGTCGGTGGCCCGCAGGGTATGCAAATACGTATCGAAATACTTGGCGTAGTTAAGAGCGCAAATTATTTGCACGAAAATATTTGTGTGCCCTGAAGACTGGAGGCCGCCGGGTAACTTCCGGAAAAGTCGTCGTCCAACTTGCCACTTGGCGTGTGTGGCGCACATTTGGCTCCTCAGGGAGTCGTTGCCCCAGCCAAATTCCAACTGCCAGTGGTGCCGCGTTTTCCGGGATGCCCAGGAAATGAAGAACTGCCGAACTGGCTCACAGCGAGGGGAACCAGGGAAACCAAACTGATAAAAACCATTGTTCCACTTAAGTCGACAAGTTATTTCAATTGACTTGGGCAAACCAAGTAGACAACCATTATGATCAACATTATATCTTTCATGGCTTGCTCAAAAAAATTCGCGAAAAAGTGGGATTTTCCGAAAAAAGCTGAGTTGGTATCACTGTTGGGAAAATAATATTGAAAAGTAGCCCGCCCCACGAGAAGTAGGAGTGTCTGAAAGTGGAGGTATGGTTTCTGCGTTTCTGCAGACCGGCGATTACCTTTGATTGGTCACTTAAGCAGCGTTCGCGTTCCTGGATCGCTTTTTTTTATTGGCAAATGATTTATGGAAAGTTATGGAGTAGATACAAGGTCAGTCTGTAGTAAAACTTAAAATTTTCTAGTAATTTAACTGGGAATTTCGCGCAACACTCTTGAGTCAGAATTGTATGGCTCGCATTGAAGGCCTCCACGCGAGTTGACTTACTGTTCACTTTCAAGCTTCTTAAAAAGAGCGGCAGCAGACTTGAAATTTACTCTTCTAGAGCCTGTGTTCTCCTTGTTCAATGAGTGAACCGGAACTCTGGCCACAGGTTGATCCGAATTAATAGGTAAGTGATCCGCTTGCAGGGCTATTTTGGCTTCGAAAAATTGTTTTGCACCACTAACACCCACTTTCGACACATCCACCGCCTTACTTCGGGCCAAACGCTGTCGTTCCCGATCCAATAGATGCCACTTCCTCAATTCCAAGCGATTCAAAACAGTGCCGTAAATAAGAAGTGCATGGCAGAAGTTCAGGCGTTCCTCGTGATTTCCCACCACATGGGTCATTAGGTTTTTGGCTGCCAAATGGGTTTGTGGCATCTCGAGTTTTTCCAGGAATCTCTTCAGCTCGCCCAGACATATGTACCCGTCCATGTCCTCATCTGCCTGCATAAACGAGGAAAATGCGATATCTATTTCGTTGTGATTGAACCAAGCCGAGAAGCGTTGGTAAACTTCGTCCAAGCTGAGTTCGCAATCACATTCGCTATCCTCGGAAGTGGCAGTCAGTTCTCTTTTCTCCATGACGATCCTGACGGTTGAGCCTTTTTTCTCAATACCTGGATATAAGGGAGTTCCTTGTAACTGATCTTGGTCTTTATCCAGATCCCGATTGATAAAAAGATCGATTGGGGAAGCAATATCAATGCCACTATCCAAACTCAAGGTGGATGCGTCACGTATCTCCCTGCAAAGGATCGACTTTCGCATGTATCTGTACGAGCAACAGGATGTAAAGGATGATCCGGAACTGAGCTCCTCCTCCCCTTCTACAAAAGTGATCTCCTCAAGCGCCGCTTCATCCGACTCTTTGAACTGATTTGGTGTCTTATAGCCTGTGGTATCTTTCGCTTCCACAATGTCCGCCTTCTCTGAAACCTCGAAATCTTTCTCAGATACCCCTGCAATGTTCAACGTGCTGTCTATTTCATCGCAAACCATCAGCTTTTCCGGCTCGATTTTCGGATCGTTTCCGAGCGAACTCTGACTTTCGTGCGACGTTACTGCTGGGATTTCGAACTGGTCCCGGACGATGACTTCCTCTGACATAGTTGCAATGTAGTTAGTTTTTAAATTCAATGGCAGCACACGGAATTTGTTTGACCTAAAGCTATACAAATATATAAAAAAAGTACAATGTTTGATTCCTACGTTTTCTGAACCACTTTTAACATACTAAGTGACAGTTAAATCAACAAAGATGGATAAATATGTGTTCTTCGATTTATGTAATGCCATAAAAACGAAATATATTTTTCGCAAGTAGGTAAGTTTTCGTATTAGTAACCAGGACTGTTTGCTGAATTGATTGAATGACAGCTTTCATATTCCCCACTTACAAGGTCCAGTTTTTTACGGTAGGATTCCGTTTGTTCCCAGTCCACTTCAAATTAATGGCTCAGGTCGAACATTCGGCACGTCTTTTCGGTGCGGACCCTGTTAGCATGCCATGGCCATAAACAGTTAATTAAGCTTTTATTGGTTACTCTTTTTGGTTGGCGCACAGACGACGGTCTGACTGGCTGACTGGCTGACATTTCACGTTTTATTTGACAAACAAGCGGCCAAAAAGTGACGACCATAAACGGTGACCCAAGTCGCCTTGGTTGCGGCTATGTGGCTTTGTGGCTATATAGCTTCTGATCCCCGTCCGACTTTCGCAGGAGCTATTTGCCGTGTTCTGGCCGCTCTGTTTTTTGCCTGGCTTATTTATTCACTCATTTCGTGTGCAAAAATATTTGGTGATAACGAGCTGGCAGCCCACGGCTACTTGTCATGTTTAAACCACATTTATTTGCCGCTGCCTTTGTCCCGGCGACAATAAAAAAGTGTACGTATTACGTATATATATTGGGGACTTTTTTGTTCTGCGGCTCTTGTATTTATTTGGTTTAATTATACCCGTTACTCGTAGAGTAAAAGGGTATACTAGATTCGTTGAAAAGTATGTAACAGGCAGAAGGAAGCGTTTCCGACCATATAAAGTATATATATTCTTGATCAGGATCAGTAGCCGAGTCGATCTGGCCATGTCCGTCTGTCCGTCCGTCTGTCTGTCCGTCTGTCCGTCTGTCCGTCTGTCCGTCTGTCCGTATGAACGTCGAGATCTCAGGAACTACAAAAGCTAGAAAGTTGAGATTAAGTATACAGACTCCAGGGACATAGACGCAGCGCAAGTTTGTCGATTCAGGTTGCCACGCCCACTCTAACGCCCACAAACCGCCCAAAACTGCCACGCCCACATTTTTGAAAAATGTTTTAATATTTTTTCATTTTTGTATTGGTCTTGTAAATTTCTATCGATTTGCAAAAAACTTTCACGCCCACTCTAACGCCCACAAACCGCCCAAAGCTGTCACGCCCACACTTTTGAAAAATGTTTTGATATTTTTTCATTTTTGTATTGGTCTTGTAAATTTCTATCGATTTGCCAACAAACTTTTTGCCACGCCCACTCTAACGCCCACAAACCGCCCAAAGCTGCTACGCCCACACTTTTGAAAAATGTTTTGATATTTTTTCATTTTTGTATTGGTCTTGTAAACTTCTATCGATTTGCCAAAAAACTTTCTGCCACGCCCACTATAACGCCTACAAACCGGCAAAAACTGTGTTTAAGATTCTCCTTCTCCCTTCCACTAGCTGAGTAACGGGTATCAGATAGTCGGGGAACTCGACTATAGCGTTCTCTCTTGTTTTTTTTTTCGAACTGAGCTACCCATACAAGAGAAACGAGCGGCAAGAAATGTGAGAAAAAAAGTTGCGGGTTTCAGCATTTAATTTACATAGCAAAGTTTTCCTTATTTCGAGAATTCTGATTATAAAATTGCCGGCGAAATGGGAACTTGCGAAACTGCCTGCAACTGGGTTAAGCCAAAACATCGACGGCCAGATAAAACGCCAAAAAAAGGAACACTTTGTCCTGCAAAACAGGGTCCTGCAAAAGGGCAGGAAGGCAGAAGGCTGCCAAAAGTTGTGTGACCCTTAATCGGTGCCCACAAAAAGCAAAAAAGACGGGAAAATACGTACCAAATTAATGAAATAAAATAAATTAAACTAAAATATATTTTAATAAGAAATAATAGTTGCCCTTTTTTATTTAAGGCGATACACATTTTCTATTCCTTCGGGAGAGATTTCCGTTTGGGGAACGCTTTGCACCTGGAAAAGTCTGCTTTCGGGCAGGAGAAACTTTTTACGTTTGGCCCAAAAGTGTCAAAACAACTGGCTCGGAAGCTGGAACGCCCAAAGAAAGTGTAAGTTGTTGATTTCTTGAGCCAGTGCAAGCCCCCATTGGAAGTGGGAACACCCACACAGGCAACTCTGCCATTTGGCCAATGGCCAAGAGTCGCATTTTGCCAGTGGGCTTCGACTTTCGGGCAGTTCATGAAAAACTGCAAGTGAAAATGAAATGCAGGCTGGCGCATAAATTACAGTCCAGCATCCGTGTAATATTTGCTGAAAACAAATAAAAACGGGCTGCCTACCGGTCGATCATAATTAATGATTGGCCCTCGCACTTCTCTCACTGCCAGGCGAAACATAATAAATCTCAATATAACTCAAGTGACTGTAACACTCTCAACTTTGCCATTTGATGGAAGGGTTGGTTCTTACCCATTTTTTTTTGGGCTTCTGCAGCAACCGTTCGTCAAAAAGGCCAGCTTTAAAACCAAAACACTAAAAAACTTTATTCAAGTAAAAGACAAACACACATATATATATATATATTGGTATTTCCCTTTCTGGAGCCTGGAAAGCCAAATTGATTGCTTGAAAATTTCAGCCTCATTCCGGGCCATCTTTGGTCGTTCGGAGCCCTTGCCTTTTTTCGCCCATTTATTTTTTTGGTCTTTCGGGATTTCACTTAATTGAAACCTTAAATGTTTTTACATTGCGTTTGCCTACAGCGTAAAAGGAAGCCACAGCACAAGCACACACATACACCGGATTGTCCGTGGAGTAAAAAGTATCCTGCTTTCTTCCTTGCGAACTCGGCTAAACACACATGCACAAAAGCACACCAAAGTCAATCAATCAAACTGGGATTCACTTTGTTTTTTGTGGTATTTTTAATAGATTTCAAGAGCTGCAAGTGTCAGTTGAATGTTGACCTTAGGATGGGTATTCATTTGATTAAATACCCATAAGAGATAAGTTAACTCTTTCATAACAACTCTTCGCCTTTTGGTTATTTCTTATTTCTATTGCCAAAGTCCCTTGACCTTTGCCCGCAATTAAAGAGTGCCCTCAAAAGTGGGAGTGTACTGCCAATTTTTTGCAAGTATACATACATTTGAATGGCCATTAAAGTCATAATTTCACATTAAATGCAGACGTGACTGCGGCAAAGGGCAGACCACCGAAATGTCCCAACGGGCGCCACATGAATCCAATTGAGGCGACCATGTCTTGAAGGCAGCATTTATTTTTTTCTCTCATCCTGCACCACTGTTTTCCCGGCAGGCAGGCAGGACAAACATTAATAAGTCAATTGATGTTTGGGTTAACCCACCCACCGACGTGGCGAGGGGGTCGATGTTAGCCAGGCGGCGGCGGCCAGTTCGTCATTCGAGAGGCAGTGGCTCCCTGGCGACGACATGCGTGTGCTCACATTTATCCCAACGGGAGGGAGCTGGGACTAATTGCAATTTATGTACGCAATAAAACATTCGCCAAACGGCTGCCATTCGTTACGGCCGATGGTTATAAATTTATGAATAAAACAAATTCACCGATGGTCCCGGGGCTTTATTAATCAGTACACTGCCAGCACTCTGGACCCCCAGTGACCTGCAGTCAATTGAAGTCAATGCTCAAATAATCACGGCACATCCAAAAAAAAAAGTAGGAGCAGCATGAATGCCTCGATTGGGTAAGCCGGAGTTTGATTTAAAGCCCGGAATCAGGGCGTAAAGGGCATTAAAAAATTTACTACTGCATTACACAAGGATCCGACGGCGAATACAAAATTTAACTGCCGCAGTCGTTACGCTCGTGGCATTAAAAGTAATCTGCTTAGCGTTTTGCGGGAAATTATTCGACCAGCCAAAACAGGTGGCTAAAGGATTCGCAGTGGAAATGGTTTCAGTGGCGAACTGGCAATGCTCTGTAGAGAGTTTTGTAAGGGGGATATTTGCTGTTGTCATGGAAGTCTGTAGCTATTGTAAAGCCTTAGTTTCATTTTGTTTAATAACTTATTTATTGTCCAGCCGTTATAGGCATTTATTGAAAGCCAAGTTACCATATTTGAAAGTCTGCCAAATCAGCAACTAGCAATTCCGGTAGATGTGTTTTTCCAAAGAGGCAGAAGATGCGGGAAATCCGCTTTTGGCTCCTTCTCCATTTGAAGTGATTGCCGTGCACAATTCGCGCTAAAAGCTTTCACTTGCCAATTGCCGATGAAAACAAATGTGCCGCAGTCCGCAGTCTCCTCTTTTTCTGTCTTCACCCAATGCCTAGTCAACCGTTTGGATTGGCAGATGATTCTGTTTTTGCTGTTGTTTTGGCCAACAGAAACCCAACTTGGCCAGCCGCTTTAAGCTGGAGAGATGTGAAATGCTGAAAGAGCGAATGGGGAATACCCTTAATAAATCTTTCGATTAAAACTTTAAAATTTACATGTTTAAGTTGTAAGCACTTAAATGGAATATTTTAGGGCTTCAGATCTATAACATATCGCGTAAACTGGAAATGAGATGTTAAACAATATAATTTGTATGTTTTGCTCACAAATGGGTACCTGGTGGATCCCCCAAGCCAATTCCAAAATTCAGTAGACCCATGAGTGAGTAACTCGGAAAACAAAGCACTCAGAACTGCTCAATGGGGTTTGGCTATCAGGACTGAGCTAATTGAAAACTACTTTCCAGTCCAATGTGTACAGTGTGTGTATACTCGTTCACTTACCCAGACACTCACATTGATCAAAGACGGATAGCAGGCAGTAGTTAGTGCTGACAGCAGCTAAGAAATAGGCAGCCTTAAAAATTTAATATTTTCTGTTCTATCAACACTTTTTATCACTGAATATCTTTGTCACACAAGTGTTGGCATGAAACCCAATTTCTGAGTTCCAACTCATCTAGAATATACGTAAATATACGTGTATGTTTGGTTTAAATTTGACCAAAGCTCTAGAAAAAATGGACAAGCTCGCAGCACTGTCAACAGCAAAAACGAGGAAAAGAAAGCCGAACATTACTCATACGCAACGTTGGTCATGGCTCGCCTATGCATTCATTGTAGTTCCTGGGGGCCAGAGGTTGTTGAGAGGGGCACGTCTAAGCATTTTGCATTTTTTTTTCTTGCCTATTAATGCCAGAGCATGCATTCTGCTTTCGTTGTCTGTAAGTGTGCTGAAAAAAAAAACACAAGCAAAACGGGTTACACTTTGTATATAAATAATAAATTATATATAAATTATGAAAAGCCAAATGCTTTGTATTCAGAAGAAGATCATTTCAAAAAGTCTTTTATTGTATCTAAAAAAAAGAAGAAGTTAAAAGCTCTGCTATAAAATCTCTTGCCAAACCGCATAGTTTAGCGCTTGTTTTCTTTTTGCTCTGTGTGCCTGGAACGTAATTTGTTTTCACGATTTCCCACAGCGACTTTGTACGTGATGCGGCATGCGAAATGGGGCGCGTAAGATGACGCTGAAAGGGGTATTTGGGTCAGAATTAGGCGTGGACTGCCAGCTTTGCCAGCTCTGCCAGCTCTTCCGCCTTTTGCGGCTGTTTACCTGAACTCGTTGAACTCTCCGCCAGGTGCCAATCACCCGTCATTCACCCGTTAATAGCAACAAATGGCAACACCTGCAAGTGCACTTCATCAGGCCCGGCGAACTTAAGTGCATTCTCAACTGTTTCCGTTTCTTTTCCGCTGCAAAGAGCTCTCTCTTTCTCTTTCCCTCTTTGTGTGTGGCGTTTTTGCTGCATTCAATCTCCATGCCCCGCCCTGATTTAGAATTAATAAAGGCAGCGCATTTCCCCTTTATTTTATTATTTCTTTCTACCTTTTTGCTGTCGCCAGCAGCAGTTGATTTCACCTGGCATTGTCCTGGCCAACACAAGCACACACACACACACACACACGCACACATGCAAATGGGGAGCTGTATATAAATGTGTTGCATACATTTCAGCGCCAAGATTTATGCACAAGCAACTCCGGATAGCTGCTGCATATGGGTAAGTTCATGCTGCTGTCTTTTTAGGTTTTACGTTTATGCAAAGTGCAGCGACTAGTACTCTCCCTTTCCCACTCCAGCCGCATCCTATCCCTGTCCTTATCCCTCGCTCTCGTTTTACCTCTTCTGCTGTGTGTGTGTGTGTGTTTTTGCATAAAACTTTAGCTGCTGTTGTTTTTGTTTTTATGCGGCATTTGTGTCAAGTACACGACGCAGATTAAAGACTACAGCCCGGGAAGATGGCACAAGGTGTAGACACCCTACACAGTCAAGCACACGGAAATAAAAGGAGTGCGCACGGCGAGAAAAGTTGTATTCATTTATAAGTTATTACCTAGTAACATCTAGAATACTTACCTACACCTAAGTCCAAACAGTAAAGAACAAGTTATCAGTTGTAAGTCCCCTTATCTTCAAGGTATCCTTTAAGATTGTTCTATTACAATAATAAATTATATTAAAACAGACATACATAGGTGTTTTTTCTCAGTGTCGTCAGCAGCAAAGCAGAAGAGCATCTCGGTGGGGAGAGATAAATGGCCAAGCAGCACAAATCGAAAGGAATTGCGATTTAATGGCATAACCTGTGCCAGGAGCCAGGATTCCACTCGCCGGTGTGTGCTTACTGGTCTGTATATGTTACTGTCCCATATGCTTTCCGGCTGCCTTCTGATTGGACAAAGTAATGGAACTACCTAATTCGGTGTCGTTTTGCGATTATAAAGGTGTCCTGGCCGATAGCTGTAATGGAGGCATTACTTCGAAGCGGTTTATGGCTTAATGAAACCTTATTTTGGGTCCAAGCGTAAGTTGAAGCTATTCATATATTTATTGTCACATGAAATTTGTAAACTCAAGTTCAAATGTTTCAATTTGTGTTTATTTTTTGTGTATGTTTTTTGCCACACTCAGCGAACCAAACTTACCGTTCGACCCTCGGTATAATCCTTACCGCATTGCAGAAAGTCTCGTATTTTTAATGTTTACCCAACTCTTAACACATTACGCAGAGCTGACTCAGACCCGGGACTTTTGGCAATCAAAAGTGCATAACTGTGTATGTCAGGCAGCCGAAAAAAAGTGAGGCAAAAGCAAACTGTGGCCAAAGTAAACGGAATCGGGCAGAAAAGCAACCGGCAGTGTGTGCAATTTTACAGTAAATTGCAATAAGGTGTAAAGTCAAGTTGCTCCTTTTTCCTTTTCCCGTTGCCCAGAGTCACACATGCCACACTACCGAAAAGGAGACTTTCCATTCCGGGTGCCTACCCCACCACCCCACCACCTCGCCACCCGATCCTGTTTCCTGCACACTGTTGCACACTGCAAGGCGTTTCCTTTGAGCTCAGCCCGCTGTCAGGCGGCACTCAGCTTCAACCCTTTGAGGGGGCGTGGCTGTGGGCGGAGGCTGTGGATGGGGTGGGAAAGGGGGGAGACAGGAGTAATGGGCCAGCATGCAGGTAAGTAATATTCTTATAAAAAAGCATATATATCCGCGCGTGCATATGCAATGCACATTGTTCGCACAGATGGTGTCAAGATAGGTTTCTATACTATTCCCCAATCTTCAATTTATAAGTAAAAAAGTATACTACACCCGAAAACTGAAAATACAAATAGTATTGCATTAGAATTAAATTAAATAATTTAAATAATTTCCTAAACTGTATTTTTTAAGGACGAATTTTATTATTTCACCCCCAGCTGTGTTCGTCAACGGGCAGCTTTGCCAGCAAGATAAAAATGAAATGCAGCAAAAGCATTTTTAGCAAGCTTCGAATGACACTGGCAACACCAGCCAACTCTCGCTTTACTTTCTCCCCTTCGTTCCTTTCTCTTTTTGGGCTTCCTATCTCTCTCCTTTCACTATCGCTGTCTCTTTTGCGGGTTCGCTATGTGTGCCATTTATCACAACGACTTTAGAGACCCTCTCTCCCAGGCGCATTGTCTTTCGCAGTGACACAGTTCATAATTAAATTCAAATACTTGTACCATTTTCACGCGGTTATGACACAAAATTTATGAATGAGCGCCTGAATACAAAGCATCTGTATGGAACTCTCTGCATCAGAATTTTCCCTTACCATTTTCCGGCACTTTCCCGGGGCATCATGAGCTTCATTTTGGCCACCTGCTGGCTTTGGGCCAATCTCAGCGGGCGTTTAAAATTAATAACGTCTCCTCTTATGGAAAATATCTTAGATGGGCTTTCGCAAGCCTCCAACCTCTTCATTACGGAATTGTGTAAGTGGTATTTGGTTTGGATTTGTCAGCTGGCAGTGGTCTGCACTTGATGGGTTCTCCAAGTTGGTGAGATGCATCGTAATTTAAGTTGACACTTAAGGATTTCCCTAAGTTTTCAGTTGCACCTCAATTCTGGCAGAGCTTCCAGTTTTCCATTATGTTTTCATTTTTTGCCACCTTTCACGCACATTTGACACAAGTCACGCGTAGTTTTTAATTAAAAAACTTTTACTTGCAATTATTTTTACCTCACCAACACACACTTTCGCATCGGTACGCACACATAAATATTTTCCAGTGAATTGCGATATGTGTTATTTATATTTGTTTTTATTGCAGCACTGCACCTGAAAGACCAACTTTCATTTGTTGAGCGAATAATTTACAATATTGCGTATACGCAGTGTTTACCGAGGCATCTTCAATGTCAACAGAATGTCACCCAGTTGAGCCTGCTTCTGTTTCTGTTGGAAAATTGGGTGTAAGTGAACAGCACAAACAACTTTCGCAAAGTGCAAACACTCGAGCAGAAAAGGAAAAAACCTGAATTGTGCTACGGAAAAAAGACTCTTCTAGCCGTCGTCGAGAGATCTCTACCATCCTTTCATTTCTATCCTTTTTTTTGCCTGCTGAGTGATGGACACTGGAGCCGAATCGACTGAATCATCTGATTCATTGATTAACGCAGAACGGTTCCTTTTTTTTATGGACTGCGTCCTGCTGGGGCCTTAACCCATTGATGCCATTTTTGCAGCATCTGAGCTGTTCGAGCATGAAATTCCCAAAGCCTAATGAAGTGTAAAGGTCTATCGCATGAAGAAAGGGCCGTACACATTGATTCTCTTAGTTGTCGCATACCCTATAGAACGGAAATTATGAAAAATACTAGGAAGCTGTTTGTATGTATATTATAAATACCAAGTTATTAAGGTCCTTAAGCTGTGTGCTAATTTTTAAAGTTTATTAAAGGGTATAACCCATTCTGTTCAAGCAATAATCCAAACGTAGACCAAGCCCCTATGTTTTCCTATCATCAATGGCTGTGTCCCTTCGCTCCCTGTGTTTTATTATTATTGTTTTGCTCTCCGTATTATTTAGCTTTCGCTTTCCCGATCGCTTTCGATTCTGCCATTGGGTCATATATCATTTGGCCTATATGGTCACGGTAACAAGGTTTATTATTATTTGCTTTCCCACCCTTTTTATTTTTGATATTTTTTCGGCTGTTGCTAATTTTAAACATCATTGGTTTTGCTGATTTATGGAATACCTCGGCGATAAGTTATGAACCCGACCGAAGTTTGTAAATGAAATGAAACACGTAAATTTATAGATTTGATTACGATAAATCAGCAGCAGTCAAAAAAAAAAACCTATGCATGTAAAGAACATTTTCATAATTTCGAGTTATTTTTCACCGCCTTTATTGCATTAATTAGCATTAAATTCGGTTTATGGCAGAAAATAAGACTAACTGCAATTTAATTATGATGAAGGATCCATAACAGACTAGTGGTGTGCTTGGTAATTTAAACATGTTTTTTACTGGCAGAATACACGATGTAGTCTCATTATTGTTTTCGCCTTCCCATTGTTTCGCACTTAACAATTGTTTTGAATCAATAACCTTTAATTTACCAGCTGCTTAGTATGTTTTTGTTCCATATGCAACTATTACACATTTACATTACACATTTTTACACATTTTACTTAAAAACAAATCTGTAAAATGAATTACGTTTCTGAATGAAAATAAATTAAAACAAGCTCAATGTTCCGAATTAACTTTAATTAATTGATTTATTTAATTATGTTTTAAGCCACTTTTACAAAATAAAATACTGTAGCAAAGTTGTAAAATTTCTGTTGTATATGCTTACTTAGTTCAACTTTTTATTTTTGAACTTTATATAAGATCCAGAAGAAATCTCAGGCTTCGCACATGAACCACTTCCGTAAGCTGGTCCTCGTTTTCCTGGGCAAATTCCAGTTTCCCTGGGGGGGAAAATGGCAGCATCAGCCATGACAGCTTCAGGGGAGTGCAACTAGGAAATCAAAATGTGCATATGAAAGTAATTTCCACACTTAATAGGATACGGAAACTCGTTCCGGCTATACGTTTTACGATATCCCCTTTTTTATGCCATTGACTGTACCAGCCATGCACACATTTGCATCTCACCGGGAGCAAGGTGGAGAAAATAAAAAAAGAGACGACCGGAGCTTTTCGTCATTGAATGCATGACCTCGTCAGTCGGTGGAAAAATTGCCGCCCACTTTCCCACTGAATGTTTCCGTTCAAGTTTCCGGTTGGCATACGTTACCGTACCGTACTGTATAGTACGTTACCGGTTACTATATATAGCATTTCAGCTCGAGGCGTGACACGTGGGGGAAGTCTGACAGGCTGGGAAACTGGGAAACTGAGAAACTGAGAGGCCGAAACAGCTACTCATTTGTCTGCTGTCAAATTTTGGAAATTATTCTACTCTCTCGGCTTGCAAGTGAAGCATGAGAAGAAGCCACGCATTCTGCAGGTGATGCAGTGGAAGCTGCATCTTGGAGATACTGCCATGAATCCACGAGATACTGTTACAGATGGTGTGCCATAAACTTATTGTGGCAACGGCAAAACCGGATTGCAGCAGCTGCTTCATTTCATTCCCATTGCCCGACATTCCCAGCTCCGTTCACATCATTGATTTGCCGAGCTGCCACGCCCCACGAGCTGCTCGAACCGCCCACTCCGCATCCTGTTCGTCCTGCGATCGATGTTGGCAATTTCGTTTGGGGCTTGGCGCAATTTCACTTGCCATTGTCATGGCCATAAAAAACGGAGCAAGGAAGCTGCTTTGAACGCTCTGATTGACCATTGAAATTGCACGGTGGGACGGGGACAGGGGGCTGGACGGGGGGTGTGGGATCGTTGCACGTGGCGGATGAGTAATGTGTGCGACATGCCTGGCAATGAGCGGGTTGATTCACGATATACCCGATATACCGGAAAGGGCTGGCAATTAATTAGAGCTGGCAGCTAAGAATAACTCTGGCATTGTGAAAATATGTTACGATTTTCCACAGTTCCCTGTCATCGAAGAATATTAAGATTGGCAGATCGTATAAGTTTCAAAGTTAAATTTATGGTTTAGCTAGTATAAATGTGTCATATTGGTAACTTTAACTTTGCCAAAATGCTTCTCGGTTGTGTGATGCCAATCTAGCAGATGACTTCAAATATTAGCATACGTGCATGCCCTGCCATGCCAGCAAGTTCAGAGTGAAATTTATAGTGGGGAAAGTGTGAACATCCTCGCTTGTTATTGCCAACAGCATGAAAAATTAAGTTTGCCTTAAGTGTGCCCCAGAGTCGAGTTCGCATACCCGTACATCTAGTTGCGTTCGAGATTCCGCAGACAATAGTGCGGAGATTTACATACAGTGCAGTACAAAAGTATATGTAAGTCGTTTGCCCCTCGAACCCGACTCGAGCACGTGTGCTTGGCTGTAATAAGCAGGAGACTTTGGGAGTTGCCTCCCCAAACAAATACAAAAACAAAAACAAGAGCAAGTGGCAGGCTAACAATAAAGTCAGGCGCTCGAATGCCAAATCAGACCCACGAGTGTTGCGCTACAGCAAATTATATTTATCTGGGAACAAAGGGGTAAGGAGGAGGATCCAACCCGCCAGATGGCAGATAGCAGATCCTCTGCTTGACGTCATTTAGTTTCGCATATATCGCTGAAATGTGTCACAACTGCGGCGCATTAGCTTGCCGTGGAAAATGGGGAAATTCCCTCTGAATTTCCCCCCTCTGCGACGCACAAATAAATATTTATACAACACACTTGGACCAGACAAACAAGCCAGCCAGCCAGCGAGTGAGTGAGCAAGTGCAAACAGAGATGGATGTAGTTAAATAGCTCAAGTCCCCGTGAAGCGTACGAGTACTTACCTGTGCACCAAGAATTATGCGAGATATGTATCAAGCGTCAAGTGTTGACGCAGCCGGGTTAATGAGCCAGTCAAACTGGCTGACTGACTGGCAGAAAAGGGTTAACGTTGAAGGCCAGCGGTGAAAGGGTACTACTGTATCTCAGATTTAAAAATGTTCAGTCTTTCGCAGAGAACCGACTGCTTCTGACATCTTACTTATTAGTTAAGATGTAGTTTATGATGAATTAATAGTTATTTTGTATGCGATGTACTTTGTAAATAATATATTTAAACTCACTCAATATCCTATCCTTTTAATAACTGTTATAAGATATTTATATATTTTTTCCAAAGATAACTAAATGGTAACAGTTTTGAGGTATCTTAAACATCCAGTTTGTAACTGATGTGCAAAGATTACTGCATCTGTTTGAGGTGCAGGTGCAGTTTGGCCTTTACGCTAGAGCGCACACTCGAATTGATTCAAATGTTTATCCAAGTGTTTTGCTAATTTCGTAAATCCATCTAACGTTTTTTGGTTCATCGAAGCGTGCTCCCTTGCCAGAGATAAGAATTGGAAAATGTTAATATATTGTGCATACGCACTGTGTACACCGAGCATGCCCATCTGCAGATGCCTGTCAATGGCTTTGTTTGCCTTCGATGAAACTGCAAGGCAGGAATTGAGTCATGAAGCTCAAACCCACAGACTATTACTGTTGACAGATGACAAAACTCCTTCATGTTTGCCCAACGGTGTCTATGGCTTAAACTTCAGTTACTCGGTTTGCAGAATGGTAATCACCTATTTGTTTTCGATTCATTTGCAAAGGGTAGAGATATCAGGTACCTCGACTTGAGTTTCCGAGTCTGTGACCGAGTGGCCAACTCTTTTCCATTAACTTTATTACATTCGTTATTTAGCATGTGCGAAAAATAAATGCCACCTACGCGTTACCCATCTAAAAATATGTTTGATTCCCCAGAGTACGGTCTTCCTGGAAGGTTGTCTATTTTCAGCTTACCATTAGTTTGATGCTTATGCGGAATGTACACATAAAAAAATCTATTATAATAATAGTAATATAATTTTGACAAAAAAATATAACAAATATGGCTTGCTACTTTAATACATAAGAAATCTAGTGCTCTCTGAGGAACTTTATGGCTAATTTCGTATCTAGTGTTAACCCACACAAAGTGAATTAACCGCCCCAGTTGTTTGAGCTCTGTTCGAAACAAAGCGTTTATCACACCGCATTGAGCACACTGCGTCGTACTTCTAGATGAATTCGTGGAAAACTCCTGGGAGTCTTGGCCACACCTCTTGTTGCATATGTTTTATGTATGTGTAAATTCGCATCACGTTCGGGAAAATGGCAAAACGTGTAGCCTGGCAAAAGGAAATTGGAATCCGATGTCTTTAAAAACAGCTTTCTCACAAAAAACGGAATGAAAGTGGAAAAGCCAACGCCTCTTACAGAAACTGCAGTCTTAAAACTCGGGAAAAGTGGCTTAAAGTAATGAATATTTAATATGGGCGAGTAACAAAGCATTTCCGTTTTCGTTTCCCATTTGCTTGGCAACCGCAGCGAGTTTCCTCTCCCACTTTTCACTCATTGTGGAAAATTGGTTTTAAATTGATTTACCATAAGTGGGAAAGCCGGAAAAGAGCCAAAATAGCTCACGTCAATTTGCAGGAACTGTCCCTTTTCTTTCGCCTCTAATCTGTATGCACATCAGCAAATTAGAGAAAATCGTTTTGCCATAGCAGTTGATTTCATGTTTAAGGGGGGGGTAGGGTTTTAAAGGGAGAAAAAAACAGGTTTTTACAGATTTTTTTTTGGGCGTACGGTAAAAGTAAATTTATTTCTGATTATTGTACATTAAAGAGTAGTATTTGAACTATATTCTGTGAAATATTGGTTGAAAAATATTGAAAATTGACCGAATGGCAGCAATTCTTCGCAGGCGCCTCAGAAAAAATACATTTTGCGGTGCACGTCATACCTCAGCACTGGATAATCTGATATGAAATACCCAAAGTTTTTCCATCAATTTTTATGTCCCTCTAGGTATCCCTGTCGAGTTTTTCCATTTATTATAATTTTTGAACTTTTTACAAAACTTGAAAGTGAAAATACCGATTTTTGGCCAAAGTTCATGACTATTGTTGTTAATAATAAAAAAATTAAAATCAAAAACGAAAAAATCTCGACAGCGTTACCTCATAAATTATGTAAGGAAATACTGTAAAAAATTTGAGAACGATCGGTTGAATAGATTTTGAGATACAGAGTGCACCGACTCAAAAAACATCGATTTGAGAAAAACGTGTTTAAAGTTTTTGTTGCTGTCTTCCCCGCTGAGGGATTACTCAGGCAACAATCTTGAGTTACTATACTTTCATAATATGCAATTAAAAAAAATCACTTTTTTTGAACCCTCAAAACCCTACCCCCCCCTTAAGCAGTTTCACTTCAATTACGAGTAGTACATTTTATATTCCGAGTGTTGCCTGTTTATTGCAACTGCGTGAGGATGCGCGGACGTGTTGCAGCTTAATTGCAGCAGTAAGCTGCAACCTGCTACCTGCAACCTACAACGTGCAACGTGTAATGGGCATCATGCAGCAGGCAGCACGGTCGTCGGCAATTAGAAGAAGTCAGTTAAGAATTCGAGGGCCACGGCAGGACTCTCTCGAAAAATGAGAAAAAACATCAGTCGACCACACGACGTTTAACAGCTGACAGTGCGCCTCGAATGTCTCCCTCTCTGTCTATCCTTCCTGCCATCTCTGTCTGTCGCTGCCTTGCCCTTTTATTTCATTGCACACAATTGCTTTTGCCGCATTGCCAACAATTGTTAATGTCATTCTAACTGCTGACAGCCCACAGAGCCCATCACTCACGAGTACACTGGAGAAAATATCTCGCAAGATTTTGCTAGGTAAAAAAAATGATCTCAACATACAGTTGACATGCAACATGCAACAGTTATATTTCCCAACCTGAATATTATATATTTTTTATTTCAAAAACACACAGTAAAACCAAAAATGGAAATTTAAGGACATTTATCTCAGTGTCTCTTCGCATGTGAGCCGCCGTCATTAAAACTTTAACATTTTCACGGTGGCAGCAGTCCATGCTGACACTTTGGCTGCACTTTTGTTGCCACGCCCCCTCGGCAACCGCCCATGCATATGGTATGCGAAAAAGGGCAAACAAAAACATAACAAGCAAGAACTCAAAATGAAATTTTCCATCCATTGTCCCTGGGCTTTCACTTTTATACTCCTGTCCCCAACTGACGGACAACAAAATGTAACAAATTAAAATCCGGAAAAAAGTTGCATAGTTGCCCAAACGTGTCATTCCAGAAAACAAAAAACAGCTGGGCATATATTATTATTATTTTTCTAATTAATTGCAGCCCTTTATTGAACGCGTATTTCAGGCGTTTAATTAAATTGCTTGCCCACTTTTTCTGCAAATCTTTTTATTAGTATCAGTTTTTTAGCTTATGGTATTTAAGCAAGTGTTTTTCTCTATTTTATATGTTTTCATAGAATACAGGGGAGTCTCAAAGATTGATATTAATATTTTGTATTTAATTAAATTCATTTACAGTTTCAATTCAGTATGATCGTGTGATATATTTGATTGGAATCGCTATAAAGGAATTGCCTTTGAATTAGAAAATAATTCTGCGCAAATACTCAGATTGGGTCTAAGTGGCTAAACGCACACACTCATTTGTTTAATTTTGATGCCCATTAACGAAAATGTCCACTAATTAATTATAAATGAACGCCATGCGTGCGGCTTCCCTTTTCAGAATTCTTCCGCCTCTCTGTTTCTGTTGCTGTTTCAGTTTCCGTTTCCGTTTTCGTATTCCATTTCTTCTTTTTTTGGTAAAATTAATATAATCGAATTACTTATATAACCGCAGCAATGCTAGGTTGCTCCTTCGACGACACCACTAAGCCGCTTACGGTTAACGTAAGGAGGGGCGGAGAATTACTTTGCTCGGCGCCAAAGCTCGGTGTGTGACATTTGCCTTTGGTCGCTGGGGCGTATACGTAACATTTTGTTACTTTTTATAAATTACCCATACGCCTGCTGCTGTGTGTGTGTGTGTGTGTGTGAGTGTGTTTTTATTTTCGTTTTTATTTTTGCTCGTCTTTGGGAAAAGTGAAGTGGCAGAGCTTAAGAGTCAAAGCCGCTTTAAGCTCGCATAAAAAATGGCGACGACAACGAATGGCGAACGGGCAAAATGAGGGCCCTCGAAGCTTGATAAAATGTAAAATTATCGCACATTCATTGTTATTGTTTTCGGTTTGCCCCGCACACAATGCTATATATTTCTTCCCGTTTTCCCACTGCCACTTCCCCACCGGTTAACAGGCTAACTTAAACGCGCAGCTAAGTTAACGAAATCAAACTTGAGGAATTATGTTGATTTGCCTTAAAACATCCCCATCTCCGAGAAAGTGCGTCAACGGAAATTTTGCAGCGCACGCAATGCGACGGCTGTATTGCCGTATTGGCTATAGTAAATCACTTTAAAAATTAGCATAATCCGGTGAGTAAATAAAAATAAGTGAACGTCTTCTGGCGTTCTGAAAATCGCGATTTCTTTGAATTCTTTTATATCTGCTCTGCCCATTTCGACGTGAAGTCAGCGAAGGGAAAATTGGCAGCAAACACAGCGGCAGGTCAAAAGTTGGCTATAAGAACCAGGGACGGTGAATCTTCTTTTTTAAGTTCATTAAAGAATTTGATTACGTGCGTCAAAATTTGCTTAAAAATTGTGCGCAGAATATAGTTATTACTTCACCTAATTGAATACCTCAAGTATCAGTTTATTGTTCGCTCTTCCAGCCCTGCGTACACTTGATTTCGTCTTATGGTTTTTTTATGGCGCGGAAAACCCTTTCGCTGGAATTTGTTATTCAAATGGCAGAAACGCACACACAAAACAACGGAAGGAAGGAAGCAGCAGTAAAATGTATTGATCAATTAGGCAGAAATGTTGTGCATCGAAAGGATGTCTTGCGAACTCCGGACCGATAAACATAACAGATTACAGAGCATTGGGGCATTTGTTAATCGTTCGAACTCACTGCCCTTACAGTAAATTAATTCTTAATTACATATGCTGTGTAACTCCATGTTAATTTGTTTTAAACTAACTACTAAAGCTCGACCAAGTCCATTGAAGACAGAAATGCATTCATAAATAATTCGTTGCCTGGGAGATGCCATAAGTCCGATGACTTACCACAAAAGCAAAAAGGTGGGCAAGTTTCTCCCATTTTATTCCTTCCAAGATTACAGCTTAAAATCGGAGCAAAATCGGAGCAAAATCGGAGCAAGGAACGAGGGAATGCCACCCGTTTGCTGATTGATGATATGCCGACAAAAGTTGCCAGGCAAATAATTCAACAAAAGTTGGACGGGCAGGAATTGGACTTGGGATCGCCCTGCAGTTTATGAAAACGTTAAATAAAAGACAAAACGAGATGAAGCCCCAGTACGCATACACGCACACACGCACACACGCACACACGCACGACAGCATGCAATTTGTGTTGCACAAGTTGTGGCCCGTTTTGGCCTAGTCTGTACGTGCTTACGGGCAGCTCGGAAAAGCTTATTCAAATGAAAGGCAAACAGAGCGACAAACGGAGCAACAATTGAAATCATTTAACATTTGCAGAAACCAAATACTCCTGGCCACGTTCTGCGTTTCCCTGTCGATTCGGTTGCACTTTGGCCCTTTTTGGGTACAAAATCCCACGAAAGTGTAGGGGAAATCGTTTGGGGGAATGTGCTCAAGCCAAATTGAATGTTAACCCACAGACATGTCAACTTTAGTTGGAAATAAATATTCGCATTCTGAAAACGATTGCGTTCTTGCCAGGAAAGATATCCTTTCCGGACACGTGCAATCACATATGCTTCAAAGTAAAAAATACATCATTTTCTGAGCACGTAATACGCTAAAATGTGTTTCGAACGTATCAAATCATTTTTGGAATTAGAGTACATAAAATTTTCATAAATTTACCAATTTAGTGCCCAACGATTTGCTTAAGCTAATTTATACCAAGCTTTCATGAAACTTTCCAAACTTTGACCTGCGTGAATCCTTATTTCATAATAATGCAGATTCCATTTCAATTTATATTCCAGTTGCCAGTCTGCCCTGAGGTTTTTCTCACTTTTACATCGAATCCAGAAATTTACACACACACAAAAGAAAACTCAATTAAAACGGAATAAATTACCATGCTGTTGGGAATAATTACGAATTTCAATTTATTTGCCGCAGGTTGCGAAAGGCAAAGGCAGTCACAGCCGCAGCCGCAGCAGTTATGGCAGCAGGAGCAAAAATAAAGAAGCCGGCAATCGCACTCAGCCTTATGGCCAAGTAAAGTTTTTCAGCCATCCAAGTTGGCAGACTGAGGACGGGGCGAACTGCCAACTGCCGCCTGCCGACTATAATCGCAGTAAGTTACTTACTGACTGACTGACTGCGGCCTCGGGACTTTTGAAATATGCAAAGGGGAGTCCCAGATTAAGCGAAGGGAGTTATCGATCACTTCGTGGGAATTATGTTTTATAGGCCCTGTGTCGCACACATGCTACCTGAGCTATCTATCGTGATGTGTGATTTAAGCAAAGAACAAATATGTTAAATAAAAAACTTTTTACAATATATGAGTGTAGACTTTTTTGGTATAGAAAACTATTGACTTCCTTTGATTGCTTTATTATACGCATACTTCATTCAAGAATTCCATTCATAAATTGACATTATATTAATAATCGGCCAATAATAAAAGATACCTGCTGTTTTTTATATTGCTTCTCTGTGACATCTATTTTTATGGCAATTTATGCGCACATATTTTATGAATTTTTAATCCACAACCATGCTAATTTTCTTTTTCAGTAACGTTTTGCACACGCCGGCATTTATCAATCCGGAACACGTGAGGCCATAGCCACTGGATAATCAATCACAAATTTATTTCCCGGTCTGCATAATTAAAATTATGCTTTCTCCTCACGGTAACCAAGCGCATTGTTGTGGTTTTTCGTAAAGGCTTGACAAATGCAAACCAAAAGCAGCGGAACGGAAGAAAAACTTCAATTGCGAGCTTCAAACTGTCAGAAAGCAGTTGGCAAAAATATAAACAAAAAGCCAGCGAAGCACAAAGGCAAGTGACAAATTGGAAACCCCAAAAAAAACTGGAACGCAGGCGAAACTATAAGCGAAAGGTCTCCCAACTGAGCGCCACGCCGAGCACACAACGCTGCATAGGAATGAATATACAGAGGGAAAAATATCTCGAAACTAACTCATAATGAGGTGTACTTGGCTTACATATGCCTGCAATTAAGTCGCTTCCACCACAAATATTTTATTTAAAGTACTTTAATTCATGCTAAATATTTAATAATATTGTTATCAGTTGTCTAATGATTTGTGTAAGGGAATATTTACATTAATGGTTTAATATAGTATATTAAATATATTTATTAAATATTTCTTAAGTGCAACTGCCAGAAATAGTTTTAGATGGAACCTTAGGCATTTCAGAGTCCTAAAAATCTTTGCGGTCTTCATTGCATTCTTCATTTTCTGTGTAGAAACGGAGATGGTATATGAGACGTGGGAACTGTTGGGAACTATGAGCTGGGAACTGCGAGCTGGGAACTGGGAGCCAAGAGATTGGGAACTGGGGACAGAAGCTGGCCGGGAATGGCGGCGACGCAGGAGGCGGGCATAAAAGTTTATCAACTAAGTGAAATAATGCTGGGCGTAAAGTTTGCCACCGCAGTGGCCGCAGTTGGGAATGCTCGGGATATGGTGGCAGCACTGTGGCTGGCCCGCAACAATAAAAGCCAAATGTTGCTACAATTTCTGGTTACTGAGTGGGCGGCGGAGGAAGTGGGCTAAAAGCATGCTGCCAGCCAGGGAGCACGTTTTGCATAATGATGAATGACGAAGGATGCGACGAATGCGATGGCGAATGGTGATGGCGATGGCGATGACGATGGCAATGGCAATGGCAACGGTGTCTGTGTTGTGTGCCGGTTGCAAGCGGTCTTGGTCCCAGCTCTAGTTCTAGTCTTAGTCCCAGTCCCAGTGCGAGTCCCAGTTGAACTCCATCTTCTCCTGCTTTGTTCCTCGTTGATTTGTTTATGGAGATCCGGAGGAGCGGAAGAAACGGTTGCACTGCACTTTGATGGGACCACCGTGCGGTGGCAGTCGATGTCGAGACGTCGAAATTGGAAACAAATTATGCTCTAAGCGCATTGCAGAGTGCCACACGGGAACACACTGCTCCAGCGAGGACTTTCAGGGGTCTGAATCGCTGTCTGATTATGTCTGCGAAGTCGTTACGTATGCGCCGTGTGGTACACAGTAGGTGAAGGGGCTGATAGCCTCAATTAGGGACAATTAATTTATTTATTCACGAAATTAGATAGTAAACATAAATACTTCATTATGGAAAGCATAGTAAGATGGAAAATATTCATGAATGAAAATTTCCAAAGCAATTGTTACGAAATTAATGAGTTAGCTGTGCAGAAGTATTTGCCCCTAGAATTAATCCATTAACTTTAATTGTGAGAAAATGATATTCTTCTGAATTAAAGTCAGTTTTAATCTCCCTTTTCCATGCTAGCGATATGAGCATCATCTGGTGACTTGTTTACTTTTCCATATTTTCGAACGCACTTATGCATAAGCAAGTATCTGTATCTATATTACGGATCTATAGCCAATATTAGGAATTATTCCATCGTCTTTTGACAGTTCTGTCAGCGACAAAGTAAGAAACAAAAATTGCCATATATTTGCATCTAATTGGCAGGCAGCTGGCGGGCGAATCTTTCCTATCCTCTAACCATTCCTTTTTCGATGCAAAACGGCTTCCAGGACCTGGCTGCATTAGCCGGTATCCGTGAGTCCCCGATCCCCGATGTCCGGAATCCAGATCCCCGATGCCACTCCACCGCGTCCTTCCATCAATCGGGATGTCCTGCACACTGCTTTAACGACGGTTTCGTGCAGCTAATATGCAAATTCCCTCCAGCTTTTACTTTAGCCGAGTTTTTCTTTCGCTGCTTGTCCTCATCCTCATCCTCGTCCTCATCCCCATCCTGTTCGTCCTTCTGTTCCTCCTTGTGTTACTTGTTTCTGCAGGTTTCCCTCTTGGTTTTGGCTACATTCTGTTGCCATTGGCGGCGCATCTTTTTGCCTTTGTTTTGCTTCCGCTGCGCCATGTTCTCCCCCTTTGCCCCACTTCCTGTTCCCCATCGAGCTTATTATGCATTGCACATTTTTACATTTTTACTTAAAGGAAGGACCGAAGGGTGAAAAACTCCGCACACCGCAAAAATCGTAATGAAATTTTTATTGTACGACAGAGTAAAATATTTTTATCAGCATTTCTCGCTTGTTGCTTTTGGGGCGCATTGTGAAAAATTCCAACGACATGCCAGCGGCTTCGGAAGGAAACGGAAATGCGAAGGTGGGCAGATTGGGTGGGCGTGGGCTTTGGAAACTGTCAAGTCAATCAAAATATGCCAAAAAGTTTTCCGCTTTCGAATTCCTTGAAAGTGCGGCCATATGGCTGGATCTCAGCCATTTGAGCTTGTATCCATGGTCGTTGCCTATAACTCTATTTGCTTAAGCAAATTCGCGGCTAAACACTGCACTTAGGTGCAGATCCATCGCCCACTTTTCCAACCCGAATTTCCCGGAAGGGAGTCGCAAATTGCAGTGCAGTGCAAAGTTTTTGCCCTGCACTTTGGCTTTTTGGCCGGGTGTCAATTGGCTTGGGTCCTGGCCAGGAAACTTTTCATCTGTTTAAACGAAAATTTTTGGACTGCGTAATTTGCTGCCAATGTCTGAGGCGCTTGGTTAAACTTTTATTATTTTTAACAGAATTATTTGTCTCATTCATTGAAACTTTTTACAGCTTTTACTTGCTATCTACGTAGCTATATACTTTAAGGACTGACTTTTTCTTAACCAAAATACGAACCAAGTATTTAAGTCTTTAAAATAGCTGTTAGCTTTGAAGCTTCCACTTGTTGACTTGTGTGGTCGTTAAAAAATGCACGGCAAAAAACATCTAAACTGCAGCATCCGTCGAGTTTTCCAGACGCAAAAAAGCCGTGGAAAAAACATCTAGTTGAGCCATGTGATAGAACAAAAAAGGTTTCCGGAATAAAAATATTGCATTCGATTTGCTCAGTTCTGTGGGGACGCGTGTGTGATTCCGAAATGGTATTTCCTTGCAGGTTGGCGATGCCACTCCTGTTTTTCGAATCTGCAACAAAACTTAGCCAGACTTTGCCCAAATGGTGCATTTCCACACAGCAGAAGTATCCATTTTATTTTTATTTCCAAACGGTTTTCATTTTGCATATGTATTTATTTATCTCCTTTTTTGGCAACTCTGCGATGTTTATTTGCCCAGCTAGCGAGCGAGCAATTTCATTAAATTTCATTTTATCGAAATTAAAAAGGAATTTTCTTGAATAAAACAAACGGAACAGCGATGCACTTAATAAACTCTTTTTGGATTCGTTAGCATCGTTGAGGTGACGCTATTGTGGGGTACACTGAAAATAACAAGGAAAGTAGTTTAAAATATTGAAATATTATTTTATCATATTGCATTATGACTTGATAAATAAATATGTTTTTGAACTTGTATTCTAAAAAATGTTTAGTGTAAATGAGCAAAGTCACAGAAGTATCAAAACAAAAGGTACATTCATCTCACAGGACGAACGGGTATTACAAGGAATCGCTTGGAGCCCAGTTGTCAATTGGGAAGGACAACAACAAAGTGGGGGTGGGGCAACAGCAACTGCAGCAACAGTAACTGCAACAACGGCAACTGCAGCAACGGCAGCAATTTGTGAGCCGAGTGGCACACGGCAAGCAATGTGAAATGAACGCAATGCCACTACGTGATGATAATCGCACATGGGCCACATAGCTATGTGTTGGTGGCTCACTCATACACAAACACTCACAGTCACACTCACACATGCATAGGTGTGCAGTTGGCCCTGGTAACAAGTTGCTGACACTCACACTAGGGCTTAACCCTACACTCGACAGTGAAGTGCGTATTATTGAGTTACCCCGCAAACATTTGATGTTTATGGTAAGCAGCAAATTTAAGTTGAACATGAATAAATTTCACATGCTGTTTGCTGCTTAAAAATAACAGTAGACTTTAAAATATATTTTGTTTATTTCTTAGCAATTAATTCATGTTTAAAGACTTTTAGAAAGCTCAACTACTTTTGTATTTCAAAAACAGTTTTTACCAGTAATAATGTTTTAAAGCGATTGGAATTTTTTCTAGTAAGCGATGATCTTTGTGCAAGTCCCCAAAAGGTTAACTGTCTGACGCAAATTGACAAAATTTCGCAAATGCCGGTTGCAGGTTTGGCATTTGACGGAGCTGCAAGTGGGTGGCAGTGGGGGGATTTGGGGATGAATTACGTAGTACGTACCATTCCCAACCCACGACACTGTCGTATATCCGCAACTGTTGTTGCTGAGTCACAACAAATCAGGTCTGCATTTGCATGCATTGCATTTTGGCCCAGAGCGCATGATGGCCAAATGCAGCAGTTGTCTAAGCTTGCAGTCGGCGGCATGTTAACTAAGTTGGCCGCAAAGTGCACGGGGAGAGAAAGATGATTTATGTGGCAAGCGAAAGCTGAGGCTGAAGCTGAAACTGAATCCAAGGCTGAGGCAGAGGCAGAGTCACACTCGACCGCTGGCAGCGCAAACTTTTGCCGACTGTTGTCAGCCGGCAAACAATGCCAAAAGCCACAAACATGGCCCAGACGAGGCGGCGCAAAAATAGTGGGTAAAAATGAGCACAGAGCCAACTTTATGCATAAATATTTGCATGCAGACAGGCGCATGGGCCAACGGGAGAAACGGCATAGGATCCATCCTCTCAGTTGGCCCATGGATTTGAGGAGTTGGCATCGCCGGTGTGGGGTTGAAAAATTTGCGCATTTTGCAGCACAAAAAATCCGCTGGCTGAACTGTGCACCTGTTCAACCTCCGGAGGTGGATTCAAAATGCTAATGGACAACAGAAAAACGAGCTCTAGCAAAAAGTATACAAGATTTCCAAATCAACAAGAAAACAAATATTCCAGAAGAAACATCAACATCTTAAAGAACTTTTAAAATGTTTGTTTAAAAAAAACGTTAAACAATTTTGTGCAGCTCTTTCTTTGTAGCAGCAACTAAAATCATTTTAAAAAGTTCGCTGCAGTTTCTCTTGCAGTGCAGTTTGTAACTCCTTTAATGATAGCTCCATATCTCGTGAAGCCAGAAAGTTTTGCGCAACAATTTACACAATGCCAAGAAGTCGGAGAAAGGGAAAAATGGCAGGCACTTTGCATATGCAATTTTAACAAGTGAAGGAGGGTCGCGGAGATTTATTTAACTTTTAAATTGCCAAATGTCTTCGGCTTTTGGCATCTTACTGTATATTTATGTATATGCGAGTGTGAGTTTTATGGCTTCTTCGCATACACGTTTCTCGTTATTTCCCTCCAAAAAAGTGTTGGCATTGCTTGGAAATTAATATGAAAATAAGAGTTGGCAGGCGATTGGACATCGGAAGTTGGCAAATGGCGACACACTTGACATAAATTGAAAATTGCTTGTACTTCTGTCACAGAGAACAAAACAAAAAGCCAGCACGATGACCTCACTGGCTTTACACCTTTTTATGGGGTATATGGACGCCAGAAATAGTCTAACTCGCAAACAAATTTAAAACTTTATGGATTTTGGCCATGTATTTTGGTGTTTCATTTGTTGAAAGGTCAGCCCCTTTGCCTGATTTAATGACTTGTCAGCGAAATGATGTTGACATACAGCAGCGAAATAAACCAGCTTTATTGACTTTTTATGAACCGCAGACCGAAGGAGAACCCAAAACAAAGCCCTGCCAACATCATCATGACCACACAGAACCTCACAGAACCACACAGAGCCACTCAAACACACCCGTACACATCCGCACACATCCGCACACACACACACACACACACAACGAAAGTTTCAACATAATTTCAACTTCCGGTCGGCGCCATTGTCGCATTTAATATGCCTGTATTTCGAGGGCAATGAGAATGGGAACCTTTCATAACCTGTTTTCAGTCTGGACAGTCAGTTTTTTCCGCCCGTCCGTTCAGTACTTCCTGTAATGACCCCATCCAAGCACCGAGCATGGGGCAATTAAATAAATGTCCTTTCAGCAAACAATGTGCCAAAATGTGAAGTCACAATGCCAATAGCAACGGGGCAGCTGAAAGGAACACAGGACATTCTCAGATTACTCGTTGATAAGTGAAAAAAGCTTCCCGCAGCGTCAAGTAGTTTGTACTCCTAAAAGCGGAAGGCACTCATAGATAACCTATATTATAACCAATTTTAACGTTTTAAATAAAAGGGAATGAACTAACTTCATGAATGCAAAAGCTTGTGGTCCATTAAAATACTTTCAAAACCTAACTTAAATCATTTCATTACCCTTCGAACACTTAAGCTCCCATAAAATGAATTTCCAGAATGTGTTGGCCCCTTTTCCGTCGCCAAACACATGCTCAGCCCCGCCTCCCATTTTTCATATTTTGCATTTTCCGACTGCGCCCCCTTCCCCTCCCCAACGTTTCCCCACCGACCCTGTGGCCACACCCCTGTCAGCGGTAATTGACGATTCTCGCGCCCATGTTGCCGCTGACAGTTCCAGTGGCCACCAGAGGCACTTGCCGCTGTTGTTGATCATAATTGCGCGTTGTATTAATTTTTTACTGAATTTATATACACTTCCTGAACCCCCAGACCACGACATTCGCTGGCAACATCAACACAAAAGAGCCTAAATGAGCAGCGAGTATAAAAAAAAAACCAGTGAAAGCAAAACAAACAGACTGAAAAAGGGCAACATCAACATGGACGGAGAAGTTTCCCGATATGCTTGCTTCAATAAACTGGGAAATTTTTCGTTGAGCCCACACTGAAAAAATGTAAACAAAAATCTACAAAATGTTCATATAAAAACTCAAAATTGCTTGCAATAAACAACGCTGTGCTGCACCGTCAGTGCAATTAGTTTCTAAGCTTGAAACGTTTCAAAAACAATTTCTCTCAATGTCCTTTGTTGCGCTCTTTATTCGCAAGGACGCAAGGCAACTGCCTGAGTGACTTTCTGCTGGCTCTTGTGCCGAAATTCGCCTGAAACGACAAATTTTTAATTTGTAACCAAGGCGTGCTTAACCCACACAAACTCACAACACATTCATCCCAAGAGGATGAGAGGTGAGGAGAAGAGGAGATGAGGACGTGGGAAATTGGTGAAAAGAAATAAATAAAATTTCGAACGTTTGTTGCGTTTTATTTGGCATGTGCTTTTGTACATTCTACGTCCCATGTCCTCCACCGCCCCAAACATTTCGCCAATAAATTCAATGAGAGTGGCCCAGAGTGTCCAAGCAGGCCAAACTTAAAAGCTCAAAGACTTTAATTGCATTTCCCACCCATTATTTTCCCATTTCCCCAGCATTTCGTCATTGATGGTAGGCAATCAGCAGTCGGAAAACTTTTCAACAATACTCCCTCCCTTCATAGTTGTCTGCTCAATGGGTAAGGAATGAATGCTTTGCGACAGGAGAACTCCTGTTTTAAAGCAGCACTAACAAACTGCTTTTAAATTGGATAATGCTGACTAGCACGCTTAGCTGGCATTTTGTTAATTTACAAATACATTTTCTAATTTTTCTAATCTTTTCACAGTATAATAAAGTTTGTTTCTTCATTTCCTCTTGGCCAGCAAATGTGACATTTTTCACATCCTTCCTGCCTTTCCTGCTTCCATGTCCTGTGGCCGCCTAAATGGGTTTACCACTCTCTCATCCGTCAAGCAATTCTTACTGCATTGTGCCAACTCATGTAGCATTCAGTAGTTCTACATATTCCGTTTGCATTTCCCTCTGCTTCCGATTGTGCTAATTCGATTTAAGCTGAAACTCTGGCTAATGCATTGCGAAAACGCTGCACAAATTATGTAAACTTAATTCATAAATCAACAAAAATGTTGTCATAAATATTTTACTGCAATTAGACCAGTTTTTTTTTTTCCGTCGGAAAGCATTTAAATTAATTTGAGTCGGCCAAAGCTAAATTGCAAATGAAAATGGCATTTATCAACAACCGACAGCAGCAAAAGTGTGTGTTTGAGTGTTCACGTAGCTGAACGCACGTTTAAACGCCCTGTTGAACCGGAGCTGCCCAACCCTTCATGGTCGAAACGTTTTGCCAATAAACTTCACACAAAATCAAATTAAATTTGACAAAAGTAAAACGATTTGATATGTCTGTCTCCCCACACCACTTCGCTTTGCCCCCTGACCTCCTTTATACTTTCCGGGGGCAGTCGCACAAGGGGTTGCAATGTCCTTGAAGGCGTGCGTGCGACTACCCCATAACAATGAAAGCAGATGGCCCATTGATACGGCCAGAAAACAGAACTGAACTGAACAGAACATTGGCCCCATCTAAACTTCTCAGTGTTTATTGTTTTAATCTACAATAAAAAATATTAGAATGCGCAATTTTGATTATCATTTTACAGCTTTATGTGCGCCAGACACTTGAAAAGCACAAAAGTGAACCGATTTGAGTGGCCTGATTTCGGTTTAATGGAACATCTCAGGGGCCTCATTTCTTACACCCACACGAAGCCAACGCCATTTAGACTGTTCAATTGTATTATATTGCTTGAAAACTTATTGCAAAAATTGGCTTAAAGTTATAGATTTCAACTGACTTTCAGTCGGCTTTCTTACTTATATTATTACATGGTATGAAACTATAACCTTTAATACCGAGATTTTAATTGCCAGTTGGCCCAAACTTAACTGGCTTGTGTGATGCGCGATTTCCAAATGTCGTTTATTGGCTCAGAAAGCCAAAAGCTGGTTAGCCATTTTCCACAATTACATTCACCGAAAACTAAGGGCTACTTCCAATTTGAGTATCGGTTTCGGCCAGCATCTTCTGCACTCCCCTCATTCATTATTTTCTTTGGCATATTTAAGCGCCTGAGCTGCACTTTAATGACCCCTCCTTCTGTCCATTTCCCTGGTGGAATTCTCAGTCTTTCTGCCGCTCTGTGTGTGCAAAATATTTCAACACCAGCCAACTGAACAACCAACTGGCTGACTGAATGGACTGGCAGTTGCAGTTGCCACGTTCAGCAGACGTGTTCAGTAGATGTGAATGTGGATACATCCTGGAGGCATTTTGTGGTCGGTGCGGCTTGGCCACACGAAATGCCTTTAGGTCCTCCGTTTCCATTTCCACCGTTTCCTGATTCGCAATCGCTCAAAGGGCCCGAACGAGTCCTGACCGCAGCATTGAGTGTCTTAAAGATGGAAATTAACGCAACGCATAGCGGTGAAGGGGTGAAGGGTTAAGAGGCGGTTTAACTCCGGGGTTAACTCCGCATAATTTGCATGCCAGCGTAGCATTTGCGGTGGACGTTTCATTTTTGCGGTCACATGAGGGGCGATGGTAAGTTCGGTCGCTCTGTATCTGAAATATGTCGAGAAATTCCCTAATGAGTTTTCCACTTATATGGGCAAAAAAGCAGCCAGAGTGGCAAATGCGGCAGGACATTGAGGAGTGGGGAAAAGTTTTTAAACTTTCACTTAAGATTTTTAGTGCCGAACTTGGCTGTAGTGTTGATTAGTTTACCCACATCTACCATGGTCCACAAGCAAGTCAGCCGACTTGGGAATAACATATAGCTGGCATGCAAGATTTAAGATGTGTTTGATGTGCAAAACTTTGATGGCCAAGGCAGGGGAAGTTTGTCTTTTGCAAAGATGAAGACCCTCCCACAGGGACTTGGCATTGGGCATGAAGAGACTTGGAAAGATCGTTAATAAGTGCCCAAGGAGAGGATACTGGAGCAAGTTCATGGCCTATGATAAATTTCACTTAATGGCTTTAATTATCATAAATAGACCGCGCTATTTTGGGCGAGATATCAAAGTTGAAAGTACTTAACTAGCCTGTTGTTTAAATTCTGCGAATAAGCTTAACACATT
This sequence comes from Drosophila santomea, assembly GCF_016746245.2. Classification (NCBI taxonomy): domain Eukaryota; kingdom Metazoa; phylum Arthropoda; class Insecta; order Diptera; family Drosophilidae; genus Drosophila; species Drosophila santomea. The sequence continues at coordinate 15,631,792 of NC_053019.2, forward strand.
ACATTAATTGGTTGAAATAGATAATAATGTAATGAAAAAAGATTATCAACTCTATCTCAATAATGTTCGTATTGACAAAGAACATATATAAATGTTAAAAAATCTACCAACTTAAAGGGTTTCCTTTCCGATTCAAGAGCTTGCCGCGCAGTTTGTTTTACCCATATTTCGCGCTGCCATCGGGCGTCGGTTGGCAGGTGGAAAACTAACACAGTTAACAAATGAAACCCAACTGACAGCTGTCTTACCCGGGTTTTTGCAACGCTTTAAGGTGGCCACATAAAAGACGGCTTCAAAAATGGGGAAATGCAAATTCGGACGAGTGGAAAACTTACTTTTCTCGCTGCTCGCAGGAAGGTCAAGTGCTGAAATATGCAGGCAGACTAGTAACCTTGATGCGGTTGTCAAGTGCAATCGAAGAATATCTGTGGGTCCAAACTGTATATCAATTACTTTGGTGCGTGAATTCATCTGTATTCAAATATTTATTCAACTGGAATAAATTTATTTTATTTTCATTGCAGAGACAAATATTTGTTGTTCTATGCCTAACGAATAAATTTTGTTTAAAATACTAAACACATATGCTTTAAAATCGAACTCCCTTAAACAATAACCACCATTGTCTCGAACTACAAATCGATGGAGCTACAGGGCGAAGGAACGAAATTTAAAATTCAATTCGATTCAAGTGCGTTATGGGCAAAGCTCACCTGCACATACGAATAGGTGGGTGTAGGTCATGTATACGATTTGAATAATGTGCGCCAATTATAATTTCTAATTCTGACGTCTGTAAGGCAAACAGAGCCGTCCAAGAGAACTTTTCCCGCTGAAAGCTCTCTTAGGCCACTCTCGCGTGTTTCGCACTTCCAGGGGCTTCGATTCTCGAAAAAGCTCTCTCTGACTTTCCCCGAAAGTGATGGCGCTCTCTCCACATTTCCCGCTCTCCCGGTGCGAGCGTAATCAACGACACACCATCGACAACTATACTCGTACGACAATGTTGCCTAGCACTTTTAACCTTTTGCCTGGTCGGCTCTCAAAAGTATGCTACGCCAAGAGTCGTGGGAAGTGGGCCGCACTGAAGGTCACTAATTGATTAATATGGAAGGGACAGCAGGGCGGTGGGGGGCGTGGCTTGGTTAGATGTGGAAAAAGTCCTGGGAAAGGGGAAATGGATGGTGGTGCAATTATGTTATTTGCCCAGCCAGGTAAGCCGGTGGCTTCGACGAAACACAAAGGAGAGAGATCCTTTGGCCCACAGCTCAGTCAGGCAATTGATAATGACTTAATTAGCTTTTACAATAAGCGACCCCCACACACAGTTGACTGTAAAAACCCGTAAAGGGCTAAACTTTCCATAAAGGATTTAGCAAAAACTTTTGCTCTTCGGGTCTGCGTGCTTAACTTACATATATCTGACACACACATAAAGGCACCACAGAAATATATTATTGCTCCGGCAAAAGGATTAAAAATTTCATGCCTTTCCGAAAAAAGCGGGGGCTCGGGAAAATTTCGAGAATACACATATGTGGGTAGGTGTGGGTGTGGCATTTGCTAGGTAATTTTCACGCAGTGCCAGGTTTTATAGTTAGCCAGCCCACATGTCACTCCCCTCTACACTCCCTTCATCTGCTCACCAAAAGCCCTGGCAGTAAAAACAAAAACATTGGCAGCCATAAATGTGGCCGAATTTCTAAAAGTTGTCCAAATGTTGAGGGTGGTCAGTGCCCAATGGAAGTGGCCAGAAAACGCAGGCAGTGGGAGCTCTTGGGAAACGATTATTTAAGGTTTTCAGACCTCAATGAAAGCTGTCTATCATGTTGGAGTTGTTCAACTAGCAATATCTTGTCCATAAATCTGTGGGAAATGTTTTCCGAATTTGCAGCTATTACTATTTTTTTTCTTTTCCTTGTAGAACACCTGCACAAGACGTACATTTTATTAAGGCTTGAAATATTTTATTACTTTCCGCAAACAATTCAAAATGAATAAAAGCAACATCACAAATAAGAAATTGTTTTTACAACAGCATTTTTTATTGCCTTAATAAGCTTAGGATGGCAATTAGGCAGCAACACGCCGTTTTACAAACTGCCAATCAGGGAAGTTAGTTTCCCCCAAAAATCACAAACAATGTGCTCCACAAATCCCCCCACCATTAATGCTCAGTAAAGAGCATGGCTTATCATAATTATTTATTTATTTACTTTAGTTTCGCTGGCCTTAAAAATGGAGACTCATTTTTATGTTTATGACGCCCGGCTGGCAACTAATTTTGATGCATGTTCGTCATTAGGCCGGAAGGCATCCAAATGGCGTGTGGCAAATGAGGCAGGAATGACGTGCCGGGGCAGGAAAAAAGGAAAAGCTGGCTAAAGTAACAGCCAGAGTGAAATGAGCGATAAGAAAGAAATACAAAACAAAGCAAAACAAATGAGGGAGTCGCCCAACAGGACCAAGAAATATATACACAAGTTAAAAATTAATTTCAGCAACAGAAAGTTGTTGGCTGGCGGCTCTCGGCTGAGTCTGCAGCTGCAGCTGTGGCCACAGAGGGAAAATCTGGCATAATAAACGTAAAAAATTTAACACTTGGGAAAACAAAGCGTAGCCATGAATAAGATCGAAAGTAAAGTAGGTTCTTTTCCGTGGAAAAGAAAACTCTTAACCTGCCGGGGGGAAAACGGAAAAGGAAAATGACATGGCCCAGCAGGTGCGCCGCTTCCTTGGCCTGCTTATCGCACAAAGACATAAAATGCAATAATTACAATAAATACTTATTTATAATTTTCCACTGCTTGTGCTTGTACAGGATATTGAATTTTTAATTTCACTGCCCCTTCACGTTTCACTGATGCTTTTTTTGTTTCTTCCGAAAATATATTAATTTTAAGTGGAGTACCTGGTCGCTGGCTGACGTTCATTCGATTCGAGTCCACTTCGGATCCACCTGGATGCCCAAGAAATGGCAAGGTATGCCTTATAATTATTGGTTTTCAACATTTCGTGGGCGAGTGTGTATGTGGATTGAACCAATTTTAATTTCAATCCGTAATTACACACTACAAAGTGGCCATCAGCAAAGCGATTGGGTTTTATTTTCGTTCGCTCGTGGCTTTTTCCGTTTACTCGTTTTATTTTTAGCCGTTGCCGTTTACGTATCCGTTTGCTGGGGAAACTTTTTCAAGTGATTGAGCCTTGGCTTTCCCCACCACAGTTTTATTTACAGTGCCTGCGTGCGTGTGTTTTCACCTGGGCGGGGAAATAAATTGTGTTTCACAAATAGTTTTCAAGGTAATCACTTGATACGTCTTTCATTTCAACAGAGAAAGGCAACATATGCCCGATAGTCAAAGGAGTAATTACAATGTCCCTAGCACTGCAAAAGAAATGGCATTTCGCTTCTGCTTTCGAAACATCTAAATAAAAAATAATAACTAGCTTCACCGAAATGGAAGCCAGTAAATGCAGAATGCTCGAGTACTATTTAAGCCCCAGATTACATGTTGCTTGGCATCCTGATTCCTTGTTTGCTGAAGCTCTGGCGAACCTCTTCAGCTGAGTCACGTAACATTTAATATTTATGGTGCCGGGCGTTAACCCAAATACGACCTTAACTCCCACTTCCACTCCTTCCACTACTTCCACTCGAGCTGTGCACTCGCAGCTGAAAAGGTTAAATCAAGCCACAGTTGACTTGATGGCAGTCTCGCGTTCCATTCACTACTCCAAGATTCCTAATCACCTTCGACTGTGTACCACAGCCTCATCACCTGAAATCTGCATAACATTACCATTACCACACCGGAGCACTTCGTTACGACTGAGAGGCTGAAAACCGGAAGCCGCAGGAATGCAAAATGCAAAATGCAAAATGCGAACTGCAGAATGCAACTCCTGAAATGCACTACGACTGGGTACCTTAAGCGAATCTTTTGATGTGGCTGCTGCCAGGATAGGGAAACACTTTTTGGCCTACAAAGGAATGTGGCTGGCTTTATTATTATTATGTATTTCTGTTCATGTATCAGCCTCAATTAATGTCAGTGGGAGCGAGTAACGATTTTGCCGTCATTCATGTCAGCAAACGTGTTTGACTTGCTGCTAGCGTTCTTTATTTCACACTTTCTCACTCAGGAAAAACGGCTGAATGGGAAATATTATTTTTTGGGTACCAATGTGGATCAAACACTTACAAAATATAAGTTAATTTATGATACAATCGTAAATATCTGTGAAATATTTATCAAAAACATATCAATTACATGGACATAAGCTGCAGCGAGAAATCTTTAATCAAAGATATTAAATTTATAAATATATATAAAATTTATAAAAATATGTTTATTTTTATTATATTTGTGTATTTCATAATTTTTCCTTCCTATTTTATTTCCAGTGTTAGGTAAAGGGAGGGTCTAGAGCAGAGACGCGAAAAGGGGCGTGGTATGAGGGCAGTGTGTCAGGCTGCCATGCGTTTATTCATTCGTCATTCGTTTCCATTGCTGCAGCATTTTCATTTCTTTCCTCTGCTTTTCCTGCCCTCTGCCCCACTTTCTCCAGTTTCCGCTCGCTTTTTATTTCCCCGCCACGAATGCGTATTGAAGTGTGGCAAAGAAATCAAAAGAATCCTGATGAGATGTGTTTGCTGGCGTATGTCTGTATCCTTCGTCCTTGTTCCGCTATAATGTTTCGGCCCAGGTCCTCCCAATAAACCAGCAATGAAAATCACAAAAATAAATAAACTGATGCGAAACATAAGAAAAGCCCACTCAATAACAACATGGCATACATGACTCGAAATGGCATCGAGGTTAATGTAATTTCAATAAAAATACACATAATTGCTGCAGGATATTGTTTCATCGCCATACATTTCGTCAACAAAAATTAAAAACAACGTAAGCAACTTTAATTTTAGTACAATCTTTTTATATTTGATGCTAAAAATTGGTTCTCGTTTTCTATATCAAATTTCACAATCAGTCATGTCAGAAACTTACAAAAAATTAATTAACTAATGTAAACTGTAACGTAAACAAAAAAATAATAGTACCCGCGAGGCGAATGTGAAAGTTAATATTGAAAATTCTCGCAAACAGAATTAAAATATTACACTGCTGAAATTTTACTGCGAACAAGAGTAAGAGGTGCAAAAAACATTCTTATGTCAAAAATTATTGACAATAAGAAAAAATAATAAGTTAATCACATTGGAAATGTAAAGCAAACCTATTTAATTTAAGTAACCAATTTATGTTGTAACTAATAATAGCTCTGAAATGTCTGAATGCCTTGGCACTTCTATATATCCAATTACGCTCAATTATGCTAAAAAGCTGAGCTGTCAATAAACTCATTCACAATCTGCGGGCGGTCCACTTCATTCGAACGTTAAGCGAAAATATCAAACGGAAAACGGACGCTTGTCGTTTACACACACTCTCAGGTCCGCAATTAAAATTATTAAGTCCACTAGAGAAGGCAACACAGTGGCCACTCATTGCCCGGCGACGCTGGCGACGTTGGCGACGGTGGCCACGCATCAAAGGTGCCACGCTGCGTATGAGTAATGGCGGGAAAATCGGCCACGAGCTCCCGCGTGTCGTGGCCCATTTTTATTGTTGTGCTGCTGCGTGGAGGCACTTAAAACATAATGAAATATTTATAATAATGGTGTGTTGCTTTAGCAACTTGTCCCCCCCCCCTCCAATTTCCTTGTTGTGGGACATTTTTTTGCCAGCCTGGAATTATGAGTAAATTACTGCAAATCACGCATACCGCAGTCATAAATGCGGGCAAAGGACTTGTTTAAGTGCGTTTCCATTTGGCTTTACTTTGAGTGCTTTCGGTTTATGTAAGCTCTTTGCTCCAGAAATGTATTCTTAGGATACGATCTGTAACCCAAGAAAGTTAGTGTTTATTTTTAGACGGTCAGGCGGAGTCAAAGCATATGGAGATATTAAGATCGTAAAAATAAACATAGGCTTTGGCTGAACACTCCAAAAGCATTCAAACGTTTCCCATTTCATGCGTAACATTTTGAAATTTTGTCTGCTGTCACCTTTTTCGGCATATTTTGCAGAGTGCTTTTGATATAACCATAATTTCGTTGATTGCCCAAATAGACACACAAATATTTATATTTATTGGCTGTGCTTTGTAGCAGCGATTTGCTTTTGGGTCTCGATTAGCATATAATACATGGAACAGCCACATTCCGTGTACGTATTTGTGTGAACTACAGTTTGGTGTTTCATGCGGCATTTCGTTGATTGTTGTTGCGGGTAAAAAGATTTTTAATTAAAATCAGTAGAAATTAGCGAAACCATGCGAGGAGGTGACTAATAATTTATTCGAATGCCGCAAAATGTTTCTTTTTGCTTGTTATGTTATAATTCCAGCTCCGCCATGCCGCAAATATATTTTCTGAGGGAAAATCAGGCAACAAAATTCGCAAACGAAGAGCCCCTGCCACCCAATTTACCGTGCATGTTGCACAACAATTAAATTGAATCAACTGAACATGCAATGCCAACACTGACAATTGCAGGAACAACAACGGGGCACTTCGGCAACAACAAATCGGTAAACTATTTCCACCGCTTTGTGTACCTTTTTAATGAATTTATCGTGTAAATTTACACTAACTTGTCACGTTTGCATTTGTGTGTCTTTCAATTGCTGACGCCCCAGTAATGTTTTGCTAAATCGACAATGGACCACCCACACTCACACCCACACCCACACCCACACCCTGTTTGCATTTATTTTATAATTAAATTTATAATTGTTTTGCGGCTTGGAATTAAGTATACGCAGTGTGGGCGACTATGCAAAAGGCAAGGCGGAAGTGTAAAACAAGCCCGGTCGCAGATGTCCTTAACAACTGAATTTAAATATGGTGGAAAGTAATAATGCAGTTAAGCAATGTTTGCAAGTCGATATTTCATGTTTTAATTCATTAAAGTTGAAGAGGAAACACAGAGCTACAATGAAAAAGAGAGAAGCACAGTAAAGGTTTTTGGGTGACATTCTTAAAAATTTGCAGAATATTGCATTTTATGATTATGATAAATTAATTTAATTATTTATAAAGTAAATCTTGATTTTACCTAAATTGTAACTTAGTTTCAAATTTAGATCTATATTATTTTAGAGTTATACAATTACATACTATTATATTATTACATTATATTATTATATTATTACATTTTATGTTTATGATAAATTAATTTAATTATTTATAAAGTAAATCTTGATTTTACCTAAATTGTAACTTAGTTTCAAATTTAGATTTATATTATTTCAGAGTTATACAACGAAAACTGAATAAATTATTTTTAGTAAATCAAAATTGTGCTTTATGTAACATATTATATCATATAACATACAACATATTCATTTTTTCTAGTGTGTTCCACCAGGAACTTAAGTTCTGCCAAGCGAATCGAGGCTTTATCTGCGGTGGATTCATGGATATCGACTGGACGGACTTTTGTGCCATTGTTTATGGGTTTGTTGATGGCCATATTTTCGTATAATTTAATCTCTGTGCCGTTAAAGCAGATACCAGCACGCATGCAAGCGTATTTATCCTATTAAAAATTAAAGTCCATCTCAGTGCATCTCGGAAAATTCCTTCATTTCGCCTGCCCGACCGAATAAAGCGGCATTTATTTTAATTTGCCGGGAATTACGCGCGGAAAGTCTAGGAGAACGTGTGCCTTAATGCGGCCACAGGACAACAAGTAATTATATTTGGTCGCCCGATGTTAACGTATTTAAATTCGAGAGATGGCGTGAAAACGTCAAGCAGCCCGAAGTCACAATTTTCCAGGTGGAAACCGCATTTTTCCCCCCGGCCTTTGTGTGTGCACTTTTCATTAAGAAGAAGCTGCCATATTTGTCCCTGTCAATATGGCCAGGACATCTGTGGCACAGTTAAAGCGTAAATTCGGTCATATAACCTATAAAGGCAGCGATTTTTTTCGCATCTAAAATTGCTAAAAATTCTGGCCATTGCCACTTTCTTGCCGACGGCAGTAATTTCAGATTTTAATTAAATTCTTGTCGTGTTTGGCTTGCCACAGAAGCACACCTACCTGCATGCCCGTACAGCCAGCAGCAGGATGACGAGGCATCATCGCCGCTCCTGCCGCTCCGTTCCTCCTTCTCCTGTCGCTTGCAGCCAACAAACAATCCGGATCCGGCTGCCACGCCCCCCATTCCGTGCACCTGGAAGCAATCCGGCCGCAGCCATGGCCGCCATACCTCCAGCAGGATGTTTCTCTTGGGTGTCACAACATTTGTGAAGCCCTGACGCAAAATTAAATACCGTCAAACGGCAGCCAACGGCACGAAGTGCGAACCACTTCTCAGAAACTGCGATGGCGCTCTGATTGATTAGAAAATTGTGAAGCTCTCTTTGCAAGGTGCCCATGGACGGGATTATTCTGGATTATCTTGTAAATTTGAAAATAATTTCTACGACTATCATACACAACTTTAAAACTGGTTACCACAGTTAAATAATTACTTTTAGCTTAGCAACTTGGTAATTCCATTTTTTAAAGAAGTTTGAGCAGATACATATCCATTTGCTAAACTCATTAATGTTTAATGCGTTTAATTGCTAAACAATTGAGCACAAGAACCACCCAAACAACAGACGATTCTTAATGAATTTATTTTATTGGCATTGGAATCCATTAGCCGCCAAATCGATATGCTGCGGTGGCCAATGAATCGCAAGACTTTCAGATGTCGGCTTTCAGTGCTCAGCGTTTAGTTTTCAGTAGTTTGTGTCCGAGGCAGCTTTGATTGCCCCTCATTTGTTGCGGTGGCGCGACCCATGCCAATTGTATGCTCGGCGAGGCGTGCACATGGCACATGCTACTACTATGTATGAATGTATGTGTGTATGTGTGGAGCAGGCATGCCACACATGCCACACCCCTTTGAAAACTCCGCACTGCCCCCGCTGATCGACCAAAAACAATGTGCCATGTGCAGTGTGAGTGCACACGCGGTTAGGCAAACATTTTGCCAGCAATTGAACCATTGCCAGATTGTATTGACATTGCAATGGCGTACAGCTCGGAGCTGCAAGAAGGACCTCTTGCACTCTTCACCTCTGTCCGTTGCATTGTCCTTGCCGTTTGGTTTTGCGCCGTCCCGAAGGATTTTTTTTCGGAGTTGCCCGGTTGGGAGTGTCGACTACTGTCGCCAGCTTTCTCACGCAAATCCCTTTGAATTGCTGATTTTCCAGACTCAGCTATTTTATATTTACTGTAAGCCAACTTGCAGCTGCCGTTGCCAACTTGACTTCAACTCCTCAGCTGGGCAACTTGGAGTTGGCCCGCTGCTGCGTTGCAGTGTCCATAAATCTTGGCCAAAGCGGATTGCGATTGCATTGATATGCGATGTTGTCTAATGCCGTCGTCACTTTGCTTCCACCGGTTTTGTTTATTGTTGCTAGCGCGTCTGCGGCGCTTCTCGGCCATTTGCAATGGCAAATGTGCCAGGACCTCTAATCGCCGCTCCATCGAAGTATTTAAGTGCCTTGCAAAAGGCATTAGCATTGCAGCACCGACTTTCAATCGGCCATTCCATTGAGCCGGACTTTGGTTGGGTAATTTATGGCTTGGCTGACAGAAGATTGCGTTTCCGGGAGGGTTTTTGTATTCCCCAGTTCTATTTTAGTTTACAAAAGTGTGGCTTGGAGTAGTACAGAAGCACTTACAACTATCCAAGTAAATGGTGTTTAATTAGGATTTATGTGGGTGGTGCTCAAATAATATTTAGGTTCTCAAAGTAAAGTGAAAATGTATATCTAAGACGCACCACTTTTGTTCCAGTCAAAACAGAAGCAAAAGGCTTGCAAACAAGCCCATAAATTCCTCGATGCTAAAGCAAAAGTTTATAAGTTTACACAAAATGCTCTACTCTGTTACATTTCAGGTAAATTACCCAGTCTCCGGCTCTGCGAAAATTTGAATAGAATTTATTAAAAATTTATGCACTCTGCCGCCACACTCGTTCTCGAATTCCCCAAGCCTCCACACACATTGCCAAATTTCTAATTGAAAATTTTGGGCAGGTCCATGGATATTATGGACAACTTTGGCTTTGTTCCTGCCGATGTTCATCGGGCATTAGCCATGGAATTTTGGGGCAGAGGGAATTGGGCGAGCGTTGTGTGTGATAAATTGCTACATAAATTATAATAAACGCACATGGGGAACTGGCCATGGCCAGGGGATATTGGCCAGTGGAAGTGGAGCGCAGTCAACCACACATAGTTTGGCTAAAAATTTACATGAAAAACTAATTCCAGCTGTAGCTGCAGCTGCAGCTGCTGTCTATGCCAATAGCGATTTGTGGCGTCATTGATGGAATACCATACAAATTGAGTTCACACTCCCCTGCTTGATCGGCATAATCATCGAAATTCATGAATCGGCACCACGATTACAAGCAAATGTTACACACAAAGCCAAGCATAATTTGAATGACTTCGAGCGACAGCCTGCGATGCGGCAGATGGGAATATCTATCTACTTAAATAATGAGCAATGGGTGTAATTAAAGGCATTATACCATGCCCTGGAGCAACTCGCAAAAGTGAGAGAGAAATGCCACGCCACAGTTGCAAGTGCCAACAAATTATATTAAATGCAAGTGCATCTCCGGCTCCGCAAAAACCCACACTTCTCCATGGGAAGAGCGTTGCAAAGTGTGCTACGAGTGCGATTTTATAGCCGCCCCGACATTTGTGTGATTTATGCGACGGGCAGGCAAAAATCCCAGCCCGAAATGAAATGAATAGATGTCGAGTGGATGCAAGACAGAGAATGGGACACAAATGCTAAGATGAGAATCTGTACTGCCCTACTCCATATACATTTACTTAAAACAGTTTAGAAAAAATAATAATATAATTAACAATTCATTTTCCCTGGCAGTTGTATAATGTAATCAAAAAAGTAATTTAAATGAGTAATGGAACTTGCAAACTCCTTTATTAAAAAGAATATGATTACTTCAGCCAGAATATATTTGTATAAAAGCAAAGTATCTTCCGATCTGTTTGCCCAGCCGAACATGCTCCAATGGCAACCAGCCTCAGATGGCTGAACAAAGCCCACAAAAAACTTGTATATTTGTTTGGGAGCTCGTATGTAGAGCACATTGTGCATACAAACATGGCAGAGCGGCCACAAACATGCGTGTGTTTGTGTGTGAAACCGACTTCACACCTCACCGACGGTGGGGCAAAGGAGAGGGGGTGGGCACTGAGAGGGGCAACTGAAGGGGGTAAAAACAAACGCTGTCGGCAATGAAATGCAATGCGCAAAATGCATTTTCCGCGACTACACAATTGAAGTAATAAATCACAACGGGGGCAGGAAAAGTAGGGGGTACCCATATTTTTGGGGGTATGCCTCCGAAAAAAATGGAAAAGATTGGTGCAAGGTATGTGGAGCCACTGCACAACTAAAAATATGGATAATTAATATTTATTTTGTCGAGAAATGCCATTCCTAAATATATACAAAATTAAAACCTTTAAGTGTATATTTTCCCAAACAAACAATTTTACTTAATTGATAAGTTTATAAAGATCAAGTTTTCAAGTCGTGCGGTGTTTCACCGGTTGAAGTAGATATTTTTTGCACTCTGTAAGTATGCTTGCACATGAATATAGATATACGCGTATTATATATACAAGAATTAAGCGCAATCATGTGGAAATACGCGGGAAATGCATATAAACCGGAGGCGGTGAGGGGGAGGCGCATGGAAATGAGAATGGGAACTGCAACTGCAACTGCAATTGGAATTGGAGCGGCGACAGCGGCGGAGACCACCTATTAAATTGTGCACTCATTAATCATAGGCACAGGCCCATCGCCCATCGTCCCTTTTGTTGTTACTTATTTTTACGTCAAGGCGGCAGAAATTGAAAGAGATGAAAAAATATATGCAAATTTATGCACTTTTCACGGACAGCAGAAGCAGCGGAAAAAATGTACGTAAATTTGTCGAGCCGGGTGAATTTAATGCACTTCATAAAGTGTTTTTCGGCAAATCATCTGACGGCGATTTTTTGCTGGCCAGCCTATTGCGAAGCCATATTGCGTATACGCCACAGTGCACATACTGCAAATGACTCAATAAAAAGTTCAGAGAAAGTATTTGTATGGAAATGAATACGACGTTTGGGAGTAAATTGGTTCATGCAGCGACTGAAAAGAATTTCTGAAATTAATTTAAATAAATTGTTTGGACATACAAAAAAACAACGTGCATTGTAAATAAAAGTATGTAGAAGTTGAATTCATTTCAAGTGTGAAATATACGCGGCCTGTTTGAGTTCCCGCCGTGTTTGATCGGGCATAAATGTGAATGACTCTTTGATATTTTATTGGGATAATTGTACTATTTGCAGAAAATTAAATTTTAATGAAGATAAATAAAAAGTACAGCCAGGCAATTTAATTCAATCATTTAAGTTTATTTAAGTGAAATATTTTGGTTGTACACAAATGATAGGCTTAGAAGTGCGGGAATAATAAAATGAAATAATAATAAAACTAAAGCCTATTTCGTCTAAAAATTCTAATTCACAAGCATTTATTTAAATAAAAAGAAATTTAGTGAATTCAGGCTCAGAAATGCCTAGAAATGCTGGCAGTTTAGTGGCATTCGAGTAGCTCTCCAGCAAATTGCCATTGTCCCACTTAGATTGTGCAAATGGAAAACAAAAACACAACGAGGCGGGGCTGCTATGCTTAATTAAAAACATTACAGCGCCTGACCTTGCAGCCCGCAATTGTTGTTAGGTGGGCGGAGCGGGGGATGGCACGTTCTGAAGGGGCGAAAGGGGTGGAAGGGGGTGGACAGTCCGGGGGGCAGGAGCACGGACCATTAGCAGTGGCAGCAACAAGTGCGGAGCAACAACTTATGCATAATGGGTCGGGCCAAGCGCCCTCTATGTCGTTTCCGCTTAAAGGCAAATGGTTGCAAGTGCGGCTTTCTACGAATCTCTTGCAATTTCTCCCCCTTTTTCTCTCTTTTAAGTATTTCATTTTGTGCTATTTCATTGCGCTTGTAAATCTGTATTGTGATCAGGCATAAATACACAGAAAAAATAGTTCCATCTCTTTAATAAGTCACAATGTGCTGGAAAGGAAATAACACAAGAACAACTAGGTTTTCTCCTCCTTGTTTTGTTTTTCAACTATTAGGTTCTTTTTTATTAAAAGTTTTCTTCAAAATTATTTATTGCATTTAAGAAAAGTTGTGCCATTATTATTTTCCATGTAGACACCAAGTTAAATGCAAGAAAGCTTACTCCCCGGAAAGAAACATAATTAAAAAGGCGTCATCCACGCCCACATTTGGTGCAATTGCGGCAGCAACATCCAAAGGCACTTCCCTCCTTCCTCCTCTTTTCCAGTTCGGCTCTTGCCCGTCTGGCTGCGCCATTCTAATTAATATTTTAAGGCTTGCCAACAGGCAACAGTTACACATTTTCAGGATTGCAGCTGCTGAATAATTGAATTCGGTGACGAGGTCAGAGACACTCGACGCGCCCAGTCGTCCACTAGTCCAGTCGTCCAGTCGTCCTGTCAACACATTGGCCAACTAAACTTGCCCAAAAGCCATTTTGCAGCGGCTGTCTGAGGGAATTAAAGTTGATTTTGCAAATTACCCTCCCGTTTGAGCAGCGCTTTTGTTTAAATTCAGAGCTTGGCAACTGAAAGTTCGCAGTCTGAACGCGGCAGTGACTGCAAGAGGCCAGAGTGCAAGAGCGTGAAGAAAATCTCGGCAACAACAGTCGGTCGCGAGTTTAGTAAGTCACAAAACACACACACACCTTATATATCTCAGAGTTTCAGGGAAAAGGAAAATGGAAAAGAGAGAGGTGGGACCGCCGCAAAATGGCTGCCAAGCTGTCCGCCAGTTTCAAATGTGCCAGGCTCATTTTTAGTAGATTTATGCCAGTCCGCCCGCTCATAAACTTTAGTTTTGGGGGTAATTTTGGGAGAATAGCGAAAACCTCAACATGGTACGTTTGCTTTTTAGGCGAAAAACTTTCGCATACATTATGCATATCAGCAGCTTCCAGCAGAGTGTTGTTTTATTAAAATATAGTACGGCTAAATATATATCTAGCTGTGCACAGTTTTCAATCCGTTCGTTGCAAATAGTTGGCGCCCCCACATTTTCGGCTTCTAATTACTTTTGTTTTTTAATAATCAAGCTCGACCCAAAACAGCACCAGTAACCGTAACCACACTGCGTATGCGTATTGTGTCCCAAATAAACTCACAAAACTGGCTGAAAATACAAACTTTTTATTATTAATTTAGCGCTCCAAACTAATAAAGTAAGCAAGTTCGGTGTGAAGGGTTGAAAGGGTTCTATGGGTTGCTCTTTTACAAATTATACGGAATAATTTTACCCAACTCAACTTTGTGTGCGTTTTGTTGTTTGTTTTGGGAAAACAAAAATTCCACTGTGCTAAATGTTTCATGTGGTGCCATGCGATGATTGTTTGATATGGGCAAAAGTTAATGAGTATATTACGAGATAAGAAGTTTTGTAGGTGCTGATTGCCTGGATATTTATGGGTTTATAATATGCAAATGTGTAATATGTTAACATATTAATAAAATTTGAAAGTAGTTTATGTGTAAGCTGCTTATGCTTGACTAAAGTTACGAAAAACGTAAAACATTAGTTGGTGAAACGGATAAAATATTCAAGAATTTCTTGCTGTGTTGTAACTTGAGTTGAATCACCTTTTCGTCCATAAGTTTTCTATAAACAACTTATGGCAATTGCACAAAAAACAAGTTATTTCTAATTTCAGTCATGTCAAGCTTACCCATTTAGAAGAGCAAAATGTCAACTGCAGTTAGCATTTAAAATTTCAGCAAGGGGCAGTCAAGCAGCAGGTGAAAGTAGGTGTTCATATAAGCACGGAGAGCAAACTGCGAGCAGCTTTCGCTTGCGAGTGTGCATGCAAATCTAGGTCATGCTGTTATTTCCGGCTTTTGTGGCTAACTGAATACATATGCACCAATACAACTGCAGCGATCACCTTGTGCTGCTTTGGCCAATTTGTGCTGCAGGGAGTAACTCGCAATTTACCTGCTTAAATATACCAGTTTTCAGATCTCAGTTTTCAATGCCCTGCTCGTGCAACGAAAGCCAAAATGAGTGGGTAAATAGGTTTGCATGTTGTTATCTGGTTGTTTTGCCGTCATCGTTGCTCACATCGTTTGAAGTTCCGAAATGGTTTTGCAATGAAATTATAATCTAATTTTAATGGTTATACACCAGCAGAGTTGTCAAAGTCCCAATTTGGAAATCTACTGCCCACTTCTCTGCGCTCTTGCCTTAATTAAAAATCTTCGATTTGCTCGTATTGTCGAGCATCCATCTATAGGCTGAACAATTGTTGAGAGATGTGGCCATATCTGGCACCAGAATTAGTAATAATTAGTTGGGCTAGGGGCGAGGACAAGTTGATTTGCTGACCAGCTGTCACTGTCACTTCGTTTGGCAAGTACATGTTAAATCACTCCGCAGGCGAAGACACGTGCCAAACGAGTTGTTGCCAAGTAGAAATTACCGCAGACAGCTCTGAGACAAGTTAATAATGCTGCTAAGACCGACTGGCCAAATCCAAAATCAAGATGTTTAAGACGAAAATCAAATAGCCGACTGTAAAGATTTTTCATTCGCATATTTATTCCTTGCTAAAAAAAAATGCTCTACTAAAATGTATCAAATTTATTTTTAAAGATCCTTTTGCCCTCTCCAGAATTTAAGCAGTTAAAAACACTTTTTGCAAATACTTATGATAAGCTAATAAATATATTTTTATTGCGCTGTAAATACACTGCTAGTTGTCAAGATAGTTCGTTTTTAGGGCGCAACTGTCATCAAAGTTCAACAACATAAAACAACGCCAAAACCCCAAACAGCATCACTGAACCAGAACAAAAAATTTAAACAAGCATGCAAGAGCGACAAGCACTCTCCAAATCTACTCACACACACACGCGCACACCCACACACACAGGCGTAAGGAGAGCACTTTGGCAGCTGCTTACATGTGACACTGCGGCCCAGTTAAGTAGGCAACGAAAACGAAACCAGCTACTGCTGCATCTGTGTGCAGGTGCATGCGTGTGTGTGAGCTCTGGTGTCACAACATACTCGAAAATGTCATTTGCTTGTAGTTTTTGTTGTCACTGCTGGTGGTTGACAACAACAACGAACACGTTAGCGCTGGAAACGCTAATTATGGAAATTAAAAACTTGGCAAATATGTAAAAATGTGCACTTTTAATTAAATAGAAAGGAGCACCTAAAGGGTGCCCGAATGGGGGACAAGCATTCGCCACTCCGCAATGCAAGCAAAAGTTGCACCAAATACCGCCGCTTTAGCCACGTGCGAGCACTGCGAAAATTCCTCGTCCATGTGGTCCACATTTGCCAAATAATAACAGCCCAAAACATTCCACACCAAAAAATGTGAGTGAAATGGTTGCAGTTTGCAGCACATCCGCTAACTAAAATTTTAAATTTAAGCCCATGACTTTTTTTACTTTTCATATTTGTTTAATGTGCGAAAAATAATCAAATCCCCTTTAATCTTTTTTTAGTAGATTTCTCAACATAATATTTTCTGATGCAGCTTTAAACGTTTTTGAGGACCAGCAATCTGATCCGACTTTTCATGAGAAAATTAGGATGCTGCTGAAGGACGAAAATAAAAAACACACCACTCGTTGGAGCGCGTCGGTGTGCTTCTCAATTTGCATGCACACAGAAACTGTTTCCTGAGGTCAAAAGCTAAAAAAGCCGTGCCAAAAAAAAAAGGTAGAAGCGCTGCGGTTGCCTAGCAAATATTTTTTCCGAATATGCAAACTCAACAGAAGATATCAAGTTAGCCGCTGGCAAAAGGTTTTGATTTACCAACCTGACATTGTGAATAAAAAATGTCAATGTTAATTTTCAAGCAATTTTTTTAAACCTTCACAAAAAAGGTGAAATAGCGGCCGAGATCGTAATCTATGGCTCCACGCTAGCCATGTTTAGAGGAAACAACTATATCATCCGACAGCTTGCGGTCAGCTTATAACGCTATTTGCCCACTTGCTCGCATTTATCACATTTATCTTTGGGTGCGGTTTGGACCACGGGGTGGCACCTTGAATGGGAGGACAAAGGCCGATAAAGCATGGCATAAAGCATAACTGCAAACATGCAGCTGTGCAACGGTGCCCAGTTTATTTGCGTATTTCGAATTTGAGACGCGGACTTGGGGATAAAATGCTGTTGTTTTCAAGGGGGCCAATGGGGGTATTTAAAGTGTAAAAAGTGTAAAAGGGGAAAATAGGACTTTCACGTTGGCAAAAACTGAGGGAGTAAGCTGTTATACTCGTATAGCAAAAGTGGAAGGATACCGAGGGGCGTCATAAATTTATAGAAGCCCGCGCGAAAACCGGGCAAAAAGTGAACGGAGCTAAATAAGTTTTAATCCCATTCAGTTGGATTTCTGTAAAGCGTAACGATGTGTGGCAAGTCCTTGTTGTTGCACCTGCAGTTTGTGTGTGTGGCTGTGTGTCTGTGTGTGTGTGGTGTCCTGTGTACCTGTTTATTTAGCTGTTTGTGTTGCGCGAGATAAGCGACAACAGCAGCTGGCCAGCCTAAAAAAGAGGAGAAATTCTTTTATCGTCACTAGAAATTAACATGGACTGCACTAGCCTGCAAAAAACGTGATAGAATTGTATTATATAAAAATATGTACAGTTCCTGGGACTTTAAACCATTCAGTGGGCGGTGATAAAACAGATTTTAAGGTTAACAGCGAAACCTTGTCAAAGTTTAACCTTGCCCCAAATTTTTGTGACCAACTAAAATTGAGAAGTGAAAAACCAGTTAATATCGATTTTGATGGATATATAGGGAAATGCTTTTTCTTTTATTATTAAAGTAAACTAAATGTAACGTGAAACATTTCCTGTTGATGTGTGCACTGGTCGTCCGGTAAAATGGCCCCAAGTCAAGCCTGGTTTCCAAAATACGCCCGCAGTTAAGCGCCACCTTTTATCAGGCCAATCAGCGTCATGCATTGCTAGCCAACAAAACGCGGCCGAAAATTAAAGGAAAATGGGCTAGCAACAAAAAAGCTTCGACAGCCGGTTAGCAGCGTAAGTATCTATTTGCATTTTGCACGCGGAAATGGCTTGCATGTCGGCGGAGGCTACAGAGTATGTAGCTGCGTGAGCCGCATTACTCATACGCAGTGTGGGTCAAATTACACAGCCGCGGGTCAGCTGTGTGTGTGTGTGTGTGCGTGATAATTAGAACTGAACTTTTAATTGGGCAAGCATAAATGATTTAATGAGCCACCCGCTGGCCGAACAAAATGAAAGAAGCCCACAGGCAGAGCACATTTCTCGAATGGTTTAAATATTTCCAATTAATGGACAGCACGTAAATGCGCTTAAGCGGCACTTTGACTGCCGACTTGCAGCCCCATCAGCAGTAGCAGAAATCAAAGCAAATTACAAATAATTAGTAACGCATTCTTCATGAACGTGGGGCGAAGGGCATAGTGCAATCATTACCAACATAAATAGTAGCTAGAAGCATGGAAAGCTCTCTGCAAGCGGTAATTATGGCGTCTCCTCTTTCGTTGAGTGTAAAAAACAACGAACACTTAATTAAGCTGACGAAAAAGATTTTTCATTCTTTGGCAAAAAGCCGGTAAGGGCGGATCAGAAAAGAAAGTAGCCAGGAAGTCGAAAATAGTTTTATAAGTAGTTAATAGTTCGGCGATGTCAAAGGGTAAGCTCTTCTCAAACAACTTCAAAGATTTCAACTCGATTAAATAGAAAATACGGTAAATTGAGAACAAACTGACCAATTTAAATATATTAAATATGGCGGAAGATCAATTGCTCGGGGGCAAAAAATGCTTACACCAAGTTTCAAGCCATAGTTTAGATGGCGTTTAAATTGCATTACTACTTCCATCACAAGCAATTGTGTTGAGGAATGTCTACCCTCAGTTTCCTTCTGAGGCAATTGTTTGCTCTATAGTCGAAGCTGCAGAGCTGTTTGTCTGAAGTCTTTGGTTTGCAAATCCCTTTAATGGTCAGCCATCCCTTGGAAACACTTTGCGTTAAGCTAAGCAATTATTTTCTATTTTCCTTACTCGTTCCCAGCATTTGCATTTTGCCGTGACAGGATATGCCACCACATCTCATTCTGCGGAATTGTAGATGCTGGCGTGCATTCTGAAATTAGCTGAGCGGAGCTGTGGCAATGGCTTACTGCTCGCTGCTGAATTATTAAGTAGCCCTAATGCATTTCATGCGTTTCGAGGCAGAGCTCCGCGTCGCCGCCAACTCCTCTGAAGGAGTTGCCCCGGGTGGCAGCAGGTGCAGCACGAGTTGTGGCTGCTTTTAGCCGGAGCCTGGTGCCTGGAGCCTGGAGCCTGAATCCTGAAGCCGACCGTTTGGAGCAGGCGCTCTGATTGATTGCCGGCCAGCGAGGGACAATCAAGAAGAACCGCAGACGATGGTGCCTTTCGGGGAAGCTCACTTGAAAACAACTAAAGACACCGAAAAAAAGTACACATATTAATTGAATACAAAGTAGTCAAAAATACAACATAGTTAACTAAATAATGAATTTCCAACATCAAACTATCATTAAATCAGTTTGTCGAACAGTAAGTACTAAATAAAAATCACCATTTAAAATAATTATTATGTTTTTAATAAAACAGTATTAACTGTTAATACCAACTTTTTTCAAGTAATTTTATATTTACTAAATATTATTTAAAATTTTTCAGGTAATTTTATATTTACTAAATATTATTTAAAATTTATTTAATAAACTACAAATATTTGTTTTGTCTGTGCAGGAGTTTAATAGCTTTTCAGCACCTGAAGCTGCCAAGTCTAGCCACCCCGTTTTAACAACTCATGTATTCGGCTTTTGTCGCTTTTATAACACCATTGCTGCTCAGGCACTCAGGCAACTCGTAAATTATTCACACATTCATTACGCGCACCGCCGCTGCAACATTTTGACTGATTTTCATTCGCACTTGAGCTGAAAGTTAGTCGAACCTGGGCGGCAGACCGCACAAACAAACATGGCTAGGAGCATTGGCATTGGCGTACTGCAAAAATTATGTAAAATTAATTGGCATTGGTGGAAATGAAAGGACGGCGACAACCGCAATTGGCAAATAATTACGTATAGCTACCAAACCCCCAGTTAGCCAACTGTAATTAAAATAATTGAAACACTCTCTGTAGAACGGGTTCGCGGTCTAACCAGGCTAAAAACTCGACCGATAAATTTTGAATATTTTCCGCAGCAAACAATCGGCTGGCCACATGTATTGATTGCACAACTCAGTGGCTGAAAAGGGGATTATTATTATCCGGTGGATTTCGGCTAAAGCAATTGGCGGTATTGTCCAAAATCATCGATGCGCTTATAAGTGATAAATTTCTCTTTGGACGAGTTATCACTAATCAGATAATTGGGATAAAATAATACAAAAGGACATACAAATATTATTCGTTATAAAAAGTATGGTTTATACAAATTCAGCTTTAAAGTCAGCAAAAAAAGGAGACAAAACAGAGGACCAGTAAAACTCAATTATCATTCAGGCCAAAAAGTCAGAGAGCCTGGCCGAAAAATTGAAGTTGGCAGCGGAACCGCGGCAAATGGAATTCAAACCGAATGACACGGCATGCAAATTTCACAAACTATGCGAACCTCGCGCTTTTGTTGTACGAAACTGGCAAACGGCAAACAATCAAATAAATTGAATATAAACTCACGTTTAAGAGCGCAAGAAAAACTGCCACAAAAACTGGGGGAGAACCTGGCTTCAAGGAGGAAAATGTGTTTGTGCCGTCTCTGGTTACAAATTACTGGCGCGGACGCATGTAAATTGCTGGAAATAAAAACGAGAAAATTCTCGGGGCTCCAGGCGGTGCCTAAAACTAGTCAACACTCCTCCGCCAGAGATAAAAACATCAGCATTTTGTTTTAAATTTGCCCGTAGATGTTTATATTTAATTTTCTTTTTACGACGAGCACATCGGGAAATCTGAGAAGGGTGCGGTGTGGTGCGGTGCGGTGTGTGTAGCATCAGCCCGAGGAAATTTACGTAGCCTTAGAATTTTCTTACCGCAGCCGAGCAGCAAAAGCCTCAAAGCTGCTTCCTCGGAGAAATGCTAGGAAATTCCCCAGAGAAGCATATGCCTCTTGATGATGTTTGTCCCTTGCCAGACAGATGAACATGCAACTGCTGTCAGGAACTTGGAAGCCATGAATTCCGAGAATGCAAACAGTGCAAAGGCTAAACTTTATATGAACTGAACTTTGCAGAAAGTTTTCGTACAATGCCGGGCCTGGAATGAATTCTTTATTAATCTAAGGCAGTGAATGGGAAATCTTAATGTTTCTAACCACAGCAGCAAATTGCCACAAATTAAATTCCACAAAAAAAGAGTTTTCTCACATTTAAGTTTCGTTTCTTGCGCCATTTTGTCTAAAAGTTGACTATTATGCAAAATAGTTAAAAATACATTGAACGGCATTGCCAATTTATGCAATTTGCTGTTCGATTCAGGAAGACGGAGGAGGCGATGACTTGAGGCAACATCTGGCAGTGCAAGAAGCGGACAACAATGTTGCGTATACGCCATGTTCATCGCAGTTACTTTGAAGTGGAAGAAGCTGCTGCTCGACTGCCAAGCTCCGCACTTACAAATCATTGAAAATTCAACACATTGCTAATGCGATACGTTTTCGCACTGCCAACACTTTGTCGTTGGCAAACGCACTGAATCTAAATAAATACACTCAAAAACTCAGCTATAATTAGTTTCAAGCAATGATTGGTGAGAGCAAATAAGAAAAGATGATTCAATTATTGCATTATTGCTATATTTTCTTTATATTTAACTATAAGAGTAATAAAGATTGCTTGAATATTCTCTGACTATAATTAACAGATTATTTCATTTTAGGATATTTTCCATTTTAGAAAACCGATTTGACCGATTAACATAATTTTTTGAACTGTGTGTGTACTTGGGACCTTGCGTTGGTGTGCGTTTGTGCCACATTGTGCGACACTTGTTATTAAGTACTTGCGCGCACAATTTTCATCGTAATGACAACCTGCAAGGCAAAATGCCTACGGCAAGCGAGAACATCGCACATCGCGTGCCAGGGCCGCGACATAAACTCAAGTGCTTGAACTCGGTTAGGGGTGCATTTGTGAGCGTGTTGGGTGGGCGGGCGATAACCGGCTCTAAAGGGGGTGGTGGCAGCAGCATGCAGCACTAGCAGCAAGCCCGTACATGTGATTTGCATGTTTAGCGAAATTAGCGCACTAACAACAGCTGCCACCACTATTTGCGCCGCTGCCTGCTGCATTTTAATAACTGCAGGCCAGCAAACAAACATTGCGCATACGCCACATGTGCGCGACTCTCCAAAAGTATCGCTATCTCCCTCCGCACATATAAGCCATTATTAATTTAGCCAGAGAACGAGCACTCCGCCTGTCGAGCCACTTTAAATTAACTTTAATGGCTTCGTCCATTGCTAAGCCAATTCCAAATCCATTCGAGCCGGACTGGAGCATGCGTTGCATTTGTTTGCTTAACAACTCAATTATGGTTGTCGGTTTTTGGTTTTCGGTTTGAGAGTAGCAGTCAAAGCAATGAAAATGCTAAAATGAGTATGGACAAGTTGCAATCGGAGCTTAATAATTATAAAGTCTCAAACAAGGAGAAATAGTTTTTTTATACACTCGCTCTATAACTCTTGGCATTTGCTATTGTAGTTTGATTAAAAAGCGATTTAATACGGCACTATAAAGTTTGGTCAGTTTAAGACTTGCGAAATTATACAAATATCTGATCTTAAAACAAAACAAAACTTTAAGCTCCCAAGGAAAGTAATCCGAAACACTTTTCAAAGAGTAACAATAAAAATAATAGAGATTAATGGTAAACGAAAATTCTGGCCATTTTACATAAATTACCATAAATAATATGAATTTATTTGAGTTTTCCTCCGCTGGTCAGCAGAAAATCTTTATTGAGCCGGTGTTCATTTGTTAAGACTAAAGTGGTTTGCCAGAAAAGCAGCTTAAAACTTTTTACCAGCCAACATCAAACGATAAGAACGCTGAACGAGCTGAAAGAGATGCCAATAAGTTAAATGGCTTCACGGGTAAGTATAATCTTTGCGGGTGTCGGTGGAGCATTTCCTACTCAAACAAATTTCAGTAAATTAGTTGAAAATATGCTTAAGGCTATTATTTATTTAGCAACCCACACACGTACACAGAGCGAAATGTATCCATCAAATCCGCCGAGAGCAATGCTTAATAAGTCATGCGGCGGCTTTATTAGATAATTTCATGATTTATGCATGTAATGCCTCAACATTTCATCTCAGCTTGGCTATCTGCCAAAGAGTGAATTTCCTCAGCTTTGCAATAACCAAAACTAATCATACATAAGATAATTACCCAGCTACTTTTGTCTACACAGCAAATGCCCAATGTTTACTTTGATATATTTCTATGAACACTCCGCTACAATTTCTATGCCCAAAACAGTTATTGTTGCTTATATCGTAAGAATAACAATTAAATTGCAACGCTAATAAAACAATTATTTATTTCGCTAGTCCATAGTCATGTTTGAATTCCTGATGATAATTTTAAATATTAGTTCTGTTTTTTTGAACTAATCTTTGTAGTACAATCAACTTCCAGAAATTGGCACTAAAGCACTTTGCCAATTGATAAGTAAACACATTTGTGTAAATGAAAATTCAATTTAAATTACAAAGCTTGTGCAAAGTTCTTGCTGCGCATATTAATATGTTGATTAAATTGTACTGGCATTATCCCCCACTGATAAATCAAAGTAAATACTTTAATTATTTCCTTGTGAGCCCAATTCAATTAGCCCAAAGCGACCTGAAATTTTACACGTGTGTACTTTGCGATAGTGAGGCGTATTTATCATAAATTTTTGGGAGACGACATATAAAACCGAAAAACTTTTTAAAAATTCTATGCGTGCCACAAAACTTTTAGCGCTTGCAATTAAATTAGCCGCCACTAAACCATGCAGACCAAAAACGTGTCGCGCCTGCGAGTATGCAATAAGTTTTTCTTTACATACACATACATATATTCTGTGCACTCGCGTTGGGGGAATGCTTTATGATATTTTTTTGCTTATTCGCTGGCAGGAGGTTGAAAACAATGTGAGCTGCATGGGACCAGCTTACAACGCTCTGTGTCATTTTCATTTTACAACTCTGGGGCTTTCGCGCCGCATGAGCAAATTGATTAAAAATGTTGCCAAAGTTGCACTAACAAATATTTCTAGTTAACCACCCGCCCGGCCATGTGCATTTGGAATTTCACTCACACTCACACAGCTGAAAGTAAGGGGCGAGGCGGAATATTTTCATTTAAATAATTGATTTTTCGCGTGCATATAAGGCTCCAACCACCACGCCGTATGAGTAATGCCAAAGTCAGGCTGCATATTTACTTAGCCTCTGAGTATCTCTAAGTGGCAGTTGGCTTTACTGCACGTCGACACGTGCGCATATTAATAAGCCGTGGCTCAAATCTTGGCCAAGTTTCCCAGCCACGTGTAGTTGTGAGGTTAGAGGTAAAAGAGCTCGATGTTTTGAAGAAGGATTTGAAATGAAAAAAATAGTTCCAAAGACTGCAGTAAAAAGTGCAAGATAGTTTTTATTTCATTGAATATGGAAACTATTGTTTTTTTATAGAAATTGACTAAATAAAAAGCATTTTCCTGGGTGCGTCCGTGATAGGTTCATCGATCTAATTTCCATTTGCCATTGGAAAGTTCATCAACTACACAAATTCGACTGCAGCCTGGCCCAACTAATGATGTATGTCGCCCCAGGGGCTGGTCAGCAAGTTACTCCATAACCGGACTCGAAATGATGTGCCAACTTTTGCCGAACTTATGTGGCCCACTCAACTCCTTTACCAATTTCGCAATTTGGGGTAGGTCATTGGGTGCATGTGTGGCCGTAGGCAATGAACTTTGGCAATTACAAGCATTACCTAGCTAAGCGGAAACGGAAGGCATCAGAACTCTGCAAGCCGGCTTTTAATGGAAAAAGGTTACTTTGCGACCGACCAACTTACGGACTTCCTCGGTCAATGCCCTGAAAATCTGTATCTAGCCGAAATGGGTCGACTGCACTCGATGGCAACCGATTCGGAATCCAATCTGCCACATTCTCAAACTGTTTTTTCCC
This sequence comes from Drosophila santomea, assembly GCF_016746245.2. Lineage (NCBI taxonomy): Eukaryota > Metazoa > Arthropoda > Insecta > Diptera > Drosophilidae > Drosophila > Drosophila santomea. Next base: position 15,657,205 of record NC_053019.2, read on the forward strand.
CCCTTATTATATCTGCGAACATTTCCACAGAGCACCATTTTTGATCAAGTGCAATTCGGCTGCAGACCTAACGAAGTAGAAACTTAAGTTGCCAGAATTCGGTAACAGCTGTAATGTGGCATACTCTTTCTGTGGGCCTTCAAAACTAAGTGAGAGTTCAAAATTTATATTGAAAATTTTACAATTTATTTTTTGAAAAATATTCCTTTAATAGAAAAGTTTCTTTTAAAAGTAATTTTAAATGACTAGATTTGGCCTTCTCTATTTTGGTTGGCAAGACCATTAGCACTCAGTACTTCAACCAATACGACGTGACTCCTTTTTGATTATTTATCTGGCATACCATGCCAATCGTCAGAGTGTGGCACTAAGTAGCAGCGTACTTGCTCCACTCCATTTCCAAGTGGGTCATTGAGCAGAGCCCCACCTCCACTTCCGTCTGTCCAGAGAGCAGAACATATGTTCCGCCCCCATCTGGACAACAATCAAATAGTCACTAAGCTATAAGCCACTTGCACATATCCCCGCTAATTAATGAAAACAATTAGTAAATTAGCTCTGCCATTTCCGCTCAATATCAACAATGCGGAAGGAGGGAGGGTGGGGATAATAACATAAACATAAAAACGCAAACGTTGCCAATAAATGCGAATTTCTATGCCCGAAATATTTATGCTAATTGAACTTGTTTACCCGTGCGTGTGTCCTTGTATCTCTCAGAGTTCCTATGTTTTGTTTATCGGATATGTGTATTTATATTTTATACACACAGCAAAACTTGGGTAATGCAGTTCGCGCAAATAGTTCGTATTCTAGTGACACCAAGGATACACTAAATAGAGAACTAAGCTCTTATTCTATTCAAATGTAGCCAAATATTTAAAATTTAAGGATGTTAAATATATTTAAGACCTAAACCATTTATTTGATGCCTATTATTATTATTATTTTTTCGAGTATTTGCTCAGTAGCCCGAACATTTAGCTGACGTATCCAATTTGCTTTGTTTGCGTCTGGAAATGGCCGCAGGTTGCGATTCAGACCGAGACTTAGACAAATTCTGATTTCTTGTGACAACAGCTGTGGATTCGGGCATGGTAAATATTTTATATATATACATATATGTCTCGCTGCCAGCTGAAAACAAAAGTATTGTGGAACATTCAACTTGGCAGGCTAAGATAAAGGGCCTTAGCTAAACTCAACCAACATTTACCAAGCATTTTTCTATCTTGGCGCCGTGATTTTGCCATTCTACCCTCCCATTGAAATGTTGATGCGAAAATTGTATTTGCATGTCAATTGCGCTTGTTTATCTCGCGTTATTATTTCTGACATTGCCACGATACACACGTCGGTTCAACAAGAGTCAAATGGGTGGATAAAGGCGGATATATTCATTGGTCAGTTTCTGCGGCCGATTTGATGGCTCATATTATGTAATGGGAATGAGGCAAGTCATGTAATGTGTTTGCAAATCATAATTTGCATTCTATGCTGGTCAATTGCCATGAAATGGAGCTAATGAAAATATATACATTTTTTTTATGAAAAGGGTAAACAAACGGAAAAGCAAACGAAATGAGTTAAGATAACACATAGTGAAGATTAAAATCATAGAAATAGTGTGGTTGTAGGGGGCAAAAGATGACTTTGATATTTAAGAAAAAATATGTTGCCACAAATAAGAGAGGTGAACTAATTTATTTATTTAATAACTTTAAAACTATGTCCTAATTATAAATAAAAAACGGATGATATTAAAAAACTTGTACGAAAACATAAGAGCTTCCACTGTACCCAGGTAAATATGAAGACATTATGTTTATGAATACCTCACATAAATGGGGTGTAAATTCTCACATAAACCATTCCTATAGAAAGAGCATCAAATGAAGATTACTGCTGAAACTTATAGCTTTTGCATACACAAGCACTCCTAACGCTTGCAATTAGATCGATCTATGACTCACTGCCGTCTGAGTTCGCGGCTCGTCAACAAAAATCGTAAAGATTAATAACCTCTGCCTGGGCAATTAATGAAGAACTTTTACTGCACTATAAAATCCAGCTATTAACGATAGTAGTTAATAAAGAGACTGAGGCGACGAGACCCTTGAAAACATTTACGAGCTGCTTTTAAGCGAAACCACAAAAACTGCCAACCGGACAAAGCCATGAAATCTGAATCAGGAGCAGACTTTTATGCTGACAACATGTTAATGATTGGAAAATCTTATATGACTAGTGGCGAGTGAAACCACAAAAAAGGACGAATATAAGGGAATTCAGATCATATGCATATATTTATGCGGTGAGTGACAGAATTCAATTAAGATACCCAGAAACGAAAGTAATTGAAAAATATGTCACAAAAATAAAAATGTCAATTGCCAGTGCTGGAAGATGGCTGAAAATTACTCCCATCCAATGGGGCCCAATTGACTGACATCCACATTAGCCATGGCCTTTGGGTTAAGTTCTTCCAGCACGTACGCTTCATGCATTTTTATAGGCCACCCGGGTCATAAATTCTCGCCTCCAAATCCACTGAAATTTGTACACCTGCTTGCTGGTCTAAGTATTATTGATAAGCATAAAACGCAGACGCGTGTCCAAAATGCCCAGTTGCTGAACCGGAGGACTACGTGAAATCCATACGCATAGGTGCTATATACATTGATGGCTGCTAATGCGAATCCTCGCCGGTAGATGGCTGTAATTACAGTACCAGATTGCCAGGACCTGGCTGCGATTGTTATAAACTCGTTAGGACTCATACACACTCGTACACTGACACAGAATTATTCTATTTGATTCTAATTTATTACCGCCTTAAATTTATATAAACACTTTCAGTTTCAAAAGCCCCGGAAACCAAACACACATTTTCGATAAATGGACTTTAGAATTGTAAGTATTATTATTAAATTTCAAAAAGTTGTTTTATTTTTTATGTGTACCGAAAAGAAGTTGAATGTCTGAAAGCCTTGGTTGGCAGAATGTTGCTTTCATCAAGCAGTTAACCCCACAACAACCGATATAAATGAGACTAGAGAGAGAGGTTCAGATTGGCAAGAAAGAGAGAGAGCTGCGGGCACAAAAGCGAACTGCTTCCAGCTGCTGGTTGTACGAAAAATGCTAAAGAAAACACCAACTGCAAATTTTACTTTGTAATAACAGTTCCCGGTCACCCACACATAGATACCTACACACAAATGCTCACACCTACGAATGAGTGTTCCTATACACTCATACACCCACAAAACATTTGGAGGCCGTCTATTGTGCTGGCAGACTTCGTTGGCCAACCAACAAAATAAGTGATTTCTTAAAGTCCTGTTGAAGTTTTTCACTGGCTTTACTGGGCATAGTGTTATACTTGTATATATATTGTAAATATAATATGTAAATGGTACTCTTTAAGTCCTTATTTAAAAATACTTCACATTTCACAGTACACTTGTTAAATATCCTTCAAGGCGCTTATGATAAAATGCATTTAATTAATTAAATTACAGATCTGCATATGGGTTGTAACATTATAAGAAAGTCTTATATAAATAGTTTAAGTATTTCGCTATGGCTGAATGATTTCTGAAATCTGCGCCGCCTGAACCTACTCATATGGTCTCATCGTTTTTTAGAATCTCTCGGCACCGTAATTGCGCATTCCGCTGTGTGGCTTGCAATTTATATTCCACTAGCTCACTACCACTGCCAGCAGCAAACACATACACACAACAAAGGCAATATGTGTAGGGGCGGGACAAAATGGACAAAAAAATATTGAGGGGGGAGGGTGCAGGAATATGGTACAACTTAAAATGGAAAAAATATATACGAAAATGCTGCATGGCCGCAAAAGTTTTGTGTGCATCTGGCAGGCTAATAAATCTGGCAAATATTTAAAGAAATGCAGAGTGGGGACTATGGCAGCCGCAAAAACAGTTTTATTGTTATCATGTAAACGAATTGTTGCCTAACAAACTGGCCCAGTTCTCGTCCCCACGACTTTCTCCACAGCATTTCCCTGTCGATTTCAGTGCTTCACAGTACTGGGACAATATCAATTTGCAAGACAATGAATCGAAGTTTGTCCCCAGCCAATGCATCTGATTGCACTACCCTTTGTGGGCTACTTGTTCACTTGGCATCCAATTTTGCTTTGGCTTCCCTTACATTTTATTTTTTTTTTTTTGGCATAAACACATTAAGGTTTTGATTTCTCGTTTTGCCATGTTAGCCGTTGAACTTTGTTTTATTGACTTTTGAGTGGGGAAAACTGGATTGACAAATTGCTAGATAAGTTATTTATCAAAAAAAAAAACTCAAAAGTTTGCCTTCCCTTTACACGTAATTGTATCAGCATGTGGGGACTCAACTTTTGTGCTATTAATGGTGCTCATTATGTTGCACTTTTCGCCGAAGGTCCTTTGTGGCCATGCAGGATTGGTAAATTTGATTTAAATTAGTTTAGTTTGATTGGAACGGCAGTGTGCAACTGGCAATTTCATCAAATATTCAAATTAGTTGCACAATTTTTGTTTGATTTTGCCATCCGTTATCCGGTGCCCCATTGAGTTTGTGCAGCATTTTATGCCATTTAACCACAAATTGTAATTAAAAGCGTATTAGTTGTGGACGCTGAACACTGCAAATTGTTCAATCAGTCACGTTTTGGCTTTGACTTTATCAGGCGACGGCTTTCCACTCGTGTACATCCGCGGAGGTTTTTCGGGAAATTTTAAACCGATTTCACCGTATTACATAAATATCGAATCAAATTTGATTGTATAATAATTTTTTGGACCAATAACATTTTTATTTACTTCTCTCGCCTGCCAATTTTCCAACTTATGTTGCTTTAATAAATACATTAGTGATGGGCTCCATTTCTCAGGAAAAACCCATACTCTTTATATTTACACAGCGGTTTTGCTACGAAGTAAATGAATTCAAGGTAGGCACTTGATATGCATTGACATTTACTGCTTTCAAGTGCAAATGTCTGCCGTTAACGTGCTGGGTAAATGTTTTGCATATTCCCCCAACTTCCATGGGCTAATTGCGTATACGCAGCGTGTGCCCAGGATACTTGAAGAGTCATCGCTTATGTGGGCTAAGCAGGAAAATAATTAGACACTCAGCATTATTTGTGGGCCATCAAATTTAATTTAGTGCTGCCAAAAGGTCAGGCGTTGCCTATGACCACGCCCCCAATCAGAATCGGAAGGACATCCGCCCTCACACATACATTCATCCATGAGCCAAGCTGGGAAATAAACAGAAACAAACCGATTCGGGGGCTGTTAATTCTCATCACGTTTAATGTAATGGCAGCACGTTAACTTTGCAGCGCAAAATTGGAATTCAATATGTTTGCCGGCATATAAAATGTGCGCTGGTTCCTTTCGGGCCAACTTTTCCGTCGACTCCTAGGCAAAGTGAAAGAGCCTTAAATTATGGGGGCTGACTTTTGGCTGTCTGTCTGTCTGTCTGTGCGAAAAGCCAAAAAACCGAATGCCAACTTTGGGCTGACTTATTTCAGCCTGTTGATTATTATAATGAATATTTAATATAACTTTATCCTTGCTGTCTCGCTGTATTTTCTTTTTTTCACAAAAAATTTAATAATTGAAATCAAAATTGGATTTTTTTATTCCGCTTTTCTCTCGCTGCTCTCTTGGCCATGTTCGAGGATTCCACTTGTGGCCCCCGTTGGCCTTGTCATTAATTGAGTTATTCAAATTGGTTTTTGCTTGTTGGGGCAGCACGCAAAAGTCCTCGCAGCGGAGCGTTTTAATTGTTTCATTTTGCGGCTAAATCCCAGTATGAGTGTGTCGTGTGCACGGGAAAAAATCATCAAAAATATTTATATTCAATGGAAAAACAAAAAAATATGAATAACGCACTTAAAATATGAATAAAGTTTAAATACCGCTATAATATAACATATTTTATTTTTATTAACAGCTCAAAATTGGGGCTATAAACTTGTTAAAACTGTTGTTATACATAAACAATTCATTCTTACCAGCCTTATGCCTATTCACATAAACATTATTTTTCCACAGAACAAAAATTTTAATGAGTTATTTAAGTTTCAGTGGTGATATCATGCCATACATCGCCGACTTTTTGGTCGCCATTAACCCCATTTATCTGGCGCTGCTCATCTGAGTTTAACCACTTGAGCAGATAGTTGGCTAGTGCCCAGGTCCTGGCGAGAGTCGCAGAGTGTCAAAGAGTCCTGCGAGTCCTGCGAGTGACAGCGAGGAACCCTTCAACTCCTCCATGTCGCCTGTTCACCGCTGACAGTATCAATTGTCGCCTGTCGGAATCGCGTGCTCGGCACATTACAATAAGTTCACTTACACATCCAGGCCAGACAGCATTATTCATGCCTCCACGGCGTAATTACATTTTGAATTGCTTTTATGGCCGAGAGCACGACCTTCGGTGCGTTTTTCCGTGTCGTGTCGCACTGCCTCGCCATAGTTCCTTAACGGTCGGTTAGGCCGTTTTGTTAATGACAAATGAAAACATTTTCCTGACATCTTGCGTGGGCAGCTGAAACAAGAGCAGTCAGTGCTACGCCACTTACTCCCCTCAGCAATTGCGTTTAATTAACATTTTCAGCGAGTAACTCCCCTGTCTGCACAAAAATTCACATTTTTAATGCGATTCTCATCCGAGTTTTTGGCGTTGGCTCGCAGTGGACCGTCCTGGCCCTCAGGACATTTGGTTTTCTCATTTGCTTTGCTTTCATTATGGGAAACATTTTGTTGAGGGGCTATTGTTTTGTAATATTTTTTAGAAAATATTTTCTTGCATCAGTAATTGTATGTACGTAAATTGCGTTAGCTTGATGGAGAAAATGGAAAATTTAATATTTACTCAGCGTTTAGGTAAGCTTGTGGAACATTAGACTTGATTAATTTATTTCATTTACTTAGCTTGGAAATTTTGCAAATGTCTTGGCGAATATTTCCAGGAAAATAATTTTTTAGGTTTAAGGTTCGCACTCCCACTAGCGGAGTAGCGGGTATCTGATAGTCGAGGAACTCGACCATAGCGTGCTCTCTTGTTTGGAATTTGATTCATTAAATTCCTTGAGCCATCGCCATCTCAAATATTGACCTTCTTAATTAATTGGTTTTTTCTTAAGAAATCGGGCCAACTCGGTTAACCTTTTTGCAAACGCCTGATTTCTCAGGGCTTAAAGCTCAGTGCTGTTGGCTTCCTGGGGGCTAATTAAATATTTAAATATATGAAGCACTTGCGTCCTCTCAAATAAGAAAATAAAAATCAAGAATTACAGCAACAAACGAATATACAAATATTTTTGCAGTTTTATGCGTCCACATTTTGGGTAAATATTGGCTCACAATCGCCCCAAAGCATCCACATTCGCGAATGTTGGGAAAATGAAATTATATACCAAATGGGCAGCTTCGGAGCCGAGTACTTTATTTAAATTTATTTATTTTGCATTCTTTGGACTCCACCGTTTTTGAAATAATAACAAAATCAATAAATGCGCCACAGTGGCGTCTCGTCAATAAACCGAATTTCAATCCAGATAACCGCAGTTGTTGTCGATTTATCTTGATTGTATTTGGAATTGTGTGGCTATAGAAAAAGTCTTCGAAAAAGTGGGCGTGTGGGAAAATCATTATCAGAATCGATGGCTGCGAATTGTGGCACATGACTGGAACCAGAAATGGTCCTTTCCCATGGGCAATACTCGGTCTTTGTCAAGTGGGCTTAGTCCAAAGCCCAGGGACCATTATAAAATGCGTTTTGAATATGGGCAAAATGGCTAATGATTGGGCTGTTGGCCAGGCTTTTATCCCAACGATGAGTGAATGGATCACTTAGAGCCAACAACTGTAATTGACCTTGAGCACAATGCGTATAAAAGCTGGATGGTTAGGGGCATAAGAATGGTAAATGCTGATTGAAAGCGATTGATACAAAGTGCTGTGCAGCACATTCAAGGGGAAAACTCAATTTACAGAGGCCACAAGGGAATAACTCAATTGATCAGTGTTTAAATCTGCAACATTCGTGTGCAAATAGCTTATATATATATATACATATATCTATAGGCAAAGGTGCAACATGAACACAGTTAATCATCATAAACAAAGTTATTAGAACCATTACTTAATCCTTTCGACTGGCTAATTAAGTTCCACTCAGTTGTGTAGTTTCCAGCATAACTGCCACAACTCTTGGCACTCCCAGAGGAAAAGTGTGTTTACTACTTTAATGTACCCAATTCCTATGCATACACTTAAATTAAAAATACAGACCGGGTCTGCGCTAAAACCAAATGACTCTTTTTATGCATTTTTCACTATTACGCATACGCACCGTGGGACCGGGTCATTTACTTCGCCTCACCTTGTGACTTCTGCGCGATGAGGGGTGAGCAGGCAACGGGGAAATGGATGCACAGAGGTGAAGGCTGGCTGGATACACGAATAATTTTCATAAGCTACACAATTTATGCAAAAATAAGCGCCACATAAAATGCAAATAGTTATTATTACACTTTTTCTTGCTCGGCCGGGCGTCAAAAGCCACCCACCTGCCTTTGGGAGTCGCCTCGTTCCGCAGCCTTCGACATAATTATGTTATGCCCGGGAAAGTTAACGGGCTCAAGGACGAAATGAAGGGAAAGCATCGAGTGAGACGTAGTACATTGCGTGCCTCATATTTTTCGGGACTCCATGTTGTGGCACGGGAATGTTGTGTTCAACACGAGATTATGCTGATACTTATGTTAATGACCCGCTCGCCCATATATCTGGCTTGCGTATCCTGGAATCGGGTCTTCGACCGAATTGCTTAATGGTAATCGCAATACCTAGCCCCATCTTGGCGCCAAAATAATGAACACTGCTTCTGGGTATTAATTACTGCCATAACTCACAGGACCGGGCAACTGTTACTATACGGAACATGGAATCCGTACCTCATCTTAATGCGTGTGCGCGGCGCAATAATTTGCCGAGTTCGTCCGCCTTGTTGGGCTGATAATTTATTATTTGTCATCTGTTATTATGTCATTAAGGCCTTTTTTATTGCACTGCGCTCTTTTTTAATTATCATTTGATCAATTTTTTCCCACGGCCATCTTTCGCGGCGGCAAACGCGCGTACATGTGTATGCCTCAATGTCACCCTCTGTTTTACATGGCAATTAACTTGTTGCTGGGAAAAGTGAGCGGTAGTACATCGCACCAGCCCATTAGCCTGCATTGGGGCCAAGTTACCGGATGACTCCATTTTAATCGAATTTATTGAGTTAAGTAAGTTAAGCAAGTTATTTTCATGCATGACAGTGATAATGTTCAACCTTGCACTCGAGTCATTTCAGTACAAAAGAATAATGCTTTTCCTCATTTCGAAATAGCCAAATGAAAATATTTTGTTAATACTATATTATACGAGATAGTTGAAACAAGGTTTGAAACAATGACCTCATTGTATGGAATATTGGCAACGAATTAATTAGCAAACAAAGGTAATTCATTAAGTTTCACATTTCGTGCATGAAAATTCCCGGGGGATTTATACTGTGAAATTGAAGTCCCAATGTATTTTATAGCATAAAGCAAATGCCGCTGCAGTATTTTCATTTATACACTGTGTTTGCTTAACATTTTTTGTTTATTCTACGTGGATTAAATTTCACTGTGTGTGCAGCAAAGTTCCCCTAGAGTTATATGTAAATGTCACAACAAATGAATAAATTAAAATTTCAATAAAACTTATTGGCAAATAAAAAAGTCGAGCTAGCAGCAAATAAAGCACATTGTAGGCATTGAAATTCAATTAAATTCGAGAGGAGAGCGAAATTAAAAGGATTTCGCCTCAATAAAGCGAGGTACAGTCGCGGCAAAAGGTATTCGGGTAATCAAATGACAGTAATGTGACCATAATCAAGTTCGGTCGTAGTGAAATTGTGTTAATTATGGACCGGAAAAGTGTGTTGATTGAAAGCAAATTCGATGCCGTTAATGTGACACATGTGTGTGGCGAAAAACTTGTTAACAATAAAAAAAAATACCAATGCAGTGAGTTGCCATGGAATGCCCTGATTGGTAAGCTTTTATTACATTTTTAAGACCTATTACACCTTCATATGCTATCAATTAAACGCAGCTCATGACCCCCAATTTTACACAGAATTAATTCTGGCAATATTAATGATTCGCAGCGAGTTTCATAAATATTCATTAATTCAAATTGAACATGCTACAAGAAATTAGCGTACCACAACATGAATTGTTGTAAATGTGGTTGGAGATAATTATATATTTTAAAGCTTGTGTTTTTCTTTTAAAACATGCCAGCTAGTTATAAAATATATGTATATGTCAACACGCAAAATAAGTTTACAAGAATTTTATTATTGCATGTCTAGGATGGTTCGCTTTGGCAAAGTTGGAGGACATTTTTAAAGCCGGCAAATAAATCAAAGGAAAAGTTTACTCTTTTTTTTGGAAAAGAAGGGTTCTTAATGGCCACAAATCACGGCTTGGCTTGAGTTTGGTCTGAATTTGTGTCTGCTGCCCGATAAGAAGGTATTAACCTCCATTTTCCCAGACTATGAGGTAATCAACTAAGTATGATAAGTGACCCTAAAGTGGCATTATGTGCACGCTCCTTTCGGCTTTGCATTTAGTGGGCGAATTCGTGGAAGTAGGGTCATAAAATATTTATTTGCATATTTACCCACTAAATTCAACGAGGTCAATGCAATCATTTTGCCGATATTTTCCGAAATAGAACATATGCACTTAAAACATTGGCTAAAAGTGTTTAATAATGCCTTTGAATTTGTTTAAGCTTAAAGAGCTTTCAGCAGTTATCCAAAATTTTACTGAATTTAACTTTATATATGTTTTTATACAAGAGGTTTAAACTAGTATTTAACTGCCCTTTATGCTGAGTCTTTTACAACTATAAGGTATCCTTGAGGGCCTTTATGAACTTCCGTGTTTTCAGCACTCATTTCGCTTTGCCTGTCAAGGGAGATAAACAAAAATAAGTCTGATCAGCGCAAATTGTCAGATTGCCAAGGGCGATGTCTTGGGTTCAATCAGTTGCGACTGTCAAATTTGTTCCCCCAATTACCATAATAATTCTGAAAGGGGAAAGGGACAATGAGGAGAGGAGGGGGGACCTTAGCACCGAGCAAATCAAGCGATGTCGTTTATTACAAGTGCGAGAACTTAATTAAAATGCTGAAACAAAGGCGGACGGAAGAGGGGGCGTGGCACATCAACTATGCACAATAGAGAAGTGAAAGTGATTGCCATGGCGAGGAAGTGAATGGTGTCGATGCTGGAGCTGGCAATGGTGATGCTGGTCGTGATTCAGAATCAGTTGCTCGGGAACTGCCACTGGTGGTCCTGCTCCAAGGACTTCCGCCCATCGAAGGGGCAGGAGGGGAAAGCAATTCAGCTTGACTTTTATGATTGCTGCTTGACTGACTGGAATGGTAATGGCAAGTTGCTGGCGTCTTTTCACGCAATTTCAAATCCCAACTCAATTTGAGTAATTTGGCATTCGAATCCTTTCCCTAAACTACACTGCGGTTGCCAGTCCGCATTCTAGGGTGGCCCTTATTAATTGAAATTCATTTCTTTTTATTTTACTGCGAACTAGTAAAGCGAACTATCATATATTCCTTATATATTTATACTCACAAGTTTCAAAAAGCATGCATTAATCATAGATTTGTTTTTTTCTTTGGTAATAACTAAGTTTTAAAAAATGTTTGCTAAAATTATTTTAGATTTTTTCTGCACTCTTTTAGAAAGATCCATAGATGGCACTCCGAGTTCGTGTCGATGTCCAGCTCCATATCCCTGGTAACCATTATCATCACCGCTCCACCGAACAGTGCATCTCCTTCCCTCTTTCGTGCTATCTCTTTCTCTTCTCTACCGCCTTGTTCGGACCTCTCTCTCTGTCGTAGTCGTCGCAATTCATTGTCCAAAGTTACATGACGCAAGTCGGTGGCTTTTGGCTATTGGTCGCAGGTTCCTATTGCTGCTGTTGCTCTGCTTGCTGTTGTTGTTGCCGGGCTTTGTTAATTTAGATCCCCAAACCACACACACACACACACTCACATATTTGAGAGAGGGTGTTCTCACGGACAGCAATAGCAACAGCAACATCACCATCACCATCACCAATACTTGCACAGGGTCAGAATGCTTTTGGCAAACGCATTTGGAGCATTTGCTTCATTTACTGCGTCGTTTGCCGCATTTTAATTGCTTCTGCTCACATCACACGACCACAGTGGCTAGTGGCTAACACGAATAAGTAGTATTTGGTTGGAAGTAAATAAGTTTTGACTTAAGAATATATATATATATATACATACATATAGCTCGAAATGACACCTGATTGCACACTTGTTTTATTGAAGGAAGATTTAATTACTTTCGACGGAAAGTAAGACTCAGGCTTATAGTTTGTACGAGTGTTTTAAACGTAAACGTCACAAAATCAATTACTGGCCAATTGTTGGTTTGTAAAGTATGGCATCTGTCTAGAGACTCAACCTGAATAGTTTAATTGCTGCAATTGATATGTGCCATGTGATATGTGTCCATTTAAGCACCAAAGTCACGCAAAAGAATTCCAGAGCTATTCAAAAATGATATGCATAGAAAAGCCATAACCGATCGATGGAAAACGATGGATACTCACTGTGTTCCAATGGATAAAAGGGGCATGGCGCAATTGACGTGGCTTCATCTTTTCCGTTCCACCCACCCATTTCCACACCCACACACATGTGTGCGTGGAAAAGTTCGTCAATTCACTATTTGAATGCGCGACATCATCGAAATGCGTCCGTTTCCCCAACCTCCATCTCCAGCCCTTTGCCATTTGGAAAAACCCTCAACCGCTTCTGTTCGACGCATAAACCTGAACGCCATTAAACGAAATGAGTTTCAGACGAAATTATCTTCGTGGCCTGTGCGGCTTGCGGCAATAAAAGGAAAACATTGGATGACTGTGGGGAAATGGGGATTTCCCACTTGGCATTGTCGCGCCATTATAGTGGTCGTTCGATTTTAATGTTTAATGATCAGTTTCTAGGGCGCCCATCTATGCATTGGACATAGCAAATCGCCGCAGCTCCGCAAATTGTTTCATAACTCAGTTAGCTGTTAACTGGCCATCGGCAAAGTTTCATTAACTTTGCCAGTAAATCAAATCAAACGGGTAACTGCACCTGAAGCACCTGAACTGCAACTCCTACATCCTTAGTGGGCAACGCTTCGCTGGACTGCACTTGACTCGCCAAGTGGCATTAAAACGAATTACAAGTAATTAAAGCTCACTTTTATTGAAAACAAGAAGCTCGCTGCGCTTTTCGTGGGAGCCCGAATTGCATGGCCAGCACTACACATCAGAAGTTGGCCAGTTTTCTTAAAACTTCTCAGTGGCTTAGCGAATAATAAGGATTTACACTTCGAATAATAGCATTAGAACTTCACTTTGGGAAAGTGTAAAAATATTTAGAGGAGCGTTAGGCCAATAACATTTCTTGTCTAACAAAAGAGTAAGAAAAGGGAGCAGATTATTGTTTGAGAGATCTCTACAAAGTTAAGTGAAAAACAATATATTTGTTAGTAAAATCCAAAATCCCTAATCTGATTTCCCCCATCGTACACCAAACTATTTAAATTATTCCTTGAAGCGAAGCCACAAATAAAGTACTACGAAAAGCACTACAAGTGTGGCGATGCTGAAACCCTCGGAGTTGAAGAATAAAAATACAACTAGCAAGGTATGCAAGGCCTTGAAAATTAATGAAAATTTGTAGCGAACAAGAAGGGAAGATTAAGCGGGGAGAGAGAGAGAGAGAGAGAGGGAGAAAAGAACTAGCCGGCTTTCCACGCTTTTCCGTTGGCTGTTGGAAAATCCTGGACTCATCCTTGGCCCGTGGTTGTTCCTTGATTGTTTACGTGGCGGTGCTCTCGCTTTGATTTATTGCATTTATCGATGGCAAACAATAACAATGCGAGCGGCAACAACGGCTCACTTGATAAATGGTAAAAGTTTTTATTTTTTGCACTCGCTGTTTTTGTTTATGGTAATTAAAAAAATAAGTAAATGTTGCTCCATCCCCGCAGGATCTGTTTGTTTTTGTTTATGGCTCAGCTGAATGTGCTGACAGTCGAGATTATTGACTCTTTGGGCGCGTGCTGTGGCCGATGTGAAAATTAAACTGGCAGAAACTTCGGTGGGCCAGTGGGCGGTATCTCAGTGAAATGTTGGGGCTGGGCGATTGGAAATTGTTGTTAAAAGTTTGGGCTTAATGCAAGATTACTCGGCATAATGCGGGCAAATAATGAATGATGGCTTATCGAAGGGTTCAACACTTTCCACTGCTCCCAGCCCAAATAACAATGTCAGTAAGCCAATCTGTAATTAGTTGTGTTATCGCCGACGTGGTGTTAAAATGCGGTTGATTATAGGTGTCCAATGAAGTTCAGTACCTTGTATGCAAGGTATAGTTACAGTTTGTGCAAATATTTTCGAGTGCAACTGTGTTAAATACTTCCAATAGGAATTCTTTTCACTAACCTCTTAAATTACGTAATCAATATAAATGTGATTACTTGTCTGCGCCATCATTGCGAAACTGTGAGCGAATTTTTCTATCACTCCACATTTTCGTTTATTGACTCTCCCTTCATTTTCATCTGGGTATTTACTCAACCGTCGCAAATAACTAGATGTCTGTGTATACTTTGGAAATTATCACTTAATTCCCTGCAGCTGCTGTCGTTGCACCGAATTTGCAGTTTTCACGATTATGTAATCCAACTTAAATGCGGCTGTCGTAGCAAAAGCCTTGGGTCATCAATTTTCACTGGGAATTGGACCAGACCAAATAAAATTCGTATTTTAAATGAGCCAGAATTTGTCTGATATCAGTTAAATGATAGCCGCAAGAATATGGCAAAGACTGAAACTACATTAAGAGAAATAGAAACGATACTTGTTTCGATGGAACTTAACATGGCATACAGTATGAAGTGAATAACTACCTAGACAATGAATTTATTTTATCGGAAACAAAATCGGTGTTGTAGTCGACGATATACATTTGGTATTATGTAATATAGCTGGCAAGTATTAGCAAATTGATTGCTTTATTTCTTGACTCAAACTCCTAGGCGTAAACCTTTGCAAATTGCATTTGCCTGCTGTACAGCCCATTAGCTATGCACAATTCCGTGGGCGGTGGAGTTGCTGGCCACGCCCACTTGGGGCATCTCAGTTCGCCCGTTAACAGGCGAAAGCAATTACAAGTTTGGGTGCGTGTAATCTATTATTCCGCTGAAAGTGGTAATTCCGGTCAGTAAATAACACGCACGCCTTTGCCAATGCCAACGAAAGTGTTCCGCAGATTTGCTCGTGCGCTTGTGTGGGTGTGTATTTGGGTGTGTGTGTGTGTGTGTGTGTGTGTGTGTGTGTGTGTGTGTGTGTGTGTGCGTCGATTTGATTTTAAGCCACCAAAAACAGACAACAGAAGGCAGACAAGAAGTGAAGGCCCAAAGCTCAACCGTCTATAATTCCTGGGTAAAAGCCCATAAATCCATGGGGCCGCTGCTTACATATGCGCCATTTCACACCGTTACCGTTAGGCACACTCGCACACACACCCGCTACACACACTCACAGAAACACACACACATTTACATAAGCCCCAACTATGGCCAGTTATCGGTGAAAATGGCATACGCCTTTCAACGAAATTGCTTTCCGCCTCTTTTTTCATCTTCCTTACTTCTTTTTTCACATCCTATATAAATATTAAATTTTACTATGGCTTAAAAATATTTTCCCTTTCACTGCTGTATTTCCGGCTTTGTTGTATCTGTTTCGCTTGCTAAAATGTTAAACACGATTTTACAGGTAGATTAAATTCCTTGTTTTCAAGCTTCAAAGGTGGTGAATTTGAATTTAAATTAAATATAATGTTAATTTATCTGAATTATTGGAACAGAAATGTTATGTATTACTGGATTTGATTATAGCTTAAAATTGATAATAAAAAAGAGCAGCTTAATAACCAAATTAAAAATAATTTAAATAGTGTTATTTTTGAGTTGCATCAGGGATTAAACAAAACTTTTTTCTCTTATCTACAAGCTAAATACATGTTTAAATTTAAACAGCTACTGCTCTTTAATCCTTTGTAGAAGTAATCTATTTTCTTGTTAGTCTTTCGTCCTTTTGGTCAGAGGATTAACTATAAATAACTATAATCACGTTGGCTAACACACACCCCAAAGGCCACGTTAGCAGTTTTGACAGTTTTCAATTTCGGTGGCCGCACAAATTAAAATCGCTTTGACAACAGAACCGCCGACAAAGGACCAAAGAACCAAAGAACCAAAGGACCAAGGATGGCCAGCTGAGACTGCCGACTAAAAAGGGGCAAGGGCCACGTATATTTGTCAAGTTTTGTGCTGTATGAAAGGGCGAAAAACTGCTGTTTGACATTGGCGATGGGTCCGAGGTCTTGGCCAAAGAATCTAAGGTTGAGCCGGGTTCAGAAGGTCACACAAAAGCGGAGTTCTCTTTTGCCTATTCGTGCGATTTGTTTGTTTATTTGTCGGCCTGTCTCTGTTTTCTGTCATTGTAGTAGTTTGGTCGCTGATTAGAATCGCACAAGCACAGTTACAGATGCAGATACAAATGGAGATACAAATACGGTTACATTCGCAGATACATGGCACAGTTACAGTTACAGATACAGATACAAAATGCCGTCTGGCTTGGAGGTGTGTGCGGCATAAAAGCGAAAACGAAATGGCAAAACACATAAATACATTTATACACAAGCATATATCTCGCTTTTATTGTTATTTAATATTTCTGGCGTTTTATGGAAACGTAGTTGTTCCTTTCTCACTTTTGTACATTTTTTTGCAGACCGCAATTGTAATATTTTCCTTCTTTTTGGCGAACAGCTGCCGTCTGAGTGTCTGGCAAAGCCATGCGAACATTTCGCGACATTATCTGGCACGCATGTGTCAACTGCCGACGACTCAGACACCCACACTCTTACTCCTTTTGGCAAGGACACTCACACACACACACTCAGACGCACACTGCAAAGAGGTACAATAATAAAAACCAATAAAAGTGACAAATAAAAAGATTTATGTGATTTATATGTCTGTTTGTGTGCAAGTGAGCAACTTATTTTACTCTACGTTTAACATGTATTTTTTGGAAATACCCTTTTAAGGATTATATTATTAAGTTGGGATTTTCGACAAAGGCCTTGGAAAAAGATTTCCATAGCCTATTGCAAATTTATGGCTATTTGGGAAATAAATGTGTATAATACAAAGAATTTAGTATTATATAAATAACAAACAAATACAGATACAGAAAGAATTCAAATCACTTTAGAGCTGTTAAGGTTTTAAATGCGTTGGCAGGGTATTCATCTTGTCGTCTGCTAAATACAAAAAAAAACGTTCCCTTTCGTCGAAATCTTTTTTTTCTTGGCCGCTGTCACGCTTTTTGCCTTCACTTCGTGACATAAGGACCTACAGATGGAATAGCAGAGTAAAGGTGGTCCAATAACAATTCGTTTCCCTTTCATTTACATATGAAATGTATAGGAAAACAAAAAACAACACATTTAATTGTCTGTGTGATTTATGCACATTATACAATATTTCGCCCACACAACGTCATGAAAGGCAGGAGTATATATTTTGGGAATTCCATTTAAAGAGTTCGCAAGGTTTAGAAGTGTGATCTACGATAGGAGACGAGCCTCCAGAAAAAACAAAAGAAAATTAAATGGAAAGTGTGGTGGCGGAATAAAACAAAGGCCGAAGTGGAAAAACAAAAACAATATGCAAATGCGATTATATGGCACACTCGAAAGGTGAGTGAGGTGAGGCGAATGGGTTGGGTAATAAGTTTTCTAGGCCAGGCAGGAAGAACTTGATTGGCTAAGAAAGCTGTCCAGAGAGTTGGCCACATCGGAACAGATAAGCCGAGCTCAACCGGAAGGAAGCTCCGAAGTAGGCCACACTCAACTAGATACAAAAATCAAGGCAAGATAACTTAAAAACTGTATTTTCAGACGAACTTTAAGGCACTCGAGGTGAGCAGAGTTCATGACCCCTAGCTTTGCTCCAACACTCGGCATCAATATCAATTTGCTCTCTCGTGTTACTGCGCTTCAACGAATTGTCATTAGGAAATTTGTTTATTTTTCATTTTCAGGGGGAAAGGAAATACAAACAAAAGGAAAATCGTCACAACGGAGACAAGAATGAAGACGCCTTCATCGATTTTCATTCTGTAAATGTAAAAGCTTTTCATTAAAGAAAACTATATAAACAAGGAAACCCGCCAAATAATTTACAATTTAGCTTAAGAAAAAGTTAAAAGGTAATTCTACTTTATGTCATTAAATTGCATGGTATCCTTTTACAATTTTAAGTTCACATATATTGTGAATATTTATTGCGACTGCAAACAGAATAACGATGTGTTTCCATATCGCTGCTTGTTTGCATTCCATATCTTATATATTTGGGTTTAATTTGTATTTTTCAATCTGATTTACATTGGATCTACACAGTTAAAAGCAAGCTATTATTTATTGTGCAGATTTATACAGTTACAATAAGGTATAATTAAATCAGTATTTATTCTCATTATAACATTTTTTATCGCCCACCCAGCAAGTGAAGCATTATATTTCAAAGTTACTAACGTCAACCAGTGATCAGTAGAAGACTCACCAACCAGAAGGCCCTTAAACAAACCATTAAGCATCAAGGCTTGTTTACTCGCGGAATTTACCAGAAATCGGCCAACGAAGGCTTTTAATGAGCCCCATTATTTTGCCGTAAAGTTCAAGCGACCGCAAGAACAAAGTGCACAAACAGCCGCAGAAGAAACAGGGCCAGCACTTAGACTTAGTTACGAAAACCTAATGAACGGAGGGCGATACAATTCTACATCCTTTATTTGTCTCAAGCTGTCGCTGTCATAAAATCAGAACCATGAAAAACGACAGTCCTGCGGGGAGGAGCCGCAAGGATAAAATATAGTCGTCTATATATATACACCAAGACCAAAAAACAAGTAAAAACACTTAAGACGAGAACAAATAAAAGCACAAACCAAATTAATTGCTCCACATGGCATGCGATATATATAGATATAGGATACGAGTAACATGCGATATTGATGATAATAAAAACCATAATGGTGTAGCCACAACACAGCCCAAGGATAAGACAAAGGGAAAATGAAGGGAAAATTCGATTGTCGCCTCCAGTTTTTTGTTGCCTCTGTCATAAACTCAACTTAATTTGAGACAAATGCGGCTAATGACGTCGACAACAGCAAATAAGTTCAATTGTGGCAGACGGTCTGTGTGGAAATGTCTTTTGGCTCAGACTGGCAAATGTCTGCTAAGAGATTTCTGACAACTTAACTCAAAGCCGACAAAGTAACTAGAGACATTCTTAAACCTGAAGAATAATTCCAAGTTGAGGTATATCATTTTGTTTGAAGGTTCTATCACCTCATGCCATTTTGTAAATGATAGATTTTCTTAAACTGGATACTCAAGTGATATGGACTTACATAAAGGTTTTCTGCGCTACCCTTAAATGTAAATGTTCGGAAATGACTCTCACGTAAAACGAGTAATATTCACATGCAACTTAGAAATAACTCATTGTTTGTCCCCCCGACAGGGTAAACAAAGTTGTATCTTGGCCAAACTTATGACTTCCATAACTTCTGCAAGCCTGTTGTGTCTCTCCAAGGAATGACTTCGGTTGTTGCCTCCCAGGCACATAAGTACAATAAACTTTCAACTTTTCCGCTAATTTCAGCAACAAATATAAGGGCTATACTCTGTGTGCTTTGCTCTGTGCTTAAATTAAGAGTGTTTAAGTTCTGAAAACAAGCCGAAATAAATTCATTTCTGTCGCTAGGCGTAGACAAACAAAAAACTGGCAGCAAACTTTATTTGCCAGCAGGAACACACAAATAATACAAAACAAATACAAACCGAAACAAAAACAAAAACAAAAACAGAGCTAAACAAAGGAAAAGTTGGGCGGGAAAATTTCCCATATGTTTGGAGGGACTAAAGCTTATGTTGGAAAAGCGATGAAAAAAGAAGCTGCTGTTCAGATTAAATTGAGTTGTTTGATTGGAAAAGGAAGTCGGAGGTGGACTTAATCTTTATGAGTTTTAAGTCGCAGATAAATTGAATACAGCAATAATGTAAATAAGTAATGAGCACCATTAGGCATACTAATTAGTCAAGAATGGGAAAAGTTCATTCATCAAACGCAAAGAAGCTGAAGCAAGAGTTAAATAATTTAGTGCTGTTACAATAATTACTTTTATAATAAAGATATGATATATTTGCATCATCTGCATTAATGTATAACATGGCTTGTATTTTATGAGTGATATTTTAAGTAAATTTTATGTCTATCCTTGTTTCTACATGAATTTTTTAATTTATGTAGAGTTGAGGTGCGAGTTCACATACAGATGTAAATTTTCGATGTGGTCAGAATCTCAAACATCTACATCCAAAGCCCGTACCTCACCCGGCATTCCCCTTCGAATACACTTCAAAATGTAGCTATGTATCTGGCATCTACAACACTATAAAGGAGCCAACAACTCGGTGCGATTTGGCCCCCACTTTCCCCATCAACTCCACTCGATGCCAGTCAAAGCGGTTCGGTTTTACACGTTTTCATAACTTTTTATGGATTCCGGCTGTCATGGCATTTGCTGCAGACCCCCACTCCCCTCTCCCCTTTTTATTGCTGCATGATTTTTTCTATATTTTATTTGTTTATTTTTTATTTGTATTTTATTTGTATAAAGTGCATTTATAACCATTTTATTATTTGTTTGCATTCATTCAAGTGCCAAACGTGTCGGTTCGGAGTTCATGGCAAAGGGCAAAGGGCGAAGGCGAAGGGCTTAGCACTCTCTGTTCGCAACGGTCAATTCTGTTGAATTATTTTGTTTAAATAATTGTTCGGCCAGAGCTTATGACTCGTTCGGCTTAGCACATCGAAAAATTGGTGACTTTATTACTGAATTCTCGAATGGAAAACAAACAATAACTGCAATCGATCAAAAACTTTATTTGGTGGACAAAGCAAATTGAATTGCATAGCATGGCATTGTAATTTATTAAGCTCATATTAGTTATTTGGCTACACTTTGAATTCATAAACCACCGTCTGATGCCTTTTTTATAAAGTGGCCAAAGCAAATATTTATATTCACAATTCTGTTGAATCATAACATTTAGTGTGAATAATAGTCGGCTTAATATTAAAAACCTTTGGGATCGTGATAAGTGAGAAGTTTTTGTATAAATTAATTGTGCGGTGCTCTAGATTACATGGTTATCATATTTACATCTGTCATTTTGGGCACATTTAAATAATAGTACGTACATAATTGCTTAATACTCAAGAAATTGATTTTACACTAATAGGCATTAAGCCTACAAGTAAATTGTATTCATTTTCTTAAATGAAGTATATACCTTAATAGAATTTTCTTCTTAAGTCAAAATCACGTTTTCGCCAACCAAATTTGCGTTAGGTCTTTCATACCAACAATCCAATTTGTCCGTAGCAACTGGGAGAAAGTACCACCGACCTGCCACGCCCACTTCTACGTTCTCACCAGAGAACTGCACGAGTGGCATTTTTTGTCACTCAAATCACACTCAATAAATTTGAGTGTCGGGTGCCACTCACACCGGTCATCGCGGGTACTTACAAACACCCGCTCAAAATATTCGGGTGTTGCTTCCCATATTATATTAACTATTATTTAACTATATTTAACATTTTCTTTTTGAAATGATAAAAAAAAAAAAAAACAAGCAGCCACAGAAGCCGCAGCCAAAAGTCAGAAAGTTAAGCGTACTCCCCCCTTTCCTCAAGCTCTTTTCACGTCAGAGCTGACAGCTGGTTGTAGCTCCTGGAAAATAGCTAGCTCAGGCACTTCCTCCAGTAGGTCGAAATCACATTATTGATATCCTCTGCTGCCACATAAAATCATTGCACCACTCACTCACAATTAGTATTTAAAAAAAAAACATCGAAAAAGTTGTTTGCTTATGTAGGACTTTTGAGAAGCGCAGAGAAGGGCACATATATTTTGGTATTATTTAGTATTTATAGCTTAGTATTATTTAGTATTTAGTATTATTTAGTACTTAGTATTATTTTGTATTATTTAGTATTTAGTACTTAGTATTATTTTGTATTATTTAGTATTTAGTACTTAGTATTATTTTGTATTATTTAGTATTTAGCTCTTAGTATTATTTTGTATTATTTAGTATTTAGTACTTAGTATTATTTTGTATTATTTAGTATTTAGTATTATCTTGATCGTTGCTTGTGCGTCACTCACCCTAAACTTTATTGCACAGCAGGCACCCGGGTTTTTTGTGCAAGTAACAAAACACACCCGGGTGGCAAAACACCTCTCTGGTTTTCACCTTCCAGCTGCCCATGGGCAGACACCAATCTCACTATCCAAATAAGTAGGCAACACTTTGCGCTGCTCAGCAAGGGAAGTCAGCCCACAAATGACTTCGGAATGACAGCAATTGCAGGAGAAACACGCGCGTTTTAAAATCATCCGCATTATCATCAGCATTATGGCAGTTATGCGGGCCTTTCAGCCCCCGACTCTGACTCTTGCCACGCCCACAAAGTCGCCGGCGGCGGCTGTTGCTGCCTGTCATTCATTAGACGACATAGAATGTACCAGAAATGTGCAAAGCAGGATGCCGTGGAGCGACAGAAAAGTATATGTACGGTATCTGGAGCAGCTAAGAACATCAAATCAAATTACATGGCGACGGTGGCAGGAACACGGTCGCTTAAAAATCTTCGCCATTTGCCAGGCAAGAGTTTCAAATGCTTTAGTGGAGCAGGGTAGAGATGGGAATGCCGAAAGTCGTGATATACAACTGTAACCGGAAGAATTCTTAACTCAGATGTGTCACTAAAAATATATATGAGCTCAAAATAATTATAAGAAAATATTAAATGCGTTAAAATATAAAAACAGAAGTTTAACACAAATTAAATATGTTGACAAATATATTATATGGTTAAAAGAAAAAAGAAGTCTCAATTGAATTTTTGAAAATATGCTTCTTGTATACTTGCGAAAGTTTTCATAAGGACCATCTCCAGCTGGCAACTCTTCTCCGAGTTCTTTGGCTGTCTATCTCGTCTGTGTCTGACTGTCTGAGGCGGAATTCAGCAATGTTCCTGCAGCTGCTTCATTTATTTAATTATTTCCGAGTGGGGATTCCCCATCTCCACACCCCCCTCGCACTGCCCCGCGCAGCAGGAGGCCTTCCTTCTTTTTGAAGCCATCTCGCTCACTATGTGCAATTTACTTTATTGTTATACTTCTGCTGGTGTGTTGTTCTGTTCAGTGTTTTTGCTGCTGTGCAAACATCTGATTGTTTACCGGAAATGGCTGAAATTAGTTTTCGACGACTATCGAGCCAAAGGCATAATTGTGTGAAATCACAGACGAGCACTTAGCCGGCACTGATTAATGTGCTTTCCCGCACCAACTCCGTGGCAGTGCTTTTATTTCTCACAGTGTAGCCATAAACACATGTGTGTATCCGTGTGCCGGCATTGAAAAGCCATAAAAACGAAAATACGCAGCTCAAACAATTTTTTCTAGCGCCGGACGGCCTGAGTTCCTTTTTATGAGGCATTGATTTTATGATTTTTAGCACCCAACGGTGTAAAACTTGACAGCCGTGTCCTGCCAAAAAGAAGGAGTAAAGAAGTGGGGAAGTAAGCCTTCACGCACTTAGAAGATGTGCTGGGATTTCCAAGGGATTCCGCCAGAGCTTAGGCATCAAAATGGTCGCTACAATGTCCTTTTCGGGGATTTTGGCTCCTTATGCTGATGAAAGGTCCTGACAGGTTCATACCACTGAATGTAAAGGTGAGGAGGCGTATGGAATTAAACAAATTAAGGCGACATGAATAAAGTACAAAGTGATTGCCATTTTAAGATCATTGAAAATTACATTTTTTTTTTAATATTTTTTAAGGCACATTTTAGGTGATTATATTTACGAGAGCTTTTAGAATGCTTGTCATTAAGGGCTTGATTTTAAAATATAATTTTTAAGAGAAAACAACTTAAGATGGCTTATTTCTACGAACCGAAGTTCCTACTCAAGTCGTTTGCTAGAGTTCCGATTTCCAGTTCATTTAACCACACGTCGAAGGAAGAGTTTGCTCCAATCTCAGCGGATCCACGCATCCCCACAACTGATACCCAGCTCCACCAGCGGCCTGAACTCCCACTACGCATCCTTGACAGGCAACCATTTGCTTAGCTCTTGGGCAAAGTCCCGAAACACATGCTCCCCGAGTTGCGCAACAACATAACATCATCCATCAAACTCGTTTTATATGGAAAACGAGGCGAACTACAAACAATTTTTATGGTAACTCAGGCCAGCGCCTTAACCCTTGGGCGCCTTGGTAGGGCTGTGTTTTAATGCCGCAACTTTAACACATAAATGGCTCAACTGCTGCAAGTATGTGCCTTTTCTCATACCTCTTGACTATATGGAGCACACCTCCCACTTCGATCCATTCCCCAAGCAAATGTCTAACTTTGGTAGCCTCTTGTTCAATGGCCATGTTTTGTTATTCACTTTCACCGACAACTGCAGAGCAATTTCGTACAGAGTTACTATTTTGCTTGCATTTTCCTTATAATTAATTAAAATATTTTTAAAAGTTGAAATGTTCATGGCTATTTTGCATATTGATCAAAAGTTATCATCGATTAGATTATCTCCCAATTTTTCGAATATTTAAAGAGTGAAAAACCAAATTCTCTCTTGAAGAATTTAATGCTCTGCAAATAAAATCCATCCCTGCCATTGCAGAAGGTGTCCTCTTAGCGAATCCCTACCTTACTTCCACAAACAACCTCTTATTTGTGCTTTTTTATTTGCCATTGAAGCGCGTCTGATGCGGAGTGAACGGGTTGAAGGACACATGTGTGGGTACGCGAGGCACGCACGAGAGATTTCTGAATTGCCAGCCCGTTCCGCATCCCTCGTACCCTCGTACCCGGGTTCCCGGCAGGAATCCTCAGCTCACATCGGTCCGGTGATTCATCACGAACTGCTTCCGGTTGGCACAGCGCAAATATTTTCATAATTCGCTAACTAAGCCAAAAGCCACAAAAACTGCATGCCACAGACCGTAGCAAACCAAACCCAACGAAACCAAAGCAAAGCAAACCGCACCGAACTGAACCGAAAATCAATAAGTTTGGCGTACGTGTTACGCTCTATTGCTCCGCGGGGGCGGGGATGTTGGCCAAAAGATATAGACGAGGAGATATGGTGCCACAGAACAGCAGAGCGGTACTCATAGCTCCGGGCGGCATTTTGTGCACAAACTTTTGCTTTCGCTATTTTACTTTTTTTTCTTTTTCTTTTTCTTTTGTTTTTGTTATTATTTTGGAACTGAGTGAGCTCAAGCTGTCGATAACTTCATCAATGTGAAGAGGCAAAAAAAAAGTATGCAACAAAGTTTTTCGCCTTTTTTTCTTGGTCAGAAGAAGAGGGGGCGGGGCAGCCACGTGTTGGCCATCGGAGAGTTGATAATACAACAAACTGCGGCATGCCACTTATTAATGGCAGGAGATCCAAAGACGCCTCTGCATCTCCGAGGGCTCATCGCATCATCATCGTGGCTCATCATAACAAAAGATTATCGAAGTAACTTTTCCAATAATAGGCTCAAATGAATATGATTTGCAGCGTGCTAACTTTTCGGCTCTCTAATATATGATTCCACCAATTCGATTAGCGTTTTAAGCCAGTTGAGGAGTTGACTTAAGCCCTGCCAGGCTGAATTTATAGCGGAGACAGGATTGAAAACAAAACAGATGTGTCAAAGTCTGCGCAGGATGGATTTTTTGCAAATTTGTATTTATGGGAAAAATACGACTAGACAATATTGGCTTAAGAATCGAAGAAAGAAAATTTAAAAAAAGCTAGCATATAAAATTATATATTTATTAAACACCACAAGGAGATGTTACTGTGTGCCTGAAGAATTACTAAAAATACTTGAGGAACACCAACGGTGACCTGTCCGTAATTGTAGTCAAAGCTGAAGCTCAAAACTATGATAAATCCTAAAATAACACCTCAAGCCCTGCTTCGCATTATTCGAGAAGATAAAGGAATGTCGGAAATTCCACTCGTTGTGACAGCAATCTGGATTTAAGCCTTGTTCACTCCGGTCACGCTAACAAGCCAAGTAAATAGAGGACCAAGGACCGAGGACCCGAAACCTCAGTACCAGTCTCATTAAGTGCCCCCCAGTCCTCAATAAACAAAATACAAAGCTCGACTCACTTTTCCCCCAAGATCCCTGGAGTAGGACACTGTCAACATTTCGTGCAGCATTCAAAATTGTCTGGCAGGAAATGAATTTACTTTTGGGGCAGGGACACCAGGAACAGGAAGCTCGCTGTCATAGTTGCTGCCATAATTATCTTGTTTACAAGGTGAAGGAGCCAACCATCCCCCCCCACAACTGGGGCACAAAAAACCAACAGCAAATTGTGACCGTTACCAGTGGCAGTCATTTGCTGGCTGGGCCTTAAAATTTATGACTGCACAACACATTGGGTATATTAATTTGAATATGATTGCCCCTGGGCGGCGATGGGGAAGTTCTCAGCCAGTTCATAATGTAAAGCAAACAGCCAAATACAGATATACGAGTATATGAGGGGCAGTGGGTGTGGAGCTCGGCATGTTAGTGTGTTCATAAAATATTTGTATTGCAGATTAGTAAAATGGACAATTCTGTTGCCCGCCGCCCATCATTAATTACAGTTTTCACTCTCGCTATGTGTATGTATGTGTATTCCTGGGAAGATAAGAAACTGGGTTTCATGGCTGGGCTTAGGCATCTTAAGGCTCGGTCCTGACATTTATTAATCGTGTTTGCCTGTCGTCTCGGTTCCTCGAAGGAATTCCTGGGCATGGAAATATGGCAAAAGGGGAGGTCATGTGGAAAATATATTTTAATTAAGTTAAGAAAACCATATAGCTTGAAAAATGTTCTATTGACAATTAATCAGCGATAAAATCAATGTAGCATCAAGTTAGTAAAAATAAAATGCAAGTTTACGTTTCTTCATTATTATGGTGTAATCTAAAAAGCATAAAACATGTCAACGTGTATGGACAGTTCAACAACCCACTGCTACAAACTGCAACTTGGACCCAAAAGAGACATAAAGCCATTTGTGTCTTCATCTGTGTGTCCCAATCAATTTGCAGCAAAGTGAACCCGAACAGAGTCAACAATCATTTTGCAAAGATGTCTGGGTTCTTTGCCCGATTCCCGGGCACATTTGTCATTTGAATTAACCGAAAAACTCAGGACGCTTTCACTGCTCCCCGAACAAATTTATCATCGCCTAGTTTCAGGCACTCGATGCTTTTTCCCACCGCTTTTCGTCAAAAACTAAGCCGGTCTGGCACACGTCAAGTGGATGGGTGGGAAATAGGAGACGGTTCGGAAAATGGGATAAATGAGAACCCTTCTGTGAGTTCATTAGCCCTCAAATGGGTTGAAATAAGGCGACGGGGGAAAAAAGACTGCTGAGAGCAACTGCAAAGAAAATACAAATTAATAGCAAATTAATGAAATGTCGGCGGTCCCGAGCAGGAGGAGCAGCAGGAGGAGCAGCAGGAGGAGCAGCAGGAGGAGAACATCATGGCGAGTGGATAAAGTTGGGGCTAAGAATCAGCCAACCCGAAAAACGGTGCACAGCGCAAGAACTGGAAAATGTGTCAAGCCAATGTCCGCTGACTCTTCACGTTCACTTACCAAGTGCACTGAAAAAAATCACTCCATTAACAGCTGCTTTCAAAGATTCAATATGAATAGTTTTGTAGAAAAGTTTCTTTACATAGAAATGTCACAAGAACAGCGCCAGAAAAAAGCATTAACTTTTACACATACTTCCCGGGATTTTTTCCAGTGCACCACGACCACGATCTACTGCCAGAATTTGCAGTAATTAAACAATTTCTGCAACCCTCCAGGGCGAACGTGAGGTAAAAGGGGAGGGGGTGCCTCGGCAGCTCGTTCATTACGGCAATTTTTCAGCTCAAGAGTTGCATTTTGTTTGCGCTAATATCCGGTAGGGGCTCCATGCCGCCCAAAAGCCCCCTCGACGGTATTCCTAAGCTTCCCCCACTTTTACGACGCTCTCAAATGTTATGAGTGCCAGCAAATTAGCTGAAATTACCGCCGCAAAAGGGGGCAGAATGGCAAAATGACGCTCTTAATTGTTAAAGCGAATTGCATTGCCTTTTTCCTCCACTTAAAGATAAGGAGCAAGCTGAAGCGGAGCCATCAGCAGCTCACCTTGATCCTTAAAGGCGCACAGCTCACGAACTCAAACAAATTGGGCGCCCGTCATTTCGTGACACCAAAACCTGCCACATTAATTTTCCCCCAGCAAATGTAGGCCAAGACAAAGAGGACTCGGCATCTGAGAAAGGAGAGAGATTGAATTAGACAGGATACAAGGCAAACGAATGCGGCCAGCGCCTAAGCAAAGACGCCAACTATTTAGCTTGGCCAAAAAAGGACATCTCTTTTCAAGGATAATAGAAATCAAACAAGCCAAACAAAATGGGAGCATCCCAAGCTCAGACTGACCACGTACTGAGAAGCAGGAGAGATGGATGCTCCACACATGTGGAAAAAAAGAACTTATGCAATCCCCTTATCTGCCCCAAAAAGTGACCTTGAAGAGGCAATCTTAAAGATTGCCGAATTAAGGATGTGTCATTTGTGTCTTTGCTCTTGAGTAAAGTACTAAAATGAATAGAGTCCCGAAATCAAAATCTGAATATTTTTGGCGTATAGTTAGAAGTTTAAAAATGCATCCTTTTATCTCTTACAACGAATCTAGTATACCCTTTTACTATTCGAATAACGGGTGAACAGCAATAACAACAGCAAATGGAATTTAATTCACAAAAAAAATTACGCCTAATTTGGTTCTTTAAAAAGTTCCTTGACGAACAGAAAAATGTCTGATGCTGATAAGTTTATATTCATTGCATATTGTATGAATACTACACCCAATGGAACGTCTGACAACGTAATTCCCGACTCCTCGAGATATTTTCTTATTGAAAAAACCACCCCCACGCCCACCTGTCTTCGCCATTCTTGACAAACTTTTTCACCTGCCTCAATCCTTTTCCCTGTAATTGAATGCCATTAGATATGGCGTATGGCCCCCGTGGATATATGCGGGTATTTCACTCGGAAATGTCCCCAGCTGGGCGGGGCCATCACTCACTCACTCATTCACTCAGCGGCAATGCGATTACATAAATGTCACATGGACCGTGGGTCATAATCAGGTGTAGCTGGCAATGAACCGTTACGCAGAGGAAAAGCCAAGCCATGGAAAAATAATGCGGAGTTGGAAATAGGGGGAGTGAGGGAGCGAAAAGAAAGCAAACAAAATGCCCGATAAAAATGCGCTGGCCATCAATCAAAAGGAACATTCCAATGGGCCACGAATGCCGAAAAAGTGCTGGGGAAGCGGAAACGGAAACGGAAGCATAACGAGCCCGTGTACAAAGAATGTTTTAGGTAAGCCAAACAATGGCCGAAAAAGGAAATGCCTTTGGTAAACGTTTAGCATGTGTGCTTGGCTGTGCTGGTGACAATAAACAAACTGGCCAACAAATAGACGGCCTACAACTTTGTTTACACAAACACTTGGGCAGAATGTCGGCCACATTGCGTATACGCCACCGACAACAGAAACAACCGCACAGAGCAGGCCTAACCTCAGCCCCATGGGCGGGGCTCGAGGGGGGCCTGGTTGCTGTTGTTGCTTGAGTATTTACGGCCTTGGTGGTAAAATGAAACACCCTTCAGGCAGTCGGGCAGCATCCACCTACAAACAAGCAACAACAACTCAACGCAGGCCACGTAACGCGGCACGAATCAGAGGCACAGGTTACGCGGGGGGACTGATCAGTTTTAAAACTATTTGAGATTACTAAATAAATAATGTATGGCTTTTATAAAAGACAACAAAGCAAGCTAAAATATTTACATAAAAAAAAAAAATATTAATGTAGGTGCGTACTAAGAATTAACAGCCCGTCTAAGCCTATCCCTTTGGATTCACTCACGAAGAACTTCTGGAACCACGCGTGTCATATGCAAATGTGGCTTACTTACGCCTCACACGCACACTTATGCACGGACAATTGCTGGCAGCCATGAACCATGAGCTCCATGAGCTCCATGAGTTTCCCGAGCCCTCCGGCAGCCATCGTATCGCATGTGTGACAACTCAACTCAAAGGAATTTATAATATGCAGCTAATTTATCATTCCCTTTTGCCGCAGCGGCGGGGAAAGGTAGAAAGTAGTGGGAACTATAGCGAGCATCTAGATTTTCCATGCCAGATGAATGAAAAGCAACCGTAAACAATGCACATTAAGGAAACTCAACAGTAAAGTGCTGATAATTTGTGGCCGAGCCACGGACAAGTCGAGTTATCGCACATCCACTTTTAGTGCCCGTGGATGATTCGCTCTGGTTTTTTCGCTCGAGTTTTTGTGGCTCGTTTTGTGGCAAACTATTATTCTGACTGCTGCTGGTGTTGGCCAGCTTCATAAAAGAGGCAAACTGGAAAATTGCGAAACTAAAACCAATAGAACTCAAAAACTCATTAAAAGAGTACAGCGAGCGGGTGCAAAAATGTGTCGCTTGTATTTTGCTATATGCTATATGCTATATGCTGTTGCTTGTGCGCAAAAAATGTTCGCTCGCAAATAAAGGAATTTCCAACAAAAGTGCTATGGCAACAAGAATATGGGATATGAGAACAAAAATGCAGCACACCGCAAAAATACAATAACTCATTCAAAACCCAATTTGTTTCCGGCCTGTTTCCCCAACGAATTAATTATGATATCAGCATAACAATTTGCATAACCTCAAAACGAAAGCCAGACATGCACACCACGCCCATCCGAACTCGAATACCATACAATGGGCTGCGTTGGTCTGGGGGATTCGGATCAGCACTGCAGGATGGAAAGCGGGAAAGGGAAAGGGGAAATGGGAAAAGGGAAAGGGGAGACTCGCAAATGAAATAAAGCTCGTTTTCCCAAATGCCATATCAGCTCGGCAGATGTATAGGCAAAGATACAATACACGTATAACGACGAGGCCCAGCAAACAGCCCCAATCTCCACCAGTTCCGCATCACACAATCTACAAACATTCAGCAAATAGTTGATTGGGATACCCTTAAACTGGTGTATGGCATTTATAAAAACAAAAATAATAGAAAACATTCCTTTCACATTTCTAAATTTTTAACTGCCTTAGTAGATGCTGTCGTACAGCATCAGATCTTTAACAAAAATGGCATAACACTAGCTTAAAATGTGGAGTTTGTCCAGAGAATTTACGAACAAAAGAACAATTAAAAAAAAGCTATAAAATAATAGAGTGTATTTCCCATTTAAGTATCCTCTGTTATCTGCATTTCTTCCTCGTTGTCAATACCATCAATTCACTGGATTTTTTACACCCAGTCTCAATGCGGCAGTGTGTCTCTCTTGGTCTGATGAAATTGCATAATCGCTTCCAGTTGTTGCACAATTATTGAAATGTCTGTTGTGCGTGTGTGTGTGTGACCCTTTGGGCGAGGGCGAAACGGGAGGTACCCCAAATTGGGGGCGATGGAACCGCAGAAAAGGGACGAATTCAAGAAGGGGACGTGGGAAAACCTACAAGGGGTTGGGATACCCAACGAGGCGGAAAATTCAGTGGACGAGTCATGCAAACGCAAACAAAATGCCATTTTTCGGTGTGCCAGGAAAAGCAGTAAGAGTGGTTGCTAACTAGCAATGTTGTCGGGAAATCAAAAATGTATAAGTGCCACGCCACTTAATTGTTAGGAACTTGCCCCCAAGGAGAAAAACTAATTTGGCACATTACATTTCGCCAGCCATCATTGATATCATTGAAAAAGTGAGCGGCCTGAAGCGATGGCAGCAACATGAACGGAGTCCAGGAATGCAATGAAATATGGAATAAACTATTATTCAGCATGTCGAAGAGCTGGAAAAACTGAAAATCTTATTTCACAGACAAGAAAATAAAGGGAAAACGACAGCTAGCATTGACAAGCCAAAGACAGAGCCCAATGAAGCGGGGGAGTAGGGAACTTGGCACAAAAAGGCAAAACCTGTCAGTTTCAGTTAGCCAGCCATTCAAGAGTCCCAGCCAGACAGAATATCAGAGGAGCAGGCATCGCAACGGGGAAAAATCGAAGGCAACTCGGTGTGCAACCGCTCCGGGAAGAACTGTGCGACCGCTTTCACATGCAACTTCCGTTTCCGATTTGCCTTTGTGCATTTTTTCCTTGGCTCGAGATGTGTTCAGCACTGTGGGAAATCAGTGGTAAGCAGCAAAGGATAGAGCATTTAAATTGAGATATTCAAGACATTTTTTATGTATTTAACATCTTTAAAATGAATAATGTGGAAGTAACCAGGTCGGAGTTTACGCTCTTTTAAATATGGATACTTTAACAGCTTAAACGTTAGCTTCTTAAGCAGCATGTGATCCAATTAATCCAATCCATCCTTTGAGTTTCTGTGAGTGCAACGTTTAGCCCCTGGACCAGTGGCGTGGTAATGCTGCTTGGCCTGTTAGTGACACGGCCGTTGATTGGTACAACTAGAGGCGACGGTTGCCAGATGTGGCACGGGTGTCGGTTCCCATCGGGGTTACCTTCAATGGACTTGAGCACCGGAGGAGCACAAAGCCAGCTCCTCTCGCTTGCGGATCTGCCAATGCTGTTGCTGTTGCTGTTGTCGGGTTAACCAGGATGAGGTGTGCCCCTTTTGTGTGTGGCGTTCTACACATGTTCCAATGCCAAATTCATGTTCAGTTACTTTAAGGATGACGCCCTACTGCAATTTGGGTGTTACGGCAACTACTACTAATTTAATGCACTGGGGCTAAGAATTTCCTTGAGGTTTGGTTAATTTGAAGGCATTTTTAGACTAGCACAAATCTGTTGCAAAGTGTAATGTCGCCACTACATGTTCACCCTTCAACGAGGCAGCAAGATTTCCTTTCTGCCATTTTCCGCTCCCACCAGAAGTACTCTCTACTCGACTTTATGCTTCTCTTTGCCATCCCACAAGTTTCACTTTGACAGAGGAACTTCTTACTTTCCCTAATACCAATTAGCGCTTTGCCCTCGCTTTTCCCTCCGGTGAGCACTCCGCACCGTCAGCAGAGAAAATTTATTCAATTATCTCTAGCCGAATGTCGGAGGAGTTGCATTGTGTCGCATCAAATAAAAGTCGCCTGCACTTTTATACAAATTAGTTTTGCCCACAGCAGCAACACGAAAACTACAACAGAAGTGTCAGAGTCGCGACCAAGTAAAAAATAAAAGCAGCTACAAAAGCTAAACAACACCATCAACTTAATAAATCCCACACTGCCATGGAGTCGACTGGATGGCTGATTATACAGGTAAGCCCAAGCAAACTCTGAAAGAAATATAAAATAATATTTTGGTTAGACTCTACTGGCAAACAAATACGCTGTTATTCCATTTATTTATGCCTTTCAGCTGGAATTTAATTACATATGAGTAGTATCTTGTTGTAATTATGTATAAATCTTTATTTTATACTTCTTCTTTTATTTAAAAATATTTATCAAATGCTTACAAAATTCTATATACTTGTTTTTATCCAAAACTATTAATTAAATGGTTACAACATTTAGATTTCCACCTGTAAGTGCGTAATGCTAAACAAAATTCATTAACAGAAAGAATTTTTCATTACCCTTTCCAGGTAAAGTAACAGATACGCAGCCACATAAAAAGGGAGAGAAAGCAAAAGGTTGCAAAGCTGTCTACCTTCACCCACTTCCTATTAGCAACTTACAACAAAGTCCTTGTTTTCTTTTCTTTTAAGCGCTAACCACCATAAAAATGTAAAATTTCGAAAAAATCCAAGGGTGTGTAACTTGCAAGTGAACTAAGTAAATCTGCGACTTCGATTCACTTTGATTATCCGACAATATCGCGTTTTCATAAGGATTGTGGCCTGCACAACGGAAGGCGCCAGTCAGCAATTCTAAGTTGGAAATTTTTAATTAAATTTATATTTCTCTCAGAGTGGCCAGAACTTTGATGACGTGAAACATAAACACAAAGCCGAAAATAGAAACGCGGATAGGAAACCATCTCGAAAAGAAAGCGCCAAGAAATAAAACACCAAGTGGAAACGAACAAAATAAAGGCTTGGTCGCAAAAGTTGTGACGAGTTCGCCGAGGAAACGGAATGCCAAAGTTTATCAAAGCATCGCCAACAAACTAAGCCCAAGTCAACAATTGGGGTCAATAATATATAGATAATAAAAAAATGTGTAATGTGGAGTCTAAGTCTATGCACTTTCATTCTTCATATCCAATAATAGGAAGTAAACATATAAAAACCTCCTAAAAATTTAATTAAACTAAATGTTGAGCTGTGGATACATTATCAGTACATCCATCGTCCGTCTGCATTTACAGATGGAGTAGAAGTAGCAGTGAAAGTCACTGGTGGATTGAGGACCTCCCGGATGTCGACGGGAGATTGGGGCACAAATGAGCAGTTGCACCACAGCAGCCAGAATACAGCTAGGAAATGCACAAAAACTTAACCTAATGAACATTAAGATAATGCAACAACATCGGCATCAGCCTTGTAAGGAGCCACCAGTCCCAGTCCCAGTCCAGTTCAGGTTCCCTCCTTTCGACTTCGTATTTCTGCATTCGAGCTTAGCCGCAAAACTTTTGCTTGCAACTAGCTTCAGAAGGACAACAAACTTAGCACAGTGTGTCTCCATTGATTATACTTAAGTATAATTTTTTTAAGTTTACTGATCAATTTATTAAGCTACTACTATAACAATATATAAACCATTTTGTAAAGTCTCATAATCAATATATTCATAAATATTTAATTACCTTTAACTACAATTTTAAGAAATAAGTTGAAACTATGGAGCACCCACTATAATTTATTATTGTAAATGTGAAAATCTAATGATTTAGTATAACATTCAAATACCCATACAATTTTAAATTCCGATTCCACTGTAAAATGCCGGGGCGAAATGCATTGGCCAAAAAGTGGAAAGGAAACTTGCGTTTGCCATTTGCCAGTTTGCATTCAGCATAAAGTTTTTAGCTTATGTTGTGATTTTTATGACCCAAGAACGCAGGGCATCGAGGGCCCAGGAAGTGAAGAAGTGGCCGGCAAATGAAGATAAGTTTTATGTGGCGCGGAAATTAAGAACTTTGTTTATAGCTCGGGCCAATGTATGTCCGTTTGCTGATGAACCAAGCAACATATGGAAGGACGAGGACGAGGAGCAGGACGAGGACAAAGTTGAGGATGAGAATGGACTAAGTGAATCGATCGAGTAGACAAATTACTTGCGTCTCGGTGCTAACGACCTAAGACCCCCCTCTACGTGGCACCATTTGAAATGTGTTATTAAATGTATTAAGAATTCATTAGCTCGAGGGCCTAACAACTCAAGTTTCTAAAAGGCAGTGTCAATGGCGGATGCTTAAATATGCATTAATTTTATGCAGATGGCATTAACTTTTGACAAATGGACTTTCTAGAGTGAGGCCAAACTAATGCTGGAAACGCCCTGGATTTTCCATAAAGCCATCAACAAAGGCTCAATATTACTTGAGTTTCTTGATTGAAACAAAGGCGGCAGGGAATTAAACAAACACAAGGGCATAGTAGGTAGGCTGCTCGACCTTAAGATACCCGTTACGCAGTTAAAACCAACTTATGTCTCTTGTAATATCGATAAATAAATTTGTGGACGATTTACCTATTTTCTATGAATTGCCTACACCCAGCGTATAAGTAAAGACTAACTGGTTTATTTAAATCTAAATTAAAGTAATTTGCATATTGCTACTTCGCAAACTAATATGCCTTTTAATGACTACATACATATAACTTTCACTCATACAACTCTTGAAAGCTTTCCTCTCATAGAGAAAAAACCAACTAATTAAGTTACAATTGCAGCCAAGGGAGCTCAAAGAAAGAGTAGAAGGAAGGGTATGGAGGGAGCTGGAGGGAATCCCAGCAAATGACAAGGACAAAACACAACTTAAACCATATAAATGTCGTCAGGCAGCTTTCAGCAATTAATTATCCGCAAAGTTTTCAATTACAAGCCAATTACGCCCTGCCACCATCCATTGCAAAAACACACGCGCATTCAGGGAACAGTGGGATACTTTAATAGCGACTCACTACACTCCTAACAATGGGAAATATACTCGTATTGGCTTATTGAATATGGCTTTTCCGCTTGATAAAAGTTCAAATAAAATTCGATTTCAGCCCCTGAATAGTTTAACGGAGCATTGAATATTACATAAAATACTCTTTAATGCTACTCACATTTATGATTTAAAACTTCTATATATTACACAGATTTAGTTTTAGAGTCAACTATTGAAACTATTGCATGATCATCATCTCCACCAGTATTTACTGTACCGCCACTTTCACGTGCAGCAGCGTTGAATGACATTTTATTGAGCATCTGCGACATGGGTTCCTGCTCCTCTTGCCAGTCGTGGATTCCAGTGGCCACCCCGGAAAATCCATCCTGGCCCCTTTCGGTCCATCAGTTTACCTTTTTGATGGAGTTGTCAACTGTCAGGCAGAACGAATCGTTGTGCCGATGACACGTTTTGCCAGCGCATCATGAAACCTTGATGACGCCAAAATGAATGCGTCCTGCCATAACGGAAATGGAACAAAAACCGACCCGAGTGGGCGGAAACGGAAGTGTGGGTGCGAGTAGAAACATTCGCAAATGGCTGACAAATATGACGCCGCAACAACAATGGCAACTGTTTTTGTTCATATTTGCAGACAGACACTAGTACAGGTGTAGGTGGGCGGACACCGGGGGGGAAACGGCGACAAGTGCAAAAGGATATTGGTTTTTGGGGAAAAGCGGTTTATTGACATTTGCAATGCGTGCATAGCACTTAATTAAGGTGTAATTTTCAATATTGAACGCGCGTTAGGCAAAGCAAAGTTTTTGAAAGGGATGCAAAGCAAACAAAGAATGTTCAATACCGCCATGGTTGCTAGCAATATGGGAGGAGACCTGTTCTTGTTTGTTAAAGGAGGTATTATGTTTACTGCTTACCTATGCCCATGTAAATCCTATATATAGACATGATTTTTAAGGAAGTCTAGACGTTGATCCACTCGATCAGGTCCTTGTCAAGGGTGAAATCTATTCAATCACCCAAAGCTGTCGGCCTAGATTTCCCATTCATAATTTCCACTTGTCATGTCCCGTTCCACGAAATCGTTTAGCGCAAAAAGTGGAGCAATGACTGTTCGTTGTTAGACGCCGTTGAACTCGACGAAGAGAAAAGCCAAAGGACCTGTAGTTATTAACTGCCTGTCCCGACAAAATAATAGCCCTAAATAAATCGTCAAATTGATTTCACTTATGTCACACACACAAGGCTACCCGAATCAAGAGCTCAATGGTGTGGTAAATTATTCACATCTAATTGACAAATTCTTGGCGGGGCTAAATTATTTCCAGTACAATTAAGCGAAAAACTTACTACTTATCTGACCTCCGATTGTTTTCATGCTCGGCTTTTTATTTGGGGGAAAGTTCAGTGCCTGAGTAAAAACTATTTTCAGCGCTTTTCATTATTTATGGAACACAAGCAAACCAAACACATGTCAGCCCGAAAGCCACGCAAAGCTAAAGCCCCAGTTGCAATTAAGTTCTTTCGACTTACATATAAAGAACATATAGCACGAAAAAACTGTTTGCTTGTAGGACTTCCGAAATGGGTTTATTGTTGTATTACTCACTCAATTACAGACCCACAATCTGTATTTCACAAAATTATAAATTCAAAGGGGAAACATTTTTATGTACTCTAAACAAGCAGAAAGTATTTTGAATAAGACAAATAATGTATGTAAAAAGGTAATGTATTATTGTGTTTCTCTCAGTGGAAGAAGAACGCAGTGCAACCAAATGGGAATCCAGACGTGTCGGATGGAAGTCCTTTGAGTTGAGCTGGTCCTGGCCAATAAACTTGGATCCTGCCTCAGCACATTTTGATTTAACTAAAATTAAAATCAGCTGCTTTCCCACCCCCCAACCGCCCAACGTCCCGCCATCGAGCACTTTCCCTCCGGCTGTCACTTAGTGCATGTCCTTGTGGACTAAGTGACCGTTTCCCACACATGCCAGTTCATATTATCCGGGCGCATTTATCTCGCATTGCCAATTGGATTTGTAATGTGACTAAAGCCAGACAAAACGACAGGATAACAAAGCAATGGCAATGGTCATTGAAAAGGACAATTGTGTGTGCGAGTCGCGCATTTCGAAGCTGACGAACTGCTGACCTGAAGATGGGGTACAGTTGTGTTTGTGGGGGAATCGGGGCTTAGTAGGTCGGGGATTATCCAAAGCTCTTTCAATATGTCGCAGGAAAAAGGACTTGACCTTTTCGGTGGCCCGGTATTGAATGTATGCGCAGTTTGGTTGCTGGATTTCAGGGATTTTCAAAGATAGAACATGTAAAGTGTTTAACGTTAGTAAATATATACCTATTTATTGAAAATAATTCATATACGCTTGCTATATTTTGTTGATTTGTAAATTGGCATTTTCTATCTACATTAAATGGCTTTCTCCCAGTTCTGGCCACAACTTGCATACATATGCAGCACCACAGGCACATTCGCTCAAGCGCACAGCTGAAGGGGTTCAGTATATATCAATGCCTCAGATCCGAACTAGTGCACATCATTACCATTACCGTTCCCAGACTGAATGCACTAACCCAGGACTCGCAGGCCGACCCCTACCAAATCCGAATTCGAAAACCCAGAGTTTAATGCGCCGATGGTGAAGGTGATGCCGACACTTCCGTTTCTCCAGTTGTGGCAAGGACAATTGAGGAGCGCACACACATGGATTGGCGAAACTGGGCACATGGCGGGTTATTGGCCAAATTTGGCTATGTCGAAAAGATCACATGGTACCTGCCACGTTGGTATGTAAAAACAGTATAGTTATCTTCTTGTTAACTCAAATCGATAAGCAGAGAAACTTTATTTAGAATTTTTCACACATACAGCTTGGAAATTCAAATTCATAGGCGACAACTAAAATGCATAAACAGATTTTAAACAAACTCCTATTGAACAGCACTAGTCAGAGTTGCGGTGCACTCAGCTTTATTGTCCGCCTGCCCGACTCACGGACGGACAAAAGGACGGAAGGACAGACGGACAGACGGAGGAATTGCTAAACTGACGCACTGACATCGACGAACCGCACCCAAAGTGCTTGGCCCGGCAAGTGCATAGATAACAAACGAGTGCAAGGATAACGAGGCTACACGGCAAGGACTACGTTTACAAGCACAGCTACAGCTGCTACTACAACTGCGTCTGTGGCAACGGAAATAACGCGAAAAATGGTGCAACAGCAAGAGCGTGGAGGGGAGGGGAGACAGTGAAATATTGAAATACAATTGGTTTAGGATAAGATCACACACAGCCCCATATCTCTTCCTCCCTCCACGAGGACCAGCAGGGCGGCACTTAAAGACGGCGCCAAAGGATGTGGCATAAGTGGTTTTCAGTTGCCCAGCATTTTGCTTTCAGTCCAGCCAGTTGATTTAAATGGGCTACATCAAATATTGAAAAAGCGATTAGCTGTGCAAAACTTGAAACACGCTCAGCGAAATGAATGGCGTTTGCCAGCGGGTAAAGATCACTTGAACTTGACACTCTTAAATATTTGTAATGGGAATTTTATAATTAAAAAAATGATTTATATGATTTTTATTATATTTTTCTTAAATTTAAGCTTGTGAGTTTTTTCCAGTCCAGCTTCCACAGTACGAGACTATCCAGTCGTCAAGTAACCCGCTTCGAAGTACTTTGCTCGCGACCTCTAAGGTAGTTAAATTGCGCGTCAGTGTCAGCGGCAGAATTGAAATCCTTTTCCTCTGCAGGCACTCTGAGTGTCCTTAGCTCCCAGCTCCCCGCACCCCCGCTACTTCACCGCTCATACTCGTACTTGGTCCTGCGTCAATCACGAACCGCTTTTCCCCATTGAGTGGGACACGTTTTCATGGAACTTTTCCAGCTGCGCCGAAAACTTGGCCACAAACAAGGCGACACATGACACGTACTCGACTTGACTCCACTCCACTCGAAAGCAAAAGCATCGCCTCGACCAGGTCCTTTTCCACCCAGTTTTCGGTGGCGGGGATTAGTTCTAGTTTTTGTCAGTGTTTTAAAGTTTAAAGCTCTTTTGCGGCATATTTGCATATTAAGTGGCATGCGTTGGAAGTTCCAACAGCAGCCTGCTGTTGTTAGTTTCGCCTAGGCTTATGCCATCGCCAATCTCGAGAGAAAGGTAACCGCTTTCCGAACCAAGTTGAGGATCTCAAAAATCACTGCTGTCAGTGGGGGTTTTTCCGTTTAAACGCTTTCCGGCTCTGGCTCTGGCACACATTGCCACATTGCAAGGACGTGCGGCTAAGTCTGTTAAGCTGGTAAGTCAAACTAGCATGGATTGATGAAAACATTTGGTAGCTTGTCAAAGATTTGTTTGGGATTTACACATTTACAATACATTTGGAGGAACTACAGTCACTTGACTTATAATACTTAGTTGGGCCCATATGACACGGCACAATCTGAGTTGAAAAAGCATTAAAGCTGATCAGTCTAATGGAAATCAAAGTACAGGCTACATAGAACTGATAAATATTAAAAACATAATGTAATAATTATAAATACCACAACTATGGTAAATACAGTCGTGGAGTAAAGGGGGTAAGCGGTCCTTCCTTGTCAAGATTTTCGGAACAATAAATACAGATTTAGGAAATGTTCGTGTTCGTGATATAGGTTGATATAGCAATGGGGTCTCCAATTGCATAAAGTCTTCAACACGCCTATCGTCATATGGGTCTAGCATTTATCACTTGTCAGCTGATAAAAAAAAGTGCGCAAAAGGGCGATCAAAGTTTCTTCCCTAAACACCCTTGATGAATCGCTCCAGTTGGAGGCTGGCGGTCTTGATCACAGCCTCCGCCGGAGTGGAGCACCCGTTGACCACGCCCTCGACACAAGCCCGTATTGTGATCCGGTAGTGGGTTTCCGGTTCCAACTGGGAGAGGCAGTAGAAGTGCTGGTTGCCCTTCAGTTCGTAGCCACTCAAGGGCTCCTCAACGACGCATTTTTCCTCCACTTGCTGGACCACGGAGGCGTGGAGATCCTGGCATTTGGGCAAGGCATGTCGGATATGGTACTTGTTCTGGTCCAGGTCCTGGAGATCCCGTTGTTTCTGTTCGGTAGTCAGGCGGTAATTCTCATAGTTAATTGCGGCTTCCCTCTCCTTATCCAAGGTTGCATTTGTGGGCGCCGGAGTGGTTGTGGGCGGTCTGGTGGGCGCTTCAGTCTTCTTCCTGGTCAGCAGATGCTCATAGTCGATCACTTTCTCGAACTCCTTTCTGCGATAGTCGTGATAGCGCCTGTAGAGGGTCGCACAAGTATATGAATATTTCAATACTCCAATTTCAAATAAAACTATACTCACGAAACATAAATGAGATTGGGCAACGCATCCTCGTAGGTGATTTGCTCTTTGTTGTAGTAATCCTCGTCATCCGGCTGAGGACCTGAATAGTAGGGCAGTAAACCAACGCACTCACAATCGCTGTCTTTAGCAATTTCGAGCTCTACATTCGCATAATTTTTGTCCTTTACCTCCTTGGTAACATTGTGCTTTTCGGCGGTCACAAAATAATTTTTAATGACGCCATTCGGACGACTCGGTGGCCACCAGTGCAGGAGCTGGAAAGGAGCAAGCATTTTAGGCTGAAAAATATATT
This sequence comes from Drosophila santomea, assembly GCF_016746245.2. NCBI lineage: Eukaryota > Metazoa > Arthropoda > Insecta > Diptera > Drosophilidae > Drosophila > Drosophila santomea. Next base: position 15,699,429 of record NC_053019.2, read on the forward strand.
TTTTTAAGTACTCACAATCTGGGAACTGACTTCCGAGCTGCCATATATTCGGAGAACAGGACTCGGCCTGTCGGGCAGCGTCTGGAAGTAAGCGATTTTCGAGTAGGCGTCTATCTGAATATGATATTCGGTTCTGGTGAGGGTCTTCACAAAGTATGCATACTGCGTGTAGGGCTTCAGACCGCTTATCACATGGCGTCGACTCTGGTTGGGCACAACGTCCATCAGCCAGCTGCCAAATTATAAACAGAAACACTATAGGTAAACTTCGTTGGGGCGATGAGTCCACACCCACTTGTCATGACCGCAACCATGCCGACCATCGTACATAGTCACGTTTTGCACCGGGGCTTCCTTGTAGTGATACGAATATCCTATTAGAGTTTCCATGCCATCCCAGTCCATGTAGTCCATGATGATGCGCACCGCAGTGGAATTAACGTCCTCCACTTTGGGATTTAGCGAGCGCACCGCCTCGCCACAAATCACGCGCTCGCCGTTCGAATTGGGTGATACATCTGCGACCGATATATTCTCGCCGCTTTTTAGGGATCCCTGTAGCTGCTGGATTTTGTCGTAGCACAGGCGGGGATTGAGGTGAAAGAAGAGCCTGCCGCGCTGAATGATCACCAGGTGATTGGGTGGCCAGATGTGCTCCAAATGGTAGTTGTTCACCACGTACAGGGCGTACCTAGAAGTGGCAGAAATAATATTATAAACCTTTAAATGCAATTCTTGCCTCATAAACTTACTTGTTTTCCACCAGCTTATCGCCTCGAATGGCATCTAGATTCTGCAGAAATGTGAGCGCCATCAGCTGTGCAGAGTGTATGACCTTTAGATATCCAGTGATCTCTTTCACACTGGCCAAAGTGTTTTCCAAGGCATCTACAATTTTTTCTGGAAAATGCATAAAACACCTGAATTATAGAGAATGTACCAATTATCTGTGATACTATACACCTTTAATATTGGTAAGTTCGATGGTAAGTGAACCGTTGATGGTCACGCAGTCCTGTAAAACTTCCAGGTCCGCAGCGCTCTTCACGTGAAAATCGCCGTTGCACTCCACCTGGCAGTGGATGATGCCCTTGGCGTCCAGATACTCCTTCTGGTTTCCCGGACACTTCTCCACACACTGATAGCCGCGTATCAGGGGGATCCTTCCCAGGTCCCGGCACTCCCTGTGGCCAATGCACTTCCTCCTGTTTATCTCATAGCTGGCGATACACTGATTGACACATCCCATCCTGCCCTGGTAGTTGGCACACAGGGAGCAGTTTTGGGAGTAGCACCCAGTGACGCAGTTGTGATCACAACATTTTCCGGCACTATCACATCCACTCTGGCCACAGGCAACGGGGCAATCTCTAAGTCGTAGGGGTTGGGGGCGAAGTTGTGTCGTGTTGACGTTCCAGCAACGCTGCGAGGAGTTTCTAATGAACTCGAAGTCCGCTGACAGGCTGCGGCACAAAGGACACTGACTTTGCGGCCTGTTGTGCTATGGGTAATAAGAAAGTTAGTTTCACGAAACAGAACTTTAAGCACTCAGTATGTACACCAAATAGCAGGTACACATCACTGTAGGATTTAAGTTGAATCTCTAGGTGAACAGATTTAATTCTAGGTGATTTTACATAATATTATCGAACACACTATCAAGTATTATTCGTTTTTTAATGCTTGGGTGTAGCCGATAAGCAAATAAACAACCACTCACTTTGAGGGAGAAGTGCTGCCGCGTAGCATTGCCCATGAGGTACATCCAATCGACGGTTTCCACGAAGCACAGCAAGGGATTCGATTCGACGCGAATGAAGCCGCTTTGGATGCGCAACAGCTCCACCAGGCCGAGCTCCCTGAGATTCCGATTCTCGTAGACCACCAGGGAGTACTGATCGAACAGCAGCTGCTGACCCCGGATGATCCGCAGTCGGGGGAATATCGACTGGAGGCTGATCAGACCCGTGCAGCGGTACACCATTAGGTAATCGCTGATCTCGGTCACATTGCTGGCCAGCGATGCCAGGCTGTAGTTGCCGGCTACATCCGTCAGATCCAGATCCAGATCCAGATCCACATAGGCCAGTCGAACGTGACCCACCACGTGCGTACAGTGCTGCAGTTTTCGCAAGTCCGCTATCTCATTTATCTCCTGCGATCCGCAGACTGTTTGGTCATCGGATCTGGCCAAAACCGGCGATGCGGCGCCCAAAAACAGAAATAACAGCGAAAATGCGATCGAGATGGGTATGGACATGGGTATCGGGAAGGGGCAGGGGAAGGGGAGCAGATGCCCCATGCTGCCACCTGACACTTCCAATTGAGAACACTTGACCCGGGCGTTCAAGGGGGTTTCCAATGGATCAATTAGCGCGCCCGCTTGAATGTCAATGTCGTTTTTCTCGCCCGATCGATTGGATGAAATATATATATTTTTTTGATATTTTCTCCGCTTTTGAAGAAAGCTGCGTTCGCGGCAACGATTCGATTTGGACTGATCTGATGGCATTCGATTCGAACAGCGTTCTGTGCCTTCGATCTCTTTAATTAGCCTCTTCTTTCGGTATTCACTTTGTTTTGTTTTGTTTGGTTTTGTTTCGCACTGTTGTTTCTTTTTTATGCGCCGTCTTCGTTTTCTAAACCCTTCGGCTACACCAGCGGAAAAACATACAGTTTATATTAAAGTATTAAGAACTGTCGAAATGTAAAGAAAAACCTAAAAACCTGATAATACTTCATAGAAAGTAGGTGAACACATTAAGTTAAAAATAGATCAACATAGAAATTATTCGGCATTAAAACAGTAGAATGTTTCTTAATTAGATACATATTGAAAATGAGCTACATTTTTTATAAGTTATATCTTCTTAGGTAATATTTTCAGAAACCTGAACTATTTTTTCGACCCGGTGTATAAAAACAGCACGAGAATGAAAATCAAAGGCGGTGGCTGTCGGGAGAGAAGACCGATGATTTCGATGGGGAGCACATTGGTAATATTTACGTTGATGGAAGTAAACATTTATGGGTATCGTAAAATATCATATGTACATGCCGATCTTGCAGTTAGCTTTTTCTAGTTTTCCCAATCAAATTTAAAGTTTATATTTTGGCAGGCAATTGGAAAAGTCTTTTACGAAATTAAGCATTGCGAGATTGCTGCGGATATGACGTTGTATCAAAAAGCAACCTAATTTGTATAGTCTTTTATAGCTTTTTGTAAATTAATAAGTTTAGTCTTTTGAGACACTGGAGAACTGGAAACCCTTTTTCAAATTCTGGGCACGCCACTGTTTCATCTGCTTGGGAATGGGGAGCGATTATTTTACGCATCTGTTACCTATCACGTTTTGTCTCAATGCCGTTTCCTTGTTGCCGGCAGCCGAAAAACACTTGTTACTTCTGCATCCGCCACAGACCCCTGCCACGCCACCAATCCCCATGTGACCTTGCAACCATTTGCTAACCGGTTCGGTGCTCCTCCCCTTCCCCCTCGCTCTCCGTTGGACACCTACCGCTGTTCTTAACCTTTTTTCCCAGAGTGCATGCCTTTGTTTTTGTTTTTGCCTTTGAGCAGAAATTAAATTGCACCGGCGAACAATTCAATTAGAGTGAATGCAAAAAGCAGCGAAAACAAGAGCTAAAAAGGGGGGAAAACCAAAGCTTCAATCCAATTGGTGGAGTGGTGAACACTGAACAACGCGCAATTGCCAGTTCATTAAGGTGCAAGTAGCGCTCACGAAGCGCAAATGGAATCGAAATAGGAATTTTCTAAATTTAGTCAGAAGCAAATTGAATACGCAGCTTGAATAATTTAAAAAAAAAAATCAAAAAGGAATATATATGTATGTGCTAAATAGCCAAATTGTGCCTGCTTATAGATATTATAATGACCAAACTGCATAAAATATTAGCCCATAATTTTAAATTTGTACTCAGTAATGGTTATACCCTATACAAGTTGTGTAGTATATTGACTATACCATTATAGAACACCGAATAGAAACTGCTTAGTTCGCATGATGTTATTGCATTTTACCGTCCGAATTATCCGCTGAAAATTAGTTAATAATTAATAATTATAAAATTTTTAATTAATATAGACACACATTTATTATTAACAACTTAAATGCTGTGAAATGTACAACAACACGCTATTATTAACCTAAATTGTGCTTAAACGCAACTTGCATGGCTAAAAACAAAACCGCCACAAACTGCATCCATTTTAACGAGTGCAAAATGCACAAATTCACACCAACAAAAAATCGCAGTAAACGTGTGAAAAAACCACACAGGCATAACTATCAATGATTTTTTTTGGTTTGTTAGTTGATGTGCTCATTTTTTCTGGATTCCCGCCACCCGCCTGTGAATCAATTTTCGCAGTAATTTGCAGAGCCTGCGCTGATGGGAAACGCGCGGAATTTAATGCAGCATCCTTTCCGGCGGCACGTCAAACTATGAGCCCCCGCCCCCGCCCCCAGCCCCACCAACGCCCACTCCACCAGGGAAGCCCCCATAACCAGAGGCGCCAATTATTGAATATGCCAGCAGCACAGAGGCGCCGGTTGAAGGGGGCCAAAGGGGCAGCGGTCCCTCCAGCGATGATGAAGTAGCTAGTATTTAATAAAAATGCCATGGCTGGCAGAACTTGCTCTACATTTTATTTGGTTGTAACTTTTATCAGTGCTATTAATTGAGTTTATAAACTTCCAAAAATATATTTAAAAAACTTATTAAATAATTTTAGCTTGCAGCTTAGATATTCCCAAAAATGGTATATGCTGAGCTACTTAAAACTAGTCAGCTAGTTTGAAAGCTAAACTCAAGCCACAAGGATAATAAGATGAGTGCTTAAGTGGTTTTTCGACTAGAGGACCATCTCTGACTCACTTAATTCGCACGGGAGTCGGAAGATGGCGATGATGCGGGGGACTCCAGTCACCGGAGTATCCGAGGCGGCAAACACGTAACACCATTTTGCGGCGCGTGATGGGAATCGCTAGCGAGGACGTGTGCATATGCCTACCCGGGAAAAGATGGAAAAGCGGGGAAAATCGGGAATACTCGTACAGTGGGTAGGGTCAAGGGATGGGAGCGCGAGTGGAGGTGGGATTGGGAAAACTTGGACATAAGTCAACCCGTGAGTAGGCGGCCCACGCACGTCCCTGCATTTAAGTGCCAAATTAGGAGGAGGCCTTGGGGCGGCTTGCACATGGCTGTTGGCCATAAATCAAGCGGTCGATGCAATTTATGGCGCTGCCAATTCAATGAGCTACTGCCTTGCTGCCTGCCTGCTGTCTCATCATGACCCATTACCATTATGATTGCTGTTATTACGAACTCCGACTTGAGCCGGAGAATTAATTAAGTTTGCTGAAAAATGCAATCCGGCAAATAGACAATGGCAGCAGCTGTTCCTTCCTACGATCCTTTCTTCCTGCGATTCTTGAGTCCTCCGTTCAGCTGGAGCAGTTGCATCCTGATTGATGTGGCACCTCGCAGCAGCTGACAGGATATTCAACCCGGCTGGCTGATGCAATTTGACACATGACAGGGCCAGCTGCATGGGAACTTCTCTAACACATCCAAGAAGTTGGCCAAAACAGACCACACAGCAAATGCACTGCAGTTTCTTTTCACGTTAGGGACGGCCAACAAAAAACATTTAAGTGCAAACAATGTTACTTCTTAAGTAGTCATCAAAAATTACTTAAGCCATTTAAGTTTAAAACACCCAAGCTACACACATTTTCTAAAAGCCTTTTTACTTTGCTACAACTATTACTTTAATTTCTTTGCCACACTTCATCAAATTGCATTGCTCTTCATTTGCACGTGCATTTCATAGCCTCAATTCAATCATGCTTACTACAGTTTAAAAGCTGATTTTAATGAAGCTGCTAACAAGTCTTGTTCAACTAAATGGCGTTAAATGGAGTCCAATTAAAATTAGAAACAAGATAGAGCGCTATAGTCGAGTTTCTCGACCATCAGTTACCCATTACTCAGCTAGAAGGAGTGCAAACAAGAAACTTCAACATATTTTGGGCATGCCGATAAAAGTTGGCAAAGCCATCTACATTTTCTAGCTTTTATAATCCCTCAGATCTTTATATTCATACGGACGGACAGACAAACGGTCACAGATCGACTCGGCTGATGATCCTAGTCGTGAATAAATATACTTCATAGGGTCGGAAACGCTTCCTTCTACCTGTTACATGCTTCACATGCTTCTGCTAGTAACGGGTATAATGAGTGTCTAAAAGTGTATCTCACAAATTTTAGGTCACTTACTGCTGACAAAATCAATAGTACTTGACTTGGAAAGTTTATCAATGCCATCCTATGATGGCAAATAGTTGTAACTGAAATGAGACTTGAATATTTTTAGCACCAGCTTTTAATTGAAAAAGAACACAAGTATTCATGGGCATTAGTTTTGTTGGCGTTAGCACTTAAAGATACCTTCATTGGCTTTAACTATTGCAAAACAGATGTTACATACTAACAAAATAAAGTAAATTCTTTTCCATTCGCATTTTCGGAAATATTTCCATTGCAATGAGCACTCAAAATTTTACATTGTAAAAGTTCTTGATTTTTGTAACCGCCCCATTGCACATAAACTTCACTCTTAATCAGATTTTCCCATTGTTAGCCTTTGCCATTTTTAAAGCATCAGCTCAAAAGCGTTTCATATTTTACGGCTCACCTCATAAAGGCAAAAGGTTGCCTGGCAGAAAGTCAGGACGGAAAGTGCCCTCAGTTACAAGGATATGGGCAACCTTTATGCCACTTGCATTACGCATACGCCCTGTCGTCGCACAGATCTTCAAGTTTATGCTAAAAAGTCGCACACCAACGCAGCTGGCATGTGCCTCCTTGCATTTCTCCATTTTTATTGCAATATACCTATATCCATGTAGCCCGTTGGCCGCCATCCTCGTTGCTAGCTCCATTTTATGCGTTCCTTTCATGCAATGCAAATCGTTTTAAAAATAGTGTATTTTTTACACATTTTTATGAAACCTTTTCTGCCATTTTCCCTTTGTTGCTTAAGCACGTAATTTATGTATTCTTGAATGCCAGTGTGTGTGCAAGTGCCACAACAATTTGCATATGTGCGCTGCACTCAGGTGGCAGCCGGCTTTTTTTTCTATTAGCCACGCATAAAGCTTAATTTATTGGCGTTTGCAGCCTGGAATTTTGCGCTCTCGTTTCGGCCAGGAAGTTGCAATCATTATTTTTTATAACCTTGGTCACCCGCAGAAATTTGGCTATCAAAGAAAATTATTAATGAACAAAAGGAAAAGGGCGAGGTGAATCTCTGGCATTTTCACTTCTGCATGCCGTTGCGGAATTTTGTGTCAAGGAATGAGTGCAATGTATTTTACAGCGTTTAATCAGCCAGAAAATGCTGAAAAGAATTGTGCACCTTTTACACAGGCATTTCATTTTAAATAGACATGCAGTGCGGAATGCACACATTTAACAAAGGTAAGCTAAGTTTGTGATACGTACATTGCCTGTGAATATTCTCCCGTCTTACGGTTTTACAATTGGAATTAAAAGCTTTATTAAATTTTCAGCTTGAATGCGACTTGTGGTGTGTTGATGGCCAAATTAATTGCATATCTGATGAGGTCCAGATTCGATCTTTGGCTGATTGCTGAGACACGCCTGTTGCGCTCATTTAGCATTTGCAGATTTCAAATGGCATTGAAAGGCGGCCATGAGTGGCTGCTAATGCGCCCGAGTGCTAACTGCTTGGAAATGGATTGTCGGATTGCCGGATGGTTGGATCGCCGGATGGACGGGTTGCGTCACGGATTTCCTGAAAACGATAGCGATGCATTGCGAGTGGGTTCAAAAGCACGGTTGAATGGTTCAATTGGGTGAAAGCTGGCAGTTTGATGGCTGCAATCAGGTTTCATTGATTGAACAACAGTATTAAATGCGAAACACACAATTATTGAAATCAGAAAATTAATAAAATGAGGAACGGAATTGAAAATAACTCACTGTAAAAGTAGCAATCAGTTTATTAAAATTTACTATATCCCAATAAACTTCAAAGAATTTGTATAAATATTTTAATTTACTTTGAATAGATGTTAAAATTCTAAAACAAACTATATTGTTTAGACAATGTGGTGTGTGCAAATGATGTTAATATTTCATTTTGAGTTGGGTTTTATTTACCTCTTTTTAAGAGACAAACTATTATATGTATATACGTTCAGCTATATTCGGGAATTCTTTTGTTTTCCAATCCATGGCTCTTCAAAATGTCATTCATGTTTAGATATATGACTTTCTCTCTTTCTTCTCTTTAGAATATCCAACCAAAAATTCACTTATTGCTCCTCATTGCAAATTCAATTTGTTTTGCGTAAGGAACAAAAATTCGTTTAATTTAACTTAATATTTTTGTATGAATAAAACTACATACATATGTATATGTCTAATTCTTAAGCAAATGCTGCTCACGTTTTCGAATACAAATTGGATCGCACCGTTCGCTTTGTAGTGGTTAAAGCTCCTGCAGCTACGGTGCGTATACTTCATTTATTGGCCACATTTCGGGCACAATGCTTCACTGAGTTCAGTACTTCAGTACTTCTGGCCACCTGAAAAGCCTAAGCTTAGCCAGAAGTCATGGAACGGGAGGTGCCATCGCGAGCTCGTAAACAAATGCGCACCTCAAATTTGTAAAGATTAGCAGACAATTCGCACACAGTCAACACGGCCACATCTAAGCTGTCATCTGCCGCCTGCCATCGACCACTCTACACTGGGAAAAAGGACACTAATGCTTTAGTAATGTAGCAAAAGTAATAAAGATTTAATATTTCGTTTTGAAATGGCCACTTTTAAGTTTTAACACGGTGAACTGAGACTTTTTGTAATATTTGCAATGCAAATTACCAGCAAACTAATGAAATTGTGGGACCTTTTTTCTCTCGTGCCTGGATAGAATTTTAGAAATAAGAGGGAAGGCGAAACCGAAACAGGGACAGGCGCGGGATCCCAAGTAACCAACCACCTTGTCTAATCTAATAGCTGCCGGCTGACAAACATTGACATTTTCTGTTATGTAATCAGACGCCCAAAGGTATGCCCAAAATACAAAGAACACGTGCCCGACACGCTCGTCACTCCGCAAGAGCTGAAAATGGAGAACGGATAAGGGAAAGCGGAGGAAACGCAATAAATTGTCGCATAAAAATTGATGTTTTATTTTCAGCTTCTTTTGCACTGGCTTGTCCCCCGCTTTTCCCAGAAAATTTCCCATTTTGGGTTCTGTTGTTTTTCGCTTCGCCTTTTGCTATGCAAAACGTGCATGGAAATCGCAAAATTCTTTTCGGTTTTTCGGTTAGCTGAAACACAAACAAAAGAAGCCGAGCAGAAAGTTGCCATTGGGTGGCGAAAATGCTTTGGACTGAGGATCATCGGGGGTCATGATGAAACTGCTGAGCCCGACTTGCCCTAGATATTTAACTGTCTTCATGAAGTGGCAGTCAATATACCTCTGCACTATTTACAGCAATGCGAGCATTATGTCATAGTCTGTATTAATTTCCTTAACTAATAACGGGTGTTTTTTTTAGAGGTATAGAACTTTAAGTTGGCATTACTGTTCAAGATGGCGACCGATTTAACAGCTGTCAAGTGATTTATTCTCAGTTTGGTTTGGCAATTCGTCATGCGTGCTTACAAAATCCAACTCGTGCAAGAATTGAAACCAAACGATCATCAAGCAAGGCGTAGATTCGTCGAATGGGCCCAAAACGAGATTGCTGTTGTTCCCGATTTTTCATAAGCCTCCAAGATCTTGTGATTTAACACCGCTAGACTACTTTTTGTGGGGCTATGTAAAGTCATTGGTCTATGCGGATAAGCCACAAACGCTAAACCATTTGGAAGACAACATTCGCCGTGTTATTGCCGATATACGGCCAAATATGTTGGAAAAAGTCATTGCAAATTGGACGTCCAGATTGGACTACATCCGAGCCAGCCGTGGCGGTCATATGCCAGAAATCATATTTAAAATGTAATGCCACAAGATTATCTTTCATGTCAATCGAATAATCCATCGTTGTTTTATTGCAATTTAAAGTTATATACCTCTAAAAAAAACACCCTATATATGAACATGCCAAACCTTTTGCAGTCTGGCCCAAAATAAACCTTAAAGCCTTACCCTCCTTAAAATGTCACATTTAAACCAGAAACTTCTCCCCGTACGCTCATATTTTCCACAAAATATAGGCGTGTCGTGCCTAAATGTAGTCAAAGCTGACACCTTCATGATTATTTGATGTCAGGCTGGGGTTATTTATAGGCAGCTGACATGACTATCGTCGGTGTAAAGTGTGCTCCAGCATAATACACACATAGTTGGAGTCGCCGTAAATAGACTGAAGGCGCTTATTTAAGCCCAGGGCGCCGAAAAATAGGGGGTAAATTAATATTTGCCACGTGTATGGCTCGGAATGTGTTGAGCGTTAACCGCAGGGCAGACACACGTGAAAAATGCCGAATAATCCATTAGGCACAAGACAAGTGCCTCTTATCGCCAGACAGCCCACGCAGTCCGGACTCCGGAGATCCCAAGGAGGTGTTGCCGTCTTGGCCCAACTGTGCTCACCTTCCCTCAGTTACTGCACTTGACATGACCGGACAGTACGCCCTTTTGTGATGAACTCCGCACCATCAACTTGCCCGAGATGCCAGTCAAATGCTGTTCACTTTCGCCCCAAGCCTGCTGCATAAGCTGCTGGCCATCTTACCTTGGATTGAGTCCGAGAAGCCCGCGGTTACTCCTAATTGATTTTTGCCAAAAACCAGCAGACAAGCTCATGAATTATCCTTATCGTACCCCAATGTTACTTTAGTACTTTGAAGAAAACTAACCCCAAGAAAAACACTTACAGAACACACTGAAAATATAAGGTTTTTGTTAGTCGTATTTTCAATGCATTTAAATTGGATTATTCTCAAATTTTTCACAACTTTGTACTTTTTATTGCTCCCACTCACGTCACTCCTATTTATTATAAGTCCTGATCCAAATGATGTTGCCCAAAACATCAAGTGAGCCAACGATAACCTGACCTACAAATTCCAGCAAACCCAGCTCGAATATTCTGGCCAACTTCGTGCCATCCAGGCTAACAAGTCACGGCAGGAAACTCAGATACATATAGGGGAAAAGATGGGGAGATGAAAGGCCAAAATGAGAGTGAGATTCCGAAGAAGGTAACGCGATAGTGGAGCGGAAATTTGAGCAATGCAGCTAAATTGCGTTTAACCAAGCGAGCGAGCCAACTCGCACTGAAGGCATTCAAAAACCCCAAGCCCAATCCAAAGCCCAATCCCTCTCGCAATCCCCTTTCTGCCGGAACCGGAGAGCTCAAGACCCGGACGGCTAAGAGTCCCGAGGGCCAAGAACCACCTTCCATCGCGAAGACAAACTGCGAGCTGAAAACATAAATTCTTGATTGCAATAGACGTCGACAATGTTGTCACCGCCGCCAGACTCGCAGGCATCATCATCATTTTGATGTCGCCACCTCATGAACTTGCGCCATATTTCACTCAAGGCTACCAATTCGAAAAGGAACACGCCCGGAAACCAAATAGTGCTGCCAAATATAGGCGACAAGTAAATCGGCAAAAAATCACTAATAATATTATTTCAATTGTAAATTGTGATGACCAATTGCACACACTTAATTTAATTATTTATTAGTGTTCCAATCATTTTTAATTTGCCAGCACTGATGCCAACCCCTTTTTTGGCCAAATTGCGCTGACCAAAAGTAACAAAAGGAACACGTGACATCTGCGGCACATAAATAAGGAGACGGAGAGAAATGGCCGGTGTAAATTATTGCACGACATCATCAGCGAGTGGGGCTCAATTTTGGGGCTTGGAAACCTATTTATAATGGCCGAAACTCTATCGACGCTCACCCAAAAAGCCCCCAATCAATGAGCTTTCCTTCATTTCGCCTCGTCTACTTTAGGCAAATTAAGTGCTTAAATTTCAATTAAAACTTGTACCTGAACTTATTCGTGGGTAGGAGAAACGGCACTTGGCTTAGCCTGCCATCGCACTGACCTCATTAATGCTAAACATCCGCGATATTTTATAGTAATTAGAAGCAGTCAAATTGAATTGGCATTAGGGCGTGTTTTGTTGCCAGGCAAGGTCCTGCTATAAAAAGCAAATGTTATTAGGGTTAAACTTAGGAATACATTCCTTGGGTTGGAGGCAATTTCCTGGGAAATAGACATTCAGATTGGCGAAAGCGGAAAATAACTTCGGGGAATGGGAAAGCCAGATTGGCGATCCACTCGGAGTTTGGGAATTTCCATTACAACATGGTTGAATATCCCCTAATTGAAGGGAAAAGATATGGATTACATGTATTTATGTATTTAGCCAAATCTTGAAACAGTTTTGCATTGGGCTTTCCAAGGAAAACGATTGTTCAAGCCCTAAATTACAAGCGGGAACGGAAATGTTTTGATTGCAAATCAATGACTACTTCGTGAATATATCTGTAATACTTATTTTAAGTTCGCCCACACTGGCGCAGAGTAATAAATGCATTCTATTCAGTGGCTTGCACTATGGGAAATTTGACCACTTTTTCTGGCCTAAATTAATAACTCCAGAACGGGGAGAGATATTCAATTGGTGTTTTTTGTATAGGGTTACACTAGTCCATATCTCTTATGGTACCAAAAATTGTGGGCGTGGCACCGCCCTTTCTATTTTTTGTAATTTATAACTCCAGAACGAATAAAGATATTTAATTTTTTTTTTTTGCATTAATTTGCACTAGACCATATCTAAACTTACCGCAAAAACTGGGGGCGTGGCACAGTCCCTTATATTTATATTATTAATTTTCGTAAAGCCTTTCTCTCATTTTGCATGCTTTTTCTAATCTCAGCCAAAACAACTGATTTCGTGATAGAGTTTATATTCTTAATTATTTTACAGAAGTTAACAACAATAGTACTAATAAAAATAACGAAACAATTCAGCAACCGCCTTGTTTAACTCCCGTTTAGCATGAGATTACTCTGAATTTGGAAAAGTAGGGTTAAGTCTAAAATCTATAAATTCTCCAAGAATCGGTAAAAGTGGTTTTTAAAATTACAATAATCTGAACAAGAATTAAATAAGCTACAACATGAGGTATATTTCATTGATGCAATTTGCTGCAATCACTTTAAATCTCTATTCAAAGTTAGGCATTATAAAAAAAAATACTTTTGTAAAGCAACTAAGATTTTTACTAAATTAATGGGACAACACTGGTTTTTTTTTCTTTTGAATGTTGCAAACGCCTAATAGAAGGCCCACTGATTAAAATACTTTTTACAGAATGGAAATTAACGCTTTGGTTCCAAAGATATTAGAACTTTTGTAACGAAAGAAAAAATTAATGTTGCAGATTGTTGTTTTGTGTACGCGCAACAGCTGTTTTTAACAGCTGATTTCTTTGTTGTGGCGCCATCTATTAAAATTTCTGGTATGCAGCACTAAAGATTGGTCAATTATGAATGCGTACACCAAATATTATTGTAATATTCCGACTTTCAGAAAATGGGTTTTGGCCAGAAAAAGGGGTCAAATTTCCCATAGTGGCTTGGAAGACAGAAATAATTTCTTATATCGCCAACCGAAGCGAAGCGAAACGAAACGCAGACACGGCCACAATACAATTTGATTTCCATTTCGTGGGATCTCTGGCTTTGATTGCCGCTGACCTACTTGCTGCCTGATTACCCCGCCAAACACACACACACTACGATACGCCATAGACACTCCACACACACACACACACACACACACACACACGTGCACAATCAGGAGAAGTGCTCCTTGTGGCATAGTTGGCATAACTTACGGCGCATGCCGCATTCCTGGCTGGCAAATAACTTTGCATACTTTCGGCGGCACGGATAAGTCGCCTTGATTTATGCAGCAAACACTTTCGATTAATTGCCCACAGAACTGCGCTCATTGCACATGTGAGGCGGCTATATGAATGTGTGTGTGTGTGTGGGGGGGGGGAAATGGAAATTTGGGCTGAAGATCATCTTGGGGGCGAAAAGTCATCAAAACTATTTCATTAATTTGTTGCTCGGCTGCTCTGCTGCGGCGCAGAAGTCTTTAAAACTTTTGTTTGTTTGTCTTTGGCCAAAGTTTTAATCGCATTTGTTTGTCACCGCTCTTGATTCTATATTTCGGTGGCAATCTGTCTCACTAACTCGAAACTTGGCTTGCTGGCTTCAGTCAATATTTAACTTGTATATCCACATTTAGACAAATGTTTGACTAGTGAATGAAGGACACTTTCATGATAGGCGCTGGCTATTGGCGTGAATGGAGCTGGGATTGATTAAACCACTTTGAAAATGACATGAGACTTTTCTGACTTACCTTGAAAACTAGACAACACTCCTCAACCAGGAAAAGCTGCAATGAGTGTTCAAATCTTTCAGATACATTCTATTGAAAGTTCAACTACCTAACTGAAGCATTTAAAGTATGCACTGTTTGACTTCACTTACAACTGCAATTTGCAGTTGGAGCATGTATCGCTTATGCACAAACATCTGATTAACGTTTCTATCATTTTCAACTTGGCCCTGCAGCAAAACGATTTTATATTTCTGGCCAGCCTGCTTCCTCCGCAAATTCTTCCATGTGAAGCGAGCGCCGCTGAGCTGTCAACCGCACGGATACAAATACGGGAAGCAGGGCGCCGGCTCACAGGGCGGATGGGTAATGTGGAGAACTTGGGACTGCGATGGGGCGGGTGCGGGTGCGGCACTTGGGGAGCCAAGGATGAAGCCAAACTGAACCTGGGTGAACTGCACCTGACGCACGGGCAAACACACCAAGGGCCAACTAGCTCATCCCCATTCTGCCACTCGTTTTTGGACCAGCAAACCCCCTCTATTTCCCCAGTTGCTAATGTAGTTTACTTACGCTGAAATATTTGCCTTGCCAAACTGCATTTCCATTCCAGGGCAGGGAGTCGATTTTTATCACTCGCTTGAAATTTGCATGCGGACATGGCAGTCTGAATCTTTGAAAGGATTGCTAAAACATAGGAAAGAAAAATATATATTCGATATGAAGCAAACCATGTACTTTGGAAACAGAGCTTAAATATTTAACGTAAAACTTCATAAAATGATTACACAATTTTAATATCAATATATTGGTATATATATGTATATATTTCTTTCTATTAGCTTCATTTAATTTTCGAATATAAGAATCACTGTGCACTCCTCAGACAGAAAACAGAGCGTGTCCAAAACTGCATTGGCAAACGACGATGGCGATGCAAATCAAAATACTAACAAATATCAGCAAAACTTCAGTTCCTGTTTTTGATTAAAATTAAGATAATTATGTATGCTGGGGAGTAAAAAGGAGTGGACAGGATCAGCCGCAAATTGCCTTCATCATTCTTGGAGGAACTCTACCTTTTGTCGGGATCTCTGCTCGCCTGTCCGAGACTTATGAGAAAGGCCAAAATGTCATGTACAACAGATAAAAAGGACACGGACAGGGACACGGACACGGAGGCTAATGACACAAAGAAGCCCGAACTGCAAAACAACAGAAAAGGATTCGGCGAAAAAAGCGCTGCAGTGAGAATAACAAATTTAGATGTACTACTAAATCTATTACGAAAACGCTACCACCACTTGAAACATGTTTAATAAAAAAGAGAAAAAAGTGTAGCCTTAAAATTAGTTTTATGAAATATGAGCTCAGTGCTTATGAATGGTTTTAGGACTTATTTTGTTACTTCAGCTTTAAGTTAATATATTCACCATTCTCCCTATTTGTTCTATTCTCTAAAATTTTCCAGTGTACCAAGTGCGAAGGACGAGAGTAAAAAAGGGCTATAAAGCTCGGTTCCATCCAAACTCCTCCTTCTTCGCCCCTTTTATCTCTGGTCTAGGCCATTATTGTGCAGGCTTTATTGTTTTTTGTGCCTTTGCCATCTTACTCATTTCGCTGCCGTGACTCCTTTGCCTTTTGTTGAATTGAAACAATTTGTCACTTTTTGGCCAAGTGCCTGTGGCTGTTTTTTGTTCAGCAGAGTTGGCTGAACCTGTATTCATCTCCTTTGTAGTTAATGAAATAAATGAAGAGCAAAGCGCAGATGGGCCCACAGAAGTATACATAATATTTTTGACAGTATTTTATTGCAAATTGCCATCTCATGTTGGCAGCTCAAAAATTAGGGACTTCCTGATTAGCAATAAGGTAAGTTTAATTACCAGGATACTGCGTTTTGCACTAGCAAAAAATGTATTCATTTACAATTAAATTTATAGATGCCGGTTGTATTATTTGCCATACACAAGTGTAAAGGGAAAATATACTCACATTTCCAACATATGCTTAAAAACGCTTTATGAAGTGCTCTTTCAGCCAGTCCATCGATAAATGGCTATAACTCGATGTACACAATGAACTGCATTTCATTAGCGAACCGCAGTTGCCACGTGTAAAAACAGCAACAAAGAAATACAAGGAGTGGAAAAATCAATCCGGCTGGCAAATTTCATTGAATTGCCAATTCATTTGCATAAGTTACGAACTGACCATTACATTACATTTCAATACATTAAATTAATGCCAGACGGCCACTTAGAGCAAATAAAATAAAGGCAATTCAGTTTGCTCATACCAGCAGTTAAAGACCAGTGGAAACAAAAATAAAAATACAGCGGTTAAAACAGATTACATTCGGCTTCGGCTTTCCGGAAAATCCAAACAAATAAATAAGATTACGGCCGGACAACGGAGTTGGGGCTAACTTGACCTACGGCAGACCCGCTTTATCCCAAAACAGCCACTGAAGCTCCAAGTCCCTTGGCCGTTTGATCTGCTGCACCATTTCCCCCATCCACTTTCCACCTGTCCTCCCTTTGAACTTTGCCCAATGGTCAGCAAATCGGCCTAAATGCCTCAACAGGAAATCAATTCTCCACAGCCTCTTGTGCTGGATTCTCGCACAATACCATGCCCACACAGAGCGAATCACCCTGAAGCAGGTCCTTTTCCCTGGATCCTGGCCAACACCTGGCTAAGTGAGCTGGCCCACTCTCTGAATATGGAAAATGTATTTAATAATAAGTATAAACTATATTTTTTACAACTATTTCAGGTAGTATCAGAGATCCACTCTTAATTTGTGCATGCATAACCTTTACACATCCAACTCTTTTGTCTGAAGTCGCACTCGTGACCAAACATTTTGCTGCATGCCTCTCGAAATTAGCCCTCCATATGTCGCAGTCCAGCGGTCGGAACTTAGCAGTCCTTAGAGGTTCATTGTGCCCAGGACGGACTACTTCAGACGCTTCTGCAACAGTGGATGTTGCACATTGTTGGGTGCTCATGTCTGGGGCACGCTTGAAATGCAACATTGCACCGGAAAGCAGCGGAAGGCCTTTTATATGCCCGGCCAACTTCCGGTCCATAGAAAACTAAGCTCTGCTGCCACTGCTCATTCTGCAGTCGATGTTGTTTCTGTTGCCACTGGTGGCAGGTGAACAAAAGTTGTGCCCTTGCATATGCTTCATTGTTGGGGTTTTTTCCGCAGTCAAGTGGAACATAAGTGTGGCAGTCCTTAAACTTGGCAAATTACTTGCGCACTTTTCGCTTCTACTAGTTGGTCACTAAGAGTTTTAAACAAATTATTTATTTCTTACGCTTAAAATTTTTTCTATAATTTGAACTAATATTTATAAGCTCTCTCGTTTCTTTTGCACTTGTCTAAACAAAAACCCCAGAGATAAGCCGCACACTAAAATCAGTCAAGGGAAGAAAGACGCAGGTTAATGGATTTCTCTTGTGATATTTGACTTGACCCAGACCCACAACCATTCCGGCTTATCCGTAGACATCTCATTTTATTCATTCTTTATGCGCGTCGTGAATTTTTCAAGTGAAAAGTTTACATTTATTATCGTGGGGAGTGGGGGTGGGGGCGCTCTGGAAAAGGGTGGGGAAAAAGGGGCATGGGACAAACCTGTCCTTCGAGGGACAACAAACAACACATTACGTTTAATTGAATGTTGCGGTGTGTCGCCTTTCCGACTTTTTCTTCTTCCGTTGCTTGTAAGACATTTCATCCTCCGGATCCCTTTATCTCACTTGTCTTACACTCAAAAAAAGTCGGGGTAACTTCTAAAAACAACCACTTGTGCTCCAAGCAAAAGCAAATCTTTAAAATAAAATAAAAATGAATACAATTTAATTCGTTTCCATTATTAGTAATCTAAAGTAATGGTTAATAAGGTTTCTGAATATTTTTCATGTGTAATTGTGTATGAGAGTCTGACACGCGCCGCGTACGAAAAGAACAGAAATTATAATGTAGTGTAAATATTTAATGATGATGTGGCTTTAGATTACGCTACCGTCACGTGGTTGCTGTTAAACGTGCTCCCATCCACAGCGAAATCTTGACCTGACCCGGTCCTCTCCCGGCCAAGTCAATGAGCTGAAAAAGTCGCTGGCGACAGGACAGTTTTCCGCGCGTAGGCACAATTCCTCGAGCGGTGGCCACTGAACTGCAAACAGGCCTCCGACTGCTGATATGCATACAAAAAACAAAGGCAAATGAAAATAAACGAGAGATTTGCCATTTATATGGCAACATTTAATGGCAGTAAATAAAAAATATAACCTATCTGAGACCCAAACGTTTACTACTGTAGGTGAATAAATCTTTTGAGCCAAATAAGTTACAAGAAAATTGCATTTGGAGGGAGGCAGACATTTTTAGTTGCCATTGACAATAAAAATAAAAAAATGACATAAAGATATACATTTTTTATTTTTATGTACACTTTTCAGTTATTGTTTCCATAAAAAGCATATTAAATCAGAGTCAGATCGTAGGGCTACAAGTTTTTTGTTTAAGATGTGTGTCACCCTTAAGAAAATTTTATAAAAAAAACGTTAATTAAATGCACATTTTTGTAATTTATTAAAGTATCAATTAAACATTTAACTTTTAATTAAGAAATTAGTAAGAAATTAATTAATTAAGAAATTAATAACTAATTTATGTTGGTACAAACAACAACCGCGAAAATTCGAATTTAAAAGTGCACTAAGGTGCTTAACCATTTCGATTTATCGATACCTCTGTCGGCCATCGGTGTGAACCCTTGCTTTTAGTTCTCTGCCAGGCGTGTGTCTCTGCTAAGCAATACCAGCTGTGGTAGTCAAAATGAATAGCTGAAATAGAATAAGACATTTATACGTTAAAATGCTTCTATAGCGAAATGATTGCATCAGATAATGATTTATTTACCTTTGGCAGTGCAAGCTAGTAAACTTTCTCGCTACTGTCCCATCATTCAGCAGGAGGTTAAGCTCTGGCTACAAAAGAGCCAGCGGGCCATCGCTGCGCACGGTTGAGTTATCGCACTTATCGAGTGGCGTGATTATTCGATAGCGACTGATAGAGAAAATGTACGTCATGTGATTGTGGATTCTTTTTTCGCACGGAGCAGTCACCTGTCGGCCAAGAAAATACAATTACGCCTGCAATTCGGTGAGTGTCAGCTGGAAAATTTGGAAATCCGGACGTGCTAACACTCCCCCGATCCGCAGACAGTGAACAAATAGCAAGATGGCGGCCCAAATACGCACCGTGGTGTCCCAAACGTTCCTGTGGCTTTTCCTCGCCGTGGCCACCATCCTGACCCTGTACTTTGTGATGACGGGCAAGGGCGAGCGGGTGAGCGTGGGCTGGTTCCTGGCCTCCTCGAACCCGTACATGTGGGCCTGCCTGGGCATCGGGCTCTCCGTCTCGCTGTCGGTCGTGGGCGCCGCCCTGGGCATCCACACGACGGGCACGAGCATCGTGGGTGGCGGCGTGAAGGCGCCCCGCATCAAGACCAAGAATTTGATCTCGGTCATCTTCTGCGAGGCGGTGGCCATCTACGGTCTGATCACCGCCATCGTGCTGTCCGGCCAGCTGGAGCAGTTCTCGATGGAGACGGCCCTGTCGCAGGCGGCCATCCAGAACACCAACTGGTTCTCCGGCTACCTCATCTTCGGCGCTGGCTTGGCCGTCGGCCTGGTCAATCTGTTCTGCGGTATCGCTGTGGGCATTGTGGGATCGGGAGCCGCCCTCTCGGACGCCGCCAATGCCGCCCTGTTCGTCAAGATCCTTATTGTGGAAATCTTCGGCTCGGCCATCGGTCTGTTCGGCCTCATCGTGGGCATCTACATGACCTCCAAGTCCAAGATGGGCGACAAGGAGTAGGCGCCGTCGCCAGCCATCCAGTGTGAGTGTGAATCATTGTAGAAACAGCAAAGGTCAAGATAGTAGCACTCGCGGCGGAGCAACTGAATCCTTATCGCTGATAGGCTGCATTTCGAGACTCGCGGCTATGAGAATACTGCAGCCACTTGTTCTTGCATTTGATTAGCCCAGTAATTAGTTATTCAAATGTAAGTTCAAGGCTTCGGATTTGTGGATAATCTCTTAAGCATGAAGGAGTTACCACCCCTTGCGAAGATTGACTTCATTCAACCTCTCGATTGCCAGCCTTTCTATGTTTTGCGAGTGCTATAGTTTCGACCTCAGCCAAACTCAAGTCAGCCACGAAATAAACTTTCACTCTCTCCCACAGCCTTCGCCACTCCATTCTCATCACGAAGAACAACAATCAGTCATCAAAGCATTCCCCCATCCCCGCGCAGACACGCACAACACCAGTGTTTGCCTATTTTTTGGAAATTACGACTTGCTATACGCAGTTGCTGCTTGCAGGAGACTCCCGACAAACCGAAATCCGATCAGCCGAAACGCTTTAAACTAGGACTTAGTTACTTATTAAGATGATAGTTGGTTAAGTTGGCAGTTGGTTTTCACGCCTCGCACACTTGCAGTCACCAGCATCACTCAATCGACTGTGGAGTGTGCACGGTGTGAAAACGACGGTGATTTGTTTATTTAATTTCTTTGCCAAACGAAAGACATCGTGTGTGTGTGTCCGTGTTTGATTTTAAGTAGTTTGTTATGTTTGTTTCTACGCTGGCCCTTTAAAGGCTAATTTAGAATGTATTATATTAACTACCGCAAAACGATAAACTTGTATATTTCAAGCTACTGTTGGAGGCAGAAGTTGTAGAAGGATGCACAGTCGCATTATTATTATTATAGAAAGTATTCCATATTAAAACAAATAAAATATATACGTTTTGTTTATCAATATGTGTGAAAGTATGACTACGGCGATGTCTTATCAGAAGCACGCGCTAAATTGTTATGAGTGCGTTACACACTTCATCCATATATATGGCATCTATTTGTTTTATCACATGGTATTGAGTTTTGGTGCGTTTGATGCAATACAAGGAATACTATTATTAACTCGAGTTAAACTTGTTTGAAACAATTTTCGTTCAGTGTATGTGGGGTAAACATTAATACTGTTGAGCTTTTCACGAGTCAGCAGTAAAATTAAGCCCAACTTTTGCTGCATTTGCTTAGCCAAGCATATACTGTGATGTGAATTTTAATTACGAGCAGTTTCGGTTCATTCGCGATTGCATCGACTTCTGCAAAGGCAGCCTTATAGAACTACTTAGAGGAAAGAAATTTAAGCCGGGAGTAAAGATATCAAAAATATATTTTTGCAAAGGACGTGAAAAAAGTGAAAGTCTGTGAACATTTCATTGAAATAAATAAAAGATTATATGATTATATATAAATATCACCTGAAACATAAATCAGTTTGATTCAACTATTGCCCTAACAATAATAATGCATGATCCAATAAATATAAAAGGCTTTCCTTAAATTTGAACGCCCGCCGAAAAATTCCCACAGTTGGCAGCCCCTGGGCCCAGTGTTGCATTTCGCGGCCATTTTAAAAGTGACAGCTTCTTTTACCGTTCCTTTTGTATCCTCTTTCTTTCCGCGCAAAACGCTTCGCAAAGTCGCACGCTTTTTGAGCTTTATCTCGATTTAACTGCCCCAAAATGTCCGAGGAAGTGGTGGAGTCCAGCAGCCAGGAGGCGAGCCAGGTGCCGCCGCAGGAGGAGGAGATCTGGGCCGAGGATGCCACCACTATAGCTGCCCAGCAGGCCACCGAGTGGCCGGAAATCAAGCTCTTCGGTCGCTGGGCTTGCGACGACATCTCCATCAGCGACATCTCGCTGCAGGACTACATCGCCGTGAAGGAGAAGTTCGCCCGCTATCTGCCGCACTCCGCCGGACGCTATGCGGCCAAGAGATTCCGCAAGGCACAGTGCCCCATCGTGGAGCGCCTCACCAGCGGACTGATGATGAAGGGGCGCAGCAACGGCAAGAAGCTTCTCGCCTGCCGCATCGTCAAGCACGCCTTCGAGATCATCCACCTGCTGACCTCGGAGAATCCGCTCCAGGTCACGGTCAATGCCATCGTCAACTCCGGTCCCCGCGAGGACTCCACGCGCATTGGACGCGCTGGCACTGTGCGCCGCCAGGCCGTCGATGTGTCGCCCTTGAGGCGCGTCAACCAGGTAAATGTTCCAAATTCCTATCAAAACCAACGAAGAACAAAGTCGTAAAAAGTTGTAAAGAACTTTATCTCGAGAATTTCTTGCAGTCACGCAAAGTATTTAAAAGTAAATGCATTTTTATAAATTTTGTTTGATATGTAGACATTCAATAGCCGTTAACATACGTTGAGCTTTTTATAATTTTTTTACCTACGTAATCCTCACAGAAACTTAGTTACTTAACTTGAAAACAAAAGCTAGCAACATTGCATTTTAAATTTGTAGGTAATAAATCAAGAACAACATTAGAACGCCATTATTATCCATTATATCAAACCCAAAAAGAAAAAAGTACATGCCATATACCATAAAGATAATTGAATGCTCTCTTGCAGGCAATTTGGCTGATTTGCACTGGAGCACGTGAGGCTGCTTTCCGCAACATCAAGACGGTGGCCGAGTGCCTGGCCGATGAGCTGATCAACGCGGCCAAGGGATCCTCCAACTCCTATGCCATCAAGAAGAAGGACGAGTTGGAGCGCGTGGCCAAATCGAATCGTTAAGCTGCGATTATTTCTTCATTTTCATGAATTGATGCCGACTTACATAAGTTGCTATGTAATCATTTCATCTACTAACTAAATACACAAATGTATTTTATTCCTTCTGTTTTTATTGGCATTAATTTTTGACTGGATTTTGTTTTTTTGTCAGTTCAAAAGATTTCTTTGAACCGTGCTAACTTAAAATATATTCTTTAGATTCTGAAACCTCCAAGCTATTCGGTTGAAAGATGGCCTTTAAAATGAATTTTGGATTATTTTTCGTGCTATTCGTGTTGGGTGCCGCCTCCTTGGGCGCGATTGGCGTAATTCTTGCCAACGTGATGACCGATATGGGTGAGCGCATGGGTCTCGGCTGGTTCCTGTACACCTCGAACCCCTTCCTGTGGTCCGGCATGGGCATCTTCCTCGCCTGCGCCCTGTCCGTTCTGGGCTCTGCCAGTGGAATCTACATGATTGGATGCAGCGTGGCGGGCGGCGGAGTGCGATCGCCTCGCATCAAGACCAAGAACCTGATTTCGGTTATCTTCTGCGAGGCGGTGGCCATATATGGCCTGATCACGGCCATCCTGCTTTCCGGCAACGTCAACAAATTCAGCAATCTGCGGCTGATTACCGACAGAAATGTCATGGCTACCAATATGTTCACGGGATTCGCTACTTTTGGGGCTGGTCTCTGCGTCGGAATGGTGAACGTGGCCTGCGGCGTTGCTGTGGGCATCGTGGGTTCCGGCGCTGCCCTGGCGGATGCGGCCAACTCGGCGCTCTTTGTTAAGATCCTCATTGTGGAGATTTTTGGCTCGGCTATCGGACTGTTTGGCCTGATTGTGGCCATTTACATGACCTCCAAGGCGGAAACAATTAATTAGACCATTATTTAAGAAAAAGTTAATTGAAAAGCTAACATTTATTTGGTAATTAAAGCTAATCCTCCCCATCATCGTCGTCGCTGTCATCCGCTTCGTCATTGTGGCCCTCCTCGTCATCGTCTTCTTCGTCCCAGTGTTTGATTTTCTTGTTGGTCATGAAGTCCTCGCGCAGCACACTCCATTCGGACTTCTTTTTGCCACTGGATCCCTCGTCATCGTCGTCGTCATCCGTTTCTTGTTCCTCTTTCTTTACTGCGTTATCTACGGCTGTGGACTTGGCGCGCTTGCCGCTCATGAGGACGTCCAGGAACTTTCGCTTATTGATGTTGTTGAGAACGGCATCCTGTCGGCTGTCCAGCGGACCCGCATCCTCAAGCTGCTGCTGCAGATCCTTCTGCTGGATGCGCACGGCATTGAAGAACTGCACCACTCCTCGGGTGGCCACTTTGCGGAGCGTTCGTTCGCGCTCTATGTCCCGAAAACTGGGCTTCACACGCAGCTGGAGGGGCACATTTTTGCGCTGCTGTTTGGTCAGCGTGGCATCCAAAGCAGATACCTGAGGCTTTTCATCGTTATCGTCGTCGTCGTCTTCCTCGTCCTCCTCCTTGACCTCTCCTTTCTCGATCTCAAAATCGAATCCTGGCCTCTTTGTAGCTGCGGCTTTCTCGATCCGCACAGCCGCCTGGCTGTGTTTGGCACGAGCCAGCACGGTTTTATTTTCGGTCTCCGGCTTTGTGGTCTTCAGGACTTTCAGAATGGAGTCCGCCCAACCGGCGTTGCCCTCCGCCTCGCTGCCGGAGTTCTGGCTGCCCTCGGAGTCGGATTCCTCCGGAGAACTGTCGCTCGCAGGAGCAGGTGTCTTTTTTACACGCTTCTCAGTTAAAAGAGCCATATTATGTGGGCAAACAAGTGGATCCAACTTTAAAAACAAAACGAGCGTGTTTATCACGTTTTTAGAGATGGTAAAAGAGCCAACAGGTCGCACTATCGGCAAAACAACATAAATTAGTGAAATTAGTACAACTAAAAAAATTCTAAAAATAAATTTACAAATATATAAAATAATGCATATCTTTATAGTGAAGAAGATAGGAACATCTACTTAGCTCTGTATGCAAACATCTCCCGGCATTGAAGTAGAATTAGTTAAATTCCTAATTAATAGGTTTACGCGAGTTTACTTTTCAGGGAGAGCCCTGTACCAAAATCGAAACTGCCATCTCTAATACAGTTATGGCGCCAACATCTGGTCACTCTGATCAGTGTGTGCGACTGCTTTGGGAGTGAATTTATTTATTTGCAAAAATGGACCTAAACACTCTGTTGCAGCGCGCCCAGAACCTGACCAATGAGGCGAAGGCGGAGTGCGAACTGCCCGCCGTGGAGCGGACGCTTCAGCAGGTCCTGCAGGCCACCACGGAGCTCCACTCCCGCATCACTCAAACCGGCGGAAAAGAGATTCAGGCGTGAGTAAACAAAACTGAATTAAAGTAAACCGTAGTCTTAATAAGCATCGTCTGTCAGTCACATACTGCTGGGCTCCAAGGGCGTGGACCTGCCCAAGCTGAACCAGAAGCTGGAGGCGCTGAGTGCCCGGAAAACCTTTGAGCCGCTGGACGTAAAGGCAGACACGGATGTGCGCACATTTCTGAAGAACGAACGCGAGAATGCCATCCTCTCGGTGATCGAGGACACAAACAAGAATGTGCGTAAGGAACTAGGAAACCGAAAAATTGCTGACTTTTCCTGCATTTGCAGATCAGCGACTCGGTGAGCAAGCAGAAGTGGGCCAGTATGAACAAAACTTGGAACGAGGAGAAGACCCGCCTGCTGGACGCCCTAATTGCCCCCTCGCAGAACTTTATTGACCTGCAACGCCTGCCGGAACCCACCATCGTAAATCCGCATTGTCAGCCAAGTTCCTGTCTCGATCCGCTGGAACTCGTATACGCCCAAGAGTTGCGGCAGTACAACGAACTGCTGCTGAAGGGTAGCCATCGCCCCAATCTCGTCCAAAAGTTCGCACATCTGTCCCAGAGCTTTGGCGACTCCAGGCTCACGGACATGTGGACTCTGCTGGCTTGCGTTACCCAAATAAGCGAGCCGCTGCGCAGTGATCCCATCAAAAGCCGCCAGCAAAGACCGGAGTTCTTTACCCATGCGAAATCGTACCTAGAACGACGCTACCGCGTGTTCATGTGCTCCCAAGTCGGTGGATCCTATGCCAGCAACAGCTATCAGTTGGTGTTGGCCTTTGTTAGCCATCGTTTTAGAGCGCAGCAGACCATCGGACTTGTGGACACCGTTGGCGAAAGACCCTTATGGCCGCTGGTTTACTATGGATTGCGCTGCGGATCGGCCGATGTGGCCGTTGAGTTCCTTCGTGAAGCTGGCAGTAGCCACGATGAGTTTGCCCAGCTCGTTGCAGATAGAAATGCGGGCGAAACCAATTCCAGAATTGAAAATCAACTGCGACTGCAGTACGCCAACAAAATACGCAACTCCACCGATGCCTATAAGAAAGCTGTTTACTGCATCCTTTTGGGCTGCGATGTCAATGAAGTACACGGCGAAGTGGCCAAGACCATAGACGACTTCCTTTGGATCCGGCTGGCCATGATTCAGCCCGGTGACGCCGCCAACTATGGCAAGCTACAGTCACTGATTCTGGAACAGTATGGCGAAAAGTATTTCAATGCTAGGCAGCAGCCGTATCTTTACTTCGAGACCCTTGCATTAACCGGCCAGTTTGAAGCAGCCATCGAGTTTCTGGCCCGCCGGGACGACAATCGGGCACATGCAGTTCACATGGCCATAGCGCTGCATGAGCTAGGACTTCTGGGTGGTGCACGCAGTGTGGCGCAGCCCCTGCTTTCGATCGACATTATAGATCCACAGCCACTGAGGCGCCTCAACCTAACCCGTCTTATCCGACAGTATGTGCAGCGGTTTGAGCGGACGGACACCTCGGAGGCTCTGCATTACTACTACACACTGCGCTGTCTGAGGGATCACAAGGGCCGCAACATGTTTATGGCCTGTGTGTGCGATCTTGTGGTGGACAGCGGTGTCTTTGATACCACTATTATTGATCTGATATTCGGCCAGCGGCAGTCGAGTGACCAAGACGAGGTTAACAGGTTAGTTGGCAGTGTTACTTTATTTTAGTCAGTCTAAAGTCTCGTCTCTTGTATTGTTAGTGGGCTCTTCCGTCAGTTCGAATGCCCGGAGTTCGACACTCGCACCATGGCCGCTCTGGTGGCCGACGAACTTGCTACCCTGGGAAACTTTGAGATGTCGGCGCGGCTCTACGAAATGGCGGGCAAGTACAACCTGGCCTTGAAGCACGTTTGCATTCTGCTGGCCCAAGTAGTGCAGCTGCCCACGCTAGGTGGATCGTTAAGGGAACGCCTTGGCCAAGAGGCTCAGAGATTCAGCCAGCTGTTGGCCAGCGACAGCATCGAGGTGGAGCCCAAAATGAAGAGCAGCTTTGTGCTGCTGCAGGATCTGCTTATCTTCTTCAACTTTTATCATGAGGGCAAATTTAATGCGGCGCTGGATCAGCTTAGGCAAACGCATTTGATGCCCAACACGACGGACGATGTGGATGTGTGTCTGGCCAATGTCAAGCGACTTAGCGGCGAGGTAATCAAGGTGCTGCCCGACGTTATTGTGGCCGCCATGGACATCGCCCAGCGGCAGTACAAGCAGCTGAAGACAGGAACGGGCAGCTCACTGGAACAGAGCCAGATGCAGCAGCTCCGGCAGCGGGCCAAAGGCCTATCCAACATGGCAGCCACTATGCCGTATCGCCTGCCCAACGACACCAACAGGCGACTGATTCAACTAGAACTGGTTATGCACTAGAATAAATCTAATTTAAGTTATGAAGAGAAGCAGTACTCTACTTCATTAGAATGAATATGTGCTCTTCCTCATCATCGCTGTCTGTTGTATCCTCTTGTTCTTTTTTTTCCTCCAACTGCTGAACGCGAAGAAGAGCAGCTGCTAATTGCTGTTTAAGATCAAGACAATTGGCGCATGGATCGTGTGGCTTTCTCTCCTTGAAACTTTCCTCGTCGATGCCAGAATCGTCGCTCTTGAAACTTATAATGCTCTTATTAGAACATGATTTCATGCTTGTGATGCTCTTTCCAAGGGGATCCTCCTCTTCCGTTCCTAAGTGGAACTCTGGAATGGCGTCCTTTCTAAGGTTTCCCTTGCTATTTGGCAGATAAGTCTGACGAAAGTGTCGACCGCAAATGAACAGCCACTTGTTGTCCAACGTAAGACGACATATTTCCATCCATTCCTTGCGCATTTCGGGATTCGCGGGAAAGAAGTGCAGTCTTTCTGGAGGAGATCGTGAAGGGCAGTTCCTGACGCTGCATCTGCGGATGAAAACATTCCTGCTTGGCTTACTAACTTGGTGCACCACTTCTTGCTTATCTGAAATATTGAAGAGAACAGGTTTAGGGAGCCCATTATGAGTCTGCTCTGATGCACTTACTCAGGTAGAGTGTGGGAACCGCCCAGGAAAACACTTTGGTCTTGCCAAAACACTGTGTCTCAAAGTGCCGCCTACACACCCGACTGTTAAACAAGTTCATATATTTTATGTCTCCAATGTTGTCCATCCACTTCTGCCTGACAACCGGATTAATGGGGAACTTGTACATGGAGCTACTATCCTGCTGGCCACTCTCATAGCAATTGTCCACGATGCAGCGAAGTTTTCGGTTTTTCATATTTTTACAACTAATATGGTTCGGTGAAATGTTGGTAGGTGAAATGGAGAAAGCAACAAGTGTTGGTAGGCGCTTGAAACTTAAATTTGGGTCAAGATCAGGAACTGGACATTGGTCGAAAGAGGCGTTATCTAAGGGGCCTTTTTCAAGGCACTTATAATTGTATCGGGAGAGCATTGTAAGACTTTTGTAAATAACTTATTTAAATTTTAAAATTGTTTATTGCGCTTCAACAGAAATTCATTCAAACGAGCAAACGAACTTTAGTGGGCAAACAGTAATTGGGTTTAAGTCTCCGGTAAGTCTGTGCTCCCACCAACTTAGCATGAACACTGATCACGTGATACACTTTCATTAAAGAATGATTAGGTGCTTATTTCTTAAGTCGATGATTTATATGAATACCTAATTAAGTCAGTGAGTTTATAATGTTCTTGAATATCTGGTTTTATACAAAGTTTTGTTATGTATTATTTTAAAATAAAGTAAATAGTTTCACGTTAATTGTATTTTTTAGGAACAAAACTTAATGTTTTAAAAGTTTTTATCAGACATAATATTTTCAATTTGGTTTAAGTAAAACATGAAATTCAGAAATATTTTGATTTATTTATTTATTATCGAATATCAGATGTCTAATTTTATGCATATATCTTTTGTTAGTGTATAACAAAGTTGTATTTTGTTTCTCCCTGTGCGTTTCATTTTCTAAGCTACTCTAATGCGTCGGTGCTATCTTGACTTTGTTTATATTAGTGCATGCATTTGATACTTTTTTACTGGACAAAGGAATCTTAGTTAGAAAGTGATTTGCAATGACCTCGTCCGAAACATCAGCATCGGCTTTCTCGAGCTCGGACACAGCCGCTCTGGAGCGTCAGGCGGAAGTGGAGCAGCCGGTGACTTTGGAACAGATTTGGAATGAAAACCACCGGCGATCGTGCGTAGATTGGATTCGCAAAAGTGGTTACAAAAGGGTGTGTATATCGGTTATGCATTTGGGACTAACGTCTCAAGCGCCTCTCTCCAGGTGTGCCTGCAATTTCCGGACGACTATCTGCCCCACAGCAATGCCATTAGTGTGGGCCTGAAGGAGTTACTTGCGCCGGAGGACGTGAAGGTCTTCATCCTGGCGGACACCACATACGGCAGCTGCTGCGTGGACGAGATTGCGGCTGCCCATGTGGATGCAGACAGTGTGATTCACTTCGGAAATGCATGTCGCAGTAGGGCCACCCGACTGCCGGTACTATATCTCTATCCAGAGTTGCCGCTGGACGTGAATGTTCTCCTGGACAAACTGCTAAGTCTGCGCGTGGAGAGCAAAGATCGACAGTTGTGCGTCTACCTGGACATTGGCTACCAGTATCTGTATGGGGAACAGCTGAAGAAGCAGCTGTTGGAGGCCCTTGAGCCCAAGGAACTGCTGCTGGAACTGTTTCCGCCCATCGAGGCAGATTCAAAGACAACTAAGGAGACCACGAGCCTCGAGAGGATTTGCATTTTCATAGGCGCCGATAACCAGCGATTCGCAAATCTCTCTTTGACCGCTCCGGCTGCCGTGCAATGGCACATCTACGATGGATCCTGTGGCAGTCTAAGCTCAAAGAATCCCCTTACGGCTCAGTTCATCCGGCGTCGCTATTTCCACATCGAAAAGTGCAAGGATGCACAAACCCTGGGACTCATTGTGGCCACACTTTCGGCTGAAGGTTACTTAGATGTGGTGACTCGTTTGCAAACAATGGCAAAGGGCAGGGGCATAAAGACGCAGCTTATTTCTGTGGGCAGGATTAATCCCGCCAAACTGGCTAATTTCCTGGAAATCGATTGCTTTGTCCTCATCGGTTGCCCGTTCAATAATATGTACGACTCCAAAGAGTACTATAAGCCCATTGTGTCCGTCTTTGAGGCAGAGATGGCCTTGAATCCCGCTTGGCACATGAGATACCCCGAAGCGTATGTGACGGATTTCAAGCAACTTCTGCCGGAAGGACGCAGCTTTCTGCCTTTTGATGCGGCAGACATACCAGAGAACGACGTGAGCTTGGTTAGTGGAAGGCTAAGGGGAGCGGTTAACGATTCCCTTCAAACGGCTGGAGATCCCGCCTCGCTAGCTCTTGCCACACAAGCCAAAATGGCCCTTATGACGACGGACACCGGGCTCTCCTTCGAGGATCGCACCTGGCAGGGATTAGATCCTGCTCTTGGACAGACGGAGCCCGCCAAGTTGCAGCAGGGACTCAGTGGTATTCCCATAAACTATTCTCATCAATAAAGGCCAGAACAACTTATATAACTTTTAGTATTATCGGTTTACTGATCCTCTGGGGGCGAAATTTTCTTTTGAATTAAACTACAATGTCCAACAACAGCGGGGTGGAACCTTTTAAACCCGCAACCAGTACATAGAGGAGCGGATTCTGTTGTAGTCGGGCAGGTTCTCCACGGGACCCACAGCAGCGACGGCTGGGCACCGATCGTAGATGTACTTCATAGCCACGTCGCGCACATTGCCCACACTCACGGCATCGATGCGCTGTTCCAGCTCGTGCAGCGGGATGCGGCGGTTGTAGCACAGAATCTGGCGTCCGATGTCCTCGCAGATGGGCGTGGTGCCGTCCAGCTGCAGAAGCATGTTGGTCTTCAAAAGGTTCTTGGCGCGCTCCACCTCGGCCTCGGTAACCATGGTGCACAGACGCATCCACTCAGACTGCACGTTGAAAAGCATGTCCTGGGAAAGATTCGCAAGGAGTTAGTTTAGGTAAAATCATTGGTTCTCATTTCCAAGCCTAAATTGTAGACCTGGCACTCACCTCACACTGCAGAGGGTCGCACACGAAGTAAATGCCCCAGAGACCGGTGTCCTTGTAGCATGTGTTGAACGACTGGAAGCTGTGGCAAAGGTCTGCAGGGGAAATATAGTTAACAATTTCCATGCCCTGGCTGCCTTACAAGTGTACTTACTGTCCTCAGCGCTGGCACGGGCCAGGTTGGAGGCGTTGTTGGCGCCACCGCCCTGGGAACGATCCCAGGCACCCACCAAGGTGTTGGCCACCATCAGGGGGATGTTGTCCTGGTCGGTCCAGCCGCAGCCCTCGACGGCGATGGCGACATGGGCCAGGGGCAGGGAATCGTCACGCACACGCACCTCGGAGCCGGTGAAGCGGCAGGGAGTTATCTCCGCGGGCAGCACACTGGCTTCCAGGCCACCCAAGCTGTTACAGGCGAGCTTGACCAGATCATCGTGCTTGACGCCGCCAGCAGCGGCCAGAACGATGCGCGAAGCCTTGTAGTGGGTTTGGATGTAGTCGGTCAGATCGGATTTGCCAATGGACCTAAGGAAGTAAATATTATAATTAAAGACTAAACATTTATAATTTAAGATTTATATACGGACTGGATGTTCTTGGTGGGTCCCAGGATGGTCTGGCCCAAGGGAGTACCCTGATAGGCGGTGGCGTGCAGATGATCGAAGACCACCTCCTGCAGGTTGCTCTCCACCTCCTGCATCTCGCGCAGAATCACCGAGCGCTCGCGGGCGATCTCAGCCTCACCCAGCTTGGAGTTCTGGATGATGTCGGCCAGGATCTCGACGGCCTTGGGCACATCCTTGGACAAACACTTGGCGTAGAAGACGGTCTGCTCCCTGGAGGTGTAGGCGTTCAAGTGAGCGCCCAGGTTCTCAACCTCCAGTTCCAAATCCGTTTGCGAGCGCTTGGCGGTACCCTAAAAAAGGCAGAAAGGAGGTATTATATGAATTTAAAACACCAAACCAGTGGGCCAACCTTGAAGGCCATGTGCTCCAGGAAGTGGGCCACTCCGTTGTTCTTCTCGTTCTCGGAGCGCGAGCCCGCATCGATCCAAAGGCCCACGGTGGCGGTGGAAGCGCCGGAATCCTCGCTGGCCACGCGGAGACCGTTATCCAGCTTGGTCACCTGGGTGGCGGGTATGTTCAGCAGAGTCTTCTGTAGGGTGGCAGCCGACTTGTAGCGCTGTAAGTTCGGAAAAACGGGAAAACTATATAGTCCGGAGTTAAGTAAAACACGCACATAACCTCAAAGTGCTCATAGTGGTTTTTGCAAACAGTTTTCCCAACTATTTGTTGGAAAAACTTTATGGCTCTTGATCAACTGACCAAATAGATATTGTTTTTCTCTTTTCGTACCGGAATACATCGAAATTGCAACCAAAAACACAATCATTTACAATTACGTAATTTATGTCCTGAGAAGCGTAATCATTAGGTGGCTGGCTGGACTTACCTTGATCATGTCAACGCCCCGCATGAAGGAGCGCATATTCTGCGTCACGCCAAGAACTCGCAACGCCATCGTTTAGTTAATTCGTTCAATAGCCTATTACTAAAAAATATTTAAGACTTTTTCGTTTGTGGCCGCGGCGCTGATGAAAAATTCACACACAAACACACCAATGCACTGCCCTACGCAAAGTTGGCTGCGGCCAATCAGCTGTTCGTGGAAAATAGCTCAGGTGTGCACACACTGTCTGAAACATCAACACAATTTTTTCGCTTTTCCTAGTTTTCCGGCTTTTTATTGAAATAGACACTTAATTTGGATAGCTAACACAAAACTCTTGGCCGACCTGAACAGCTCGGCCTACTAGTTACGAAATGGCGGGCAATTTCTGGCAGAGTTCGCACTCGCAGCAGTGGATTTTGGACAAACCTGATCTGCTCCGGGAGCGTCAGCACGATTTGTTGGCTCTAAACGAGGATGAATACCAAAAGGTGTTTATTTTCTTTGCCAATGTGATTCAGGTGCTTGGCGAGCAGCTAAAGCTGAGGCAACAGGTCATCGCCACGGCGACGGTGTATTTTAAGCGATTCTATGCGAGGAACTCCCTGAAGAACATCGATCCTCTGCTGCTGGCGCCCACTTGCATCCTGCTGGCCTCGAAGGTGGAGGAGTTTGGTGTTATTTCCAATTCACGGCTGATCTCGATCTGCCAGTCGGCCATTAAAACAAAGTTCAGCTATGCATACGCCCAGGAGTTTCCCTACCGTACCAATCACATCCTGGAGTGCGAGTTTTACCTGCTAGAGAACCTGGACTGCTGTTTGATTGTCTACCAGCCGTACAGACCGCTGCTGCAGTTGGTTCAGGACATGGGCCAGGAGGACCAGTTGCTCACTCTGAGCTGGCGCATCGTGAACGATTCCCTGCGCACCGATGTCTGCCTGCTGTATCCTCCTTATCAGGTTTGTGATTCTCATCATATCAACAGCGTCTTTACATCTGAAGAACCTATTCTTTTTAGATCGCTATTGCCTGCCTGCAGATCGCCTGCGTTATACTGCAAAAAGACGCCACGAAGCAGTGGTTCGCCGAACTGAATGTTGATTTAGACAAGGTTCAGGAGATCGTTCGTGCTATTGTCAATTTGTACGAGTTGTGGAAGGACTGGAAGGAGAAGGACGAGATTCAGATGCTGCTGTCCAAGATTCCAAAACCGAAACCACCGCCTCAACGTTAGGAGAGCCTCACATTCATTCACAATTAGCTTGTATTGCCGTATTATGTGTTTGTCCTCATATAACCTATTTATGCCAATTAAACGAAGGTTTAAGCTAGGTGACTAAGCAATTAAAACTCTTATTTACGACTTATTTTCTAATTTAAATTACAAAATTTCTTAAGTTTAACATGTGGTTCCGAATCGCCCTGCTTTATATTGTTCACTTTGCCTACAGATACTTGGCTTGACCCCTGGAGAACTTGGTGTTGAGTATCTTGGCTTTGTCCACAATCTGCTTAGTTTGATTCTTATCGATCTTGTTGAGCTTCAAGTCCACATCCCTGCTAAAGGGTCTTCGTTCAGGCTTTGAACCCGATGCAGCCAGTTCCTTTTCCTTAAAATGATAACCATTTCGTATCAACAATAGGACTTTAAGATATATTTTTCATCTTACCTTTTGTCTCTGCTCTTTTCTAAGCTTCTTTTGATGCAGCTCCACAAGAGACTCCTCTCGCTTGTGCTTCTTCTTGTGCTTCTTGGCCATGCTTTCCTGCTCGTCATCCCGCTGCTGTTCATACTTGACCTGTGCCATTTGCTCCAGTTCCTTCGAGCTGAAGGACTTTGGGCCCGATGCAGCAGCAGCCGCTTCACTCTGCGGGGTCTTCGTCCAGGATGAGCGATCGCTAAAGTCGGGTCGCTCTTTTCCCTGGTAAAAGGTGCGCTTCATATTGCTCAGGGCAGCAAGGCCGCTCTTTAATCCCACATCCGGCAACTCAAGCATCCACTCCTCGCGGACATCCTGGTCTGTTGATGTACCCAATCCGCCGCCCTCCAGAGCCGCCAGTTTCAGAGCCAAAGCACGTTCCTCCAGAGCCACTTGACTGGCATTCGGCAGAGGACCAAAGGTGCCAGCCAGGTCATCATCGTCCTCAGCGTCCGCTTCCTTCATAGGAGACTTTTCCCGGGCCAAATTGCTGGGCATAATAGGTCCAATCATGGCCTGCGGCTGTGATGCGGTCTGGCTGTGCTCAGGGAGTTCCGGCTGCTGGGGCTTTCTCAAGTGCGGCGGCAGAGCGGGACCAAAGGAATCTTCGTTGCTTGCAGTCATAGCTGGCCGAGATGCATTCAACAAATGTGCAGGTTGCGCATAGGTCACAGAATTCTCTTCATCTTGCTTGCTGCGCTTTTTCTCCTTGTGGCGACGCTTTTCCTTCTTGTGCTTTTTTGACTTCTTCTTTTTGGACTTGTCCACATCTCTGCTGTGCTTCTTGTGCTTCCGTTTCCTTTGCCTTTCGTCGCTGGACGAACTGCTATCACTACTACTGTCGTCGCTGGACATAATCTGCAAATGAAAATAATGAAATAATAAGTAAACCAACACATTTTTGAAAAAGGTTTCACAACTGAAGCAAAAAATAGATTAAAGAATTTTCACAGTTCCTTTGCTTTAGGGAAGAGATAAAAAGGATCATAGATACTTTCTCGTTACGACCTAACACCTTCCTTCTGAGAATCCCCAAGAAAACTCAGGTCTTTGGCTTGGGCTAAACATATATTGCAGTTAACAACTTTAAAGCTTAAAATTATTTAACAAAATGCAGCTGGATGGGACAACTTAGTCGGTAGATTGGCAGCCAGGGAATTAACCCAAATAGAAACCTAAACAGCGAATGTTTTTTGAGCCTTGCGGTAGCTATAGGCCAAGGACTTGAGAAGGCCAGCACTGGGAATATTTTTGAGCGATTGCGTGACACTGCTGCGCCACACAATGTCGTTGACGGATGCTTGCAGCACCTCCGGAAGCTGGGAGGCCAAGGAAAGGTGGTTCACCACCTGGGTGTAGTCACCACGACAGGCGGCATTTCGCTGCAGTCGCTTCTGAAGCTCTCGGGGCAACCGTCGCAAGTGTTGGGACGTAGCCGATGAGGACTTGTCTTGCTCGAAGATTATGGCTGGTTTCCGGCTCCCTGGTTCATGGCCCTTCATGTTAACCGCCACATAATCGGAGAGTTCACCCAAGGAGGGTTGGTATAGGGCGAAGAAGTCGTTTATTTGCGGACTAACTATGTTGTGCACTTTCTGTTTGTTTTCCCCGAAAATCATACGGAAATCGCCTTTGTAACTCAGTCCTGCGATGGTGTGGAAAAGCCCGTAGGCGGTGAACTTCTCTGGTAAAAGTAGCAGAGCCACTTGCAGGGCGGATATAAGGTTCCTGTCCAGCGCAGCCTTCAGGGGAGGATTATCAGAAGGATTGACCAGATTCGTAACGGGCTTGTGAAGCCTGCCAGCCAGGTAAAGATGCCGCCAGTCCAGCAAATCCTCCAGCAGCTGTTCCTGCGACACCACGCCGTACTTTATGGTAATGCCCACATCCGGCAGCGGCACCAAAGTGTTGCAATAGACGCCGGCACCCAAACGCTCCTGGTATTTGGCAACAAAGTTCGGTCCCAGGTGCCCAAGGGCGGAATAGTGTTCCGGATGGCGGTGCAGGTTCTCCGCATGGAACCCCTGTGCATCACGAACGCAAAAAACCAGATCCACCACGGTTCCCGGTGGAGGACGCTTGTTGTTGCTATTGCCCACTTTTGCATAGCCTTCCTGCTGCTTAACGCCGGATCCGTAGGCGAACATATAGCTGACACTGCCAAGCGGAAACCGCGCCACTGTGCGTCTGTATAGGTCCAACATCTTGTGGGTGTTTTACCTTCTAATGGGACTAAACTTAGGCTTTATAATTACTTTATTTAGCACGTAACTCCTCCGTTTCTTCTGAATGGAGTTGATGCTTTTCGGTCGGGCTGTCTGCTTTTCGCCGGCGACGGAGGGGTGTACACACTGGCAATCAGCTGGCTGAAAAATTGAATGGTTTTTTTTTCACTTGAACAATTTTGCGCGGTCTTGAAAAATAATAGTATTTCGCTCGCTAAACTGAATTTAAAGCCTTATTAAACCTAATAATAATACAATAAAAAATGATTTAGTAATTCATTTTTAAATATTGGCTCTCTTGAATGTGTTGTGAAACGTTTGCATTAGCTGTTTAAGAACAACAGCTGGAAAAGGCTAAGTACTTAACAAAGAATATATGTACATTATAGGCCCAAAATATTCCGAGGCTTAATATAATTTCATGGTTTCGTAATTTTTTACGTTTCAAAAAAGTATTTATAAAAGGATTTTGATCAAAGCAGGTTCTGTGTGCAGTTGAACATTAAAAAATCATTATTCCAAATTTGGCTACAATTTGTAAAATACACCTTTATATCGATTCAATTCGATTGCGGTCAGCACCGTTTTAGTGCTGTATAGTGATCAAATTTTGCCGCCGGTAGTGTTGACAAACTCCAAATTTAAGCTGTTGTTATTCTCAAAAAAGAAGAAGAGAAAACACGCACATTTTCCACAATCTGTAAAACGAAAAAAATTTGTACGAAAATAACACGAAACATTTAACAAGTAAACATTAAACAGACATGCCGCGACCCCCGAAAAGAGTTCACCAGGAGGCCAAGAAAGAGTCGGCTCCACCAGATCAGCCGCCAAACAAATCCGCTCCAGAAAATGTGGAGGCCTTCACAAACGTGAGTAGCGATTTAGTCAATGTACATAAGCGTATTTCGTTGGAATCCATACGTTTTCTGCTCTGACATTTCAGCAAGGGTTCAAGAATGTTATCGCCGCCACGAAAGCCGCCAATGCCTTTCCACAAGGAACCGCCCGCGCCCTTTACCTAAGCTATCCGGGCTACGCACGTGTTATGGACGACCTGTCCCAACGGGTGGTGGCGCTCATCGGAAACGTGCTGAAGGCCAACAACATCAAAGGCGACATCAGAAAGTAAGGTTCTACCGATGAGACCCGTTCTTGGATGTAGCTTTGATGTTGACCCACTTGTTGGATTGTTAAGAATTCATCTTAGCCATTTAAGTCAATGTTGGGTCTTATGTCTGTAAACAATAACACAAATTTTTTCTTCAAACAGACGGCAAGTGGAAGAACAGTTTGAGATGGTGCAGGAGAGCAACGACATACTGTTCGAGCGCATAACGACCAATCTGGACATTAAGAGTGGACTGCGAAGAAATCCCCAAGAGGTCGTAGAGACCCAGGTGGACGTGATGAGCAGCTCTACTTCCGCAGAACCAGCAGAAGTTTCTCCACAAACCCAAGAGACTCCAAAGGCGGGCAGCTGGAACAGAACGACAGGAACACCCCAACGCAACATGGTTTCCGCTCGACTCTTTACCGCCAAGAACATTGTTCGCCCGCAGACGCAATTTAAGGAGCCGGTGGATAACAGTGCCCAGAATCCGTTTGTTCCAAGGCTTAAGGAGAAACCTAACTCTCTCAAGCCACTGGCCCTGCTACCCGAATACGATGATGCCGGCAATATCCAATCCTATTTGCATCCCTACGAGTTTGAGCTGCTTAAGTTTCAGCCTGCGGCGGATCAACTCCAAAAACAAAAGCCAGTGCTTCCAGCGTTGATGGCAAACACCGAGCTTATGGTGGTTGATACGGTTGAAAAACTGGAGCAGGCATTGGAGGAACTCAGGCAAGCGCCCCAGATCGCCATTGATGTGGAGCACCACTCGTACCGCACCTTCATGGGCATCACTTGCCTGGTCCAGATGTCTACTCGCAGCAAAGACTATATTTTTGATACCCTGATCCTACGCGATGATATGCACATACTGAATTTGGTACTCACCGACCCCAAGAAGCTAAAGATCCTGCACGGCGCCGATTTGGACATTGAGTGGCTGCAGCGGGACTTATCGTTGTATATCGTCAACATGTTTGACACGCATCGGGCTGCCAAAGCCCTGAACTTGGCCAGGTTATCGTTGGCTTATTTGCTGAAGCACTACCTGGATTTGGATGTGGACAAGAGCCTGCAACTGGCCGATTGGCGGATGAGGCCTCTCCCCCAGCAGCTGGTGGACTACGCTCGCCAGGATACGCACTTTTTGATATATGTTTACGAACGCATGACAAACGATCTGCTGCAGCAGCATGCAGATCCGGGATTACTGGGCAGTGTCTATCAACAGAGCACGGATGTCTGCAAGAAGCGGTATAATAAGCCTCATATCGGACCAGAATCTCATTTGGATTTAGTTCGAAAAACGAAGCGCTCTTTCGACAACCGCCAACTGTATGCCCTTCGCGGAATCTTCGAGTGGCGCGATGCGACGGCGCGGTCAGAGGACGAGAGTTACGGCTATGTGCTGCCCAACCACATGATGCTGCAAATCGCAGAGAGTCTACCAAGAGAGATGCAGGGAATCCTAGCCTGCTGCAATCCCATTCCGCCGCTGGTGCGCCAACAGCTACACACGCTTCATCAGATTGTCCTCAAGGCGCGCGATCAGCCGCTGGTCAAAGTGAGTTTCTTGGCGCTTTCAAGCAGCGCCTGCAACTCGCTGAACGTTGGCGCCTACCCCGAAAATTTTTTATTACCAATCAATTGTAATTAACATTGAAATGAAGAACATGTTTTGCCTTCACCTCATAGTCCAATTCATTTAATGTCCGCAGGCTTACTGAATAGCTCTTACTTTTCATTGCTAACTTTTTACCATATCGAGGTTGTATGCATAATGTTTAATGTTTTTGACTTTACTCATTATTTCAGCCGATCCTGGAAGCCCGCAGCAGTACACAGGCATCGCTGCCTCCCTCGACCAAAGACTTCAGCAGCAAGCTCTACTGTCCACACGATTTCTCGCATCTGGAGGAGATCCGCGACGACCTGCCAACGCTGTTAAAACGTAGTTCTACTTCAGGGAAACTGGAGATACCCAGAGCGGAGGAGGTTGCCAATGAAGGCCTGCCCATCGCAGCACCAGCAATGGCTCTGTTCGAAAAGCAGTCCAAGCCGACCCAAGAGGAGGAGCAGCGCTGGGCTCACCTTCGCAAGGAGAGCCAGACTTTGCGTATGCCGTACAAACGGTACCTCGCCATCCTTCCGCTGATGGTGCAACTAAAGGCTGACCAGTTGGCCAGGGAGCGAAGTGAGTTGCAAAAGAGGCAATTGTGTCCAACGGCCCCAACTGTGGAGCAAAACATTAAGCTGGAGGCACATGCCATCAAAAA
Organism: Drosophila santomea; assembly: GCF_016746245.2. NCBI lineage: Eukaryota > Metazoa > Arthropoda > Insecta > Diptera > Drosophilidae > Drosophila > Drosophila santomea. The sequence goes on from NC_053019.2 coordinate 15,739,774, forward strand.
GGAGGAGGATGTCGTGTACTCCGTGCCGCTGAAGGAACAGCTGAAGCGCAAGCACCCACAAGCAAACGGCAAACCAGATGCGGATCAACAGCCAACTACCAGTAAGAGACCCCGCAAGGATGAGAACAGACAACCGAAACCGCCGGTGAAGACTGAACCAGTCGAAGAGGTTCAACAGGGTGCAGGCGAAAGTGATGACGAGGTCGTGGAAGTTCCTATAGAAAGGCAAGCCACGGAGCGGCCAAAACCATCGCCAGCACAGAATAAGCGGCAGCAGAAGAAAAATCAGTTCCAGCGCGGATTCAAGGCCAAAAATCGAGGAAACCACCCGCAGAGCTCCAGTCAGCAGATTCCGCAGCACACGGGTGAAGGCAACTTTGACTACAAGAACGTGGACTTCCGCCAATTCAAGGGAGGAGCGCAAAGAGCCCGGGGCACAGAAATCAAACAGCAAATTCGCGGCAAGGTGAGTGCCTAATTCTTTTTACTTTAAAGTATATTTAAAAGCTGCTTTAGCTTTTATTAAATTTCTACTTCCCGCACTAATAATAAATTACGATTTTTTTAGAACCGTCCCAACAATCGCAACAACAAGCAGTTCAACAAGCTTTTTACATTTAGTAATGTAAGGAAAGAAGGCAAAAAATAAACTGCAATCGTGACGAAGTCTGTAAAATATATATTACTGGTATATATGTGAATTGAATAGAAAATATGCACGCAGAACGAGACTGGACAAGTTTTTATTTTGTTTGATTGTTTACACATTCTCATTTAAGTTACAAAACTAATTTTTCTTGTTTCTATCAAGTTTTGCAATTTTCTAAAATATCACCTATTAAATAACAACCGTAACTATTCATTAAACTAGACTATCGGATATGTTGTTAAGGTTGGGTTTGTTGTTAAAATTTTATGAATAATGTAAGAGATGTTCATTGAAAAAATATTGGAAAACCAAATAATAATTAATAGTCGTGGCAGATATGGCAACAGGTTTCTCCGAGTTTCAATTTAAAAATTATTTTATATGCATTCAAATTGTTAAAGCTAATTAGGACTTCTTTGACTGAAATTCTCAAATGGATGGCATCGCAATTTTTATAAATCTAGCTTCGATACATCCAATACAAGTAACGACAAATAAACTAAAAAAACTGTTTCGGGCATTTAAATATTCAAAAACGTTGGGAGAAATACCGACAGCCGTCGAAGGAAAACATGGACTAAAATAATAAGATAATTCCTCTATCTAACTTTAGCTTAAGTAGGATGTGGAAAGTGAGTCCCGGAAGCTCTAGTGTTGGCTTTTAGCCACAATCTCAAGCTTGAACTACAGAGTTTTGAACATTTTGTCGCCCTCGATGTCCATGCAGTACTCCACAACAGCATAGACCACCAGAAGTCGTCGCTCCACTCCTTTTTTATGCTTATCCGTAATGAGGGGATAGAGGGTATCCTGCTTGGAAAGCCGGTCGATGATTTCCGTGAGTACGCCGCCGGAAAAGACTTGCAAGCGATCCCACGTGGACTTTCGCAGTCTGGAAGGTATACATGTGAATAGTTATACGTGTTTATAAGGTCGGAGTCTTACAGGCAGCATTGGTAGAGTGGGGCAAGGATGTCCAAGTGATCCTTGTTCGGGTTTCCAAACGCTTTTCCATTGTCGATAAGCACCACGCGCTCCTCTCGCGTCTCATAGTGATGCCGGTCCCCGTTTTGAATTAGGTAATCAAAAATAGCCGCATCTATAAGGTCCAGCAGACGAATTGTCTCCATTTTATTTTTCAACGACCTGCAAAGTAGTATTTTTAAACTCGTAATTGGTACCGTAGTGTGGAACTTACTTGCAGTAGGTCATGTCGTCCTCCCAAGGCGCACGCTTGTCATCCTTGTAGGTGCGTTGCCAAGGAGATCGCCGCTTTGCCAACGTTCCAGGAACAATGTAGATGAGCACACCTTCAATGTTGTGCCTTTCGTCGCCACAAACGGTCTCCTCCTCGTTGCAGTAGTGACACTTCCCGAACAGGCAGTACTTTTCCTTGCCATCCTCGTCCGTTTCGATGTTTATGGTTTGCTGGAGCTCGGGATCGCCTTTGGCATATATCTCTTTCTTCAGGTTTACCACTCGACCCACAACGATGGGCGTCCATCGAAAGTCGAGCACGGCGCCCAGATAGAAGGCATATACTTCCGCAGTGTGCCGATCCTTGCCACTGTATACCAAGCCATCGATGACCTCGTCCCGCGGATACCATTGCGGCTTAAAGATGACCTTTTGCTGCTGGGAGAGGCGGACCAGGAGCTTCAGCTGCGTACCCCGACCCAGGTTGCTCACCCGGGTGATCGGTTCGCGGCGCAGTGTTTCTAAAAGCTGTCCCATCGATGAGTCGTATAAGGGATAGACCTCGTTTTCATGGGGCCACTGAAAAAAAACCGAGTTGTTAGTGAATATACTTAGCAAAATATTATAATATAGAATCTCGTTCCCTATTAAGAATTATTTGGTGTCTTTTGTTTGCATAAGCAGCCACACATAAACCGCGGCCACAGCATAACAAAATAGGTAATTCTGGCAGATTCACTAAATAGACCATAGACCTACCCAGTTCGCAATGTCCCAAAGAACACTGGCGTTTTCGTACGGCGCCGCCTTGTAGTTCTTGAGCAGCTTGTTGCGGAACATGAAGAAGCGAGGATTGCGATTGAGGTAGTTGGGTTTCAGGTGGCGCATCTTGTGCCGGATCATGTTCTCCAGCGCCCGAACGCTGGCCAGATGACCCTCCTCGGCGCTCAGGTAGTACATGAAGTAGAAGTTGGCACCGAGCGCCAAGCCCAAGAGGCTGGCCACGATTCCCGCGATGATGACGCTGCGCTTGTTCATCCTGCAGCCTGGGCGTTAGCCTATTTTTAATATTACGTATGCGCAGCGATAGCCGCACTGGCAAATTGCTGAATTCTAGCCGAAATGTTGATATGGCCGGGCTGGCACAGTGGCATGCTGCTGTTGTTGCTGCTGTCGCCGCTGTTCCTCTGGCAATTGTTGCAGTTGTTGCCGTTGCACTTGCAATATTTGCCGCAGTTCTTGCAATTGTTGCTGCTGCTCTGGCGATTGTTGTTGTTGCTGACGCTGCCCTTCCTTTTGCTGTATTTTTCGTTTTTTTTGGCAGACATCGGCTAACAACTGTTCGCATCAGTCCATTGTTGTGCAAATTAATTGTGGCCGCATCTGAAAACGTGTAAGCATTAATTAAATTGTCAGTACTAGGTACTAGAACGAGTCCTGTTCCGGGTTCTAGTCACTTTGCTCACCCACTGCAGCAAGTCAATCAGATCCGGTTGTTGACACAACCTAACACTCGAATTCTTGGCAATTGGCTTATCTTAGTGTTTCCGTGTTTCGGGATATTATCAGATCAGCGACTACCAATAGGTGATGGTATGAATCATGATGGTTGAATAGTCTGGTCCTTCTAGGTGGTTATCCCATTGGTGTGTCTATGCATTCAATTATCTAGAAGATGTGTGAGATACGAGATTTGTGTGAACTGTTCCTGGCACAAGTAGCTTTCTATCTGACTTATCCGTTTGTTTACAAGCGTGAAGTGGCCCCTTTGGGATTCTTGGCCACAATTCCCCAATAAATCGTGTGCTTCCTCTTCTGCTGCTGCTTTAATTGGCCGCCGTCTTGTTTTTGGCCAACATCCACATGTACACACAGCCCACTGCACGCATTCGGATTCGGAAAACAAAGAATTCTACTGCCGCACTTAGGCTGCCTCTCCGATTTGGCCGATCGTGTATAAATAGCTTTTGTTTATGTCGGTGAAAATGGGGAAAACGTGCGTTTTTCACCGGCGCAGGAAAATGACAACAAGAGAGAGGAACGCGATGTAAACAAAAAACAGCTGACTTAAACTGTTGCAGCCCTATTGGAAATGTGTGAGTAGATCTGGCAACGCCGAGAATACCCGCCAAATTCAGTTTAAATAATATACTTCTGCGATTTCGTTTTATTTCTGGGCCTATTTTCTCAGGTGGCCAAAAGTTAATCAAAAACCTTAGTCAACCCACAAAAGGAATGCCGGCTAAAGGTCAAATGCTCACACACGTTAAAGTTATTATAAAAACCCACACAATTCCGAATTGCACAGATGAGTCCTTGAACGTACACTGCAAGAATTTAAGTTTGGATTGCTTTGACCAAGTCTGAATTTATCTAAATGTTCCTAAAAATATGATTTTTAAAACAACAAGATAGGTTTCTTAAATAAATAATGCTGCATTGTGAGGAAATTACCTTTAGGCAATATTTCATATGTAGTAAATTTTGGGCTATATAAAGAACATTATTAATTCCTCAATGTTATTCACCTATGCATTTCTTTAAATTTGTAGGAATTTTTAAGAGTGCAGACGTACGTAAAGTTAGCTTACTTATTATTTCCATCGACGTGGATAGCCTGGGAGGTTTACCTTGCCCCGGGGCTCCCACTGGAGCAGTGCGCATAAAGTGCACCCACTCCTCAATCGGAATGAAGGAGAAAAGGGGGCTAAAAGGAGTGAAAGCAGGGAGAGAAGGAAAATCGAGGAGAGTTATCCCAGGCCACATATGGCGCAAAATAAACCGACAAATGATAACGGCACTCGAGCAAACAACAATAAAGGATGAAAAGCACGAAAATCGAGTAAATGAAAGAAATAATGGTGTCGGGAGTGTACAACAAGTAACAAAACGCACGAACGTGTATCCCCCCATCCCTACCTTCAACCTCCCCCACCACCTCCCCCACCCCCTTTCCAGCAAACCCCGTCCCACACTTTCCTGCGCACTTTGGGCCCCCGAAAATTCAAATGCCGACAGCATCCGCCGCCACATTTGTTGCTGGCCTGGGAAATCCAAAGGCAGTTGGCGGCCAAAACGCAACACCCTCAGTGTCGACACATTACGATTACAGTTGAATTTTGCCAGCAGTCATATAACTCGCAGAAATAAAATGATTGGATATTAAACAATTTGTAACAAACAAAGTTGTATGCAGACTATTGGTTTGGGTTTGTTTGTTATTAACTTTCCCAACTGAAATTAAAATGCTTTAAAATAAATATTTATTGAACAATTGATTAGAGTAACCCCGCTCTTAAAACTACAAATTTTTCATTTATATTTATATATTGTCCATATTTTTCGCAGTGCATGTAGTGAGTACGCAAGTGCCAAAAAATGATCTCCTTGTTTTCATTGTTTTGTGGGTTTGCTCGTTTGTTTGTCTGTCGTTTCGCGTGGGATGTGTATTACATACTGAAATAAGCCAATTTCCGAATCTGGCTTGTTTGGTGAGCTGCAAAATGCATAAGTTGTAAAGGCAAGGCCAATTCGGGAATTTTTAATCCAATTTTATATCCAAATTCAAATCATTATTTAATCAATTGCTTGCAGCGGTGCTATAACATTACGATATGAAGCGGAAAAGTGTAGCCTTTACGCGTAAGAAGTGAACCTATTAATATCCGCACATTTCTAATTAATATCAATTAGGGATCCACACTCACACCATCGTCTCAGCCAAGTGAAAACGAACAAATAAACAAAACTAAACAATTCAATTAGGGGGAAAATTGTGAAAAGCCAATGGAAGTACTCAGTTCTTAGTAATTGGGTCAGATGTCGCTAACGAGCATGACAATTACACAGAATGTTGCCCAAGGAATCAATTTCGGCCAAAAGAAGGGGGTTCCCCTTGACGTGTGTCTATGCGCGTAATGAGCTTTTCCAATATTTAGCGGAAATTGGGAATTTACAAGAATATTGTGCAGAATCCCAATCCTTTGGAGTGAAAGGATGTTGGGACAATATCTTCTAATTTAAAGATGCATAAAGTATCCTTGGGAAGCGTTGAAACAACGCTAAATCTGCGCAAACATAATTTAAATTTGTATCGCCACTTACACCTCCTTTTCTTTTTTAACCCGAAGCGAAGAAGAGGCTGTGAAAAAATCAATTAATTCACACACCAGCACAGATGTGAAAGTTACACACCGCGTCGTGTTAATTGCCCTTGTGCCCCAATTCATGTTTTTCCATCGCTCTTTTTGTTTGTCTCCGCTGGATGGCGCTTTCCTTAATGGCCGTCGCTCTTATCTGGCCCCTCATGCGTTTTGTAATTAATTGGCAGACATTTTACTACCGTGCCACGTTGTCATAGGTCGTTCTGGGCGTCACGTGCTGTGTGAAGGCGAAGGGGAAGGGTAAGGGTAAGGGGAAGGAGGCGGGGGTGGTGGCAGCTAATGATTAATTACAATTTAATTTGTTTGGCATTTTGCAGCGCTTTAACGGCCGCGTTGGACGATGACAAAACACAAATGTCCACAGGCTCCCGAAGGATTCGTTTAAATTTCAACAATTGCTTGCCGCCAAATAAATTTGTCTCTGTGTTCAATGTATCATGTTTGCTGCGCGTTTAATTGAATTTGGTGTCGCAATACAGCGGGGATCCATCTAATTAATTGTTTTTTGTTTTTCTTCTTTGTTTTGATTCGCATTTATCTTCAATTCGTGCCCTTCTTTGCTTTGCGACTTTGTGCTTGCTTGCCTAGCTCCCAAAAATATGCAAATTTGGGCTTATGAAAACGGCTAATGAGTAGGCCTTTAAATTATGGGAACACAGAAAATAATTTCTTTAATTCGAGATTTCTTTTGGCACTTGAACTGCATTGAAAGCAATGGTTTCAAACAAAATCTGTAAAGATTTTTCGTGACAAGTATGCCAGGATATTTTTTACGACTCTTTTCTGTCCTCCGTTTGTGCAACAAAAGGACGTGAAAAATGGGCAACAATTTCGGGGGCCCAACGTGAAATTAACTCATTCGTTGTGGCCTAGAATAACAAAAGACACTCGCACACACACTGGCACACCCTCACACACACACACTCACACGGACACACAGTCGTAAATAGACGCTCCTAAGGTCAAGCAACGTCATTTTTCAGACGGCCAAACAAAAAAAAATGAAATAAGGAAGGAAAAAAGGAGAATAACTCGGCTTCAAGTGCCGCCACACGGAGAATTTAATGTGTCAGAGTGTTGGGCCCACAAAATGTGCGAGTGTGTGTGTGTGTGTGTGTGTGTGTACGAGTAATGTGTGTGAGCCAAAACACATGCTCGGTCAGGAGGAAAATATAAACAAACGCTCACGCAAAAGCTTCGCGCTCCTTTCAACCCGAAAAACTGTGCCACGAAAAAGCTTTGTGCGTAAAGCTGAGGAGCAACAGTTCCGCGCGAGAGAGCGCAAGAGCGGATGCAGCACGGCAACACTGGAAGTGGACGTGGACGTAGACGTGGAAGTGCTCTCTCCCTTCTCTCGCAGCGGAGCAACAGTTAAGATTCCGCTCTCACCCTTCGCAGTCCCCGGACAAAGTTGTTGTTGCTTTCGCCACTGCGAATGCTCCACCTGAAAGCTGTTGTTGCTGTGGAATTCGAGTCAATGGAGCAGAGGAATACACGTAAAAAACTGGTAGTCAATTTGGCTAATGCAACGGTTGCAGCACATTACACACGTTTTAAAAAATTTGAGGTATATAAACGATGGTTGTCAATCGTATACTTAATATACTCGTCGTATACTTAATAAAATATTAGTGCAGTGTAATTAAAGAATATATTCATTATGCTAAGGTATAAGTATAATATGAAATAAATTATTTTACTATGGATTATGAGACCCTTTTTCCAGTGTAGCCGCGCAGCACAGCCCTGTCGCTGGGTGAGAATGTGTGAGTGAGCCCATTCTGGCCGCCCAGGACCTTCTGGTGCTTTTATGGCCTGTGGAGCTGTTGCTGCTGCTGCCGTTTTTGGCCAGTGCCTGGATTGCTGTTGGCGCGAGAACAACGCGCGCGTTCTTGACTGCGTTTTCCCACGTTTTCGGCTTGAGCGTTTTTTTATGTGACTGAACTAACTGAATTGTTTCGTTTGTGGCCAACGTGTGCTAGTTTGTGGCGTTTTTTTGGCCATCCACGTGCGGTCGTTACAAGTGTCTTGAAATGCAAATAAACGCGATTCCAACGGGAGTGCAATGCATCTTTTATGGGCGCCATTAAAGCTGCTAACTGGTATGTTTAGGCCATTGCTCGTTTGGGCCATGTCAGCCACATAAAGTTGACTGTTGACTAATTGTGTGGACAGTTTGTGGACGGGGATATTTGATTGGCAAACCCTCAAGATCGCGTTTCAATTATGCATGGCTTGCACAATTTTTCGATTTTCCGAGCTAACGAGCAATCTGCACTCGATGGATCCTTCAAGGTGTTCAATGTTTAGTGTTTTGTGTCTGCTATCTACTTGGCTTTCATCTTCAATTTCCGTTGCGCATTCGCGCGTACTAGATGTCATTCGCTGGCTGCTTTGTTGTTGGGTTCGTTGCGCTGTTCTGGCGCATAAAACACCAGGAAAATTACAACTTATTGAGTTGCAAAGTGCGCTGCTAACCACGCACAGAAGTACCCGAAAAGAAAGGAGACGCTTACCCAGGCAGACACACTGTGCCCCCGGGAGTATGCTACGTTTTTTTCCCAGTTACTTTGGCACTGAGAAATAAATGAAAGTCCAAATGCCAAAATAATCGTGCTTGGTAGCCCACTGAAATTATTAGCAATAATAGATGAAAATCTATTATGAATATACCATAAATTCAATTCCTAAGTGGCCTGACTGCCTTAAAATATTAATTTCTTGCCCATATTATTATTTATTAGCATATTATACTGTTACATGGTGTAGTAATGTATTCCTAGGGCAAACATTATTTTTCACTGTGCTGCTCCACCATTTGCATGCACAGCGCCACAGAACATCTGCACCTATCTGTGGCCCCATGGCCGAGCGCTACTTTAATTCATCTGTTCGCATTTTACGAGCCACCCGAGGCACCCCCCAGCAGCTACCCCTAGGAGCAAAACCCATCACAAACCACCCACCACCAAACACCCCCTGCTCCACCAGGGCCAACCACAGTGGGTCAACAGACGGCAGACAGCTGTAGTTGAACGAAAAGCCGCAGTCGTGGTCACCAGCACGTGCATACATGGATTTTGCTGCGGGTTTGCGGGTGCTTGCAGGTGTGTGGGAGAGGTCCTTGGTCTTCGTTTATTGCAGGGATAATTCCTATATGGACGCGTATATTTGTGAACCTGTGGCGTTGCCAGACTTGTTGATCCTTGCGTTATGCAATTTCACAAGTAATTTCGCGTCGCTCAACTTTCTACTTCAAGTCCTGGTAAAAGCTTATCGATTTACGATGTAATGGGGAGCGGAACCCAAAATGGAATATTAAACGAAATACCTGTGAGGATTATACAGACCATGGGGGGCTTTTATCATACTTCAAATTCTTATGGTGATGAAGACAGTAAATTCTCATCAGCATTTAGCTAGAAGGCTGTCCTAAAAACAAAGTGTTATTCCGATGGCGTGCTCTAGATATTAAATTATTTCTGTTAGATGAAGACCTAGTATTTTGAGTTTTTAAGGATATTGAATATTCAGGATTTTTGAATTTACTTCACATTCATTTTATTGTGTTCGAACGTTACAGTTTCAGTTTCGCTCCTTTCTGGACAGACTTTAAGCCACTGCCTTATTAGCGATAGTCTACTACTATTTCACGCACTGCCAACTGCCAAATCTACTACGTTTCTCGCTAGCTGTTGCTGCCACTGTTCCTTGCAACACGTTGCCATTAATACGTACTTCCCTTGACACTTGTGAGCCAATAAACTTGAAAAAAGAGCAACAGTTGCCGCACACAAACACACCCAGTGTGTTTGTGTGTGTGTGTGTTAGCCGAAGTGAAGCCGAGTGGCCGAGTTGTGCGAATTGTGGCATTCCCAAATGTCCTGGCAGTCTTGTTTGCTCATAACGCAGTTGTCCTTTGCCGTGCTCGGTTCGCTCGCAAACGCTCGGCTCCTGAAATTCCCTCGGTTCGCTTTTTGAAGACGCGCCGGCATTTTGAGAGTCAGTCGCTCAAGTCACCCAGAAAGGACCTGCTCCTTTTCGCTCCCTTGACTCCCTACCTAATACGCACGCACGGCTGATATGTTAATTCCGTTCTTTGGCATCACTTAGGAAACAATTAGCGCGCTAGTTTCAGGCCCCCTTCCCGAAAAAACCCCACTTTACTGGGCGCGGCAGACGGAGGCAAGTGAAAAGTTTTAATTGTCTGCACATTTTCATTGGAAAAGTTTGTTGCCTTTACGCACTTAATATTCATGTGGCTCCGGGTATATGAATTTACGACCATAATCATAATCATTTCTTGCCTTTTGTCCTTGCCATTTGCATTTATGCTACGCTGGGATCCCTTTCACACAACGAGAAACTCGGGCAAATTATTTTGTGTCACTTTATTCATAAATGATTGATCACACATTTGACCATTGGTCTGAACATCTCTTGTGCTCATTCATGAATAATATAAACGGTCAAGTATTGCTTTCCTAAATGTGACTGTGTCAGAATGAGTCAGTGGATAATAATAATGAAAGACATATGAGGATTTTAAAAACGTATTACAATTTATTATTAATTTTTGAATGTGCTGACTAAGTCAACGAATAATTTACCAATATTTCGAACTTTTATTGCGTGAATTAATTAAATGTTTTACCCAAGGCTGTAATGTTTGGAAAATAACAATCAAAAGAACCAAAAATAAATAAATAGGCCTATTTAAAGAGGGTTTTTGCCTGTGTAACTATTTATAAACTTTTCGCTGTGTGTTTGACTGTTCTGATTAAAATCGCCCGATGAGTTTCAGTTGCTGTCCGCCCCATGTTATTTTTCACCGACTCAGTCTTGCGGCAAATGGTTCCCATTGTGTTTGCTTTATTTATATTACTCTTCGTTTACGGATATTTGCATTATTTACATTCGAGGAAGTGCAGTTCCCTTGGGACCCAGAAAAAGATGAACGAAGATGAACGTATTATGTTTTGCACTCTTCTATCAAAAAAGTTAAGTTCAAGTTTTCTTTAATCATGTGCCTTTAAATTGAGCCTTCTCACTGCCAGCTTTAATTCATCGTTTTAAATTAGTGTGACTCAAAAAAGGACATTTCTCTGTTCAACCCAAAAAAAGTGACACGGGAACTGTGGTATCCCTGTCGTTGAAAATCTCTGTAAGATTTGTTGGCATTCCTGTGACTTGGGAAAGCCATCAGCTGCTGGGACAGTTTTTATTAGCCAGAAATGGAAGCCTTTTAAATTTGGTTCCTCTCAGTTCCATTCGGTTGTTGTGTGTTCCATGAATAATTCAGCTGATTTAATTTCTTCATTATCTGTCTGTCTGTCCACTGTGGCTCAGTACCTTTTGGAAGTTTCTTGTAATAATCCTTCACTTATTAAATCCTGCAAATTTTTCATCAGATTCCACCAAAGGATAATTCGTAGAATTTCCGTTGTTATCCTTTGGTCTGCGATGCAAATGCAAAGAGTTTTCGTTGAGCACTGTTATTGTAATGGAATGTTGTATTTCAGTATTTACCCAACACGAATTTTCATATCTCTGCGAAGAATTTTACATATTTCGACATTTAATCAGGAATTTAAACACATATTCAATTTAGGAAAAATAATGTATGGTATGTTGAGCTACGATTTGGACGCATATAATTATATAGGGCAACATAAATATTTAATGCTAAACAAAAGAACTCCAAACTTCATTAAAATCATTCCACAATATTTACATATTGATGCTGTTTCCACATTTAATGGAAATTATTCCACACATCACATCGAATTTCAAGATAAATTCCACAAACGCCGTGAGTAATTGACTGACAAAGGTATTATTTCTGCAGCATTCAGACTAATTGAAAATTGGAATTATCTAATATCATTGGCAAAGTTTGCCAATTTCCCATACAGATGAGAAGATAAACAAATGCTCCTCGGGCGAATCAGAATTGAGCAGATCCTTGTGTGCTGCTGCCTTTTGTTGGCAGTTGTGCTTTAATGGCTGATTTATTTTAATTACAATTTGCACTTACTAGTGATTAATCTGCTTGCCTAGACACGCCCATGCAAAACAGCCTGGGCCGAGCCCAAAATGCTCCCCGAAAATATGTGAGAAACTGACTTCGTTTGCAGCGCAATCGATTTTCACGTTAATTAAGCCCTAATTACTGTGGCACAGAAACACAGACACACAGAGTCGCAACTGCGGGCCTACAAATGAAGTCACACTAGCCCAATGAATTTCACTGGTTCCGCCACATTCCCAGCACTCCATTTCACTACACATTTCACGGGAATGGAACTCGGCTGGTTTTATTAATATCCACCTGGGAAAGGGACTGGCTGTGGCTGCTTTATGCTACATTCCTGCTCTAGATGCATACATAGATGCCAGGACCCAAACCGCATTGCTTTCGAAATGGGAACTCCGGAGAACGCTGGAGTGCAATAAGTTGACAGGCTCCGGCGAACCATTCGTGATAGTCAACGTCGGCCAGATTCCATTTGGAAATTTATTTTAGTGTTAATTACACGTGCAACATAAACGGCAAAGGCGAAACTTTTACGGCTAGGCGATGGTGAAACTAAAAGTTTAAAAATAAACTACCGCATGAGTTTATGCCCGGCTGTTCTGCGGCGAGAGTAAAAAGAGCATTAAATTAGATTAAAATGGAAGCTTCGACTTCAGAACTCCTACCAGAGTTGTGCGATGTAAACTTTATACAAATGTAGTTAGCACCGAAACTCGCTTATTAAACTCGATGTGTGTGTTTTTTATTTTTAAGCCGTATCTTTTTAATTTCCGCCTCTGGATTGTGTATATGTTTGCGTCAAAATGCCGAGAGAAAGAGCCCGAAATGAAAGGTATGCCTTCCAGTGTATTTCAATTTATGCCTGGCGGCTTTAGCTAGACTTTGCCATGCATTAAGCAGGCAAAAGCAAAAATTGCGTATACGCCGCGTAGCGCGATGTGGCCCGCTATGCAAATGAAACGACGCTTTCATCGAGATTCTGGCCGCAAAGCAAACAATTTTTTAAAGCCAACCAAGTCAACTGTTTGTTTGTTGCCGTGTTTGTTGTGGCTGCTCCTCTCTTTTGGCCTTGTTTGTGTAATATAATATGCATAAAAGGAGAAATATGTGTGTTCGCTTTGACATGAAATAATCAAATTGTCACAATGTCGCCCGGCTTGACGTGACATTTTTCACATTGCGAGTGCAAATTGGGTTCTGCAAAACGCTTTGTGGGCTGCATTAAAATTTTAACAATTTTTGCATTTTACATTTCCGAAACTTTGCGTTTGGCAGCAAACGCATTAATATTACTGTGGCGTTTTGTCGACGTTGCTGTATTTGTTGTGTGATTGATTTCACATTTTGTATCAAATTAAAATTAAGTTTTACCGCATTCTATTCGGTGTGGACCATCGCAAGACATTTGATCGCCTGTGCGTGCCATTGTCCCTATTGCACTGAAAGAAATGAGGGCGCATCTGGAGTCCTTAGGCATGACAGGCCATAGGATCTGACAGCTGTGCGTCGGCCCAGATGAACAGACCCCGATAGAGATATCGATTTAATCATTAGTGGCTGGCTGCTTTGCTGCTGGCTGCTCAAGTGAGCATTCTGCGAAGGCAGCGAAATGAATTTCCATTTTTATTGCAGCAGGCCCACACACTCGTGATGGGCAGATGACAAAGCCAGTCTTGGGCCGAGAGTCATCGGCAGTCCCAGTTGGACAAAGGACTCCTGCCAGGATGATTGCGGCCTTTTCCGCTGCCGCAAATGTGATTATGTTAGTTTGGCACAAATATATTCATTTCCCCATCCATTTTGGCGTAATGATGGCTGCCAAATTTTCCATCAAATGGTCGTTTCGTGTTCGGGCACTAATTAATATATAATTTTACCAAATAATTAAATATTCTGCTGGCATTACACGTTTACCAATAAAATGTAACACGGAAGCCATTTGGCAAAATGACGGATTTTATTCGGTTATCAATTTTCCATTTCAACTGTGCCCCCAAATACAACAAACTAACTTTACAACCGGAAAATTCAGAGTGAGATTACAAGTTCAAATAAAATGTAATCCTTCTAAATGACATTTGAAAATGGACAACTGGAATGTTGGCTCGAATACCGCGGACTTAACTTCCCCCTGCAAGTTTTGCTTTGGTTTTATTCTTTGGACCGCCAACATTCATCAAATTTGCAGTTTGGCAAATTTATTTGCTGGCTAAACGACTTTTTAAAGAGCTGTCGTTGGCGTGTGCATTTTTTTTAAACTGACATGGATTTATGAGGCCACCATTTTCCCTCCCAGTCTGGAGAATATAGCCCTAAATGAGTCGCTTTTCGGGAGGGGATGGAATATTTTTCTCATCGTTAGTGGCCCCTCTTCGTGCTCAGTGACATTCAAAGATTGATGCCTCCCGTAAACCCAGGAATCTCCCAAATTGTGTGCAAATTTGTTGGGCCAGGCAACAAGTCAACGAATTTTTACCCAGCGCAGCTTGAAAGCTTCTCTCTTCCTGCAAAAAGTCCTTTTTTTTTTTTAAATTTTTACATGCACTTTGTGGTCGATTTTCAGGGGGTCCTTTTATGTTTGCTCAATCGCTTGAATATCCTGGCATGCAACTGGTTGCTGGATAATGCTTTCGGATTGAGCAAATTTAATTGATTGGGGCGTGATGGATATACCATAGTCAACCCATATGGTGGCCACTCGCTGGCTGACTGACAATCTGACATTTCGGGCGGATTTCTACCAGATTCTTTTTAGTGGCATTTTGGGGCTTTTGTGTGCACAGACATTTTGATTTATGAGCTCGCAGGACACGGGGGTGCCGGGATACCGACACACCAAAATTGAAATTTTACAAAAAACTTTTAGGCCCGCAAACAACAGGAAAACCAACAAAAATAAAAGCAAAAAAAAAAAGAAGGACGAAGAAAAGAAAACTCATTGTATCGTGGCAAGTCCTTCTGGTAATGACAACGCTGGCGGGCATAAAACTTTGCATGTCTGTATCCAAATACACACATCCAACTGAGGATAGCACCTACAATTGCTGCCTGGGAACAATTTGATGCAGTCGAGAGGATAAAGTGCCAGCAGTGCTGGCTAATGAGTCCAGGGGGAGGTGATTTTATCGGGGACAGGACATGGGAACAGCCATCTGCCCTAAGCAATTCCGGTTATTAAAACTTTAAGCGTTATAGGATGATAAATTGAGACACATGATTGATGCTCAAGAAGGTAAGAGAAAATAAAACGATTCGATGCGCCATCAATTCTGTGAAATAGCTAAAAAAAAAGGTGTGAGCCTAAGAAATAACGTATTCATATTTTTGTAAAAACAACCAAGAAATTAACAACACTTTTTGTGTCGATTCCCCAGCACCATTGTCATTCACCATGTGAATTGTAGTGTAACCCCTGTTTTTACAAGTAATATGCACATTCTCCACAAAATGGGCTTTTGTTTTTTATTGTTCCTGGCAATGCTTTTAATACACCTACCACCAGCTGGCTATGCTAACAGTGGCTATTGTTATAAGACCCATATTAAATGCAAACCTCATCAGAAACAACATGGGGCACTTTGGGTATCTACCAAGCTAACCAGCTACCCAGCTACCCAGCCAGTCCAAGCTGAACTCAAATGGTGCCATCTGTCATCGTGTTAGCCCGGTGAAACTCAAATAAGCTGGAGAGACGTGTGCATTTGTGGCTTCTTCAATTCAATATTTGCTCGCCCAAATTCAGGGCAAATAATTTTTGGGAGCGCACAGCACACTACACATTCATCTTTGTTCATAAGGAGGTGCTGAGCAGGCAGTTGCCTTTGACCTTTTGGCGAACTGGCGAACTGGGCCCAAAAGTGGCAGCTGGCCACGCTTCGTCAGTTTCACACCAGTGCCAGCCAAGTGAAACACGCCCACACATCCCTGCATATACAAATATTTGGCCACGTTAATGACTCGCTACGATGTTGCTGCACGGCAAGAAAATCAACTAGCATCTGATTATTTGTGCCCCGTTACATTTTAAAATCTTTTTAAGTGTACAAACTGAATGCCATGGCAGCTGCATTTGGCTCATCTGCCCGTTAACCAAGGTTGCATAAGATTTGCTGGAGACTATTTTTATAACCAACCGTCGCTCCATTGATTAGTCTAAGAGATGTTGAATTCATATCAACAACACTTTATACAAATCCTGACTACACCATTGTACTTAGGAAGCTGGCTAGATTTTGCATAACATTGAGCGCATTTCATTTAATACCAATTATGGCGTGAATCTGAACGCCACTGCCACGCTCCACAACTTCGCTCCAATAAACAGCATGGACACGTAATTTTCCATGTGGCTGATGGAGACCTTCCTCTCGCACCGTCATAATTATGCTAATGTAGCCTCATCGCCAGCTGAAATGAGCAAATATAGACTCAAATCAATGGTGGCTGCAGTCCAAGTTGCTGCTGTCTTTGTTGTCGCACACTGAGCGAATTTGTGAGAACTCTTGGCCTTAGTTAGTTCCTGTTTTGCTTCATGATACTGAGTTTCTTGAACTAAAAATATAGATTTTACTACTTATTCCTCAGGGGTGGTCTGCAGAATCACTAACACTGCTTAAGCTCTTGATTTCCCAGTGCACTTGTGTGTTCAATGAGATTCTAGATGTCGAAGCTAGCGAGCAAACGAGCAAAGACACACAGAGACGGCTCTTCATTTAATTAAACGTTGCATGCAGCAACAAATGGTTTCGATGCCGGAAATTGTTTAGGCGCCAGCAGTGGCGTACTGGCCAACAAACAGGGATAAACAAATTGGCGGAGATGGACTGGACTGGCGAAAGTGGCTCTTGGCCAGGAGCAGCAAAAGGTGCTACCCTTTGAGCCCCACTGAAAACCAACCTCCAACCCCTAGGTTCCAACCCCCAACCACCAACCCCGTTCTCCCGTGAAACGTCCTTGTCAGCCCCTTGTCCCTCGTCCCCCCAACGAGCTGCCCTTAATCGCCGTTTAAGCTTTGTGGCGCAACAATTGTTGGAGCGTAATTAATGCGATTTGGTTGTGTTTTCATCGATTGGCCCGGCCCGCACATGTCCCTTGCAACGGGGGGTAGCGGGGGGGAGCCGGAGGCACAGCCCGTCTGGCTTTAGTTGCTACCTGGACCATTAACTGGTTGGCTGGTTGCGCCTCGCGCCAATCTGATGCATAAACAGTATCCGGAAAATGTCACTCGTAAAGCCATTTTTCCTGTTTGTTGCACTTTATTTTATGGTATAACTTTTTCATAGGATCGTAATTTAAAGCGTGTCCATTGCGCCACAATCATTTGTTGTCCATATGAAATGTTGCTGTCGTTTTAATAGCTCGGTATTAAGAGCTGCTTTTCATTCATGTCAAAGCTATGTTTAGTTGAAATTCAAATATCTGTTGTAATAAAATAACTTGTAATTTGCTGACTGCATGTAGGCCATTTGGTGTAATTAGTTTGCCTGACATCTGTCGTTTAATTAGGTATTGAAATTTAAATATTTTATTGTAACAGACGTGGCATTTGACCTCCGCACTTGGCGCTTAACTGCTGATACATAAAGTATCTTGGATGTCTTTTAAAACAATAAGAGTAATTCTCGGCAACTTAACCCCTTGCACCCACTTACTTGTTCGCCTTTTGACCTCCTTCTTTTGTTGCTCTTGCAAATGCTGTTTTACTTTCAGCGGTGTTAAGCTTGTCCTTTATGTTTTAAATAAATCATACGACGCGTGTGCCGCAAAAGCCGCCACACACAAACACAGCGGTGCACTCTTGCGAACGCACACACTCACACATACACACTCGCTCACACACACAAGTCCACAGACACATGCCCAATAATAAATGTTAAGGGGTTGGGGAAAACTCTCACTCTTCTCTCCTTTTCTCAACGCATCTTCCGGCCAAGTGGAGTCACCCGTTCCCGGCCTTATGTACATAAATGCGGATTTTTTCTTCTCACTTTCGATGAGTTTCATATATGCTAAGTGGTTTGGGCTTTGCTTTGTGAGACTCTGCTTTCGCACTTCCTCTGTGGGAGGCTCTAATCCTGGCAACATTAACAACTTTTATGTTCGCAATGTTCCTGGAATGGGATTTGCCTTGCACAACGAGGGATACAGTCAAAAATCAAAATTTTAATTAACAAAATTCAATTAGATATGATAGAGTATTTTCCAAGTGTTTCCCCATCGAATCAAACTAAACCGCAGCTCCAATCGAAGTGGAAATGGCCGGAAGCAGTTGCACTACTGAAATATTTATGTCCGTAATTCGTATGTGAATTGCCTTCGATTTGTTGTCGCTGTGGATTTCCTCGGAGATGATTTCGGTTGCCTGCTTAAGCCCGTGTATATGTATGTGACTTAATAATTAATGAGTGCATGTGGGTCATGGGATTGGTGCATACCGAGTCACGCAAGTTGCCATCGCAAACTAAGGTTCCTTCTCCACTTAACTTAAAGGTAAAAATCGGTCGCGGTTAGGTTTTTGGACTCAGCTCAGCAGTTCATTGACACAAAATCGATGTTCTAAATTTGAACTTGGTCCGAATTTGGTAGACCCGAAACTTGCCCGACGAACTATATATTATTCACGAAATAATTTATAAGCGATGTTATGTAATTATTGCTATGGCTGGTAAGACTAGACTAGCAAAGTTGTTGGCTGTTGAGAACATCAAATTGACGAGCTATTAACCAAAGTTTTAATAGGCATTCTACCTAAACTATTTTCTTGATCCGAGTTGCACAGCTTGACGTATCTTAGAACTTAGTTAAAGTACACTTAGGCAAGTGAGCATGTGGCGAATATTACTCTCGAAAGTGAGTAGTCTTATATAGATGAATTTATATAGATACATTTACTTAAATGGGAAACATATTGTCGATGAAGCATTGTCTACGCATAACATTGAGTCGATGTTGTCATGACTTAATAAGATTATTATGACCACAGTTTTGTAAGCAGAAGAGGCTTAACTGCCAGTGGTAATCCTTCGGCTTGAGCCGAACTGTGCCGAAAAACAAATGACTTCTCACTTGTCACAGAGTTTGCCTGGCGTTTCCCCCGTTACGGGGATACCCCGTTTTCCAGCTGACTCTACTCCCAGTCTCGGCAAGTAGTCAATGCTGTGAACCAGAGAGACAAGCTTGTCGACAAGCACTTGACACCAGCAAGTTAGACGCTTAATGTTCATACGTACATTGGTACTGGGGGTGTAACCAGACTTTTCCCCACTTCCCACTCCCGGCAGTCATGCTTAACGCTTATTTTATAGTAATTATGCCCCCCTGAGGAGGGCAAAATGACGTTTCTGGGACACGGGGCTAGACACATATACACAATATACACAGTCATCCAGGTTTACTGCTCACTCTCCTCCACGGCAGCTCATATCTATCTGTGTTCCACGGTCTTTTTGTGTATTCGCTTATGCGACACTTTGACATTGATTGCGCTATGTGTGCTCTCGATTGTGGTGTCGACCCGTCCAATGGGCCACTTAGTCAGCCCTGTGAAACGGCTTTGGCAAAAAAGTCTTGCCAAATTGAAAAAGATGCGCCATGAATTGGGGGTAAACTGGATAAGCATTTAAATATATTATCTGCCATTGAAATCCAATTGAGCAATAAATCTTGCGTTTTAAAACTTAGTTTGTTACGCAAACTATTCCCACTCGTTCGTTGCTTTTCACTTTAAATAGGTAGGTCTGGCAAATTTTATCAAGTCTATTTATTTAAGAGGGGGGAAAATGGGATTTATTATATGCTCAGTCGGGTCTCTACTGAAAGAGGATTTTTGTATTTTATTTATTATTTTTCCCATTGCCCCACATTCAGTGACATTCAGTGTGTGTGTGTGTTTGGCAGCTCCAAGTCCTAGAATCCCGATTCATTGTTTGTTCTCCCCTTTGGCAGACTGTTGCATATTTATCTTTGATGTGACAGACAGTCTAGTAGTATCCTTCGACATGTCCTGGCTTTCCTTTTGTGCTCTCCGCCTTCGAGGAAGTTGACTTTGACCCTGGACTGTCTACTGTTTGCACAGATAGTGACCTTACCACCGAGTTCTTTGATAATGACAGTGAAATATTGAATGGCAGATACTGTTTGTTGCTCTTGCATCCTGTTTTGGTTATTCATGACGTGCCGCTGCATTGCAGCTCGAATGATTTTCTGTTTGGTCAACGTGACGCATGTGCAATGTGCATATTAATCTCTCATCTATCCGTACGAAAGCAAATGGTAACGACACACAGCCATTAGCCGGATGAGACATCACGGTCTTCCTGTGGCATCCTTGTCTCAATATTGATTGTCGTCGGTCCAAGTCAAATTCAATTACCAGGATCGAGCTGCGTATTCCGGAAGCTCTCTCCTTTATCTGTCGGTCTCAATGGATTTTCCCTTCTAAAAATAGTCGTTGCCTGGCATCCCGGCACATTTGGAATTTGGTATTGCGACCTGCTTCACAAGAGGCATCCTTATCCTTAGCCCCTGGCTGGATTATGTCGATGTGCTTGTGTGCAGAGGCGGATAATACGTATCCAGATCCTTTGCACATTACGTATACGCAATGCCGGCACATGCATCATTAAAAATTCAGCAAGTGTAAATTAAAACAAGACGTCACCAGCCTGCACGTAGGTGCATCTCTTTTTCTTTCCATTTAGTTTGTTAAGCCTTCATTAGGAAAACGTGCTGTGAGACATAACGAATCAACAACTGTGGTCAGTGTAATAACACTGAACATAGTTACAAATTCCATGAACACAATGGACAATTATTAAAGACGAGAAATGTCAAATTTTAAAGCGAGGTGCAAGTTTATATGAATGTTGTTTAGAGGCTATTAATATTGGGAGAAGATGAGTGTCGTGCAGCTTCCATGCGGTAGCCCAACACTGTGCAACAGGAATTTAAGACGAGCCAGGTGGCATCAAATGCTTAATTACATTTTCACTGCACGCAGACGGGCGTCAGTTGTGCACATGCGATGCATCCATCATGGGGATGCAGGATATTGGTGGACGGGATCCGAAGGATTCTCATCTTCTAAGCAGCGTCAGCATGGCACAATTGATGCTCTGCTCTGCTCTGCTGCCATATCGCATGTCTTTAGTCCTGTCTGCCAGCTCGCCTGTCAGTCAGCCGGTTAGCAAGTTTCGCGATACACGCATGCACAGAAAGAAAATAGGCCATTAACTAGGGGCAGAAATAAGAAAATTCTGGCTGTTATGTCTAATGATTTGAAATATGATATATGTTTGTTGCCAGTTAAGTAAATCTTTAAGAATGAAGACTGCGTTCTCGGTTTAAGGATATTAAAAGCTGTCCCCCAGATTTTAAATGCATATATATTTACAGATAAACACATTTTCCGGTGTTTTCCATTCTCATGCCGTAACTTTATGACATTTTCAATTTTCCGTTTTATTTCTCCATTTGCACCTACACCACCTGAAATGAGCGCTTTTGTCAGCAATGCCGGAAGGCGTCTTAGCGAGTGTGTGTGGGCGTGGGTGTGGGTGTGTGTTTGGATGTGTGTGGGTGTGCGTTTGTGTGGCACTCGTGAAGTCGATAAAACTGTTGGACTTTGCATGCCAGCCTGCCCCGCTGCCCCCGCCGCCACCTTGCCAATCAAGCATCGCTTTTGTCCTTTTCTGGGCCGCCGCGCTGAAACTGTCATTGTCATTTAAATGTCTTTTGACTGTTGCTGTTGCGCTGCTCACATGCCCACGCAAACACACACTCACACACACACGCTCACACACAAAAGGGCCAACTATTCAGAGAAATTAAATTGAACATGGAGAACTGTGCCCTTTGTTTAAACACCGCCACGAGTAGGACCACTACAGTCGACCCACCTGAATGACAGTAACAGGTGGCTGTGCCCTCGACAAGTGGCCGAAATTCAGTTGCTCTCTTCAGCTCTGTATTTAATATATATAGACACGAAAAATAATATATAGTAGATGCTTGGCGTATTTACTTAACTTAATTATTTCTGTACTTAAAACCATATTCTAAAAACTTTTACTTGCAAAAACTGCTCGTCACTGATACTTTCAGTTGGCCACAATTCATTTAGCTTGGTGACAAAATAAAATAATTAAATAACGAAGGACAACTGTTGAAAGGTGTAAAAAAGAATATTGTATTGTTTTGCATAAAACTATAGTTCGTTTTAAGTGCAGAAGATTGGTAAATATTATTGCTTGATTGACGAACTTGCCAACCACTTAGGTTAAATTAAATGGTAAATAAAAATTAATTAATTAATTAATTGACATTACATACATTACGTTAAAACCTTGAACCATAATTGATTACACATCAATTAATTAGACTGCCGTTTGTGAAACGCCTAATTAGTATATCGACACCTTCATAAGCCAGTTATTTACGATTAATTTGGTATAATGTTCTGACTGCATCACTTCGAATAAATTCTCCTTAAATCGGCTTTGCGATTAAGTTTGAGGTCTTAGTTTATTGGGGCTTGCATTTTAATGGACTTTGGGAGCAGTGGCTGGCAAACCGTTTGCCAAAATAATTCGATTTTAATGGTTACACAAACATTGCCACCTTATCAAATACAAATCGTGTGTACAGTGTACACCACACGTTTACCCTTGCCTGAGAGTTGTACTTGTATCTAAAATCTACACCCAAAGCGTGTATTTCTGCGTTTGTTACCACCACAAATCCACATATATAGTATGTACTTACGTAAACGAGCATATCGACATTTGTATGGTTTGCGGAGGGGATTTCCCGCAGAAGTGTGCGACACGCCGATGTGTTCAATTTTCAATTAATCATCTCGTGTATTTATGGCTTGTACAGCACGGTGAAATACTGGGTCAGCACCGGATGGTTCGTGATCCTGGCCAGGAGCTGATAGCATTCAACTTAATAATGCGAAGTGACAAAATCGAAATGCTGAAATATTGATACGTGGTCAAAAGTCTACTTTCCTCCTCGCTTTTGATTTTTATCTAGATTAAAAGCGGATTCGGCAGCTCTTTCGGCATACCTGTGTAATCTTTTAGGTTTTAACCCACGTAAACTACTGACATTTAATAGATTTATTTTACATTTGAACTTTCCTTTCTGCCTTTTCCTGCTTATTCAATGAATTTAATTGGATTGTTGTGGATTTCTGGCCGCAAACCCGAAAAGCATAAACCAAAAATGCGAAGCAGGAAATTCTAGGAGCATATTGCCTGAAATATTCCATGTTTTTTGGATATTCACTACTGCGACTATTAAACATTTTAATTGGCGGTTGAAGAGCAGGGAGAGTATCTACTTCGGTATTGGCCCAATTTTTGCACTTTATTCTTTCGAGTAGAACGCTGAAATTTGCAGAATATTCACGGCGAAATTTTTGTTTCATTATTTTACAGGTATCAATTGGTCTGCCAGCAGGATGATGCGCATTTCGGGCGCAAAGCAGCACAAAATCAAAATCAAATTTTAGGGCAAACAGCGGCGAGGGACGAGCAACACACAGTTTGAAATTAAAAAGTCGCATTTCAACCCCGCGGCTCTCTATTTGCATACACCGCCATCGCTTGGATACAAACCGAATCTGGAATTGCAGTTGTCCCTTTGGCAAATCGGTGTAGCATGTCAAGTGGACGAAGCGCCCGCCTCCCCGCCACGCCCACCCAGACCGCCAACAACAAACACAGGGCAGCAGCAGCCGCAGCAGCAGCAGCAGCAGCAGTTGCCGCCGGAGAGCCGAACAGCAACAGCATGTTGCAGTACGGCGGCAGCAACACGAGTGGCACGGTGCCGACCACAGTGAGCACCGCATCTGCAGCATCTGGCCTGGGAATGGGCGTAACCGGGGGCGGCATGGGCGGCGGCATGAACCTGGCCATGGGAATGGGCATGGTTGGTGGCATGGGCGGCATGGTTGGAATGGGAATGGGCGGCGGCGGCATGGCACCGTACACTCTGCACGGCTCCACCATGGGCAGCAGCTGCGAGTCGTCGAGTGTGGAGCGCATCCCGGTGGACACCATCGATGCACTGGGTCCCGAACTGGCGGTGGCCACATCCCAGGTCCTCGAGAATCTATCCGATAACGAGCGCAAGATGATCATCGAGGTGCTCAACAGGGACGAGTCGGTGAGGCAGAGAGATGCCACCAGAATGATGTAAGTGATAATTAATTTGTAGCAATCAAAGATATTTAATGAGAGAGTCCTGAGGTGGTGAGAAGATAAGTTTTTTGAAAAAAATACCGTCAGTTCATATAAATAGTTTACTTAATGTAATACCATTTTTAAAAGAAGCCAAGTTTTGTTTTACAAAAGCAATTCCTTAAATGCCAGAGCAACTTTGGCAAATCGAATGAAGACTTCTGTCATCAGCTTTCAATTCAAATGTTCATTGGATATTCAAATAGTTTTGCAACAATGCAAGCAAAATCGCACCCCAGATTAGCTTATTTTTTGCGCAGTCAGCAACGAAAGTGTCGCATTTCCCCCACCGAAGGACTTTCTCATTCGATCTCCTTTACTTTCCTGTGTAATTTTGTAAGTTAAATCGAAACTCGCCCCAGAGCCGAGCTGTCTTACTGCACTTTTGCAACTAACTAAGTCAGGTATTTCCCTCTTCTCAGCCTCTTCTCCACTTTGCCCTTGCTTTCCTAATTAAATGTGTCACGAAGACAGAAGTTTTTTGGCAGACAATGCACTTTGCCTTCGCCACTCGAACTGCAGCGCTAATGCACTTGAAACAAGCTTTTTATTAACCGAAAAAACAATGCCACTGCCGAGCGTCAATCCCCACGGCAAACGCACGTATCGCACATTTGGAGACCGTAATTTATGGCTCGACAGTTAGCGGTGGCACTTCTCCGAGCTCCGAGCTCCGGACTCCGTTGTCCACAGTCCTGCTCCCTTTTTGCACTGGGATAAGCCCAGTGGTACACGTATGCCATGGCTTACCTGCAGGCACTTGGCCGACAAATCACTCGCGTCTGCCACTGGCGTTCACCCAGTCATCCAGTCTGTAAATCCCACCAGGTTCGCCATCGCCAGCCGGGTGCTCTAAATTGATATGCGCGGAAAATTGTTCCCATTTTTCGGGGGCAGACGCCTCTTTGTTAAACGTATTTACAGTGAACTTTCGATTAGCGAGCTTATATCGATAAAATGTAATTTATTGGTTTAAATATTTAATAAGGGCCACGAAAACCACAATAGAGTTAATTTGACTTTTTAAAGTGTCTAAAAGTATGCTATGAACGTAATACAGCGTAATTGAAAAGTAACACTGAATTGTAGCATACTTTTGTGCTATTTACGCTATTCTACAAAACATTTATTTTATTTAGATAACTATTTTTCCGCTGGAAATTTCCACCGTGGAAGGAACCATAATAATTGGCAGCTTTCGATTGTATACTTTTTCATCTCCTGCTAGTGCAAAGTAGGGAAATAATGGTGTACGAAAGCCGTTCGCGCTCCACTGAATATATAGTTAAAAGAGAATTAAATGGAGGAGCTCGTTCGCCAAAGGAAGCATTTACTGTACTTAACAGAACAGCATCCCCTTCGGCGGGGGAAGAATCTCTCCATTCAGCTAAGTTCCCCCATCTGCATTTCAATTTCTTGGGGCATACTCGCGTCCTCGTGCTGGTGGATTTCGTGACCCTGGTTGGTTGGATTGTTTGTTGTTCTAGTTCCAGGGCTTTTCCACCCGCTTTTAATGCGTCGTTAGCCGAAATAGGGAACAGGTGGGGCAAGGTCGGTAAGGAAGGTGGGTGATGGGTGGCGGGATCCGAGTTTTATGCTGCATTGGCATTCAAATAACTGGAAAGTGTTTTCATTGTCACGCCGACGCTGCCGCAAAATGGAAAGCAATTTTATTGTCCTCTTTTCTTCTTGTGCGACATTCGTTGACAGTACTCGTACACGTTTTCGCTATTAGACAATTATTTTTAAGGCCTACGAATCGATACAATGAGTTCAGTTTACCATGACGACATTTCCACAACTTAAGCCTTGACATTGCTCACTTTCTATGCCGTATTTTAAAGAAATAGTCTGAAACATGGCAAAATTGATTGAAGACAGCTACATTTATTTTCCTGGCCGTAAAAATGGCCTATTTAAAGATTTTGGTAAACAATCGAACGAGATGATTTATTTCGCATTCTTCTTTGAATTTAATTTCATCTGCAAAAGAATTAATTGCTACGAAACAATGATGGTGGAAAGCCAGTTTTACTGCTGCATAATTAATTATTTTTATGATATATTACGTAATGCAATCACAGCAAAAAGGCATTACAAATTTATGAGGGTCATTAATGACTCGACGTGCTTTTGACGACTTGACATATATTGTAGTTGCCCCGAGTGCTTGCTCCTTTTGGCCAACTTAGTACACTTTAATGACTGGTTTGTTGCGGCCATCATATAAACATATATGATGGCCCTCTCGGCACAAGTAATCTAAACACATAAATCCCTTCCGCCGGCAACAAAGTTGACTGCCCATCCGATTCCTTTCGTTGGCCTGGCTCATTTGGCGGCTGTTGCGCCTTACAGTCGCCTCTGATTGCTTAATCGTGTTGGGCACTGTTGGGGCGGAAATAGCTAAATTGAAAAGCGCCATTGGAGATTGGCAGCGAAGGCAGCAAGGCGAAAGGCGACAGGCGACAGGCGAAAGGAAGTGCCTGCCGGCCAGCAGGTCACATGTGGCAGGTCCTGCGATGTCCTTTATTCTATCCAGCCGTGGGTGGACATCGATCCTGCTGGGACAACAATTGATGAAAGCATTCCCATTAAGCCAACTAGGTCCACCTAGTTCGAATTCTATTGAAATGTAAAATGCCAAAGGGCTGTAGTACCCGCTTTGCTAAAGTTTGGGTTATGCAAAAATTCCCGTTTATGTAAGAATTTATGCTGCACTTATTACCATATATTATTATATATATTGTATTTTAAAAATTTACATCGTTTTTATTTTCGGCTAGTGAACGGGGTTCCCAGACCAATAAATCCTCTTAAAGTACAATTTAATGTGAAATTTAAATGCATTGGACCCAAGATGGCAGCAGCAACACACTTACTTCATTTCCGCTAACAAACACACTTGCACACACAGTGTGCAAATACACAAATGGCACGAATGAAGAAGGGGAAGGGGACTGGGGAATATACATTCATCTAGCTAATAACACTGATAATGTTGGTAATACTTGTTGAGTAAATTAAATCTAATGGAGCGCTCGTTCATCATTCGCCGGCAGAGGGAACTTAATTAAATGTTTTTGTTAGCCGCATTCGAAACGCTGCTATATTGGACGTGAAAGCTGCACAGAAGTTCGTCTGCATGTTTTCAGTTATTTGTTTAACAATAAGATATTTTCTTTAGCTTTAAAAGTATTTCTTTCTAGATGGCATGAAATGTTAAAATGTTATTTATTGCATAAAATGTACATTCATTAATACTGGCATTTGAATGAAAACTAAACTAAAATTAAATCTGATAACCACGATTACACCTATCTCAAAGAAAGCAGGTCAGCAATAAGTTATCTCATCGTGTTCAGTCTAAAACTTGATAATCATTTCTGTACAGCTGAGTATACGCATTCCTACTTATAGGTGCCTTAATAAATGCAAAACACTCCCATTTTTTTAATGTGTAGCGAGACAGAGCTCCGCTGGCAAGGGCCCAACTACTTTGACTTGTTGCGCCGCAGAATTTCTGAATTTTGCCGTTGCCCAGCCTTGGCTTTATGCTTTGCGTTCTGGCCTTAGCATTTGCCTTGATAATGTCGTTGATTACTTTTAATTATAATCTTGCTGCTAGGCTACGCCAGCGAATCGCTGCTCATCTGCCGGGCGAACTTCCACATCCACTTCCCGGTGAGGGCCATCAAAAATGGGAACTGAAAACTTTGGCTCAGTCAGCGAAAAAGGCCTGTGAAAGCCCTCAGTTACCATGGCATGCCGGAGTATACTTTTATTACACCTGGCTTTATGGGTTTGGTCATCAGCCAACTTAATTGGCCGCTTAACGCCCACTCATCGCCTGGGATCGGCTCATTAGGTGACACCGAGTCTGTTGACCGGCTCGAAGGACCAAGAAGTGGCAAGGATTCTGTGGCGTCGGCTTTGATTACACATCACCTGACACGGGTATCCTGGAGCACCTGCAATTTAGATGTAAATTGATGTGGAGTGCCCGGGGCAATTCTACTTGTAATTAACGCCACATAAGCCACATGTGCCAGATGTTTTGTGTGGAAAACAATGGCTCTGGGGCCAGTAGACATTCCCAAAGCGCCACACACCGCATGGCCGGCAATAATTAAATATACTTTTAAAATGCTATCCAACAACTATGATATTTGTCAGTGCCGCATGTCAACTATTACTGGCTATTGTTATGGTTGCAACTGCACTCCAAATTCCACTGCACTCGGGGGCATGTGAAAATGTTTTCTGCACGAATTCACACGTTAGTGGACGGGAAAGAGTGAAATCGCACTCATATGTGGGCGGATATTGGACACTCTGTGGATGAAAAAACCAGAACAGACATCGGAAACTTTAGTTCACCTAAAAAATTGGTATTTTTATTCGTAACTTTTTCGCAATGCAATCCAGATATGTATAATCTTTTTTTTGGGCGTCCAATTATGTCAAGATAATTTATCGCATGCCTAAAGGTTTTAAATATCAAATAGCTTAAGAATATTAGACAAGTATACTGGCACGCTTTGTTTGTGATAAGTATTATCTGAGTAATTGAATTTAATAACAAACGGAATGCAAATAGTTTTGCTATCATGGCTCGTTTTGTGGGGACATTTTTTCCTATTAATAATATAAACTCAATTATGCAAACAAACAAGAAGTTTAAATGTGTTTGCTTTGACAAGTTTTTTTTGCCATAAATAAGGCTATTTGACGAGAATCATTGAAGTCATTTCATTTGCTTTAAATTGTTTATTTTATATTTTTGCTTACAATTTCTTTTTTGCTGACTGATATATGTAGCTAGAGCAATCTTCATTTTATCAGATTTAATTTCGAGTTACACAGAAGAGGCAAAAACTAGTGGGAAATTTAATATAAGAAAATATTAATGATTATCATGATTCTACCGCTTAATTATTTAATATCACAGCACTTAACTTAATAACTTAAATAGCCACACTAGTATTGAAATTGAAAAGTTCACTTTGCCTGAATTCACTTTAGTGCCTTAGCGAATATGCCCTTACAAGAATCAGATTGCCGTCGGGCAGTGTATAAATATGCACCTAAATGCATCCAGTTTGGGAACTAAGTGCAGTTCACGCGAATCCGGGCATCAAAAACCGAGGAAGAGTGAGAACGAGAACAATGCGCTTTCCTGAGTGGCTTTCTCATACGTAATTAAACTGATAGCGGGCGACGTCGCCGTCGAGCATTCGGCCTAATGATAATGCGAGAAGGGCGCCTCAGGTAGCAATATCTGAGTATCTGAGTAGCAGAGTATCTAAGTATCTCATTTTCTGACCAAGAGAGAGAAAGAGAGTAAGAGCCGCTTTCAACCTGTTGCTGTTGCTTTCAACCGCTGGCCGCGTCGTTTCAATCCCAAATCCCACCGATCGACTTGGCAAACCGACTTTAGTCAACGAACGCGTCTCGAACCGAGCGAATGTCGTTCCGTTCCGCTGTTGAACGCTGTGTAAGATACATGTGTGCGTGTGTATCTGTGAGTGCGATGAGATTGCCGGTTTAAGATTTGTGTGATTTCATTCCTTCTACCTGTGCCCCAGAAGTGCTCCTCTTCGTGTGTCTTTTATTCGGTCTGATATCAGATTTATATACACACCAATACGAATCGAATGTATCTCGAAGATACCGCACGCAGCGACTGTAATCAACATCGAATGGATGTGTACGCAAAGTAGCAGCAACGAAAGCAACGAACCCAGCGAACTCCGAAAACGAATTGGATAATTTCTTTGCCAAACAACGCAGAATTTGGCGGATCTCCAGAGTTTGCACAAGCCATTTCTACGAACGACAAGTGGTCGAAAGGCGGCGCTGAATACGAAAGTATCTCGCAACCAGTAAGGTAAAGAATAAAATAATCAAAGAACAAATTTAATCTGAGCTTAAGAAACTTCAGTACGACTTCTTGAATGTAGAAACATCTGCATGTAACATAAATCTTTGGTATTATATGGTTCAATCTTGCCAGAACAATTGAACTAAATATCAGATATCCCTTTGGAATTCATAGACCTTGTTTGGATCTTTTTTGATTGCAAAATTATAGTCCAAAAAGCACGTAATTTTTCTGACTTAACCCGTTATTTGCTGGACTTCGATATAGAAGTATGTATGTTTTCTTTCGACTGCACACATCACCATGGGCAGATGCTTTCTCTCTTTGGTTATACAAGCGATTGTAATTGCTTTCCTCGCAACTTAAAGATGGAGCTTGCACAGGAGGAATCCGCAGCCGGGCTCTGATTATTTTAACGGTTTATAAATTTAATTAAGCTGCGGAGTCAAAGAACAAAGAATCAGCGTCACCGCAAAGGTACGAGATACTTAACTGTCTCCTTGTTTTTGTCCCCGGACATTTCGTCGCAACGTTTCTGTTTTTATATCGGCAGCTGTAATCGTATATGTATATGTGTCTCTAGAGGGGCATATTGTGAACACACGGCACACGCGTGTGTGGATGCACCCACTCCGCCCGAAGAACTTGTATCTGGCAGATACTTTTCTGTTTTCTACTTTATTTTTCCCCGACCAGCCCGCGTCTGGTCTTGTTGTTTACCTTCCCGTGCTGCAAGCTCAGCTTAATTCTTATGCACGTCTGAGACTTTTTGATGTTTGCATAGCCGCCGCCGTGACATCGCCGAAGATTCCCCACCATTACCATTACCAAGTTCAAGATACGTTTGGAACTGGAGCTGGAGCTGGAGCTGGAGCTCGATTCGCAACGCGACCATGGCGATGCGGGAATTACGAGTTTGAGGAGCAATAACATTTGCTTTCAACTCGGGTTCGGCATGACTAATTCACCGCAGCAACAATGACAAATAGCGCAGGTATCTGTTGGATACAGCAGTGTATCTTGTAGGTGTGAACTTATTTGAGGGCGTTCTCGAACAATAGTTGTCAATGCTGTCAATGGAAAAGAGACTATGTAATACTTGCCCTCTGAAAATCACACAAAATATATGTATTTAAGAGGTTTAGCTTTATTTCTCACGCCATAAAAGTAATCTGTGTTATATTTATAATACGATAAGGCGGTACGCAACGGCTTAGAAACCCATTAAAGTGTTAATCAAAAGTGTAAACTTCACTTTTTAAAAACTCCATGACCCTCAATTTAAAAGATACATTTATAATATTTATAAAAGTATATCTGAGGGCGTTCTTAAACAAAAGTCTTGAAGCTTGTCAATGGAATGAACTGAAATGTGTTTTCTACGCGTGTCAGGCAAAGGCACGTATTAATCATTTTGCATATACATATACTTTAAACCACAGAGACAAATCGTAATCGGTGAATAAGAAACCTAATCATATGAATTTATAGGATTCCTTTTATAGAAAAGACACAAACAAATAAATTACATTATAACTTTAATTTGGTCAAAGGTACATAGTTGCTTTGCTATCTAAATTCCGTCATTTGCAGAAAGGTATTTTCCGAAAGGTATTTAAAAGACTAATTTATTTAAATAAATAAACCATCTGTGTGATACAGACACTTAAGATAAGTGGTTCGGCACGTACTAAAGTATCTTGTAGGTGTGAAGAGGGTGTGCTAGGCTCGTAAAAGATCGTGTTGAGCAAAGCGAGCTGAAAAAAGATTATACGATTATACTATCATTAATCATAATATCTTGATGCCATTATACTGAAATAATTTATGTGCTATGCAACGAAAAGGTGTTTAAAGCCCATTTCAAACACCAAACACTACAGACAAAGACTCGTTTAAATCCAATGGCACTTTATCTTAAACAAATGTAGTTGCATTAGGTATTCCTCCCACACTCTAACCGCATTTGCTGATTTCAAGAGACACGTTCAACAAGAACTTGAGTCACCTGTGTGGAAAAGTTCCCTCTCAAAATAAGACGAATGTATGTATCTCGTATTTCTGTCTGTCGGCAGCCAGATGAGTTTAATTAGCACTTTGCCGCATGGCCATAGTAAGTTGAAAAATGCTTGACTTTCGACATGACACTGATTTTTCCAGAACGCTAATGGTTTTTTTTATATGCTAGTTTCGGAATAAACGAATTACGTACACTTCTGTGCTGCTTTTGTCTTCTGCTGGGCGATAAGGTTGAAATAGGCTAAGTTGCGAGCGCTTATCAGATGCGCCGTAAAATTAAAGCACACTTGCTGAACTTATTTATGTGCCCAAGATCCAAATATTTGGACATTATGTCATGTGTATGCCGGGGGATTGGGGATAAGGAGCTTGACAGTTTTCCAGATAAGTTGCCTGGGTGCATTGACCATGGAGCTGTGAACTCTGGCCGACGCACGAGGTAATTGGAGATTTTCCATCAACTCTGACTTTGGGCCACCTTTGGGGGCCACGCCTTTTCCCTCTTCCCACTTCCCTCATTAATCATTCATGAATATTCATTCCAAGCCACGCCCCCTTTCGTCGGTCCGAAAAACATTTATCATTATCATTTCGCCAGCTTCCTGAATTTTCCATCTCGTTTGCTTGTGGGCCTTTTTCTATTTCCGCTGCAAACATGAAATATCTTTTAGAAGTTCGGCTGAGTATTTTTCCTGCCGCAGAAACTTATTATAATGTATGCAAAAAAACAGTGACAGTTATTGAGTTTAATAACGATATTTTTCTTTCACTTTGCTCTGTGATGTATTTGCATTTTTATCGAAATGAAAACAGCTGCCACAACTGAGTGAGTTAGCTTTATGTGAGACATTTCTGGACTGGCGTTTGGGTTGGGCTTTTGGCCGGTTAGATGTCTGGCCAGTGATAAACCCACATCAGAATAAGCTGGTCGCGAAAACTGTAATCAAGCCAAATGCAAATCGGGTTAACTGTGTTTTAACGAGTGTCATCAAAAGTGAGCCCAAGTGAAGATGTCTCACAAGATACAGTGATGAAAGTAAGGCTGTTAATCGCGGTAAAAGGTTCGTTTAATACCCTTGACTAGCTACTGACTTTAAGTTCAAAGCGAAATTGGCCACGATTCGTTCATTATAATCCGCCAGATCCGATGGTGCAATTATCTCATAGACATGCCAGAATAATTATAGGCAAATTAACGCTCTGGCTTTGGTCACAGAACCCAAATTGGTCAAATCACATTAAGCAGCGCAATTGAGCCGCCGCACAGTCAAACAAAATATACACATAATCAGAGACAAAAATCTGGCCAAAACAAGTCTGTCAATGGTTGCCGCCGATTTTGTTTTGTTTTCGCGCGTTTTGTGCCTGACAAATTCAATGGCCAAAATGGCTGTGAAACACTTTTGTGAATGTGACGGAAAAATCTGTAAACAAGCTGCAAAATGGGGCTGTTTTGAACAGTCATTGATACGTTTGTATGAACGAATAATAGTGTGGATGAGTGTAGTCACTAGCTTTGACTTGGCTTAGAAATTAAATATATAAAGAACATTTTATTTAAAATTAAAATTATATATATTTCATTGCTTTACATTGACATTTTTCTGACCGCAACTGTAAGTTTTTTGCTTCTGAAAGTATTTCCACATCGAAGGCGGTCAACGGAAATGCAATTGAAAACTTGTAAAGTTTCAATGAACTTTGAGAAACGATGAATCAGAATCATTGAAATCCGTTCAGTAAATGAAATAAGCAGAGTATTATTTTCTAGCTTAAGGCGCAAAAATCGAAACAATTTTTGGGGGCAGTAGCTCCAAAGTGGACCGAAGTATGAGTTGTTTTTGATTTGTTAGCTGTTGCTGCTACACTTATTATTGCGCATGCTTTTCCTTCTCTATTTTCCAATATATTTTATATATTATTTACGTGGCATCAGCTGCCTTGAAGTGGCTGCAATATGTCGCCGAATGGTCTGAAATTCTTATTGAATGCCAGCCCAAGTCAAGTCGAGTGTGGAGCGTTTTATTTCATTTTGTTTTGCCAACGCCAACGGTCAGCGGTTGAAATGTTAGCCAGATATAATGGCCATAACAATGGCCATAAGCTGGCTAAAATTGAATTGTCTCTATCTGGTGTACGTGAGTGTATCTCACT
Source organism: Drosophila santomea (assembly GCF_016746245.2). Classification (NCBI taxonomy): domain Eukaryota; kingdom Metazoa; phylum Arthropoda; class Insecta; order Diptera; family Drosophilidae; genus Drosophila; species Drosophila santomea. The sequence continues at coordinate 15,774,122 of NC_053019.2, forward strand.
GGGGGCTAGTAAGCCACAGATGAATAAGCTTGAGCCGCACTTAACCATTTAATTATTGATTCGCTCACAAAACGGATACATTAACTACCCAAAGCTAGAAGTTCCAAGGTAATGGAATGTCGGCGATCACAAGTGTTAACCGATTAACTAAAGTAATCTATTTTTAAGGGCAGAGACCTTAAACCCCAGTATGCCATTGTAAAGGTCGTTTACACCCACTGATTATACCAAAAATACTTTTAAAAATATCAACAACTTTTTTATTATGGTTATGATTGTTGTAATTATTACAAACCCTACGCGTGACGTTGTTGTCACGATTTCAGTGCGTCTGCTAAATTAGCATAATAATTTTATTTATCCACTTACTATTATTATTATTGTCTATGGTGACATTCCATGGGCAGTGTCTGCGGCGGTCGCATTCGCTGGCTTTGCATTCAAAATAATTGTTTATTTATAGCGGTCGAATGGCGCAAAACCAGTTCGAGTCGCAGCGCTAAGAAAGCACACAAACAAATCGGTACCCCAAGGGCCACAATAATGGATCGTATATTTATGTGTGCATTTACGGCAGCCAATGCTGATATCATCTTTGGATAATTGCACGCAATTTTCACTCGGCGCCCACATGATAATCGCAAGATATACATATACTACTTTCAGCCACTTCGAACGATATCTGTGGGCTGCATTTTGCGTGGGCTTTTAGATCAAGAGGCCGCTTTTGAATGGAAGTGGCTGCTGGCATTTTATAGCCACCAAAAGTAATTTTTATGAGCATCTATTTCCTCCGTTTGTCTTTCGGCACCGGAGGGGACATTAGTATGCAATGCCACTGCCACTGCATTTTCCGTGTCAAGCATATGCGTATACTGGCTGCCAACCTGCCGCATTTCCACCCGAAAGCCAAACAGCCATAGAGCCAAACAGACAGCAAGCCAAACCTACGAGCCATGTTAACGACATTGCATTTCCTTCATTTTCCTTAGCATTTCCATTTTCCATTCCCAGCATGGCAAGCAAACAGCTAACAACAACCCACTTCTCGGGCCTTTTATTGCTTTGTTCTCTGGCTCGCATTCAATGTCTCAGAGCCTGTCTTTCATTGTTCCCTTTTTTGGTCTGCCTCTGCAGAGAGGAAAAAGTCACAAGTCATAAATACATGTATATTCTGTATTGCAATTGAAGTTTTAGTTTTTTAGTGCTCACAATAATCAAGGGACGATCAATGCAACTAGGCTCTCATTTCAAGACAGTACATTAGCATAGCCCGAAACAAAGAGGTTTAGTTTATAATTAGAATTTTATTTAATTTTTGTTTATTTACTAGGCTATTTTCTCTCAATGTTCCACTTTCTGGCTGGCCTGAAAATGGGGCCCCCAGATGCTTGTTGTGGCACGAATCCGTTGGAGGAAAGGTTCTTCGATTCGAGTGACCAACGAAGCAGAATCAGCTCAATTACTCAACTTTTGCAGATCTCGTTTCCAATTTCATTGCAATGCAAACACATTTGCAGCCACACGACGACTCAACGACTCAACTCCTATTAGAGCCAGAAACGCTCTTCCAGGTGGAAGAAATGCAGACACGCCTGTGCACACAACCTCACATCTTTTTGGCCAACTTGAAGATCTGGCCCCAAAAAAAAAGAAAAAAGTTTCGGCATAAAAAGTTTGCCAACCAAACTGCTCCTCTATGACCAGAGTCGCAAAGACAAAACAACCTCACACCGTTCGGCAGACTTGTCGTGATTGTGCTGGTCGCTTCTGTAAGTCTGCACTGAGAGAAATTAAACATTGAACTAACCACAACTTTGTCAATACAAAACTTTAGTTATTGCTAGTTAGTTCAACTTGCATATTTTCTATGCATTATATGGCAACAGTTTTTACAATTAGACGAGCTCGCAACAGCCAAAATGAGATTCATTTGTTAGTTTGCAGTGCACTGAAAGCATAAATATACCTTTTTTTCTGCACGTTGAGGCCGAAACTTGGAGCCAAAGTTATTTCCAGGGAAAGTTTCCGCAAGCCGTCAAGAGCGTGTACCGAAATAGTTGCCAAAAAAGCGACTTTGCCAACATTCTTAAGCCTTCTTCGACTGCCAGTTATGAAATATAAACCTGCCTCCTCCGGTTGCCGGCTAATGAGTCCAGAAATGGAAAGTAAAGGTTCCGCACGCAAGCGAAATGTGTGTAAGCCCGGTCCAAAGTGCACTTACGCTTGCATCTGCGTGCGTTCGAAGTTCGAATTGTATTATTGTAAACAAATTTTCCAGCTGCCATGTCGGTAAACCGGTTGGTTGCTCCGCTACAAAACCTGGAAACCTGACCTGCTGCAAAAGCCTGGCCAAAGAATGGGTAAGAAAGTGAATTTCATCGGGATGGCCAATGGGATGGCAAAGTCTATTTGAAAGTGCAGAGCAGCGAAATGGAAAATTAAGCACATCCTGTGCCAGTAGGGTGCATCACATGAGGTAGTTCCCGTATACTTGATAAATAATAGCCAACTTCCAAAGGGGGCGTAGGATTAATAATAAACTGAAGCAAAGAAGATAGGTGGGAATAAGGAAATTCAAGCAAAAGCGCTTTTTTTTTGTATCCTTTACCAGCGGAATACAAGTATCTAACGAGTATTAAATGAAAACTCATTAATTACTTCTTGAGGTTTAAAGAGCTGATCTCCTCTTCGGTGAGGATGGATTTCTTGAGCGCCGAAAGAACTTCAGGCGGCTGCTTGGAGAGCACCTTCATCCGCTCAATGGCCACAAGTTCATCCTGGCGATTCTGTACGTTGTACACCTCCTGGATAATGTCGGCCACCTCCTGGGCGGCAGCTTTCCTGTGATTTTTGGCCTCCACGACCATGTGGGCCATGTCCTGGTAGCACTGGACATCCAATCGCCGCGTGTTCTCCCGCTGGGCCACCTGCATTCGATACTGTCGTTCGCCGAAGCACATGGGATCCTTGGGCATGACCAGGGCATCCTGCACTGCCTTGTCTCGGAAGAACTTCTGCTCCTCCCGCTGGCTAAGCAGCTGTTCGCGGATCTCCTGCTTCTTGGCCATCTTGGTTCTGGCCTGCTCCAAGGCCAGCGCGTTCTCCTTGGCCTTCTGCTCGCGGATCAGCAGACTGGTGATCAGCTGATCTCGGGACTCCAGGTCGTGCTTGATCTGGCTGAGCTGGAAGCCCAGCCGAGCTGCATTTATGTCCCTGGCCTCGATCTCTTGAAGGCGTCGTTTCTGTGCCTTGGACACATAGGCCGCCGTAACGGGTCCCAGGGCATCGAGGAGTCCTCTCTCCGGCTTATTCTTTTGGGCCAGAGCGTAGGCCTCGCGGGTTTGCTTCAGCATGGCTGCCGATTGGTCGAGGGATGCGAGAAGCACCCTGCGCTGCTCCGCCTTCGTGATTGCATCCTTTAGGCCTTCCTGCTCCACTATGTCCCTGCATTCCTTGAGCTCTAGACGACCCTCCGCCACGGACTTCTGATGATCTTGTATCCGCTTGGTGCGACCTTCGGTGATCTGGGCCATGAGATCCCTACGGAAGATGGCTGCCTTCTGAACCCTTCTCTGCTTCTCCTCCCGCAACTCCTTTTCCACGGCTCGCTGCTCCGCCAAAGCCTCGGCCCGCTCCCGCTGCTTATCCTCCACCGTCTGCTTGATATTAAGTGTGATCTTGTTCTTAACAGCCAAGGCAGTGTGAGCCCGGGCCACCTCCATCTCGAGATCCCTCAGATTCTCCACATTGCGATGGAGTTGCAGACACCTGCTGGCCTCCACCTGCTGGCGGGCCGATTCCTTTGCCAGGGCCAGGGTTACATCCACATCGGTTTGCTCCTGCCGCTGGCCAGGATGCAGATGACTGTTGAGCACGGCGGCTACTTCCTCCACCTGGTGTTTCACCTGACGGTACAACGTGGCTTCCGCCACAGACGACTGTGTAAACATACGGCACACATCCTTGTCAGAAACACAGTCGTTCTCGCCATTCGGCATTGGTTTCAACTGGGTCAGCAGATTGGGCATGGGCTCCTGGGCGGAGGTGGCGAAGATCGAGAGTCCCGGGTTATCCCAGACCCCATTGACAACGCGATCCGACTCTGTTTGGAGATTATGCATCGTGGTTATAAATAGAAGCTACAGGTAATGAACTATTGTAAGGTCCTTTTCGATTTATGTAGGACTTTTGTGGCGTGTTAGTTCACTGAAAATGTTATTGTGTGTTTTTAACCTAACGAAATGTACTGACTAACTGAAGTCCGCTAGAAAATTTTCAGATTTTTTGAAACGACAGTTTTCGGATGGATTAATATGTCTAAACAATAATCTAAAGCACAACCCATTTGCCAAGTATTAAAGAAGTTTTGTATTTAAATCTTAAAAGGTTTCCATGTCTCTCTAAGCAAATAAAAATATAAAGAAATAGGAATTTGCAATGGGTTTAAATTTAAAATGCTGTAAATTACAAGGAGTGGGTAATGAAAAATTAACTGAAACATTTAAAAGCTGGCTAATATTTTTATGCAGCGAGTACATAGACACATTTCTTGATGTTTGGTAGCTGTCATTGACCATGATAACAGAATATAACCTTCATATCGATAAGCTAGCTTACCGTAATTGAAAGCCTGTGCCTCGGTAATTTCAAATTACTTTCTCTGGGAGGTTCTGGAAAGGCATTGTGGCTTTATGCAACTACTTTTCCCGAAGCTCAGAAACATGCACTCGAATGTGGGCTGTCGGAGGTCTGTGTGGACTTCCAGTGGATTTGCATATTTGAGTGGGTTTTGGGCCATGAGGCCAAGAGATCTTTCTCGCTGTCTCTGGGTTGCATGGCCGCATTGGGAGCCACAAGCTCGATGGGGGCCAACTTAATGGGGATATGTGCATCAAAGTAAGGCTCAAGTGCTTTCCCTTGCGGGGTCGTTGCTGCCCCGGCTATTGGCTATGTATACCTATGAATTTGCATACGAATTTGTATGGGAAATCACAACCCAGCTAAACGATTGAGTTTCTGAGCTCGAATGCGTTGCACTCAATAGAAATAATATTTCTCCTGCATTTAAAACAGCCATTGAGCTAAAAAGGAATTTTTAATAAAAAGCCAATTACTTGCAGAGTACTGAGTGCATTGCAAAATACGCTAAAGCCAACTGAAATTCGTGCGATAGAATTTAAATTGTATATAATTACATTAAAAACTTTTTAAAAAATTAATTTTTTATTCAGTAATATCATAATATCATATCGAGCCTGGAGAATTAAATTATAAATCAATTTTATAAATTTTGAATTATTTGTGCGCAATTAAATGTTCTAGAGCGATCTGTCGACCATTTGTATCGTCTGGCTTCCATAATTTATATATAGTTATCTAACTGCTGAGCGCTGGTTAAATGCTGCCCTGTCATCGCCGTCTTCATCATCGTCGTAATCATTGGAGGCAGAAAAGAGCGCTGCTCCCAGACCATCAGTCACTGTCCACGACAGAAGCTCTTTGGAGGAGTCTCTGGGGCAGAAGGCATGGGGGTTGGGGCATGAGTAGCTCCAGTAGCAGCTGCAGCTTCCGAAGGCACTTTCCTCGACGCATTCGCTGGCTGTCCATGCTTTTTGCTGACCAAGGTCCGGATAACCTTTCCATTTTACAACTGTCAACGGCGCAGCGAACGCGATTTGCCAGCGGTTTGTTTTATTTACTTTTTTGTGTCCCCCTCCCTGGCTGCCATTTATTTTCCTCCTGTTTTCCCCAGTTTTCCCCAGTGCCGTAATTACGCGTAAAGTTTTGAGCCTGCATTTGAAATTGTACGCCATTTTCCCCGAAAGTGTCAACGCATGTCGGGGCTTTAAAGTTTTGAAAAATGTTAATTTGTTGTCGTTGCTAATGCTGCATTGGGTTTTTCTCTTTTATTTTCCCGTAACCACTGCAGCTGCTGTTTGTTGTTGAGTTTTGTTTGTTTGTTGGCTGGTTGGCGGGTTGGCAATTCGAATCGAACGCGTCTGGCATTACATGACACTCATTATTGCACATTAAGTTGGATGGATGATGGAAAGTGGTGGTCCGACCCTATGAGACAGCAGAATTGCTGGACTGGGGGTACAATAGAAAGCATTGTTGCTTACCTTAATTGATATAATAAGTATATCTGCCACTCGCACGGAAGTTCGGCATTAAGTCTTTGGCCAGGTCATCGTCAATTAATCAAGCCATCTTCGGGGAGAAACTCGCCACGTTTGGTTCAACGAACTTTTCATTGAAGTTTTTACATTTAATGCAAGTGGTACCAACACAGTAGAATAAATTGTTGATTTAAATTGGTATGTTGGAACCATGTTTAAGGTAAGAGTTGGTACCGAAATATTATTCCAGCTGTAAAATCCTTTGATATCTACTGATTTAGGAAACCCTCTTCCAGCGAAGGCAAGCCTTTCGCTATTTGTTGACCCGGAATGTCCGACAAGTGAGGAATGTACACAATGGCAAAGTGCTTGAATCGCCATGTACCGTGCATATATAGTGGTTTCATAGGGTTTCTTTTAACCACATGAAACTTTACCCCTTGACCCTTTGGGCCCACTGGCAAGACACGACTGCTGGATTTGTGCAGTTGGTTTTATTTTATTTATATACTTTGACTTTGATTCCATTTAAAATTGAAATGTCTTCGCAACTTTAAACGGGGCTATCAATAATTTCAGGCAAAAAAGTTGCAGGACGGCAGCAATACGGCAAAACTTTCAACTGCAAGTGGCAGCCAGCCAAAGACAAAGTTTCAAGTGCAATTTTCATATAATTTGCATACAAACAAACAGACGGTTCACTTGGGGCACGACCTCAGGACGCGTTTATGTTTTATTGAAAATGAAAATATCAATTTGCCTTTCAGGTTACATATAATGACATTTTACAAAGAGGTTTTATACCTTGCGGATTTATTGATTCTTTGCGAAACTGAAAGGGAAATGTATTTGATACAAATAGTTCCATGTTTTGAGGTTTCTTACAAAGCAGGAAAATGTTTATTAGGATGTGAAATGGAAATCCTTTGCACAGTTGTTGAAAGGAAAATATATTTGTTTAATCCCATAAAAGAAAACATTAGTATATTGAAAACTCATGTACTGGGATTCAGAAAGTAGTTGTAGAAAAGAAAAACGAATCTATGTTTCATTTAGTTTCTTGGTAGCCCGATGAAAGATTTGCCAAGGAACAGAATCATTAAGCCGGTCAGCAGATATTCTAGAACACATTGTCAAATCTTTTAACTACTTAAATCAGGAGAAGGCAATCCTCGGATCCATAAATTGTTGTGTGCTTTGTATGCTGGCGTTATGCTTCTATGGGTGTTTCTGGTTCAAGACACAGAATGAATTTTAATTAAATTGTGTTTATAAATAATGGGCTTTTGCCCGGGCCTGCCAACAAATTGAGTTACATAATTATGCGCGGGCTGGCTGCGTTGGTGGCCAAAACCCAGAGTGGGGCAAAGGCAAAAAGGCCAACGGAGGCAATCAGTCAAACCCAAAACAACGATACAAACAAGTGGGTTTCGCAGGGGGGCGAATGATACGGGAGGTTGGGTGGAGTAGCATTTCATCGATATCAAAGTCTCGATGCTTACACACTTAATCGAATTTAGCGACAATTTTACCGAGTTTCCATTAGCCGGTTGTAATGGATGATTTTCCAATTACCGGTCGCCCTGCCACTTTCAGTTTTCCCCCCCCTTCAGTATTTTCTGGTGATCACACTGCGTATGGGTAATGGCAGTGGCAACAGCAAATGCCGGCGATGCCAATCGCACGCACATTCGTCATCCACATACACACGACACAAGCATTCACTTGCTGGGCAAAATGCAAATCGATGGGGGCAATGTCAGGGTTTTTGTTTCCTTGTGGCTTTTGCCAAATTGCTCGCTTTCTTTGTTGCCCGGAGTTATGTTGATGTCGCTCCATCGAGCCGAACAGCCACATTTTGGCATTTCCGAATGGCAAATAAAATTGATACACTTTCATTTGTGGTCGCGTGTGTGGGATGTGGTATCGAGTGCACAGCGAAAAAGTTCAAGCTTATATAAGAAATAATTGTAATTCAAATGGGCAATTATGTATAGTCTACATTTTATATGATCTAAACAAGCTCTTCGAATGCTTTGCTGGACTTTTCTGTTTACTCTAAGCTCCATTCGAAATAGATTGAATTCATTGGACCAGAACACGTGTGAATGTTAGTTTTTTCTGCTCGTGTAGTGGTGGTCTGAATGTGTCTTTGTCATTTCCATCACAATCAATTTTTAATGCCCAGCATTCAGCCGGCCGAGATCACGAACCCGAGCACGTTCCTCGAGCCACATAGGGCGCACGGTGCGGATACTTGATTTGCCTGTTGCACTGAGTGCTACGGCCTTTGGCATCGGAGCTGGGGAATCACATGCCCCGGTATTCTGAGAAGCCTTTGACACGAGTGGGTCAGGTTAGCTGCCTGTTGGCCAAAACTGTTGCCAGATTGAAAATTGGCCTCAACAGGTGCAGCTCGGCGCTCAATTACGGTTGACAGGGGCCAGATAATTTACTGTTCGACTTTGGATTGACAGCGCCTTTAATTAAATGTTACTCGATTGACAATGATGAACTGACATATCAAATTACACATGTGCAATATGAAGAGGTTAAATCGAATGGTCTTTCCCAATCGATTCTATTTCTTGTGGCCCACACAGCTTACAAACAAGTAAAATTCATTTGTTTCACAGACCTCGTTGAAATTAGTTTCGTGGTAAATAATTAAACATCAATTTTAGCTGCGCACAGCGTTTTTACAAAGCGTGTAAGTGTATGTTGTGTATGCTTTAAAAATATGTCAAAATAAAATGGCATGGACCGTGCGGACTCCGGACTTCGATTGGCTGCACATAGCTTTCCACTTAAATGCAGCCGTTGATTGACACATGGCTGAAATTGAATTAAGTTGGTTGTCATAAATTTTACAGCCAGCCAATGTAGAGACATAAACCAAAAACGAAAAGCGCTTTGTGCGCCGCATGTGCGGCATTAACAGCCAACTACTCTGGCGATATACGTACCTACTTACCTACAAACACATATAATCGTATAAATATATAAAAGTCGGGTACAACGCCCACCCAAGTCAAACCTGTGGTTTCCCACCAATGGAGTTCGCCGGATTTAGAGTTTGACCGAGATTAAAAAAGGTGGAAAAGGTCTGGGGTTCTGGTTCGACTTACAGCGTAAATTACAATTTATGAGCGTGATTTTATTCGTATTTGTAGGGCGCACCACACAAATGTCCAAGTGCTAAACTAATAGATATTCATTTGAAGATGGACTTTCAAGGCACGATTTATCTAATATTTTATTTAATAATATTTAACTAGAAAATATACCCTTCAACATAAGTTTCACTTGCTGACTCAGCTATTCCACTACTCTTGGTCGAACTTTCAGCTGCATGTTAGGCCAACTAATTTGATGAAAAGCGTGAAAATGCAAATCCATTTGCCATCGTGCCTTCCAAGACTGGGTCATAAATCGTCTGGACATTACATAATTAAACGGAATTGTTGGCTAGTTAGCGTGTGCGTTGCCTTCAATTACTTAAAATTCTGAATGGCTGGCAATGAATTGAACAATGTCACGCTTGCCCAGAGGAAATGGTCCATAGAAGAGGGGGAAGTGAGGGTGTGCGATGTGAAGTGTTGGCCAAAAACGGAAGACGTCGTGTAACGCCAGGCAACGGCACTTGGTTGGCCAAATTTGTGAGCCGACAAGCGGGCTTTTGGCCATAAGTCAACAACCTTTTTGGCAGGCGGCCAATTTACGCACGTACAATTTGTCGTCGGCGGCACGTAGCTCTCCACGTCGAAGTCGACTCGACTCGACTTTATTTACGGTTACTTCGTCTGAAGTGGGTTCCATTGGGAACGGTACATAAAGTGGGTGGTTGTGGGTGGTTGGGTGATGGCGGTCGGGCGGCAAGACGTAGTTCTTCCTCCCAGTCTGATATGGCAGAAGATAGACAACTTGAGAAGGTTAATTCGCACTTACAACTTAGATATGTGGATTTATTGAGAAGGTTCGGATGACAAAGTTCTTTAAAAAGTGTCTTTTACCTCAAACGCTTACGTGATAGTTGTAAATATCAGTTATCCATTAAAAAGACCGCTTTTAACCGCCTTTAAAATGGTCTTTTTAAAGGTCAATGCATTTTACAAGGAAAATCTCACTTATACAAATTGCAACTCTAAGAAAATAGACAAGGGCAAACCCTTTTCTGCGAATTGTAAAATCGCATTCACAATGAAAATCGCTTTAGGTGAAAAGCAGTCAGTGCAAAGTCAACTAAACTAAGTCGAGCCATTCCAGCTGGGCAGTTCGGGCATTTCTCTACTCTTTTTATTTACATTTATTTTTATGCAGACGCCGGCCGTAAATTTATAATTTTGTACGAGGAGAAGCAAATTTTGCGAGGCTGTCGACCGGAAAACGCGCCCAGGCTCGCAGTCGCAGCTTCATTTGCCTAAGTGTTTAGCAATTTTGTTTCGCATTTCACATTTCACATTCCTCCTTCTCTCCCTTTTACTGGGCACCATAATTTTTGCCCAGGCTATGAACCTTTTTTTTTGGGCCATACCAAAAGGAGAGAAAACCCAAAGCTCGCAAGGCATTTATGGGGGGGAGGGCCTTTAGGTTCCTTTTAATGTTTTCATAACTTTCGGCGCGTCTGTCAATAAGTCGAATTCTTGGAAACAAGCTGGAAACTTAAGTCACGTTACGTGACTCCCATGTCAATGGCTTTTCGACATCCTTTCAGTGGTTCCGATTTGAATATTAACACATCGAGTGGGTTGAATGAGTAAAGTATTTTCCATATGCCCCCAAGCTGACCAATGTCCAGCTACATTTCAATGTTTGCTGCCCCGCCATAGAGCCCAATATTGTATCATTTTTCTACTCTCGCCGCGCACCAAGTCAGTTACCTGGTATTGATTTTGTTTAGTTTACATGTGGGACTTATCAAATATTAATCACGAAATATGGCCAACAATGCAGGCTTCCATTTTTCCAGCCCTCCCGTGTTGTTGTTTTCGCACATGCGCCAAAAAAAAAGAAAGGAAAAGACAGCAACATAAAGAAAAACTCAACACCCCGCCACAGAGGAACAGAGCTGCAGAGCAACAGAGTCGGAGCCCATAAATGAAAATATTGAAATTCGTTGAACACGCGGCTGTCATAGAGCATTATCCGGTATTCAGGACATGCGACATGCATGGCATTTTCTATACACAGTGTATGTTGGTAGTACGGCTATATGTAGTGTATCAAGCGGGGTTGCTGGAGAGAACCACACCGATAGACACGCCCATATACATTTAATCTCCATAGATGGATTTGGCCATGTGCGAGTCACTTGATTGCTTATTGAAAAGAAACGGAGAAATCGTGTTTTATTAGATTGCCTGGCCAGTACTAAATTCCCCATGCCGGTCACATATGGGTCATTTTTGTTTTTCGGCCACCATTTTGTATACTGTCCGGGCTTCCATGATTGATGGCTGCATTTCATTAGGATAATGAGCGGCGACAACGGACATTAAAACTGTGAGACGGCAGATTGATAAAATATCAGTTACCAACTGCAAATGGGTCACCTTTGATTGAGATTCACGAAAAGTATCGCATTTTCAAAGGGCTATCCCTTCTTTGATCATTCCAAACAATGCGCTCGTTACTTTAAAGTCGCTTAAATCGTAAACATGATATTATTGCACGAAGTTTATACCAAGTTCATAACAAGACTGGTGCTTGAGGAAAATAATGTCCCTTTTAGATAGCCTGTAGACTTTTAAGGTTTTCCTTTTCCCACATTATTTTCACATTATTCGATGCAATGCCATTCGGGGTTTATTTAAATATGATTTAAACCTTAATTATGCGCTCGACCCGGCCAATGAGGAGAACGACAATGGTCCGGCCAATTAAGCTCGCCAAATGTCAATTAAGAAAACATTTTTTCCACCGTTCCCCTTGCCACTTTTCCCTTTGCCGTTTCTGTTTTCGCGAGAAGGGCGCGCTGGCTGGACTGGAAAGCCAAAGGCAAATAAATAAACAACTGGCCAAAACGGAATGGCAGACAATGGTCAACAGTGGGTGAAGACCAAGAATAACAGCAAACAGCAAACAGTGGGCAACAAAGGCAACAATCATGGCGACGATGACAACGCTGACAGGTGATGCGTCGATTAACTGTTATTTAGCCGGTGCTTAAAATGGCAGCCGTGCGATTTCCGGTGCGCTCCCCTCCGCAACACCCCTCGTCCCCTCAATCCAGCATTTGGTTTTCGCTGTTCATCGTTGAGCGGGCAGGAAAGTAAATGAAAGTACAAATTGACGACTTGTTTGATTTGGCACTGGAGCAAATCTCGGCAAAACAGAAAACAAGGAAGCAGCAGGCAGCTAAAAGCGGATGGACCAAAGGCCCCCAAAGACTTTTGGCTATAATTTAACGCACGAATGGCTCAGTTAAGCGCTGTAAAAAGACGCAACAACGAGAGCTAACTGCTGTGAAAACATCTCAAACAACATTTTGGGGGGGTGCCAAAAGTCCCTCCTAAGACCTTAACCCCAAAGTTTTTCATTCTCTTGCGTCGGGGGCTTTTTCAATTTCGCTTGGCCATCCACATAGTTGTTCTGGCTTCGTTTATTAAGTAATAAATGTTCGGCAATTTCAGTGCCATTACCAAAGTGGATTTCAAACAAAAAAGTCAACCATAAATCGTTCTGGTTTTTCTTTGACTTTGCGCATGCCCTTCTCCAGCTGATTCAAAAAACGCGAAAAAAGGAAAAAAAAGGCAGAAAAAATTGACACAGTTTTCTAGTTTGCCATTTGGCCAGCGCTTTTGAAAACTGTCAGAAATGTGACAAATATGACAACATCGCAGCCCAGCGGGCAGGAAAGCTGAATTTCAGATTCAGATTCCGGCGCTTTCATCTCCGCGCTCTATTTGTGTATCGTCGTCTGTGGCCGTGAGCTATTTTTTTGCGGCACATGGCTTGGTTTTATCTTGAAGATGGCGGTTTTATTGTCTTTTTGCGCGGCGGGAACGGCGTGCGAAATGCGCGGCAATCAAAATTTGTTATGGCGCAAAATTTATGGGGCATCCATGTAGCCATGTACCCGTGTTCCTTGTTCCCCTGACTTGGCTCTTTAGGCGCTTTATTTACTGAATTATGCAGAAATTGAGAAGAATGCCGAGTCCTGTTGCGACTTCATTATGCATGTTGGCATTTATTTTATCTGGGATTGGCAGTCGCTGCACACCTGGCGTATGCGTAATGCAGCTCAGCTCATGAATATTGCGCATACGACTTGTTTGACGTCGTTTTCTGGTTTACACAGAAAAAAAACGAATTGAGAACGAAACTAAATGTTTCCAGCTGAAATATGGGTTATTTAGTTAATAGTTGTATCAAACATATTTCTATAAATGAAGCCGACCCTTCCTGTGGCAAGATAAGTTTATCGGCAATTTACACTAGGCAACTGTGATTAGTTCCTTATTAGCTTAATTACCAGCAAAAGGGCTTACACAATGGCTTGCCTGTGGCCTGTGGTTCTATCATTCACTATCATAGGCACTATCATTCATCTTCAGATGGCCACTTAAGCCGGCTGAGAACATTGCCTTATGGGCCATAAGCTAATGTAAACTCTGGGGTAAAACCGCTGAAAAGGGAGAGGACCATTAACTTTGAGACATGGCCAACGCAGAAATAAAGTTTCGCATATGGCCCATTGTCTGTCGCCTGTTTAGATGTCAATGTACTCCGTGCCGGGACACGGGACACGGGACACCTCATCCTCCGGTTCGTCGCCCTCCTCTCGTCCGATATGTAATTATGCAAATGCTGGATCCCAGCTGAGGGCCGATGAAACCCATGTATGTCCCTTGCCCGGTTATCAGTGTCAAAACGAAGTTTAAGAACTGGAAAGGGTTGCCCGTTTGGCCCTACGTCCCTATGTCCGCTTTTAATAGGTTTAAAATTAAAGTTATTTTCCTTTAAATTATTTAAATATATTTCAAGTGGTTTTTAAACAAACCTTGGATATAGAAATTTTAATTTTTTAATTTTGGATTAGAAATTTGCAATACTTCAAATAAAAATTAAATTTTACTTTACCTCCTTCTACAATGCAATATTTTACTTTCAACCATTTCGCTGTTGCGAAGCATTTAATAAATGTATCCACTGGATACGATCCGCATGCCTGAAAACCCTTGGCAAAACTGAGCACATACTCGAACATGTGTGCAAAAAAAAAGGAACGGAAAAGGACGGAAAGGGAGCAAACGTTTATTTAGGTTTATGGTCGTGGCCCATTAAGCATACGACACGTGTGGCGAGTGCTTTAAATTCAACAAAATTCGCATTTAATTTGATTTTCCCACCATATTTGTCGGCACGACAACACGGCTGGTGTGTTTTCGAAGCTGTATTGTTGCGGGAACAAAAAGTCAACTGGCAAAGGGGATAATTTACAAGCGGAACAAACTGCATAAGTGCAAAACGCTGCCCATGGAAACCACGAAGGTTTATTAGTTATATTTGGCTGGTTGCGTGCTTAGGACGATTACCAGGGTTTTAGCCCACTGCCATTTAAAATTAATTAAAACTAACAACATTTTCAAGCACTTAGCCACACACACATGCACACGCTCCGTCGAGTGACGCCATTTTGTCGTCCATTGCATAATTAAAAGGCGCACAAATGGCAGGCCATTTCCGGTGCTCAACCGGTCGAGTGACCTGAATGCTTTAAATTAAAGCACCTGTGATACATTTTAAATGCCATGCCCTCTGGCTGTCTCAAGTTTGGTATCCATTTTTTTATTCGGCCCGCAATGCTGTCAAAAAGTTTTAATTTGAAACGGAAACGCGAGCCCCACGGCATCATGGCCATCGCCCTAGCTACTGGCCATTGTCCTTGCTCTTGCTCTTGCCCCTGCATCAGAAATCCAAGAACCACCTCTTCCAGCATCCAGCATCCAGTAGCCAGTAGCCAGCAGTCCACTCCAGACGCCCCGACAAATCATATTTAGCCTGGTAATTATTTATATTCGCATTCTCTGGCACATCAGCGCCAGCACTGGGCGTCATTAAAATCGTAAATCTAATGGACAAGCCGGTGCTGCCAACGGCCAGTGGCGTTGCCTGTGGTCGGGAACGATTTGAATTATGGCATATTTCAGTGGGAAATCTAGGGGGAAAACGCAGGGAAAGACGACAGAGTGGCCAATCATTCCCTTGTGGAAATATGAACAGCTGCGATGCTTTAAAATACCTGACCAATTTAATATTTCCTCGTTGGAAGTGAAATATGTGGATGCTAAATAACCGAAAATTGCTAGACAGAAAATACATGCCATTTATGTGTTGAAATTCTGAATATAAATATACGATTTATTTGTATAATCTCTTTTTATTTTGGCTTACACAGAAATGGTATATTGATCAGTGGAGGGAAATTCGCATTGCTTACAGCGAATTTACTTATTATAATTAACCGGGCAGAAAATATCAGTTTTGAGGTCATCCTTAAAAAAACTATATGTCTAACATTTAGCATACAGCTACTTCAACAAAATTAGTTTAGAAATTTAATATTTGTAGCCCTTCTGTGTACAAAAAGTTAATCAGCACTTCTCTCGCCAAACAAAATCCATGGCATTTGAAGTCAGACCGAAACACAGACCAATTGCATTAGCAGTAAGCCCGAAAAGTAGCGAATTATTTGCCTGTTGTCTGCTGCCCCAAGGCAACATCAAAGCGCCACGGCAGGACTCCGAAAATGTTATCTCTCCTTTGATATCTAATAAACCAACAACGCAAAGGCGATGGCGATGGCCTGCCGTTGGACCAGGTGTTCGATCTGACCCAAAAGGTCACACGGCCCGGCGTCCAAAATGGGTACCCCATCCGGATCCCAAATGAAGGACGCAGCTGATTTACATCAGTTTAATTAGTTGCTTATTTGCATAAGCCCGCAGAGCGGAGCGGAGAATTTGGGCGCCAGGACAGTGGGAAACATGCGTAACGTTATTTGTTTAGGCCATGTTAGGGTTTTTAATCATATTCTGACCAAAAACTGTTCCGCCGCCACACAACAAAGGCTGTCGGCTAATCCAGGTCTTTGCACCACTTTCATGGTCACTGTGAATTTATGGCCATTAGAGTTAGCACTTTTTGGCAGCCCGTTTCTGCCGCTCCTGTTGTTCCTGCCCTAATGGCTTATTATGATTATTAATTCATAACGCCAGCGTGCTGGTCGTGTAGCTACAACTATTACTACACCAGCACTCGGGCACTTGAACATGCGACTGCGAACACTTCCCTTGCCACATCTCCACATCTCGACTCACATTCACGGCGCACACTCGACGTATATGCTATCCTGACATGCCAACAGATGGCACATTAAGCATGAGCACGACTACACGGCGAACAGAAGGCCTTTCGAAGAGGCAGGTCCTTTCAGTAGATAAATATAATCAGTTTAAAACATTTCAAACATATTTGGAATAGCTCCCTCGTTGAAGTAGGAGTAAAATTCAACAAATTTAAACCATTTTCAACGCAGATCGTAATCGAATCTATTTAGTAACTTAAATTTTTCACCGGGGTATTTATTTAATTCAACATTCGCTAAACTCAGACATTATATCAAATTGAGTTATACCCCAACAATATGTCCAAGCCAATCATTTTAATGTTTTATATTCCAAAGTATAAGAGCTGTTAATCTAGCCACATTTTCAACATTGCAACTCGCATGTCTAAATTTAAAAAATAGGTAAAGTTTTTTCCAGTGCCAGCAGGAGTGGGTTGTGATGCCAAAAACCAGCGCGCCTTTGCCGTTTGGCGGTGGGTGCAGACTTTATGCGTTAACCAGGCCAATAAAACATGTCCCCGGCCATGGGTTTTGTGGTATGTGGTTAGTTCACCATTCTAGTGCTCTGTGTTCGCTGTGTTTGTGCTCCTGGGAGTATGCAACAGTTTTGGCTTGGCCTCGGTTTTGGGTTTCGTTTCCGCTTCCTGCCCCTTGGAGGGCCGCTTCACTAGGCTCTGTGGTTGCCGCTTGTCGTTTACTGATTTTGTGACGCTAATAAAGCTTGCACGCACTTCAAGCCCGATGCCCGATGCCCGATGCCTGAATGCAGATAAAATTATAATTAAAAAGTGTTCTTGCCAGGCCTGCTGGCAACATAATTTACCCAGAAACCAAAGTCCTGTTCGGATTTTTATGCGCTCTGCGTGACTCCTTTTACCGACACATCACATCATCGCACTTGCCTACACCAGAGGTCAACATAATAGAACTAATATTGATTTAACTGAATTCAGCTCAAGTCCTGTTATTAATCATTCATTTATTGATTTGGGATTTTAATATTGAACT
This sequence comes from Drosophila santomea, assembly GCF_016746245.2. Taxonomy (NCBI): domain Eukaryota; kingdom Metazoa; phylum Arthropoda; class Insecta; order Diptera; family Drosophilidae; genus Drosophila; species Drosophila santomea. The sequence goes on from NC_053019.2 coordinate 15,791,603, forward strand.
TACTCAAGAAAGATATTAAAAATATTTGATATTTGATTTTAATCACAATTTGGACAGTCTCTTTTGTGATACACATATTGCTGCCACTGTACGCAGCCACGTGTTTGTTTTATGTGTCAGCAGGTCTTGGCCATGTTTTATAGCTCTCGCCTGCCAGTTGGACGTTAATATTAAGCAGCCGGCTTAAAGAACAGCGGTGAGGACACCAAATACCCGAAAATCCCGAGAGATTGGGGCAGGACATGGGGGACCTCAAACTTAATTTGGCAACCGGACATCGACTTACGTTTGATTGCCGATTTAATTGGACTGCCAACTTTCGCCTACATGTGCGCCATTTGCATAATTTGGGATTCAGGAATGGGAGATTTAATTAGGCAACATTGTGCAGCTCGAAACTAATCAAATTAGTGAGCTTGGGTGTATGTCTTTGGAATTCTAATTAAATAGTTTCAAATTCATCATATGTCTTCGATTTACAGATTACGAATTCTAGTCAAATGAAACATAATCTTTTACGTTATTTGTAAGTTTTGTTAGGCGTAGATAAGGAATGTGAGCTGCAATTAGGAGCTTTGTACGCTTATCCCCAATGACAATTAAAACTCAAACGCCATATGTCAAACTGCCACAATTTTATTATTTTAAGCTTACATTTCGTGCACATCCTGCTGCAACATATTTAATTGGCCCATTGTCTCATGGCTAGTCATATCAATTAATTTTATAAAAAACATCGCGCACGTGAAAATGTTGCCTTAACCAATCCAGCTAACCTAAATTAACCAAAATTCAATTCGAAAATCGATTAAATTGCTACTAAATCAACTAATGACAAGTTTTTGTGTGCTCTTTTTATTCTTTGTCTCTTTCCATTTAACTACACATACATCACGCACTCACACACACTCACACCCGAAAACCCACCATACACGCTTGCCGCTTTCTCTGTCTCTCTCTCACTCTCTTTCCCTCTCGCTCTCTCCTTGCCTGACTGTCGCAAAATGTCATGTTAACTTTTTGTAACGTGTTTTCGTTTCTTAACCAACAATCTAACCAAACTGTCTATGCGTCTGTCATGTAATTATGTTATCAACCCGGAACCGAAAACCAAAACCTCCCAAACCGACCCACTACAAAAACTACAACCCCTGTAATTTAAACAACTACACGCAACAACAAACCCGTAAAAACAACAATTGAAACCACTCCAACAAATACATATTACAATTTCAACAACAACTCCAAAACTACCACAACAACCATCGCTGTAATTACGACCACAACTTCAACAACATATACAATTTCAACAAAAAACACTACACAACAACAATGACTCCAACAACAATTTCAACAACAACTCCAACCGAATTTCAACAACAACAGGCTCTTGCGCGCCGAATTGTATGCATTGAGGCGCAAGGGTGCGGCCAAGGTCGTTGGTGGAGTGCAGCCACTCGATGCCACACAACAACCACATCAACAACAGACAACCATGCAGCCCAGTCAACAACAACAACAACAACAGCTCGAACAACACAACAACCACAACGCACACACGAGCGACCCGAGTCGCCACTGCGCCCGCTGCACCACCGAACTGGGTCGCATCACCAACCGTGGCGCCCCCTGTCGCGTCTGCAAGTTGCGCGTGTGCAAAGCCTGTCGCGAATTCACATCGCGCACCACGGACTGGGTGTGCGTGGTGTGCCACAAGCAAATGTAAGTGTGTCTCTGTCACTCCCATTGTCTGTATCAGTTCTGTATTCTCCTTCTCTCTCTATGCATCTATACGTCTGTCCTCCAATTTTCATTGCCAACTAAAAACTCACAAAACTCTGTGGATGCGACCAAACTATTCAACTCACGCACACGAAAACCAAGCTAAAATACAAAACATTACATTGTGTCCTTGTCCTCATGTCGGGGCATGATTGTCTACGTGGTGGTGGTATACCCTGTACAGGACATTCTGATACTATAAGTTGTTGTAAATGACATAAATAATATTGATCCTTTGTTACGGTTCCTATAAGTGTGTATTAAGATGATCGATTTTCTGTTAAAGCAGGAGATATTTTTATTTATAATCCTGAAAAATAGGCAACGTAACTTCTACCTTAGGGTAGTTTTTTTGTTGAGGTTCCTTTCCCAAAACTGCACTTTGGTTTTACGCCCTGGCAATCGTTTTCCCATTTATTCATTTTGTGCGTTGGACTTTCTAGCACACACATTGCAACTTTCAACGTTGCAAGCTAATTTTGCATGCCCTTTCGGTTGCTTTGTGTCGCCGAAATTGTCACCCAAAGCCTGTTGGTGCAACATGAATCAACAAAGTATAGCATTGCATACGGACAGAGAGAGACAAAATCTCTTGCTTGCATTTGCCCAAAATAATTCGAGGAAAAGGTTTATTCGCATTGCAAGCTGATAGAAATGGTTCTTTTGTTTATTTTCCATTTCAGCCCGTGGGCATCAGGTGTCACAGGCTGTCAACTGAAACTCCGCATAACTGATGCGGCATATTTTTTGGTGCACGTTTCTTTTGCTAGTTGGCAGTTTTGAATATTTGAAACGGTTTGTTTTCAGCTAGTCGTGTTTGCTTTGCCCTCTTGATGGCCCATTTGTGATGCGAAGCGGCTTAAATGCACACTCGTGTTCGCGAACAGAAGTTCCAGCTGTCCAATTCTAAATATTGGTCATCATTTTCGGTGACCAAAAGGAGCTTGGCTTGATGTATTAGATAACCAGGCAATGAGGCAGCTCGAAGGATTGCAAAATGTTCCCCTCAAAACACAAACGTGTTCATTCAACCAACAGCAGCAATCTGTCAACAAGTGCCGGGCCGTTTAATGAGCTGCACTGTATGTTCTGGCCCCATTTCGCCAGCATAAACATAGGCAGCCCCACACATTGCGCATACGCCCTGTGTCACCACAGCATCAGCAGCTCTCGGTTTGTGCCAACATTTGGCAACATAACAATTGCCTCTGATGAGACAGGCGACCCACACACGAAAGGTTCAGTGTTAATGGGCGAGCCCAGGTCCCAAAAAAAAAAACACAGAAACTCCCCAGCTGAGAAATGCCCGTATTGAGTTGGCAAGGCCACAGACGCAGACATTTGAGTAATTAAATCTTGGCCAACTCGTCGCCAGCTGCAGGCCAAACTGCTATGTACTGTGCACTTATGAATGCCGTGTGGTAAATGTTGATTTCCCGAGCCGAGAATACAGCAGGTCGCCTACAGGTGGCAGCGATTTCACGCCTGTCAACACGCATGACGCACACCAAATTTGGCCGCGTCTGCTGCAGCTGCTGGATAATTATGAATGCCACACGATGATGGCTACGATGGGCCCAGCCCCTTTTTTTCGATGGAGGGCGTCTGCATTTGCGTCTGCCTCTCAGCAGGAATTTATCCAATTGCTGGGACTGCACCCCCAAGTCAGACACAAAAGCACAGTGTCTGGCCGAAGAAATACAATTATTCCACGAATTTCTGCCCAGACACTGAATTGTTATTTTACCAATATTCATAATTGCATCGGGGCAACAACTCATTGATTATTTTATATATATGCATATATATGTATGCATATATATGCATTTTATGCATACCTTTATGCATTGAAAAGGAGCTTTTCTGGTGAACTATAAATTAATATTTGCTTAATAGATAAGAGAGTAATGTATATGCCATTAAAATTATTAAGTTCCCAGAAATGTAATAAAGATAAATTTATCTTTCCTAGGAACTTAATTAAATTTAACAAAAGCTTCTCAATTATATAGTTCTTGGAACTTAGGATTTCCTTTACATTTTAGTTCTGTTTAATTTTCTCAGTACTGCTATTAAAATTATATGAAAATGTAATGTTAAGGTATAATGCACTGTATGGGTATTTGAAGCAAACTTTTAGTTTTATTTAAAACTCCTACATGAGATTTAAGTTAAACATAAACAGGACCAACTTCCGGTTGAAGCTTGCCTTATTCATTAAATGTAATTATTTCTTTGGTATCTGAGCCCCAAACTTTGACGTCGTGTTTTCACTGGCACAGTTTTTCCCCAAAAACACACATCTGTCTGTTTGTGCAAACCCAAGGCAGTGTAAGCTGGCTTTAACTCTTCCGATGGCTCACACCCTGGCTTAAACCGCTGGCGTGTGTTGGTGTTCCATGTTCCATGTTGCTGTGTGCTGCGGCTGTGTCACAGACAATCCGGCATTCGGTGTTCGTTTGAAAAAGTCAGCCAGCCAGTCTGCCAAATGTCGCGAAGACAGACAGACGTGATAGCACTGAGTCGCCGATTTACTTGTTGACTGTTTGACGTCTCCAACGAAAGTTGGGGAAATGTTTGGCGAGGTTTTCTGGTTTCTAAAGTGGCAATGTTGTTGCTCTTGCAGGGAGATACAATCGGCCAGCGGCGAGTGGCTGAAGGACGCCTATGCCCTGGGATCCTGCAGTGCCGTCGACCACCTGACCACCAGCGACGTTCTGAGGAAGAGCATCCGGCGTTCTTGGACCATATCGAGTGAGTACAGCAAGCTTGTTCTGCAATTTATTGTCATCATATAGTTAAGAGACTTTGATTGAGCATATGCATGCTTGAAAGAATACTTCAAGGATTCTTTTCCACTTGAAATGAATTTAAAGTGCTCAATAGCTATATCAAATTCGATTTTTCTAAAGAATGATCAAAGTTAACACCTGCAATTGGTTAGAATGGATAATTGATATTCCCATTTACCCCAACAGATCCCGAGGACGATCCGAACAATCCCAACTCACAGCAGCCGGTGGCGGACAACCTATATCCGCAGCAGCAGCATCTGATTGAGGCACAGTCCGCGGGCAGCTACCCCACCCTGCACCAGCACCACCAGCAGCATCACCTGCCACAGCAGCCGCGACCCACGCACGGCATCAATTACGGAAGTGGCACGGCCACGCCCACGACCAGCAGCAAGTGGCAGCTGGGACGGAGGGTCCTGCGTCAGTCGACGCTTCCGAGTAGCCTGAACAACGACCCGGCTCTCAGCGGCAGTGGCGCCAATCTGGCCAACTACAATTCCGTGAATCTAACGGCGCCCACATCGCCGCATCAGCTGCAGAAGAGTCCGCTCTATCCGAGCGCCTACAACAGCGACGACGTCATCCACATGAACACCATGCCGGGAATGGGAGTGGGTGTTAGTGTTGGTGTGACGGTGGGTGACTGCGACAACTACACGCAGCAGCAGCAACAGCAGCAGCCGCAGCAACCCCAACTGGAGGTCACACCCACGCATCATCGGCTCCAGGTGCGGCGCCAATCCACGCTGCCAGCTCAGCCAACTCCGGCTATATATATGTCCACGTCCCCGAACCGGCTGTACAGTCGCTCCCCGGAAAGATCGCCGGGTGAGCAGCAGCGCTATCCGCCCTTCATGAGGCAGACCTCGTTTCCCGAACCGCCCAGCACTTATCATCGCACCAAGTTGCTGCCCAGCACGGGAGCACCGCCGCCGACAGTGGCGCCACCACCCCTGACTTATGAGTCACAAGCGTCCAGCTTGGCCAGCGACGAGCAGGATGTGGGACCCATGCCTAAGCCGAGAATGACACGGCAGGCAACACTACCAAATCCCGAGCAGCATGTCAAGCTACTGCCCACATCTCCGCCAAAGCGACAGACTTCCCCGCAATTTCGACGTTCGCCGGAATTCATGCGTCAGCAAACGCTGCCAAATCCGGAGGCCTTTAGCAGTGGCAACACACTCACAGTGCACTCTACTCCTCCTGCAAAATTCATGCCCATTTCGCCGAGGGCCAAACAGAATTTCCTCTTCCCAAGTGTCCCGAATCCCCGGCAATTTCTCTCCCAGCCCCATGTGCCCGCCGTGGGTGGCATCGAGCTGGGAAGCGGAGGCAGTGTGGCCAGCACCGGCGGCGTCGGCGGTGGTGAGCAGTACTCCAGTAGTCAGAGTGTGAACATCCATCACTCCCGTGATCCGCACTCCAAGATGATCAAGGTGCGCAGCCACAGCAACGAGGAGTACTCGAATACCAAGGGCCATCCGGAGAACCGTAGATTGCTGCCGGAGATCCCAACGGCTGTGCAGCGACCTGGTGGCCGATCACCCAGTCGCCTGGTGCGCCAGGATTGCCTGAAGGAGGAGAGAACTTTCGGCGAGGCTAAGCAGCAGTTCCATCAGTTTCCCGATGTCACCGAGGAGCTGGACAATCGCCCGGAATACGTGGATTACTTTGGCGACAGTGCCACCAGTTTCTTGGAGTCCGACGAGGTGCAGTACGAGCGTAACTACAATGCCGGGTTCAGCAGTGAGCCGCGTATCATCTACAACAATGGCTCGGATGATGGAAGCTACCAGAACTCGTCCCAGAGACCGATTTACAGTGCCGAGAACGTCCTGGCTGATTCGGGTTATGGGGGAGGAGCTGGCGTGGGACTGGGTGCCAGTGGCGGTTCAGGTGGTGTGCCCGGCTACTATCCCGACATGGGCACTCCCCAGGGCTTCTATGGCGGAGCAGCTCTACCGCGTACTCCTCTAATGCACAATCGCCTCCGGCGGCGGCAATCTAGGGAACTGCAGATGCAGCAGGAGGAACTGGCCCAACTGTCACAAGTCTCGGATGCGAGTGGCAAAGGTTCTGGCAATGAAGGTGCATCCAGCAGCGGAGGTGCCTCCGATAGCCATGCTGCCGAGAGGCGAAAGCCTGAGCAGATGCGCTCCGTTTCCGAGGATTCTGGAGCAAAGACCACGCCCAAGCCCGTCACACGCCGATCCTTCTCGCATCCCGAAAAGGACACTCAGGTGGGTTGACCTCAAAGTTTGATCTAGTTGAAAGTTGATAAATTAATATTTCTTTGAACAGCCCACCAAGAAAGCTGAGATATCGAAAATACCCAGCCCTCGTCCGCTGGCCGATATCCTGGATAAAACGCGGGGCAACTCGAAGATCCCGCAGGCGAGGCGCCGCAACAGCCGCACAGGAATCGGCGAAGCTGAGGAGGGTAAGTCCCGAGGATGTGCCACTTTTGATAGTAGCTATGGTTGCATTCTGCGATCACGCATCCGTAGAACCCAGGGACCGCAATTATTACCAGTTATTTCACAAGCACCCATCATTTGCATTCACAATTTCAAGCCATTATCGCTCACTGTCATTGAAAATATACATTATAATTTGAAGGAGGTAAACATTATTAAGTAGTTAGTTACCTGTATAAATATATATTATAAATACATTATGTAGAAAATATGCATTGCACATTATAAAGTACATTTTTTAAACTCAGTCCCTCGCTTAATCAAAACTAGCAACAAACCAAATCTAGCTTCAAGTGATTATAGTTGTGCTCTTTATTTGCGAAATTATATATTATTTGTTCAATGTCTGTTTTGTCAAAGGTTATATTACACTTACGTAGTCAATAGATCAACATAATAGAAAATTTAGACTTGGAACAGATTATTACAATATAAAGCCAATTTTACACCCCTTCCTTTAGTGAAATATAATTTGTCTAATAAATTATGTCAAATAAAATATATTTTAAAACAACGATTAGTGATTAGTGACTTAAATTTTTACACTTTATACAGTATTCCGAAGTATACAAAGTACCCCCAACCACAACTCCCCAAAGTAGTGTTTGCCTGCGCATAAGTAACCATGTATTTACGACTAATGAATGAATGAGTTAATTAATTTTTGCGGTCCCTGGTAGAACCTTGAGTAGCTGCGCTTGTTTCGGCACCCGATTGATGAACGCTTTGCACCCCCTCCTGTTAACCGCCCCCACAGGTAGCACGCCCCAGCACATTTACTCCTTCCATCAACAGCTTATGCATAGAAACTCTGATTTAGCCATGCGCCTGAAAAAAACAGAAATTCCTGTCGCCTCAGTAGCATCCACAGGGCAGGAGGATGCGAAGCCCCCAGGGGAATCCGGCCAAGGATCCGGAGCGGAGCAGCCGGTCAATGGCAAGTCCCTCGAGTCCTCGGCCAACAAGGAGGACGGCGATCCAGGCAGCTCGGCGGTGAGTAGCCCATAAAGCGCCCAGAGACCAATAGGCTTAACTGGGAAACCTTTTCATCCTCCTTCCCCATTTCTCATTAGGATGCCACCCACACCAGCACTTTGGGCGAACAGGAGCTGCAGAATGCAGTGGAGGCCGCGGCGGTTGTCTTCAAGAAGGTCGTGCTGCAACGTCGCAAGGAGAAGGAGAAGGCCGCCGAAGAAGGTTAGTGATAATAGCTGTCCCTACACTCGGCACACTGAGAGAAAAGTCCAAGGGAAAGTAAAATCCATCATCACGAGGGAAATTTCAGCCATTTAATGCAATCTATGCAATGCAATCTATGTTCCTAAGGAAGGGTACATTAAAGTGTGAACTTCCACTTCCAAGACTTTATCTCAGTGTGCACCCCGTAGTTGTCTTTGTGTAGCTATAGTAAATGTATGTTTGGGAGCGTAATTAACTTGGTGATGGTAATACTAATGTCCGCACTGATGCTACTTTTGATGCTGATGTTGATGCTGATGAAGGGTGATGGTGATGGGTAGCCTGGGTGACTAACAAACTCCTTGTGAAGGGCTTCGCCTTCAGTCTAATTTGGCTGAAATAATTAAGCTCCCCTTCTGGGAATAAAGGTGGGCGCTTCTTGGCTTGGCAATGTCAAAAAATAAGTGATTAACCAGAAGTTGCCCTGTACTTTATTCACTTTCATGAAGGAGGACTTAACTAACAAAATTATCCTAATCATTTTAATGATAGAAAACTTTCTGCACTAATGGTATTAAGTATTTAAATTAAAAACACATACTTTATATTAAACTAAGTAAAATCTTAGCTTCGATAGTTACGGGTTTCAGAGAATCAATATACTCGGAAACTACCTGTAAAATAGGGCAGGGTCAGTTTCCTTAAGAAAACCTCCCTTCTCATCAATTTTTTAAGAAGCGGTTCCAAAAAGAGTGCAACACCCTTGCTCGCTTACTTCTCTTTTGAGTTCCTAAAAGTATTCCATCAATTTTCGCCTGCTTCAAGGCAGACTTTCCATTCACCATTTGAATTAAATTTTCCCTGAAGCTATTGGCAAGGCATGACCACAAACGACCGAACAACCAAATTTAAGAGCAAAGTTGGCGGGGTTCAAAAGATTTTGTGGCACGGGACCGAAACCAAATACAAAAACCTTGCCGTGGGCAGGCGGGATAATTTTTTGGCAACTCATAAATCGATTTTCCAACGCACTTTCAGAGTTTTCATGGGGATTTTCCGCGCGGAAAGCGGCGCATCCAAACGCCTTTGCCGCCTTTTGTTATGTTTCAATTTGGCGATTTGTGGGTGTTCGCTTTTTGTGGACCACCAACGCAGCGTGTGTCTATGTGCGAATTCGAGATGTGGTCGACTGTCGCCTCGAAGGATTCCAGATTCCAGATTCCGAGTCCTTGCGCTCTCGGTGCCCACGTACACACCAAAACCCCGCCGGCACCCGCAGGATTTTCGGACCGACCACGTGGAGCGGCACAACTGTGGCATTAGTCTTATCTCCTGCACCTTTTGTGCTCCCGTGTGGGTTTTGCTCTGTGAATGACTAAAACGGTGCGCAGTTTGCGTTTAGGCACCCAGAACAATATAGTTCTACACTCGATTATTTTGAGATAGTCTTTAAAATTGATTTACACAAAATTGAAGAGATATACAACTGAATCACATGCTGCATGTGTTATCAATAGTTGCAAGAGTTTATAGAACTAAGTTTCTAGAACTTTCTCGCAGTGTATTGAGCGGATAAAAAATGTGCCTCATGCAGCAGGGTGGGCAACGATCAAATGTTTACTTTGTGGCTACGAGGGATTGGCGCTGTGTGCATCCGCTGTTGCAGTTTTTGTTTGGGCAACCATCCATCCAAGCAGAGGGGGTTGAAGGACGGAAGCGATGTTGGCAACTTTAAAAGCTTTTTGGCAAATTTTCGCTAGTCCTTGTCTTGGCCAGAAAAGCTTGTGGCAAACAACCATAATCAATCAAGAGTCTTTGAACTGCTTCCTGACAGGATGAACTGCTTCCTCGAACAGCAGGGGAAATGATTTTCGGTATGTTTAATTTTAGTCAGGATGAAGTTCACTTACTCGAGGTCATGGGTTATCAAGCTGAGCAGCGCCAAAAATGTTCCCGAGTTCTGTACTTGATGGAAAGCGGGTTGTTTGGTCTTGGTGCATTTATATACTATATACTGTGCAGATGGTTTACTTTGGATCAAACTTTTGCAAAAGTATTGTGTAAATCAAAGAAATATATAATCTATTAAGTAGTAATTTATAAGTACTGGTTAGTCATTACGATCATTCATCATTATGTTCAGCATTTGTTTAAAGTTTTCACTTACTAAACATACGATTGCTCAATTATAAACAGTGCATATTTATGGGGAAGTTATCCAACCTGGTACCGGGCTATCAAATATATTGTTTATATACTTTAGATACTTTTTTAACAAGGTGTGGACTTTACACCTAACAAATTTGTTCATACCCCATTACATTGCCTAACTAGAAATCCTTAAATAGGGTTCGATATAATGACTAACACTCCTTTGTAATCCTTGGTATCTATTAATATCTGTGGTATTTCGGTGTAACCATCCAAGCTTAACCCATGCTAGCCGTAAGTTTCTGTTCAACCACCGCCTCCGTCCGTGTGCCTAACCCATCTGCAACCTCTAACGTTGGTGTGGAAAAACTCACCCTCCGGCTAACCAGTATTTCACCTGTGTGTGTTTGTGTGGTGCTAATAACCAGTATTTGCGTACCGCTTCGTGGTGTTGGTCAACGACAATGTGGTTGTCTCCGAACTCATGTGCCCGAAACTTCATCCCTGATACTCCACAGGCACGGGGCAGCAGCTGTCCGTGGCTTCCGTTGATATCGGTGGACTTGGAGGTGGGGGCGATGCCATGGAAACCTCGTCGTCATCGGAGCTAGACTTCAGGTGTTCCACTCAACACGGACGCCAGCAGCAGCAGTCGCAATATAGCGTTGAAGCGGACGAGTTCAAGCTCGTCTTTCTCAACTCGGATTCATCATCGTCCTGTCACGGCGAGGAGGAGGAAGAAGAGGAGGAGGACGGGGATGAGGATGACACGGACTCGTCCTGCTCCACGCACCACTGTCACAGCATTGTGAGCAATGTGGAGGATTGCGATTGGGATTACTTTGAGCCCTCCATGATCTCCACGACCACCACCACGACAACTACCATGATTGCCTATACCACGGCCAGAGCCACGCCCACTCCGCCGCCGCGTGTGAGGCGTCAGTCGAGCGATAGCGATTCTCCCCAGGTGCAAAGACGACCCCAGCAGCCCAGGAGCAGCTATTGTCCCAGGATCAGAGAGAGTGACACCGGCACCGACGAGGAGTTTGTGCTGAACACCGAAAGCAGTTCGCAGACCAGCTCCGATCAAACACCACCACCGGTGCCACCACCCCCGCATCCGCTCAGCATGAAGACCCGGATTAAGACGCGATTCCTGAAAAATCACCACCACCACAGCCACAACCGATGCAATTGCAATCCCGGCCAGCAGCAGCAGCAGCAGCCGCAACCGCAGTATGTGCCCATTCCCGTGCCGGTGCCCATACCAGTGCCCATGGCCGCCTATCCCAACTGGCCAGAGGTGTCGCCCAATCCACTCCTGGAACAGGACGAGCAGCTGGCCGCCAGTCTGCAGCAGCTTTGGAAGGCGGCCGGTCATCAACAACAATTTGCCGCCATAGTTGCCGCCTACTCACAGCAGTTTGCGGCGGCCAGTGGCAACATGTTCGATGCAACGCCGCCGGTGACCAGCAAGAGCTACCAACAACTGCCCACCACTCCGCCGCCGATGCCGCAACGCTTGCGCGGACTGGGTGGCTTCAAGTCCTCGGCACCGGAGCTGAGCGCCTCGCTGGGATCACTGATGACGCAGTCCCTCTGCTCCACCATATCCTCCTCGTCCTCGTCGAGCACCTCGGGCTATGGAACGGCGGGTAGGAGCCTGGAAACGCTGGCCAGTCCAATGCGAGCTGCCAACTCGAAGCAGCAGCAGCACCAGCAGCAGCAACCATACCAAGAGCAACATCAACAAATGGCCAACAGTGCTTTCAAGCCAAAGCCAACAAGTTTAGTAGCTTCGCGTTCGCCGACGGGTGAGCAACCAGAAACGAGCAACGCGCGTCGCGGCAGCAGCAACAGCGAGAGCGACGACAACGACAACAACAAGAGCAACAGCAACAACAGCAACAACAGCAACAACAGCAACAACAGCAACAACAGCAACAACGCAACGCCCACAACGGGCAGATTGTGTAATGTTTATGATAAAACCGGCACAGTGCCAGTGCTAGTGCCAGTGTCTCAGTGCGTTCAGGCACATGTTGCCAGTGTTGTAGATAAGAGTGCCGCGACAGCAGCAGCAGCAATATCAACAAAAGCTGCGGCAGCAACAATAATAACAGCGACATCCACAAAGGGAGCCGCTCTGCCGAGAGTGGCCAGCAAATACCAGAGCCGAAATCTATGCGAAACCCAGCCAGCAGCGGCAACAACACAAACCTACCTGGCCAGTAAACACAGCCACGAAGAAGTGGAAGCAGCAGACGAAACGAATATACATAAAAATCAAGTACCAGCCGCAGCAGCAGCACCAGCAGCAACAGCAACAACAACAGCACAAATACAAACAGCAACTAGAGCTGCGGCTCCTGCGATAATAACTCGTTTCGGCGGACTTGCAGTCGAAAATGCTGTTGGAAATGTGGCTGAAAGTGCCAGTTCCATTCCCATTCTCATTCCCATTCCGAAGCCCAAACCCAGAGCCCAGCAGCACCCAGAGCAGATAGATCAGACTGCCAAGAATTTGTCCTCCAATCGACTTATAGAGAACCACATCAAGATGTCCGACGAGGCATCACCATCGACAGCAGCCCATCTGCTGAGCGAGAGCTATGCGGCCAGTAGTCCCGACGAGGCCAGCAGCAACAGCAGTCAGGATGGGGAACAGGAGAGAGAGGATCGGGAGGTGACGGAGAAGGAGAAGGCGGAGCAAAAGCCTCGTAGGACCACGCAAAGAAGCTACAATGTGGCGGGAATGATGGAGGAGCAGCAACTTGGGGCGGAGGATGCGGTGGATGCAGTGGAGCAACGCCACCACAGCACCACCAGCGAGTCCAGCTCCAGCAGCAGCTCAAACTCCAGCTCCAGCTCGGAATCCTGTGACTCCGATGATACGGGAACTGTGCGCGATCGCAGGCCCAAGAGGAGGAGGTTCAACAAGGTGTTCGTGGTGAATCGCCAGCCCGGTGGCTGGGTGAGACGTAGTTCCTCCACCGAGGGGGATTCTCTGTCTTCATCGGACGCCAATTTGGATGATTCCTCCGACAATGATACAGACACCGAGCGCACGGACTGTGGCATTGTGCTCAACTATGTGAAACCGCTAGAGGAGGAACCCAAGAAAGCGGAGGAGGCGCCGCCAGCTGCACGTGATTGCCAATCAAGTGACGAAGACAACATTAACAATGATGTTGATGATGATGATGATGATGAAAGTGAACGCCGTGTTGCCAACTCAAGCGATGAGCTGGCCAACTGCATTGTAGTGGTGGGCGGGCAGACGGACGACGCCGCCGCCGGCGTGGTGCTGCACCACATGCGATCGCTGCCAGACGTCGAGTTCGATGGAGAGCAATCAGAGCGCCGCCAAGCGCAGGCGATAGACGCCAGCGATGCCCTCGCCGCCTGCGACGAGCTGCACAGCATCTCCAACGATGTCAATCGATTGCTGGCGCTGCACAAGCAGAACTCCCAGCTAGAATTGAAGCTGCAGCGCTTGCGCCAGGGAGTGGCCGAAATCAATGAGGATCTGCAGCTGTCCACCATGGGTACGGGCACTGGTACGGGCACTAATGTGGCTGCCACCCACTGCACAACGCAGCCAGGTAGTGCCGCCGGGAAACCCGACGAATGCAACAGCCCTGCTTCTCGGAAAATCCCCTCGACCGTGCTAAATTCTAATGACGCTGGTCCGCTGGGTCTCACCTGCTTACGCCAGGTAGAAGAGAGAGAGGCAAAGGTAGAGAGAGAGACAGAGACAGAGACAGAGGTAGTGGCAAACAGAGCTGATGGCAAAGTGCTGGATGAGCGGAATGGCCGAACAGCTGAGCAAACCGAGGAGAGGGTCGTCACATGCAGCCAAGCATGCAAAATAAACGACAACAGTGACTACTCGCTGGATTCACTCTCGGTAACGTCGGTAACTTCGGCAACTTCAGCGAGTTTGTTGGCACCTGAGGAGCAGCCGCTCCATCAGCAGGTAGAAGAGAGCGCTCGCCTACCTGTCTCATCCGCTCGCCGCGAGCAGCGATATCGCCGTGGAGCGAATTGGGAGTCAGCGGAGTCGCCAGTCGAACATGAAATGTTAAACGTTGCGGTCGCTTCACGTGCTCCGCTCCTCGGCGGCAATAACAACAACAAAAGCAACAGCAACGATAATAGCAATAACGAAAACACTAACAACAACGACAGCGAACTTGGCCATAATAATAATGACGCTTTCGCAGCACAAAATACGAGAAATAGCGGCTCGAGTGTTGTTGTCGGCCGCGGAATTAGTGACGTAGTGAGTGTGAATTCAAATGTGAGTGGTGAAAACAAGTGTGACTTCGACAAAATATTCGGTAGTCATCAGCAAAACACTCCAAGTGCAGCAACAGCAACAGCAGCAGCAACAGCTGCAGCAGCAGCAGCAGCAGCGACAACTGACACACCTGCAACATCGGCCAGGGAACTGGCTTCGCCCAAAAATTCACTTTCAGCCAAGTATCGCAGTTTGGTCATGATCACCAAAGACAATGAAAGTGCAGCTGGCGATTACGAAATGGCAAACAACAGCAGCAACAACAGCAGCAAATTTAGCCACAGCAGCAACAAAGGCCCGAACAGCAGCAACAACAGCCACTCTTTTGGCCAGAACTTTGCGGGTGACTCATTTCGCGCCATGGAGCCAACGGAACTCGTGAGCAGCGATCGCGAAGCGTACAGTGTGGACTCGCTAAACGAGCCGCCCGCTGTGCCGGAACTCAGCGTGGAGGACGGTTTGGCTGATGACGACTCCTGGGTGGAGGAACTGAGTCAGCGAGGCGAGGATGAGGACGAGGATCTGAGCAACGCCACCACCACACCCACGGCCACAGACTCCGAGGATGCGGAGGGAGAAGGTGAGGGAGCCCGGCGACATGGCTATATGGATCGAGAGGAGGAGCTGAGGGGATACAATAGGTCCGCCATCGACTTCACCCTGCACACGATCGTCGAGGAGAGTTGCGAGGAGAGCGAGGTGGCCTCCATGCGGGCGGACAACGAAGACGCCGAGCTGGAGGATGAGGATATAGCCGAACGGAGGAGGCAGCGCACCCTGCAGCACCACCACCGACTAAGTGCCTCTGAGCTGGAGAAGTACTTCTTCTTTGGCCTGGGAGATGGTCGAGTAATGAGTTCCATTGATACGCGCGGCGATGACACTGCATCCGAGGTGAGTTCCGAGTGCTCCGAGAGTCTTGACTCCCTGCCGCATGAGGATCAGCTGCTGGATACAAGTGGAGCTTCCGATCTGGCCTCTTCCCGCCTGGAAAAGTACTTCCTCTCCGGCTTCATGGGATTCAGTGGTGCAGAAAAGCAGGCGGAGAGCGATGAAAGTGGTGGTAGTGTGGGTAGCGACAGTGAAGGGCAGCCGAGTCCCAGTCAGCGGAGAAAGCGACTGGTTAGAGCCAGGGGAACACCAAGGAGTCACAACTCATCGCTGGATAATTTGCTCCTGCCAGAATCAGACACCCTGGATGCCACAGTTACGGTTATTGCGGGAGGAGCAGCTGCAGCCACTGTAGAGGACACCTCGGAGTCGGAGGCGGGCTGCGACGACACTGTGATTCATCTGGCCAATGCCGGAGCTTCCGATGGTTCCTCCTCGGACACCATTAAACGCAAGAAGCAACTACGCAAGCGTCACGACTCTCTGGACGAAAAGAAGCTACACGATCTGGAGCCTTCCGAGTGCCGGACACCCACGCCGGGCAGCAGTGGTCAGGTGCAGATGCAGTCGCAGGCGAAGAAGCAACAGCAGCAGCACCACCACAGCCGGGACAGTGGTTTTGTGGGCAGCAACGATGATCTCCTGAAGGCGGCGCCAGATTGTGAGCCACCCAAGAGCCCAACGCCAGCACTGGAGCAGATCAGTGAAGATCGGGAACCGGTTCACAGTCAGATTAGTCTGGCCAAGATGGATCAGCCCAGCACTTCGGCAGCTGCGGCTGCGGTAGCGAGCACACTTTCCAGCCAACTGAAAAATCTTGCCCTGCCCAATCTGGTGCGAAAAGATAGCTTCAACAACTGGAGCTCCGACGAGGAGACCAACCTGATGATGAGCAAGATGCGGCAGTTCTTCAAGAACCTTATTGTGGCCACCGCGAATGCACAGCAGAGCAAGCCCACCACGCCCAATCAAGGGCCGAGCACCACAAATGCCAGCACCACCCCCAGTTCCCAGCGCATATTGGCCAAATCCCGGCCAGCACAGTTGGCCTACTTCGAGAACGAGCTGACCCGACTGATGAAGACCGTGCCGGGCATCAATGATGAGCAGGTGCGCGAAATAGTGGAGTACCTGAGCAGCGAGGACACATGGTCTGATTCCTACGATTCCTCGGACTACACGAGCTCCGATCTGGAGGGCGGTGAACGGAAGGGCCAACTGAAGGCCCAGATCTCCGCCAGCTGCCAGCAGATCATCAACAAGTTTGAGATTGACGAGGAGGGCGATCGTGGCGATGGTGGACTGCTGGACGAGAGCCAAAGTGTGCCCATGGAGGCACTGGTGTACCAGAAATTGGTGGCTTCCTTTAGCAAGGTGGCGGCGGGTGGAGAGCCAGAAGCAGAAGCCACCAAAGCGCTGGAGGAAACAGAGCCGTCCACGGAAAGATCCCCGCAACTGTTCGCCAAGGTGATGCAGCATATTGGTACCAGATTGGTGGCTCTGATGCACGAAGTGAGCAGTGGCAATGAAACGCCCACTCCATCGCCGCAAGGACAGCGGCACCATCGAAGACTGCAGGCCAAGATCTCGGCCACCACGACGGAGGATGAGGAAGATGAGGTGGAGGAGCAACTGAGAGCCATGCCCATTAAGCAGCTAAAGTTGCGCAGCAGATCCCATGATCTTCTGCTGGACGGCACCACGCCGCACTCGCATCACCTCCACCACCAGGCCACGGTGCATTACCCAGCCGGCGGAGTGGGAGCGGGCGGATCTGGCGGATCTGGTGGACCCGGGCACTCGGACAACGCTGGGGAGGAGTGCGGCGTGGCCAGCGACTACGAGCGATTCTCGTGGCGCGGCAGTTTTGAGTCGGCATTACTGGCTAATGGCGACAGCAGAACGAGGCTCAGCCAGCTGAGCCAACTGGACAGGGATAACTCGTCGTCTGCGTCCGCTTTGGCTGTGGCAAAGCGCCGATCGGCAGGCGACCTTCTCTTCAGCCAGCACCAGCAGAGCCTGAGCCGCGAGCAATTGGACCGCGTTCGATCCTGCGGCAGCATTGGTGGCGGCGATGCCCATCACCATCAGTTGGAGTCCTCGCCGGCCAAGCCGTGGCTCTCCTCCGCGGGATCTTCGATTGGCGGTGATTCTACAAAGGATGTGCGGCGTTCCAGTGTACCGGATGCCATTTACGAGACGGACTCCAGCGATGAGGCAGCCTCGCATCAGTTTGGCGGCGCCAGGTCCACATTGCCGCGCAGCTTGAATCCCAACCAGGTGGTGGCCAGCACGAACTCACTACCCCGCTTACCCACCACCGGTGTGGGTGCGCCCATAACCAGCACACCCAAGACAAAGTCCCAGAGCGCCCTCAACCACACGCCCTCCAACTTGTCCACCGTTTCGGCCACTGGCAGTGCCAAGAGTGCGAGATACCGCTCGCCAGGATTGGCGGCACGAGCAGCGGCCGTCAGTGGGGCTGGAGGTGGCTTAAGTGGTGGCGTTGGTGGTGGTGGTGCAGGTGGTGCTGGTGTGGGGGCCAGCAGTGGTTCCACGGGCAAAAAACTAGGCGCGGGCTTCCAGTTCCTCTACTCCAAACGCGATGCGCGCAAACGTCTCAACATGTCAGCTGGTGAGTTGCTCAATGCCCAATGTTTACCATTTGCATACCTCGGGGGTGGTGGCCACACCTTCAGTGTGGCGGGTGGTGGTGCGTTCCTAGTGCGACACGCACAGGCTTCAGCCGGAGGGCTCAAATAACGGGGCATGAAACTGCTTCCTTCCTAATGAAAAATTCCTCACTCCAAGTGGAGGGAGTTGGGCATTTGCCGGCATAAAATTACGGGGGAATCTGATCCTTAGACGCGCGGGAGACAGATAACCTTAGGGCGAGGTCTACACTGGAAAATAAAATGTATTGAATCAGCCATTTGATTTCTTATATCTAAAAATAGCAATGTTATGCAAGGAATTGAGGCAGTCGCAGCCTGAAATATTTTATGCTGATTAGGCTGTGGCAGGAATCTCGGGAATGTGCCACTTCCTCCCACAGGCCTTCCATAATGATAATGATGTTGATGTAGCTAACCCACTCACAGATACACCAACACACACACACACACACACACCAAATGGGATGTAGACATTTGGCTTGCAGACAGCTGCCTTACCCGAAATAAACTCAATCAAGGTCAATTAACTGTATCCATATTAAGCGCCCCACTCATAGCCAACTGCTTCTCGGTTTCCAGTTAGCGTCTAAAGCGATTTTCGCACAGTTGCGTAGTCAGAGTGTGTTAATGTGGCTCCAGATGTTTGTAGAACTGCTTTTCGATGTGTAGAGCGGCTCATGGATGTGGATGTGGATGTGGATGTGGCTCTGTTCCGCTTGGCGGGGGCGTCGATTGTAGTTTTTTGCTGTTCTCCAACTATTATTTGGCCCAAAAGCTGTTTTCGCTTTTGTGGCCAGCAATTATATACCGCTTGGTCAATGGAACTCGCAATGGAGCTCGCTACTCGAAAACCTGGGTGCAGGCGGGCTTTGAACTTTGCTGTGTCACTTAGAGATGGGGGATAAGGGTTGATTTGAATAAACCAGGCACTCCTTAGTGGACCCAAACACCAAAGTACAAATGGTTAGATATATCAAAAGGGAGTAACCTATATAACTACATACATCACACAGAAATACTTCGAAAACTATGGGCAATGCGTTTACTGTTTTTCAAGAACCCAAGCACATACTTAATCGTAGTTGTGCATTTTAATATCGAGGAAAACATATTAATCATTAAAAGAGAAATCGTATGGAAACTCAGTTCGGCTAATGCCTTTTATATTTTCTTTTGATAATTCAGCGTTACGGCACATTAAGCCGCAGATAAGCTATTAAGCATTCATAGCCCCACATAAACCGTGGAAAATAAATATTACATTTTATTAAAGCTTTCATTGGTTAAGCACATGGTTACTGTTTGAAGCAATACCATAACTCACTACATTATTAATTTCGAAAGACCTCCAAGGTTTTCATTCACGTTGTCATCTCTAAAGCAGCTGTGTTTACACAGTGTCTATTGCCAGTTCATCCAACTTGTTTGTCTTCGCCGAAACACAATTAAATAGGTAACCCCCTTGAGACTCTTAACCAGTATTGAACTTCTGTACACCCATTCGTTGTTTAGGCTCTTGACGTTGATAAAGAGCTTTGCTTGTTTATTTCCTGTACCAGTATTTATTTCATTTATTCATTTTGCATACAACAATTAATGTTTTTGAGCCCACAAAAGAGGTGACATCGCCGCCAGAAGAGGTTCGCTGGCAAATTGTACGTTTTCCCCATCTAGTTTCTTGCATCGCTGCACCGCCGGAGTGCGGAAGTGGTCCGTGCTCCGTGTCCACGTCCACTTGCCAACCCGACCACGATGTCCGTGCCCATCCGGCAGCCGTTTAAGTGTTTTGCACCAAACACAAATCCCCACTACATGCAACAATAATATTGCAGTGCAACGATTTCCACAATTATGCAAATCGAACCCACTTGCAATTATCGCAGCCGCATGACGGAAGTTTCGCATGCGAATCGGACTGCCGACGGAAGATCACCCTGTAAAAGATACCAGCCGAAAGAGCGACCACAGATCTCGGTTCACTTTGGCCCCTAATTAAATTAACCTTTCTGCCCCGCAGCCGCGACAGAATGGCCAGAAATGCGAGAGGAATGTCGCTCTCTTGCTGAAAATCTCGATGGATTGACGAGGGGAGATCTGCAAGTTTCAGAACATGAACTTTACCTAAAACTGAAAACAAGAACTTAGTTTAAAACTGCCTTAATAACTATGCACCTGTTTCAGTGGTCAAGACTCTTCAGGGATAATCCTCTTACATACTTACCAACATTCCAATTTGAAGGCTAGGCTGGAAATAATTTTCCAAATTATTTAATTACACGAGCTTATCGATTATTAAAAGATACATTTGTTGGAAACTTTCTACATGCTACTAAAATAATTGCCAGCTCAAGATTTCTCTTCACCAAACCTCCAAGATCAACCCTCTGCTGGCGATTGATGATCGTGCGCTCTTGTTAATTGCATTTTCATTGGCTAGGCGCCCCTCGCGACCTCAAAGTTCAATATTTGAATAATTGAATAAAACTTAGATTTGGCGCTCGCCCTGACCATGTTCAGTTCTGGTGGGGTTCTGGCACTGAGTCCCGTCTCCGGATCAGTTGATTCGAAACGCGTAACGGGACTGGAGCTCCGGCCCAGCGATGTGCTCTATAAGATCGCGCGAATTCCGATCTTAACTCCAGCGATCCGCTTGCTGGCAGTGAAAGTGAAGTGTTTCGCTCACTTTGACTTTTGGTTCGACGGGTTTTCGCTTTGGGTTTTTGCTATTAGCTGTTTGTTTGCTTTTTTGGGTTTGTGGGGTCTAGGGTTTTGGTGTTTGGGGCTTGGGGCTTGGCCTTCCCGCTCACGTTTACTGTGTGCTATGCTTATATTGCGGAAATTATAGAAGTGCCATAAAAGAGCGAAAACGAAATGCAAACATTGACGGTTCGGTGATATTTGTCAACAAATCGTGACTGCATAAAAGAAATTCAAATTTCCCAAGCAGAGTGCCAACATTTTGACGACCCTTTAAGCCGTTTTAATGGATACTTTGCTGGTTAAGTGCAATTTCGGTTCACTAGGCCATTTCCAATGCTCTGGGTGTAATCTGACCCACTTTTATAGGTTTGCTGCCTCGATTGTCTGGCAATCTGTTGCTCCCCTTCGATTTCGCGCCTTCATTTTGGCCATCACCTGAAGGCTGTGGCAAGTTCAGGGCCGCTATAATTAAATTGACTGCTGACGGCCAAATTGGGCCATGCAAATGCTTTTACGACCCCGGTGGCAGCTATCTGAGATAACCGCCTCTTAATCGGCGATCAAGTGCTCCAATTACGTGTCCGAATGTCCAAAGATTGCTTGTCGTCAGGCTTCTTATCTAAGCGCCTGCAATCTATGTCGCATTTCTTAAAAATATTTATTTTACCTACACTTTTCCGTTGTAATATATCTCAGATATTAAGAGAGTTACCTTATCGTCACGGAAATATAAGCACCAATAAAGCAGAAGAGCACTTGATATCTAATTCGATTTTATGGCCACTGATATCTGTCAAAAGTGAAATATCTAATGCAATTTAAAAACTTTCCATTAAATGGGATTTTATCAATTTTACTACCCGCGACGTTTCCCAGTCAACTTTCACTCTGCCAAACAAAACCTTTGTAAAGAGCTACAAATTTTTAAAAATCTTATCAGCAATATTCGAAAGATAGCAAATTATTTTATCAGGCTAAATACCTAGCGCTATCATAGCAAATAGAACAAACATTGTTTGCGATGATAAATAATGCTAGAAGGGCAAAAACTTTCGAATATTCAAGTACGAGTATGTAACACTTACATACTAAAAACTAATTATTGAATGGTAATACAAAATAATTTGTGTGTTTATCCAGTTAAAACCACCATTCGAATTGCGCAGTGTAGGGGATTGAGAAATCCATTAGATGACAACTGTCAACTGGCGGAATCGGCAAAGTGATATAAAACATTTGCAGTCGGCTGCGGATGACACCAAAAAAAGCGGTCACCAATTAATCTTGCCACCAAAACGCGCAATTGTGAAATGAGAAATCGAGAAAATGAAGCAAGTGACTCGTTTAATTGGCCCGCGGCGAATGGCAAACTCGAAGCCAAAAGAAGCCCCCAGCTATAATGCACTCCCCACCGCTACCACCTCCTCCAAGAAATCCCAGCCAACTTCGTCTGCGCCCGCTCCACTGGCTCGAGTGCACAACTATGGCAGAGTGATGTCCCAGCCAGCCGGCTCCTCACTGCCCTCCAGTTCGGCTGGGAAAATTCAATATGCAGCCTTAAATCGAATGAGAAAAAAGCGGTCTGAGGATGGGGGCAAGAAACTCCAACGCAAGTCCAAGTGGCGTCAGCTTTTTGGCCAATGTTGGTGGCAGAAGCGGCGACGCCAAAGGAACTATCAGGGTTATTGGAGCAGTTCAAGGGAAAAGCCAAAGAAAAGCCCCTTTTTCTGCAATTGCTGCCGCAGGCGAACCAATGCATATGGTTACGATTCGGAGGAGGAAGATGACGACATCGATGCCAAGGTGGCTTCCTACATCGTTGAGATGAAGCAACGCGAGGCGGCGGCGGCGGCGGCCAACGGCCAAAGTGAGAGTTTAGTTGAAGAGACACCGAATCCTGTTGCCCAGGAGCCAGTGAAGCAACTACCCACGCAGCTGCGATCTCCGCCCATAGTTAAGCGACGAGCTTGGACCTGGGACGACAGTTTGAGGTCCAACTCGGATAGGTTCCTGGAGACCCTGGAAGATGATTTGCCAGCCTCGTCTGCGGAAGTGGCTGCTGCTGCTCCTGGGGGCAGGGCTTCATTAATCCTGCACCGTCGCACGCCACTGCATGTGACCTTTGTGGAAAACGAGGAGGAGCAATCTGAGCGGGAGGATCATCATGAGCAGGAACGGGTGACGGTGCAAGGTAGGCGGCAACTGCTCCTTCGGCTTCGTCTGCCTGCCACCAACTGCATGCTCCTTGCACCGACGCCTCCAGCTGCTTCTCCCCACAGATACCCTCTTGTATTGCACCAACCAAACGATTTATTCTTTGCTTGAATGGAATAACGTAATGGGCCTTATCTATATGGAACTATATCTATATAAAACTGTTCGTTGTGAATAGATAAAAAAACCTTCTTCATTGCACCTTAAATTGCCACACGCTCTACAGAACAATATTTCAAATGTACAAAGTGCCAGGGGGACCTTAGAAACAATGATTATTAACGCAGCTGAAAATTCCAAGAAATATTTCCCATCTATCGACACTGATCGTTTATCATCAGCTCACATAGATCATTAGCCTTAATTGTGGAAAACTCGAGTGCTAATTGATGAATTCTTTCTTTTTTGTTGCAGAGGAAGCCAAAGTGGCCGCCGAGGAACTGTCACGATCGCCGGTAATTGGACAACGGCAGGCAGATGGATCCGGCAGCCCCATCCAGTCGCGTGCCTCCAGCGAAACGTGGCCCACTCAGTCGGATGAGGACATCGATCGCCTGGTGGCCATGCATCAGAACCGCAGCAGCCTCAGCTCGCTGGGTGTAAGTGAAACACAAATAATCCAATAATCCACACAGTGAAAACTAAGTAACCAAACCATTTTGTTGCCACATTCCAGGTTCGATCGGAATCCATGGCCAGCGTTTATTCGGGCGCCGGAGAAGGTCGCTATGGCACCGTGGTGGTCAAGGGTCAAGTGGAGTTCGCCATGCAGTACAACTACAAGCTGAGTGCTTTGGAAGTGCACGTGGTGCGTTGCAAGGACTTGGCCGCCGTTGATGCCAAACGCAATCGCAGTGATCCCTATGTGAAGGTAAGTTATATTGCCAATTCCCCACTCGATGTATCTTACTAGCTATTGGTTTTTAATCCTATTCAGGTTTATCTACTGCCCGACAAATCGAAGGCTGGCAAGCGCAAAACCAAAGTCAAGAAGCACACGCTGAATCCCATCTTCGACGAGACGATGCGCTTCCACACACCCATTTCCAGCTTGGAGTCACGAACATTGTGGCTCACCGTCTGGCACTCGGATATGTTTGGGCGTAATGACTTCCTGGGCGAAGTCAGTGTCAATTTGCAGGGTCGCCTCTTCGACAATCCCCAGTCGCAGTGGTACCTCCTCCAAGAACGCGTAAGTACTTAAGCCAATTTTCTTGATTTATTGCATGAAGATAAATTCGAATAACACGAATTCGAATAGACATAAAGATGAACGTTCTTTGACTTACATCTGAATCGTTTCAGAGCGAACCCTTCGACGAGGTGGCCACCTACCGGGGTGACATAGTAGTGGGCCTGAAGTACATTCCCGCAGAGAACATCAAATCCTCGTTCTTCTCGCGCGGCTCGTCTATTACAGGCAGCTCCTCCAATTTGCGCAAGTTTGGAGGCAGCATCAAGTCGGTGGCCTCCAAATCAGATCGCACTTCAAAGGGCGGCCAGCTGCATGTGCTGGTCAAGGAGGCCAAGCACCTGAGTCCCATCAAGGCAAACGGCACCTGCGACGCCTTCTGCAAAAGGTAATTACCAAAACAAATTCTCGATTATTAGCATAAATTAGCATAACTAACATAACTATATTCCCTAGTTATTTGTTGCCCGATCGGACGAGGAGCTCCAAGCAAAAGACGCCGGTAGTGAAACGCACCCTGCATCCCAGCTGGAACTACACATTTGTTTACGAGGACGTGTCCCTGGAGGAATTGTCAGAACGCGCCTTGGAGCTAACCGTCTGGGATCACGACCGTCTGGCCAGCAATGAGTTTGTTGGTGGCATTCGATTCTCCTTGGGAACCGGTAAGTTCTAGTTACATATCCCCAGCTGAAATTCTATTAACTGGTTAATTTGAAACAGGTCGCAGCTATGGCCGGCAGGTGGAATGGATGGATGCCACCGGAAAGGAGCTCTCCCTGTGGCAGAACATGTTGGATCGACCGAACTTCTGGGTGGAGGGCAGCTTGGTGCTGCGTTCCAGTTTGGATGGCATTCGAGCCAATTTGCCATAGGCCAGCATAGTTTTGGACCAGGACAAACCACAAAATCGCAGTTAGAATTGCCAATGGCATACTGCATTGCATTGTATTGTATTAATTATGCGATAATTATCAATTAACGATCACGTCGACTCTGAGAAGCATTACTAGCGGTATAAGAAAAGAAACGATTGCAACCTTCACAATTTAGTGTTAAGAGTGTGGAATGAGGAATACTGTATTTCTGAATACTCGAATACGTCGGAAAATGACGCGATGACGCTGCAAGTACCGCAGATACGGAAAAGCAAAAAACAAAGTAATCAAGGCGAGAGAAACTAAGCAAAAAACCTTATCAAGTTTATGGCACTAATTGTAAGCGCAATTCTCAGCAATTCGATGGAGATAAAAGTTTAAAAACTATAAAGCGAAACGATGAGGTCTCAAGGTTGGACCGTCTATATATTAAGACAGTTTGTATGTGTGTGTTTTTTTTCCACCTCTCCCCTACGAGAGGCAATCGCAATTGGCATACTATATGCGCTAAACTACGATAAAACTACAGATAAACACTACAGTTAAAACCTAGTTAAATCGAGGCATAAGCTTACTATGTATAACTATCCATAATACCCGAGAAATACAAATAACATTTTTGTAAATTCAACATTTTTGGTTTGTTTCCATTCTTGCGTTTCGTAGACCTTAAGCGAGCTGCATTCTAAACTGTATGCATACATATATCTATCGTGACATCATACATATCGTGAACATTGTGCAAATCCAGCTAAGCTTCATGCCACAAACTACCTGCAAAAGGTAGAGACCCACCATAGCAATCAATGAATCAATCAATTCCCAAAGCAGCCAAATATTTCACCATCCTCCAAATCTGATTATTGTGGACTTTATATAGGCATATACATAAATGAATAGCCCTAAGGTCGTAGGGCAGCTCTATAAGATGAATTGTTTCAGAGAAATCACTTTTAAGAATACAAAAAAACGAGTCTTATGAATGCTTTTGGTGTAAGTGGTAAATACCGATAATACAAAGTAATATTTAACGTTGAATGATACTTGACAAAAAATTTATAGAAGATGTTTTTTATAAATGAAAATTGCTGAATCACTCGTTGCCTAAATACCGCTTGTCTTTTATACTCGATGTTTTCGAAACACACAAGTAATGCACACGCCTGAAATTCGGTGATGATCCATTGATGATACATTTACACACTTTGGTGGAATGGCTCGCCACGAACGAAGCTGATGAATCAATGTGAAAATGGAGCAGTTGAGTGTGGTCATAGAATACTTTCTCTAAATCAACATGAATTGTAAATGTCAAACAATAAGCAGCAAATATTGCAAAAGTAATTGGTATTTAGTAGCATAGAAAAGGCGCAAGTAGGAAACCACCATATACAGATACACACAGATATTTGTTCTACCCACAAATAGTTCATAATCTAAGATTAAAGCGTTTGCTGTTGGTTGGCTCCCTAATCTAGCCATAAATTTTGTTGGGAACCCAATCTCACCCACACCTAATATACATATACACACACACACACACACACACCCGTAGCTATAGTTTATTTCCTCTAAGGTCTCCAAAGTTTCAATGTTTACTACATGTATATTTTTCTACTACTTACTATACTCGTATATGTACTTACCACCTAAATCAAGAATATCACTTACCCTAGGATCGCCGAAGGAGTGCAGGTTGTGTTTTAACAATCGGCACCCGATCCTGACCTATCCACTTACTCACTGAGATGGTGCTATATAGTCGTGTATATAGGATACTCGAGTACCCTCCGTACTCCGAAGTCTCAGGTCGCTGGAGAACTATGAGAGATCTTTTTACCTTTTTACTGTGTACGTGCACTACTGTGTCGTGAACTATTCTGAACTAGTGTTGATTATAAACTAGACATGTTTATGGATGCGATGCAGACGTCACACCTATCTACTTTATACATATACATCTCTGAGATACGTTACTTATAACACCTTTACAAGCAGTGAGCACTCCGGTCGCATTCCGTAGTATTAGCCGATGCGACGAGGAGCGTATTTGTTATTAGTCCCAGTTCGCACAGAACGGGAAACCCTAGTGTTAGGTGATTTCTATAGAACGTTTTTGACGATTCCGACGCGTCCCCTTGGATGCCAGGCAAATTACACAGATTAATGTTACAGATATTGATATCAGAAGTATTTATGTACCCATTGTATTTGTTAGCGTTCGCCAGAATTGCTCATAGAAAAACCTAAGGAAAAATATACATTTTGAATATTAACCCCGAAAAAGGATATGTTTGATTAGGGTTCGAGGGCCCAGAGCCCTTCACCCCCCAAAGATACACACAAGTTGCGTTAATGTAGAAAACTTTTTTAGCGAATACACACATAAGATACACAAATATACATAGCTAAAGCAGAGTGTATGAAAAACGCTGCGGTTGCCTTCCTAAAAGCATTAATCCACTGATTATATGTATATCCATATCCCTGTACTGCCCTGAGAACAATATTTTGAGCCCGTGTATTTGATTCTACATTGAACTCTATAAGCTCAGTTGAGGTGAAACTGTTAGTCTAGTTATTTCTTTGCTAAATAAGCTAATGAGTTGGTAGAGAACCTTTCTAGTTTCAAATGCTATTGTCTGGCAAACTGCGACAGGGGCCCTAAATCACTTCTAGCCACGTCTGCGTTGGACTTTACACATAGATTTAAGGGAACGGACCTTTGATCGGTCACTTTTGCAATGCGGAAATCCCAATTGAGATTCCGAGAAGTTGTACGCTATAGTAGAGTAGAGTTTGTAAGATTTTCCATGGCAATCGGGGCAGGATGAAGCGATCAAATTGTAGCCGTTATGTTTATGGCATTTAAGCGTTACAAATTACAAGAGTTTACATAACCATTTACAAAATACAAGATACTTATGACCCCTTTACTTACAAGTAAGTACTTAATGCAAAGGCAACAATACCGACACACACGATTCCAGCAAGCTGATGAACTCAAGAAATTGGCTCAATACAAGTTGCTAAGTTAAACTAGTGGTATAAATTGTGAACAGCAGTGAATCAATAAAATAAAGCAAACTTCACATCTACTGACAATTTTCGCAACTACCGTGTCCACTTCTTTTCCTAATACCCATTGGGTATTGGTACCCATTAAAGTCTGTGGGGAAATACTTTGATTGGGTTTCACTCTACACTTCCGCATCCGTTTCGCATTTTCCTTGTTCCTTGAGCTGGTGCAGCCTCACTTCCTCGATGGTTTCTTTGGACACATCGTCATCGTGGCGACGCCAACAATCAAATGACAGCATGGATTCGCCCTTCCCGAATGCCTCGCCATCAGCCAATGTGATGGGCAATTGTCTGTGGAGAATAAAGGGCAAAACGACATTTCAACAGCCCCCTTCCATCATCTCAAATGCCTTGACTCTTACCTATTGTTCGTTTCCGGCAGCATGAGAGTGCATCCGGATGCGGTGAGTAGAAGCAGCGCCAGAATGAGGGACGGAGCGGCCGCCAGCTTAGTGCCCAGATGAATCAGGTAGGGGGACACAAAGGAGGCGCCCGCCGCAGCCAGATGCACTGCAGCAATTCCGCGCGAGCGCACACAAGTGGGCAGCAGCTCGGAGGCGAACTGCGAGGTGACCGTGTAGCACATGGAGATGCCCAGCCGCATGGGCAGGGCGAAGGCCAGCAGCAAGGTCACGTTCTGTTGTGCGCCCTCCGTGGAGAGGGCCACGCCCAAAGCGCAGGAAAGGAGTCCGGTGCAGAGCATGGCCAAAAAGGCAGTGGCTTTGCGGCCAACCCGGCTCTGCAGGAGTCCCTGGATGAATCCGGAGGGCGGAACGACCACCGCAAACAGCGAGAAGACCACAAAGGGTGAAAGGCTCAGGCCCTCCACATTTCTAGAGATGGTATTGAAGCTCAGCGAAGTTAGCATGCTGTGAGGAGAAATATTTACTAAGTAAAATTATTAATTATAAACATTACTTACAAAGTGAAAACCACCAGCAGCGATATCTTCCGCAGATTTGGAGTACGCATTAAGTCGAAAATTCCCGCCGTTTGTTCCGGTTGATTTGAAAGCTTCCTCTTGACGATGCAGTTCCTCCTGAAGGCTTCAAAGTCAGCCGCCTTCACCTCCATTCCATTGAAGTGGGCAATGTGCTTCAGCCTGGCAATGGCCCCCTCCACATTGGTCCGTGTGATTAGCCACTGAGCGCTCTCCTGCACCACAAAGTAGAACAGTGCCACCACCAACTGCAGCAAAGCCGAGCAGGTCAGGTAGATCCGCCAGTTGCCAGCCAGTACGGAAAGCCATGGAGCCACCAGAGCTCCCAGACAAAAGCAAATGCCCAGGGTGCCACTAATGGCCATGTTCCTCAGCTTGGGCGCCAAGTACTCCAGAACTAGAAAAGGCATTTATGAAAAGGATTATTACAAGATTGCTTTCGAGGTTTCGGTAAAAATGGCGGGTATTAATTGGAAGAAGCTGGAATGCGCCAGTTAACAAAGAGACATTGCCTGATATCAGATAATTATTCATTATTATGAAATAGTGCATGCAAAGAAAAGCTTTCCTTTTGGCACCAACTGGTAAGTCTTATCTAATGCGTACTGTTGGAAGTCCAGGAAGTAATAAGGAGTAGGCACTGTTGTTGACTCTGAATTGTACATATGTGGTGTATGTATGTATTCACCAGCTTTCCCATGATCTACACTCCTTCTCGGCGATATCTCGCCGTGCTTACCCAGAATAAACATCAGATAATAATTTGCTGTGGCGGCGAGCCCAGAAATGCACCGAAAGATGGCGAACTGCACCAAGTTGGAGGCGTAGGTGGTAAGAAAGTCGCCCACAAATCCACACTGATTGGCCAGGATCACGGCTCTCACTCTGCCAATCCGGTCGCCCAGGACTCCGAAGGTGAAGGTGCCCACGAGGGAGCCCAGGAAGAATAGAGATTGTCCGATTCTCGCCTTGTAGGCATCATTGCACACCCAGTTCAGCTGGTCGATCAAAGATACTACTTTAAATTGGCAAATTCTCCGCCTATCTGAATAAACTCACCTCTGCATTCATGCTCCTGAATCCAAAGTCATAGTTGTATATCCAACGCTGACAGGTCTCGTTACTCACCGTAACCACGTCGCCCTCAATCCTATCCAGTCGCGTGCAGGAGGCCTTCTTGCCAAATGGGGCATATATGGCGGCAATCTCCTCGAAACTGCGATTCTCGAGTGCCTCATGATGGCACCAGTGCTGTGGCACAAACCCAATTATGTTCTGCGAGTAGTAGTGCACGGTGCTCGTGAAGGCTATGTAGCCGAGCAGCAGTATCATGAGGTACTGATAGCGACCCGCATTGCCGCACTTCTCCAAGATCTGGTCGAAATCCATGACGTGCTCTCGCTGAGATTCTATTAAGACTAAACCCCGCCAATCCGAACCGAGGCGCAACCGTTCCGATTCTAACCGAGGCGAGGGAAAAGAGTGCTAGGTGGCCGGATTCGCACATTGAGTCTACCTCCATCGGCGGCGCGCCGATAAGATTGTTTTGGGGCGGCCTATCGCCTGTACGAGTATATGGGTATATGGCGGGCTGCTCAAACGCAGACGCTTTATTATTTAAGTGAATTCACTCATTCACTCCAATCTAAACAAACGCCGGCGTCTCACGGGGAGGAAAGCCTCTCTGGACTAGATAAACACTCTGCGTGACCTCTGAAATACGACGCTAGCACAGAACAACAAGTTCCGTGGACTCTTAATAAAACCAAAAAAAACGAATCGCCGATCTTGCCCAAGTATACCTCATATACATGAGGTCAGAAGTGCACTTAGATAAATGCTTGAATGGCAGCACAGACTCGCCAGCATGAATACTTTAATATACCCTCGCATTGTGGGAAATTTATTTATGTCTGTATTTTATAGATCTATACAATTCGGGGCGGACCTAGGCTTTAGTAACTAATATTCTTAAGGCATTTGAAACCCAATTACTATTATGTTTAAGTGCGTGTTTATCATCCACAAGCTAAACAGAACTTAACTATGACTACATCTTCCTTATCCAAACCACCGACAACAATAATTATTAGGCAGTCTTCTTGCCATCCTTATTGTCAGCTGGCCATAATTATTATTATCTTGTACTTTATACACTACTCAGATTTATGCTTATAATGTTGTAAAGAAATAGTCTGCAAGTATAGATAAGAAGACACTAAATGTTCAGCATATGAATTTGAATGGCATAATGTGTTCGTAAGCTTCACTATAAAGATCTCAAACAAACACGAATAGTATTCTGCAAGAACTTAATTAACATTATACATTATATAACACTTTGCTCAAAATAAAATATAATGAACACAGTTAAATGCAATAAGCGACTAGCCTAAAACAGTAACAAATTCTGGCATTACATTAAGCACCTACTTAGTAAGTACGCTTATCCCCCATTAGTTTCTCATTGTTGCCAGCGCTGAGATTGTGTTCGTCTTCCTTTTTGAAACCTCTTATAAAGTCGAACATGCGCTCGCCCCTGCCGAACTCTTCGCCCTCCGCCAAAGTCAAAGGCAGCTTTTTGTTTCTCGTCTCCGACAGGAGCAGGCAGATCCAGGCACTAAGTAGCAACAGAAGGCAGGTAATGATCGAGGATGCTGCTCGGAAATAAGTGTCCAAGTGGAGTATGAAGGGCGAGATGAAGGACAAGGCTGCTCCGGTGACATGAATCACGGCCAGACCACTAGATCTCACACAGGTGGGCATCAGCTCAGTCGATATCTGCATGGTGGATCCTGTGGTCACGGAGATCCCGAACCGGCACATCAGCAGGAGGCACACCATCACCGTGGCGCTGGGCTGCGTCCAGAAGGTCAACAAAATCCCCGTGGCGGCGGTCATCAATCCAGTTGCCGTCATGCTGACCACCGAGGTAAACTTGCGACCGAAGTGCTTTTGGACTTGGGTCTGAAAGATGCCTGATGGAGGCAAGGTCAGGGCAAAGAGGATGAACATGACGAGCGGTGATATGCTAAGCCCTTCCACATTGCGCGACATCGTGTTATAGCAAAGCGTCACTATCGAGCTGGAAATACGAGGGTCGTTTGATAAGTCCGTGACTTTTTGTATTTGCCGCGCACCTGCTCTAAATACAACACTGCTCCTGTCAGCAGTTATCGATTAACAGCTGACTGTAAAATTTTGAGAAAGCTGCGTTTTTTGGTTTGCGTTTTATAGGCATTGAAAGCAGACGATCTCGTGAATTTTAACGAAAATGGAAAAAAGTGAATTTCGTGTGCTAATTAAGCATTATTTTTTGCGTAAAAAATCCATCACCGAAACCAAGGAAAGACTTGATAAATATTATGGGGACTCTGCACCATCAATTTCAATGGTTAAGAAATGGTTTACTGAGTTCCGTTGTGGTCGTACCAGTACAAGTGATGCCGAACGTTCAGGTCGCCCAAAAGAGGTCGTCATGCCAGAAATCGTCGACAAAATCCATGGAATGATATTGGATGATCGGAGAATGAAAGTGCGTGAGGTAGCTGAGGCTGTAGGCATCTCAACTGAACGGGTACATCACATTTTACATGAATATTTGGACATGAAAAAGCTTTCCGCGCGATGGGTGCCGCGATTGCTCACACACGACCATAAGCGCAACCGTGTGACCATTTCAAAGGAGTGTTTGGCGATGTTCAACCGCAATCCAAACGAATTTTTGCGCCGTTTCGTTACCGTAGACGAAACATGGATCCACCACACCACACCAGAGACCAAAGAACAATCAAGACAGTGGGTTTCTCCGGGTGAACGTGCACCAAAGAAGGCCAAGGTGGGTCTGTCGGCCAACAAGGTCATGGCCACAGTTTTTTGGGATGCACAAGGTATCATTCACATCGATTACCTTGAAAAGGGTAAAACGATCACCGGCGAATATTATTCAGAGCTTTTGGACAGATT
The DNA here is from genome assembly GCF_016746245.2 of Drosophila santomea. NCBI lineage: Eukaryota > Metazoa > Arthropoda > Insecta > Diptera > Drosophilidae > Drosophila > Drosophila santomea. The sequence goes on from NC_053019.2 coordinate 15,824,833, forward strand.
CGATATTGATTTGAAGCAGAAACGACCGCATTTGGCGAAAAAAAAAGTGCTGTTCCATCAGGACAATGCACGGGTGCACACGTGTGTAGTCAGCATGGCAAAATTTCATAAATTGGGCTACGAACTGCTACCCCATCCAGCATATTCTCCAGATTTAGCCCCCTGTGACTATTTTTTGTTTCCAAACATGAAGAAATGGCTCGGCGGTAAGAGATTCGGGTCAAATGAAGAGGTCATCACAGAAACAAACGACTATTTTGAGGGCCTTGAGAAAACCTATTATTTGGAAGGAATAAAAAAATTGGAAAAACGCTGGACTAAATGTATAGAGCTAAAAGGAGATTATGTTGAGAAATAAAACGCTTCTTTGACGAAAAAAATATATTTTATTCAAAAAGTCACGGACTTATCAAACGACCCTCGTATTATGTATATATAAATTAAGTTTATAAAATATAATTTTCTAAATGTACTCACAACACAACCATTACGTAGATCAGTCTGAGGCGCAGGCGAGGCAGCTTGAGTGAGTCAACGAGACGTGCCTGCTTCTGCAAGGACATCTGACTCCTGGCCTCGGACTGCTTCGTCTTGCAATGCTGACGGAATAGCTCATAGTCCGCCTCGCTGACATCGCGCCTATTGAACTTGGCCACACGGCGCAGCCTCAGTTCAGCGCCATCGAAGTCGTGGCGCGTGACCAGCCACTGGGCGCTCTCCTGGATCAGAAAGTAGAACCCGGTGACCAACAGCTGGGGCAGTGCTGTCCAGACCATGTAGGATCGCCAACTGCCCAACCAGACGGCCTGCCAAGAGGCACATATCATGCCCAGACAGTAAAAAATACACATTGTCAAGTTCAAGCCCACACTTCGCATCGTCGGAGAGACGTACTCCAAAACTGTTATAATTGGGAGGAAAGTTAAGACTAGATAAGTACAAGAGCTGTATAATGCTGTATAAAGATAACATACCCAGAATAAACATGAGGTAGGAGTTTGCCTCAGCAGCCAATCCAGATACAAACCGGCTGGCCGAGAAAGTCACCAGGCTCTCTGCGAAAATGGTGGCCGAGTCGCCCAGAAAACCGCACCAATTGGCCAAAACTACAGCCCTGATACGTCCGATCCTATCGCCAAGCAGCCCAAACAGCAGGGTGCCACACATGGAGCCCACAAAGAACAGCGACTGACCCACTCGTGCCTTGTACGCATCATCGCAAACCCAATTCAGCTGTAAACAACAGAAATGCTCTCAAATGTAAATGCACCTCGTCAGTGCCGCCCGAACAGGCGAACTTACATCAGCGTTCATGCTTATGAATCCATGGTCATAGTGGTAAATCCATCGATTGCAGGGCTCATCGCTGGCAGTGGCATTGCTGCCATCCTTGTTGATCGATGCCAGTCGCGTGCACGATGGCCTCTCGAATGGGGCGTAAATTGCAGCTATTTCGGCATAGCTACGATTCTCCAGCTGCTCGTGATAGCACCAGTGATCGGGCACAAACCCAATGATGTTTTGAGCGAAGTAGTGGCGGGAGACGATGAACATCAGCAGTCCGTAGAGAGCCAACAGCATGTACTGGTAGCGGTGGGAGTCGCCGCACTTGACCAGTATCTCCTCAAAGTCCATGGCCATGTCCGCAGATGCACCTCTACGTGGGTGCCGTCAAAAAGTATCCGTGTGTTCGGCGGTCCGCTCTCTTCCGCTGCCACGCACGTACTGCCACTGGTAGCAGTAGCCAGCGGACTGGTGGTCCGCTCTGTCCGCTCTGTCCGCTCTGCTCTGCTCTGCGAACGCCTCCATCGAATAGTTAAGAGCGCGTTGTGAAAGCGGCTGCGGTAAACTGATATTGGAGTTAAATAGTTGAATCGACTTTTGCTGCTCCCTCTCCGCAGCTGATAAGTCTGCGAGTCAACTGGGCGAGCTGAATGGCCCGATTCGATCATAACTTATAAGTTGTGATTTAATTATTGTGGCTGATAAGCGTCTTTGTTGCTCCCATATCATCGCTGTAATCGCCAGTCCTCTATTCAAAATATACAACTATGTTACTGCTAATTTATGCTGTCAGTCTGCTTGGTGCTAACAAAGTGGAGTGACTATTCATTCATTTAAATACTATAAAACCTTTATAATTTTCGGCTGCATATCGGGTTATGCAAAGCGTGACGCATTTCGAAGAGTAGAGTGATAAGAATGTTAAGCGGCTATGCAAATTGATCAATGATATATTTTGTATTACTTCTATTTTATACAACAACAGCACTTACTGCTAAATTATTTGGGCTTATTGATCAGAGTGTCCTCCTCCACAATCGTGGGACCCATTTCAACCTCGGATTTACTGCCTTCCTTCTTAAGCATTTGGCGAAGAAAATCAAATACGCCCTCTCCACGCCCGAACTCCTCTCCTTCGGCCAAGGACATTGGCAGTTTCTTATTGCGAGTCTCTGGCAGCAGCAGGCACACATATGCTCCGCACATGAAGAGTAGGCCCAAAATGATCGAGGGAGCTGGCCTGAAGTAGGTGCCCAGGTGAAGGATATACGGAGAGAGGAAGGAGGCGGCGAATCCGGCCACATGCACCACTGCCACGCCCCTGCCCCGCACGCTGGTGGGTATTAGTTCCGTTGAGAACTGCGAACTGGCACCATCGGCAATGGAGACTCCGAATCTGGCCGCCATAGTTAGACCCACCAGCAGCACTACATTCCGATTGCTTCCTTGTGATATCACCAGACCAGCGGCGACCGCAAATATTCCCGTTATGGTCATCCAACCGACCGAGGTGGCCTTGCGTCCCATCCGATCCTGGAGCAGACCCTGTAGATAACCCGAGGGCGGCAGGGTCAGCGCGTTGAGGGAAAACATGATGAAGGGCGAAATGCCTAGGCCCTCTACATTGCGAGCGATGGTGTTGTAGCAGGGAACGATGATTATGCTACGAATACAAGTCATTCAATAGATCAAATAAATCCTTATTATCTATAAATATTTGGATACCTTAGAGTACTTACAAAATGAGAAGCAGCTTGAATGCTGTGCTGCGCATGCGTGGTGTTTTCAGCATGTCCAGCAACTTGGCGTGCTCCTCCTTGTCGTTATCCTTGCGATAGTGCTGCTCACAGTAGCTGCGAAAGTCCTTAAAGTCCTTGGCGGCCACCTGGCGGCGATTGATCTTGGCCACGCGCTCCAATCGCCTAATGGCCCCATCCACATCGTTTCGCGTGACCAGCCACTGTGCGCTCTCCTGGACGAGGAAGTAGAACAGGGTAACCAGCAGCAGTGGAACCGAGGAGCAGGCCAGGAAGGTGCGCCAGTGGCCCACCCAAACAGCTAGCCAGCAGGCTCCGATCAGACCAAGACAGTAGAAGCTGCCCAAAACTGTATTCAGGCCCACATTTCTCAAAGAGGGTGAAACGTATTCGAGAACTGCTCGAGAAGCACCAATTAATCCAGTCAATGAATATTCAGACAATGCAATTACTTACTCAGTATATACATGAGATAGGAGTTGGCATCGGCCGCCAGTCCTGATATGAAACGGCTGACCGAGAACGAAGTGAGGCTGTCGGCGAATATGGTTGAGAAATCACCCAAGAAGCCACACCAGTTGGCCAAAATCAAGGCCCTAATGCGCCCTATTCGATCGCCAAGCAGGCCAAAAGCCAGAGTTCCGCACACCGAGCCCACAAAGAAAAGCGACTGACCCACTCGTGCTTTATATGCCTCATCGCAGACCCAGTTTAGCTAAAACATAATAATAATAAACTACAATAGTTTTATCTAGTCTTAGATTATTTCTAAGATCATTCTAAGAAAAGGCTCACTCACCTCTGTGTTCATACTTTTGTACCCAAAGTCGTACTTATAGATCCAGCGATTGCAGCGCTCGGTACTGAGCGTGTGGTTCTGCCCATGCTCATCAATCTTCTCCAGTCGCGTGCACGAGGGTTTCTCGAACTGCGAATATATCTGCTCGATTTCAGCGAAAGTGCGGTTCTCCAGCTGCTCGTGATAGCACCAGTGATCGGGCACAAAACTGATGACGTTTTGCGAGAAATAGTGCATCGACACGACGACCATCAGGTAGCCATAAAGCGCCAGCAGTACGAACTGATAACGACTGCTGTTGCCGCACTTGGCCAGAATCTCCTCGAAATCCATGCTGCCGTTATCAGAATTCAGCGGTGCCCAACTTTAGCGGCGTTCGCAGTGCTGTGATAAGCGCATATCTGAGGAATCCCACATTTATGGAGAAGTCAACCAATCGCCAGCTGGTTCTCGAAATCGGTTTATTAGTCCCAAGCCAAACGATTTCAAGGGTCTGGGGTTACTGAACGCAGGCGAAACCCGTTCCGGATTTGTGTGTTCTACCGACACGGAGCGCACATAGCCAACTGGTTGAGCCTGAGCCCCAGTCTCGAGTACCAAGTGCTCCTCCAGTGGGGCACCAATAAGAGAGCGGTGCTTACATGAGAGCCCAATACGAGTCTAATACCTTTCTCCCAACTCTTTGGCGCTCTTATTCAATTATGCGAAATTTAAAAAAAATGCCACTTGGTCACGTTTCGAGTGAAAAAGGCGGTTTGGAAATTTGCACTGCATTTACAAAATTTGAATATCAATTAACTTCAATTCCTGCCACTTGGCGGGTTAACTTGGATTGATATTGATTGATATATGTATGTACATATTGATACAAGTGTGTCAGGGAAAAGTATGTATTATTTGTTGAATTTTAATTTAGAAAATCAAAAAAACTTACTTAAACAATCCAACACATTCAATAAAAACTCATTCGAGAGTGTATTTTTTATAGTTTTTATTTTAGTGTTTTTTTTTCATTTATGTGTTTATCAATTACATTTGCTGTTTAAATGGATACATGTCTACATCTGCTGCCTTTTGAATATATTTTATTATTAGCTTTAATATGAATCATTAATGTTGGTTTCACACACTTCTATGTCTGTTGGTTTTATAAATGTAGTAAACGCAGTTTCGTGATAACATGATAGATAGAGCCTATTACAATTGCCTTTCGACTTAAATAGAATACATACATAATAAGATAGTATACCAAACTGTACATACATACATTAGATGCGATGTGTTAACTAAATTTGATTAACAACTAAACTACTTAGCCGTACGGGTCCTAGTACGAGTCATTTAAATGTAGTTTTGAGTAAATAGGCAATGGTGCAGGATAACTAACTTACGACTCTTACAAAGATGCACACCAACTTAAATAATCTTTTACATACAATTTAGTGTACGCTACTAATAAATAGTCGAAGAAACCATTTACGTATAGACTAAAGCCCTGAATGGTTAATGGGGAAAACAAACATTACGATACAATTCAATACAATTCAGTCACAATTCATTTCAGTTATAATCGATCATTGCAGGGCCGCTGGATAGTTAAACCAAATATATATTTAAATCAACATTATACACGTCACGTAACACTATACTACAGCTACATACACATATTTATCCATTTTTCCATTTTCTTTCGATAATTACAATAAAACAAGGTGTGAAAAGGGGGTTTGAAAATAAGGACTAGTTTAGATATGATGGTTGATAGTTAAACGCCTGCACCCAGCATCTCTTAACCACACTCAATGCTGTCATAGAAAATCTCTTCATCCGGCTCTGGTTCCGATAGCTCCTCCTCAAAATCATCAACGTCGTAGGAAATCAAGGACTGCAGGCTGTCATCCAGCAGCTTGTGCTGCACATGATGCACCTCAAACAGTTTCTCGTCCTTCGTGTCCCTGGGCGGAGTACCAAACCAGATGGCATCCACCTCGTCCGCACACCCATCGCCATATACAGGATCAGCGCCTTCGCCCATCATCGCATCATCGTCCGGAGCTGCAGAATAGGCTCTGGCCTCGATCGAGTCACTGTAGCCGTAGTCGAAAGTGACCAGGAGATTGGACGTGGCACAGTCCATGGAATCGGGCCTGGTATACTCGGTGTAGTACGAATCGTAGGCCGTCTCCTCGGACACATCGTGCAGCTCATGGGGCAGATATCGTTGCACGTGAGCATTTCCCTGGCTGTTGCTGCTCGTTTGCCATAGTTGCCAATTGTGGTTATTGAGACGGAAATTTGGCTTTTCAACGGTGTTGGCCAAATTCTAAGCATCGTTTTTTGGGGAAATTCGGGGGAGAGCAAAGAAAAACGAAATAGAATATCAATTCTTTGGTACAATCAGGCAGTCGGTTAATGGAAATTAGAGCGCAAACAGAAGTAAGAAAGGTTTTAAGACGGCTGTTTAGGTACATAAACGAAAAGAATGGTAATATAATATTTAAGTTTTTTGGGTTAGCTTGTTGCGGGAGAATTGATCTCTTGGACGGCGGTTAGATCCCTCAACCTCTGGCACAATAAGTATATATAGTTTGGGTTAGCACAGTGGGCGATCAGTCAATCAATCAATAAACCAATTAATAAGTTTATGTACAGCGGGTAAGTCACTCATTTCGTTTACCTTACTTGGCAATTTTAAAAGATCGTGTTTGTTTTTTGTGCGCACTGCCCGTTTGCTATTGTAGAAAGGGTGAGATTCTAAGTCTAGATAGTCTTGGTAGGCTAGATCTACAACGAACTACATTGAAATCAAAAAAACCATTGCTGGTGTAACTCAGTGTGGGGTAAAGCAAAGTAAAGAAAGCCGTGGGGTTGGCGGTGTTGGGGTTTGTGGATTGGTTTGGATTGGATTTGAGAAATGGTAGAACTTAACCTACTAGGTGAGATACAACAAAAGAGACTTACGCGTATAACGATTGGCGGCAAAGTGTCTACTTCATTGTCTTGGCTTTTTTGGCCAAAAACAAAACAGACAAACGATTTACAACAGAGGGCTCGAGATCGATATTGAGATCTGAGCTGGATTTTGGGGCTGAGCTGATCTGAGCTGAGGAGGATGTACTGGGCGAGGGCGCTGCTCCTTTTCGTTTGGCCGGCCATCGGTCTTATCTGTGGCTGTCCGATACCAAAAACTCCAGTCGCACTCCCTTTACATGTTTAGCATTTCAGGTTTAAGTTTCTTCTTTTCTATTTGGCATGCAGTCGAGATTTATGTATTCACCACCAACACGTCAATCAATCAGTCAATCAGTACACCACCACGAATAGTCCACGAATATGGTTAACTTCTGCTATCCATACCAACTCCGATGCTTATTTTCTCAGTGTAGCCTGGCGTTTGTTAGGATAAGTGGCTTGTTTCTGTTTTCACAATGTTTTTAGTTACATTTTGGATTGTTGGTGGTTTTTGGGATTTTGGGTTGGTTGGTTGTTTGGTTGGTTTGTTGGTTGGTTGGTTGGTTGGTTGGATGGACATATTTTTATGTACATACATATTTTAGATGTTTTTGCGGGGATATTTTTGGTTCGGTCAGTTTATCGGATATACAAAATACGAGTATATATGTGAGTTATGACAACAACAGACAGTATAAATTTTTGTTTTGTTTTTGGAGTAGACATACAAACAGGGTGGAAAGGCGCAGAAAGAAAAAGTAAAAGTAAAAAGAAATTACGGCATTAGATACAAATTATTTCAAGTGTGATCATCTAATTTGCTTCTTTCTTGGGTGGTTTGTAAATGCACAAACAAAGCCAAAACAAAGCGCTCGATGCTGTCGATGGTGTCGATGATGGTGTTTTTGCCCTGGTGTAAATGTGGATGAGTATGAGTGTGTTGCTAGTTGGATCTTCGGATGAGCTATCGACCGCATGATGATGAAAATGACTATTACTCAAACACAATCAAGCCATACGATAAAAGCTAACTCCTTGCAGGTTCTTAATATGATATGTGTACTGGCAATCGGCTTTCTAACTTAGGGCAAGTCTTTTTGTTATTGTAATACAAGAGAATACAAGAGAACTTTTTGTTTTCCGTTTTAAGTTTAAGAAATAAATAGAAAAGTCTGTCGTATTCTATATAATCCGTTTTATATTTTTATGTTATAGCGTATACGCATAGGTTGGTATAGGCCCGTCTGCTTCATACACAAATTAATAAATAAGCCTTTAAATTAAGCCCAATAATAGTTTAGGTATATCTTAAATTAATTACAAAGAAAGCAATAGTAATAATAATCATTATTAATACACACGCAAACTAATAATTATGCTTAAACTCGCTTTCGAACACAATGAGAAACTGGCTGATCCAACAATGAGAGGCATGCATACTTGAGGAAAATATACTAAGCCACACATAATCGTGATTTGCATAACATATGAGTAAATGAAATGATATTGTACATGCATTTGACTTTTGATTCATTTTCTTTGTATATACATAGCTATATAGAGGAAACATTGCTGCTGTTGTTGTTGTTGTTGTTGTTGTTGCAGTTGCATGTGAAATTGCTGATTAATTAAAGCCGGCTACTGAGCACCTAAGGCGAAGGCATCGATAGGCAGTGAGAGTTTGATAGGATGCACCTTTCACTAGCCAAGTGTTGAGTCAACGACCCAAACCCAAAGCAAAAGCAGCAGGGTCTTGAAACTGTATTCTAGGGTGCGAAAAATCGAACATACTGTTGAGACTAGTGAGCCGTCTTGACCTTTCTGGGACTGAAGAATTGATTTGTCAAGGACTTGGGATTTCTTTTACTCTGGAGGATTGCCATCTTCGTAAAGCTGACGTTGCTATGGCAAGAAATAGCTTAGAAATGTTTTGGATTACAAAAAAAATAACAAAATAAAAATTACAACGATATTGTAAAGGGAAATTTAAGGTTCTCAACAAATATTCAACAATGTTAGATTTTTAGTACTTCAAAAAACTGGTTACCATGAATATTCAAATTACTACAAAAATCAATTGTTAACTTATTTGCCCACGTAAGTGGAGCAGATATTCTTAAATAACATAGGAAATAGTCCTATTGGAAACACAATCATTGTTGAATTGTCTATTTCTTGTTGAATAGTGTTAGATTTGGAGTTCGCATTTCACAAATAATAAGACAAACAACGAGGGCAGAAAACAAATTTCCTTTCTTAGGCACGAGACGCTAACTTGTTCCATTTTTTTTCTGATTTTTGGATTTCGAATATATGCATGTAACTGTAGTATATATGTTTGTAGAGTATATATGCCGTGGGTTAATTGTATGTTTAAATAAATATATATGCACGTAACAGTGAATATTAACGTAAGCAGTTAATATCGGGTTCGTAAGCTGCTGATTTCTGTTCTTGTTCGGATTCGTTTTGATTTGATTTCATAAACTGTAACGAAGATGATGATTCTTGTGGTTCTTTGTTGTTTCGTAAATGTTATCGAAGGCATATTAAACGGTAATCAGTAGATATTCATATATATATATATATAAATGTATGTATCGGTATTATCAGTAGTATTATAATAATTCACTTGAACCAACCCAAAAATGTTGATTTGAGAGTGCGTACCTTGCCACTATCACTGTCGCCGCCATAGCTGGATGTGGGCGTGGTGGCCTCACCCTGATCCCGGCCGATGGCTCGACCACCGGAACCCCCAGTCGAGGCACTACTGTAACGCCTGGACACGCCGCTACCAGAGGAGTTGGATGCCGGCGAGTGACCACTGCGTCTGTGGTTCTGCTGGTGCTGATGATAGGGAGCTCCGGTCCCGTTTCCACTCAGCTGGAGATCTTTGCGCAGCGTCGAGCTCAGCTGAGCGGTAATGGAGGAGGAGTTGGTGGTGGTTCCCTTCAGGCCCTCCGGCGACTGCTGGGCACGTGACAGGGAGTCCAGGTGACGCACCCTGGAGCTGATCGAATCCCGCTTCAGCTTGGGCAGCGGCGAGTTCTGGAGCACACGCGGGGACGGAGTCGTTGCGGCTGTTGGCTGGCTGCGATTGCCAGTCGAGCCGGATGAGTAAGGTGTGGTGGCCAGCGGAATCGAAGAGGAAGTTGAACTCCGGCTCGTGTTCGTACTCAGCGAGTGGTTGGAGGCGGACGTGTCTGCTCTTCGCAGGCTTTGCAAGTTTCCCGTGCTTCTGCTCAGCGAGGATTTACTACCATACGAGGTGCTACTAGAGTTTTGCGCCGATGGGGGAGATCGACCCGCCGTCAAAGGTCTTCCCGTTGGCGGTTTGCCCGAAAAGTAGGCCGCTGCCTTGCTGCCCGGGAGCGGAATCTTGCTGGGCTTGCTGGCACTTCCAAACTTTCGGAACGCATTCTGGCGCGGCGGTGGAGTCATGGCCTCAAACGGACTCACTCCGCCCACACTGATGCTCATCACACGGGCGGCTATATTACTGGGCGTACTGCTTCCCACCGGACAGGGACTGGCATTTATCATCGTCTTGCTGAGGGGGGAGATGGTGCTGTTGGGTGTCTGAAGCGCTTGATTCTCGTGCTCGTGCGCCGACTCCGTGCTACTACTGTGCTGCTGCAGCTCATCCATGGCCAGCGGCACCATGGCCTTCATGCTGGGCGTGCTGATCTGTGTGACTGGCGGGGCAGGCATAGCCGACGATGTAGAGTCCACCGAATCGGAAACTCCACGACGACTCAGCATTAGCGTGGTGGAAGCCGAGGAGCGATTGGTCTCGTAGTCATGCTGCGATGAATGGAGATACGAGTTGGTGGTGCTGTTGCTCGCCTGCAGACGGGACTCCACCAGTCGCAATTGCGCCTTGGTGCCCTCAAGTTCGATGCTCTTCTCCGTCAGCTGGTAACGCAGATCCTCGATCTCTTCGCTGTTTTTGTCCAGCCGCTTGGCCAGCAGCGTCTTGGACTTGCTGGACGATTCCAGCTTCTGGGCCAGCACCTGGTTCTGCACGGTTAGGGTGAGCAAGTGGCGCTGCAGCTCCAAAACATTAGTTTCCAATAGAATGGCCGCGAATCGCTTGGAGTCGGCCAGACGACATTTGGAGTTGCGCGAACCGGGCGTGCTCACGATGCCATCAAGATGTCCCAATGATTGCTGTTGCTGTTTTCTCAATGGAATATCACTGCCCGGGCTTTGATGGAATGCTTCCTGCGCTGGCTGATCGAGGACGACCGGCTGGAATGTGTTGTTGCTAATGATATTGCTGCCAGGGCGACTGCCATTGGAGAGCACAGTGGTGGCTGAGGATAGAAAGTTGCGTTGACTGGAGTAATCCGACTGACTGGCGCTGAAATTGAACAATATTATTAGTTTTAGATGTATAACAATTATCAATAGGATTCCACTCACCTGGAAGAGCTTTTGCTTTGCTGCTGCTGCTGCTGCTGCAACTGCTGCACCCGCGAGCTCAACTCTAGCTTTTGGGCCATCGCCAGTTTCAGCTGCTCCTCGAGATCTTTCTTCACTCCTACCAACTCCTCCACCTGGTCGCTCATCTTGGCCGCCTTAATGCGCCCGGTCAGCGTTTCCGCCTCCATTTCGGCCAGCTTGTCCAGCAGACGGTCGCGCTCCTTGCGCAGCTGTTTGATGTCCTCGCGATTTAGTCGCTCCACCTGCTCTCGGAACTGCTGCGCTGTCATTCCCTCCTTGCTAGCACCCTGGCCGCCTTCGCCTCCTGTCTTTTGAGCATCCCCCTGCTGGCGCTCGTAGCTCTGCAAGTGCTCCACTTCCTCGCGTAATCGATTGGATTTGCGGTGAATGACGTCCAGCAGGTTGAGCAGCTCATCGTCCGATTCCGCGCAGCTCAGGCGATTCGCTGCTATGGCCACCTGTGTAGTTAAAAGACAACATTTAGTAATCAAATTACCAAGAGTTTTAGTTTTGGAACTCACCGTCATAGCACCGTTGGTGGAGGAGGCACTGTGGCCCTCCTTGGAGGAACTGGTCTCCGTTGAGAAGCCGGAGTCTTGCACAACGCTTCCGTTGTTGTTCTCTCCGCTCTTTGGCTCTTTTTTGCCGCTGTGCGAGTTGCTACGGCTGCGCGTCAGCGACGAGGACGACGCCTCAGCTCCAGAGGAAGGAGCAGCTGCCGCTGACGACGTGGACGGTTCTTTGTGCGACAGTTTTCGCTTCATTCGTATGCCCGGCTCCCACTCACGTCTGCTGCAAAGATAAACACCCATTTGTGGATCACACATGCTCTTCTCTGGCGTATATACTACGCCATTTTGGAACTTGAACTCACCTGGTGGCTAGCGATGAGCTGCCGCCACCCACCGAGTGACTGCCACCGATGGCACCCACCGAAGATGTGGGCGTCGAAGGCGTGGCGGACATAGAGGCCATCTTGTGCTTGAGGTCGGGAAACGTTTCTATGACCAGGTCCCTGAACTCGAGCAGGGCGCCAACCTCGTGCTGCAGCTCCTGCAGCGACTTGGTCTGCTCGCTGTGTATGTGGTGGCTGCCGTAGCTGTTGCTGTACGGCGTGTGGTGGCTCAGGTGGTGGTGGTGCAGGTGGTGCGGATACGTGGCCCCCACCACCACGGTCGCCGTGGGAGAGGCGGAAACGGCTCCAACCGCCGACGCACCCGCCATCAGATGTGGGTGATGGGCGGCACTGCTCATCGGCAGGCATTCCATGGCCCCGCTGCTCAGGTCAGTGGAGCGCAGGACTCCACCGAGATGGTGGCCGACGATTCCGCTTCCGTTGACGCCTCCGATTCCGTTCGCGTTCCCGTTCCGGTTGCTCTCACTGTGGTGGCTGATGCAGCTTCCGTCCGTTTTGCTGATGCCATGCGTTGCAGGTTCGAAGCCTTCATTCTGTAAGAAGATAATGGGTATTCATTAATTCACGAAATACTTTGTTAGGCTCTTACTGAAAGATATATTCTTATTATAAGTTATATATCTTTTTTTAAAGATTCCATTGTTTTCAACATTTTGTAGATTTTTTTAAACAATTCAATGACAGAAGACTAAAGACATTAAATAAATGTAAATTTGATTTTCCATTACTTCATTTTCAGGGTTGTCCAGTCATCTTTCGTGACCTCAAATTCCCAACCAATTTGTATTTCCATTAATAATAAATAGCAAATGAGTATGAAAATGCAATCATTTGAAGAGCTCCTATTGAATTTTTACACATTTGTAGGTTGTGAAATATTTTTTGGATTATCAATTGACTTTTCCCAAGCTTTTAATTATTACACTCAACAACCGTCTTTTTTTCAATAGTCGATGATAAACACGCACGAGACGAGAAAATCGAAAATCCCATGAATCATTGTTGTTTCGGATTGCGATGGTCAAGTGCGATGGGCTGCACTTTCAGCCAGGCTGAAAGCCAAGATCAGCTTACAACGCCACAAGTCATTATCAGGGTGCTTTGCGCAAGGGCCCCAGTGGGATCGATCGATAATTACTCGAGAGAAAACATGGCATGGCATGGCATTGCGTTACTTTAAGTAAATTGAATTGATCATCATGGTGGGGCAATCGCTGATAGCTGATCGCTGGCCAAGGAGTTCAGGAGCAGTGCGAACGATTAGTGAATGACATACAAATTATGATTGATGAATTGCACTGATCGGCAGAGTGCAGAGCGATCGCCCGCTGGCCGGAGGCGACCCGTGGAGAAAACTGTAACAAAAGTGCAGCTTAATGCAGCCGCTGCTTGCACGCCAGCAACATGCAGCATGCAACCAGCAACCAGCAACATGTGTAGCTGCAACACCAATCGATGCAGCAATTTGTGACAATCATCATGCTGTGTATGTTTGGCCCAGGCCATGACTATTCAACGGCAGCCAAGCCAAGTCAATGGTCTGATCTGATCCGACTGCGAAACTAGAACAGGCCGCAGATGGCCGGGCCAAGTAAAAGTAGTTTTTCTCTTCGTTTTGTCTATTTATTTCTGTTTTCCCTCTTTTCCAACATCTGCTCTGGAAAAGGAACGGGAACTACACAGAAAACTTTTGCGGTAACTCACGAATATTTCTGCTTAGAGAGTGACATTCAGTTTTTGGTACTTAAGTATTTTTATATGAAATTTTAGATGTTTGCAAAATGCAACTAAACTTCCTTTAGTTATACGTAATACCTATTAATAGCGTTGTTTATTTTCCAAGTGCACCATTGTTGGTGGATTCGTTTGTCAACCGGGCGAAGTGAAAAGCTTTCACTGCACGAGAATGTTTCTCGAGCGGCGGCAACTCAATTGATTGGCAAAATACTTTCACATGCAATAAACATAAATTTGCCTCGCAACCGTTTTGTCGGCGGGCTTTTGCTTTTGCTTTTGCATTTGCTTTAACTATACCTATAGCTATTGATCAAACAAATGTATGTGGCAATGGAGGGGCAGCAAAAACCAGGCAACTGGGTTGTCTATATTTTCTGTTGTTCTCGGCCGGCTAAGAAAAAGTAAAAGAGGTGAGCTGGAAAAGACAAAAACCGAAAGAAACATAACTCTACTGATTGCATGCAGGCAGACTGGCAGCGATGGAGTTTTGTTGGCGTTCGGAAATGTTGGTCAGACACTAATGGCAAAATCATTGCAAATGAAGCATGAAAATTGGCCCACATTCACATGACACGGCGCTTGGCTGGGCCATTCCATTATTTAATAGCTAATTAACAGAGAGGGGCCCAGGAAGCATAGCTCATAATTCCATGGCTTGCATAATCGCCATGCACTTTTCCTCCCATTTATATTTTTTTGTGGGGTTTTTATTTATTTTTTTTTTTGGTTTTTCCTTTCGGCCGACTTGCCTGTGGAGCGTGGCGAACATCAAAGCATGGGAAGTGGTGGAGAAGTCACATTGAAGATCGTGTAATTATATAGCAAAATCCATTGTCAACCACGAAATTGAAACCGAACAATCCAAACGTCGGCTGACTGTCACTCAAAAAAACCAAAAACAGCAAACAAAAAAACAGAGAAAAAATATGGAGAAAAACTAAGCACTAAGCTCAATGTCGGGCACCGTCATCCATTCGAGCATCGCGATTGGCTTTATGATTTCAGAGTCTTATTGCTCAATTAACTCGGGGATCTGGCCTCTTGGCCCACGGCCTGGAAAATGAACATAGTCAGCCGAACAATAAAAGAGTTTCCAATGCACAGTTTCCAGCTTCGGCGACACACATGCAAATCTCAATTCACTATACCCACTATGCCATACAGACTGAGACACAAGTGCTTCCTTGTCACTCGAACGAGGCGTCTGTCTGTCACTGCTCCGAAGTTGTATCTTCTCGAGCTGCGCCTAGTGGCTGATATGGATTGCTTGGCAGAAGGCGTGGAACAGTGGTCTCATCTCTTACTATCACTGGATTTAGTTCTGTACAAGTATATAGTATGATTGAATGCTGATTCCCAACCAGTGCTTCCCAGTATCTGTGCAGTATGAACAACCGATCATTTAATCTCCTTACCAGCTTCAATTGCAAATTTTGGTCACCAGTTTCAGCGAATGCAACCACTGTCTCCCAAAGTCGCAATCAACGCCACATCATCATCATCATCTGCGTCGTGGGCGCAAAGCATCATCTCCGCGCTGCTGCCACGCATTGCTGATTCCTCAAGTTTTATTGCTCGCCATGGCAATTGGGTTGATCATCATTGTGGCAGCTTCGTGGCAGCATCGTTGTGCGGCATGACAGACGGAAAAACGCACTTGGCCTGGGCGACAGAGCGGCTCAATTAGGCTGCCCACCACTTGAGTCGACTGCTGGTACACTAGCCAGCAGGGTTTTGGGGCTTGTCGAGTGATTAGAGACAGCCAACACAGCACCTTGGCTACCCACCACCAGCCAGCAGGAGATCTTCCTACCTTATAAACAGATGACATTTCCACCAGACACCGAAGCAATTATCAGGCGAATTGGCCATAAATCCAGGCAGCGGCAGCAACTGTTTCATAAATCACAGAACGTTTGCTATTTGTGAAAAGTCATAGTGATTTGATTTAGGACGGAAATTAATCAGATGAGCCATGACAAATGCCTAAACGTTTGTTTAGCGCATTTAACTGTATGTATTGGTTATTTTCAGCTTTTGTTCTTGACTCTTTTCTTTAGTTTCTTGAGTGGCTAGCACTTGTTTGATCGATTTTTTCCGTCATTCTTTTGCACAATCACTTCCTGCCCTCGCCCGTATTTTCCTATTTCTATTACGTATACTTGATATTTTGTTGCTGTTGCCAGGCTTTTGCTTTAAGGTATTTTGCTAAGGTACATATTTTTTTGCACAGCTTATATCTGTTTGAAGTTTTCTCCAACTCTATTGGGTAAAATTCGCCAATAAACGAAGAATCGTAAACTTTGCGCATTCCAACCGAGGGAATTTGCATATAAAAATCGCAATAAAAATCAAAAGCTGATTGTTAATTGCCTCTGCTTTGTTGTCGCACTTTTATGTGATGGCAACGATTGTATTTTTTTGCATTGAGATTTGGAAATATTTTGCATAATATCTTAAAACATAGGCATAAGAATGTCGGTGCAGGGTACTCGAAGCCTAGTTTTCATTTAATATTTATTGTTTGAGTATTTCGTTAGTTGTTCGTTCGATCGTTTTAATTGTGGTTTGCCACGCAACGCCAAACATTTTTGAAGTGCAACCTTCTCTTCTCTGCAACGCCCCTTCATTACAATTAGCGATGGGTTTGCATAACACTCGAATGGTCGAATGTGTGTGCATTTATGTGGATGTACCAGACACATGGACTCATGGACTCGTAGTGCTCATATAATTATGCATGCTAGGCACTGACTGGCGAGGCGAAACTGGCGGGACTGGGACTGCTCAACGGCATATGAGCATATTACGGATTGGGAGCGCTTATTAATTATCCGACCCACTCCCCGAACATGACTTATGGCATGGAATGGTATGGCATGGCGTTTTCCAGCAGTCATCGCCCGGCACATCGACCACGCCAATTTATATTTTCAATTCCAATTCCAATTCCTATTCAATTTCAATGCAGTTACATGTTGGCGTCTGTTGGGTTTGGCCACCAGCCTCTGACGCAACTCGGAACTATGACTATGTGGTACTTCGAGTAAAGACTTTGGGGCTCTTTTGGGGTCTTGGGGCATTGTGCGTTTGCCGTTTTGCGGCTCTGACAGCCAACAGCTAGTTGGTTTGAAAATTAAAAGACAATTGCAATTGCCGGGTCTGATATCTAAGCATCTATGGTGCCACGCCACCAAAATGAAAAATAAATAGAATTTTACAAAAAGTACAAAACCCACCAGCGCCGCTTTAAGCCATTTCCTATTAGCCGTCATTAGTTCGCCGCTTTATGTTTTTGGGCGTTCGTATTTTGTTGTTAGATTATTTTTACATTTTTTATAACAAACAGCAAATTGTCGGCCGCTGTGCTTGCCACACATTTCCCTCCACATGTGGCAACGGAAAATAATTGTCTAAGTGTTCGCCACTCGGCGGCTTTGGTAATCGTCGCAGCAGTCAACGGAACGCAAGTGTTGTAATTAAATTAACCATTTTTCGGCTTTTGTTGGGTGGCTTCACAAAAGCTGCCAAAAAAAAAAAAAAAAAAAAAAAAAGTACTCCACTCCACTTGTAAAGGAGTTGCAACAATAGTAACTGACACATTTACAACATCTGTTGCAATGCAAATCGTCGCCTGTCAAATTTCCTCTTCCCAAGCTTAACTTTTGTTTTCTTAGCGTCTTTACTTTTTATCCGTCCGCCATTTTTTGTGATTGTCTCAATTATTTGATGAGTTTTGTAATTAAGTTAAATTAAATTGATGACATTACATTTGAGCTACTAATGTTTTTTGTAACCAAAGAGCTGTAAGATGAAGGTCGAACTAGAAAATGAATAGACATTCAGTTAGAAAATATGTGAAGCTTTTAAAAAGCCCGGTTTTTTCAAGCCCAAATATATGATAAAGAAAATCTACAAAGTTTTAAGCTACGCCCAATTACTTGAAACTTTACGAAAAAAAAAAATACACGATAAACATAACTATTAATAACGTTCAGACAGTTTCGCAGACGTTATGCAATTACGGGAAAAATAGCTAAGAAAAAAAAATAATTAAACACATAAATTATGCGCAAGACGCAAGAGCAAAACTGGACAAACTTTATAAAAACTTGGTTAACACATCAAGAAACCACTATCAGCAGACTACTGTGGATCAACCCAATGAAATGCAGAGACAATTTAGGTGTATAAAGTTAAAATATAAATGTATTTTATATTTGCAAGAGAGGGTAGATTACTGATAAATGTAGACTGTCCTGCCTTATTAATCACTTAAATATAACAATACTTTCATACTCTAATAGCGTTCATAATCTGTTCTGAATGACTACTTAATGAATTACTTATTCCATCTAAAAGCTAGTCTTTAATTAAATATGCGAAATCTGAGGGAACTTCTCCACTGTGCAGCGAGTTATTTTTTGCTTTGCTTTTTGAGTTGATTGGCGCCGCTTGTGCTTTGTAGACCGAAACCCACCGTTAGGCGGCACTTTGCATTAAATTAATTAACTGCTTTAAATTTTAATTGCACCTTTGGCACAAGCTCTCATCTATTAACCACCGAGCATTTGGGGCTAAACTTTCGCCTGTCCGTCTGTCTGTCTGTTGGATTTGCCTGACCGGCAGAGCAATGAGAATAATGAAAATAATGATAATAATGATGATGATGATCGCGATGACGGCGATAAACGTTCATAAAGTGCTGCTCCCGCGGGCTCCTGTCAATATGGGATGGTAGATATGTATATCCTTCGGGGTCTCCGTTTCCTGGGGCTCTCTGGGGAGCCGCCAAAAAGACACAGCCTTACATATACATATACATACAGTCAGTATCGATGGTACGGGTATCTGTAGCTGGCCATCTGACTTGGCGGCTGCCACTTCCAGTGTCGGGTTTTAGCCAACGGGCACACCTCTTCTGCTGTCATTTGCCAGCGATTTCTAATCGATTTTCCGGCAAAACAATAGTTGTTGCATTTTGCTTTTAGGTTTTTCGTTTATTTTTGTTCGCTTTTTTGTTGTCAATGTGGCATTGTTTGCATCCCGAACAACTCCGGAACTTTCACACAATTTTCACACTTTTGTCCGGCAATTCTGTTCATTAGCATGGCAATATAATTTGGGCAGCTAAAGCTATAGGTTTTGGAATCTGATACCCTGAGTGGTCACGCGATAACTGGCGTTGACCGCCGGAAGTTGGGCAATTTGTACACAATTTGCACGATTTTCAGCTATTCAGCTTTTCAGTTTTTCTGCTTTTCTTTGTTCACTATCCAGGCGGCGGCGTCGTCTTCGATGTCCGATGTCCGTAGTTCTGGCCACTTGTTTATAAATCGATTTTGTTTGTTTGTTGGTTTATTCTTTAAGCCGTACGTCCCAAATAGCCGACACGGCACGCCCTTTTCCGCATTACTTGACTTGCATTAATTTCGCTGTTCAATGCACTTTTACAAAAGGCAACATCAGAAATAGACGGTTTAGCTTTTTTTTTTTCGCCGCTTTTAATGTGCCAATGACTGCACGATTGTGCGATTACACACGGCAATCTGTCAATGCATCCAACCAGAGACTCTTGGATATATATAGTATATATATATATATATATATATTCAGGTAGGAGGTAGGCTCGAGTCAGCCACCCCAGCAATCGATAGTTTCGCTCTCCGTTTTGTCAATCTCCCAACATCCGGTGAACGTTTCACTTTCGTGGCTCTGATTTATTGTATACAAAATACATCTTATATTTATTATGTGCAGTTTGTCAGCACCTCGACGAACGAGCAGCTGGTTTTAGTTTATATTATAATTTTATTTTTTTTTCTTTAGAGCTGCGCCCACCTGTGTGTGCCACTCTTTGAGGCTTTGAAAATATATGCAAAATACGTTTATATAGTACGTTTAGCCGATAGTTGTGTTGATAGGCCAAAAATGGCGTCGCAATTTAAAAGCGCATTGCTGAATTGCCCCTTTTGGCTTTGTATGGCTTATCGAGAGTTGTTGGCCGATAACCAAACCAAGCGCTTGCCTGCCTAAATGCTTTCCATTTAACTTGGCCCGTTGACTGTTGTTTGCATTTCACCGGCTGACATTCGATAAGATTTTGCCAGATGATTACTCATACGCAACGTGTGACACATATCCCAAACAAGGTCTGGCTGCTAGGTAAATGTGAAATGAAAGTATGGGTATGGGTATGGTGTTTTCTAAACATTGGAATTAAGCTTAAAATTTCAATTGACTTGATGTATTAGTACTTACTGTATTAGTATTTATCATTTTTGAACAGCAACAGATTGCAATACACACGCTGTGCTTCGACTTTTGCCTATTTGGTTTTAAACATAAATTTTCACACTAACTTTTCCACACCTGGCAAATATCCATTCCCTAGGGCAACGTAAGCCAACAAACGCTGGCCATTTGTGGGGTGTGAAAACCGAGTAATAAAGCTACACATCTTCGGCTAACAAGATGTGACAAATTTTTATCGCATACTCAACTCGCACTCGTATCCGCAGAAAAGAGCTGTCGGCACGGACCGAAATGCTTTTTATGGGGGACCCCAGAGTGTGTCTTCTTTTTCCCTTGGCTCGTGATCTTTGACATCCCGAACACCGAAAACAAGCGCAGTCACAATCAGCACTCACATACCCAGTGTACCTAGGTATACATATGTATAAACCTTAACTATATAGCTATTGCTATGTACATAGTTATAGCTACATGGCCCGCAGCTTTGTTTAGTTGTTACGTTTTGCCGGCATAAAGACAAAAAAAAACTTTCACTTTGTCATCAAAGAGCAACAGAAATAGCGTTAAAAACATTTTTCACTTTTTTTTTTCTACAGCTGCAACAAAAGCCCTGCCGGCCAATAGTAAAAATATGAGCAAATAATGAGCTTAGAAAATTTTACGATCCAGCCATCGGGCAGTGACAAAACTGAGAGAAAAGAGGGATATGGAAAAGCTGGGGAAGTACACTGCAAACACAAGGCATTCTCAACTTGTAGCTTTTTTCAAAGCTGGAAATATTTTAAAATATATATTCCAACATAACTTAAAACATATTACAAAGTAACATATCTTTATGAAAATACTATGATCAACAAAATGAAATACCCTTTTAAAGTATGTAATTGCATACAAAGACATGAAAATAGTTTTCCGTGTAGGATGGAACTGCAGCGAATCGGATGACGCAAAATGGGGAGACTGCCAGTTGGATTTGGCACTTTTAAGCTGGAAACCATGACAATTACGACTCAGGGCCGATTGACGGCCAGCGCGAGTGAGCCAAATCAAATTGCCGATAAAGCGGCGATAGTGTGTGAAGTGGCATGGCCGGAACCCCTGGAGATACACAGCAAGAAAAGGGGGGGGGCGGTGGTGGCAGGAGGGAGAGAGAGTGGCAAGCCGGTAGGAGATAGCGCAATCACGGATGACTCGGACTCGGTTCCACAACCAAAATCCAAAGTTCGCCCCCCAAATGAATTATGAGCCATGACGCCTTTATGGTCTCCAGCCATTAAAACAGATTTTTTTTTCATTGTCCGCTGGCATTGTATTGTCCAGAGTATTTTGACCAGGAAAGTCAGGGCATAGAAGAGATCGACGGCTTTGCCAATGTGAAAATAATCAAAACGGCTATATGGCTCTTAACTGGATTTGCCTGCCAAAGTCGAAATGAGGAACCAAAGTGGAGTTGCTGCTCTTGGCCAACAACAGACATTTGCACCGTTGGCAATTGGCACGAAAAGATGCGTGAGACGTCGCCAAAGATGGTCGATATCGAGTGGGCTTTATGGCCAAGTCTAAATGCCACAATTGAGTCTGTCGCTGTGAGAAGTTATAGAGTTATTCGTTGAGATCATTAGACAAGCTGACCAAAAAACAGTGTTTCCCCAGAAGAAGGCATTAGATCAAGCAATACCGCTTGGCTTTTGATGATGTAATAGCCAATAAAATAAATTGTTCGGTATTTTATGGATCGCCTTTTATTATTATGCTTTAAATTAAGAACTCTAGATCTTTACTCAACTTATTAAAGTATTTTCTCAAGCTCAACAGAGTAACGTATTACAAAAACCTTTCTTTGGCAATGTAAACTTCTTTCGGAAAATCAAGTAATTATCTAAATAGAATAATAAAGGCTGTTTTCGTGTTAAACAATCTATGAAGTATTTTACGGGAGTTCAAGTGAGTTCATTTTCAACTTAATAACATACATATCTAATCAGAAGTTTCCATAGCTCGACACCACGTCCCAAATAAATGCGAGATCCTCACTTTTCGGTGCGGTGACCACATCTTTCATATCCCACCGATCGGCCCACAAATAGACAGTCCAAAGTGGACGCCTCCAAAATGACAGAAAACACGCGACAGGTGAGGCCCACGTAGAGGATTTATTTTTAGACAGGACTCGAGTGCAAATCGCTGGCACTTATGGCGAATTTAAGCAAATTTATTAAGGCAATTATTTGATTGCGGCAAATGTTTGGGCGCCTCAAGTGCAACAAATACAAGTACCACATACAAAGTGAAACAACATCGACCTGTTGCCAAATATGGACAAAATGACAAGTGGTCGAGAGCCAGACGAAAAATTAAGCAAAAAATCTAAATATATATGTAAACTACATATATTTATGTTTAGAGTGCAATCAATTTAACTGTCTGTCAATTTCCAATTCGCCGCTTTGATCGGCTTGGCTACGGATTAAATTTCATGTAGTTTTTCTGCTATTTTTTTTTTTGTCAAACAAATTTACATAATTTTGTGGGATTGACGGGGCTTTTCTGTAGACTTGTGTGTTTATGTCTAGGGAGGCTCGTCCGCATTTGGAAGTAGCCTCGTTTGTATATAGACCCAATTCAATTCACATTCAATGCGAATTCAATTGAAACGTATACGGCTTCTTTGACATTTTGTGTTTCATAAATGGCTTGATGGTTAATTTTTCCACAGGCCCGATTGTCACATGGATTATTATTATGTTTGTGATCAATTTATGGCTCTGACATTTGGATCGACATATATGGGCCGAGGAAGCTACAATGTGTGTGCTCTGTCTTCTGTCTGACAATTATTAATGACAACAGTTTAATTTAATTATGGGAAAAGTCGTAAGACTTTTCATTATTAAGCGTCGTTCGACCATTAAGTTATAGATTGCATAAACCTTTGCCGCGGACACCTGCAAACGGCTTCCGGTAATCAAAAGTTAGTTAATTATAGTGGCAAAAACTATGTGGCTAATTAATTATTATAACAAGAAAAATGTGAAGGTGAGAAAAAACAAAACATCATAGAAAATAAAACCATTACCAAATTTGCATAAAATTGGTCAAACAAAAAATAATTGCTCATATTCACAGCCACATTTGTGTGTATTTTTAGCCATGGAGCAGGTGTAGCCATCAACTATTAAACAGCCAAATGCAACCGACACTTTGAACAGAGTTTTCATCGTGTAAATATTAATAACAACTTTTCACTTTTCGCACAGCGGAAAGTGTCACTCAAAGTCAAGAGAGGAACGATTTTCCGTACACTTCTCTTATCGACCAAACAATTTTGACGTCAATGGCATAAGGTGAGCCTCAAGGATAGTTTTATTTGCAAAACCGAAGCAAAAAAGCCAAAAAAGAAAAAAAGGCAGAAAACAGCAAACAAATTGAGCAGTTAAAAGCCAAATTAATGGCCACGATTAAAGCTGGCTGTAGGTTTAGTATCAATTCGGGTTTTAAATTCGATTCAAGCTTTCATTCATCAAATTTGACAGGCGCGAAAGTGGAATTCTTTTTGGCAGGCACGTTAATACGTAGTCAAATACCACAGATTGGATAGCGAAAGAGATTTAAATGGATTATTTAATTAAAAATACGAAATTAGATACTAAAAGCAAAAAAAAAAAACGTTTGAAATGATGTGGTAAATATGCTACCATTTAATCGATTTATACTCGGAATACTTTTGATAATAGAAAACTAAACAGCAATGTTATTGAGCTATTTCCTGCAATACTAAAAGATCGAAGACATCAATGCGGCTGACATCTGTGAAAGTGAAATTCCGATGTGTTAATGAAGCTCACAGCAAAGAGAAAATGGCATTACACAAATAGAAAAGGAGAGAGAAAGATAAGACCGAGAGGGCGGCACTCTGATAAAACCAACGTGGCTCGAACCAACACAACTTGGCTCAAAGCAGACAACTGCTGTTGTAAACCGCTTTCAGGAATTCGCCGGCAGCGCCTCGGTTTTGGTTGTTTTTTCCTCTGTTTTTTTTTTTCCTCTTCCAGTCGGATCTCTTTTAATGCGCCATTGTTTGGGAGGAGATTTCCCAAGGCCTTGCAACGACTAAAACCGCGAATGAGACATAAATCTGGCATCGCCTTGGCTGCCTCAGCCGCTGACTAAACTGTGACTAAATGCAGTTAAAGCTGGGACCCACCGGCCAACCGGGCAACAAACAGCTGTACTTTTCATAATTACCAGCTATTAATATCTTGCCAGCATCTAAAGCGAATTAAAAGAGTGAAGGCTGTCCGTGAGCCAGCTGCTTTTCGGGGAAGTCCGTAGTCCGCAAGAACCGAAGAACCTTTCCCAAAACTAAGAATTGGACAAGACAAAAGCAAAAGCTAAAAGATTAATTATAAATGGTATTCATGGTATTAAGAGCCACAAAAAACCGCCCAGCTGTTTGACGACCAGCTCTCTGTCTTTTTCATTATTATTTTTTTATTTTTCACTGCTCAGATTCGATTGTGTTTAATAATCAGATATTGGGCTCGACTTCTGCGGTTACTGGCTGCTGTGCGATTGGCAGACAATGACCTTTCAACATGCCGCTTCAGTGCTCACTCAACTGAAGTCTGTAGCACAGATACAATTAAACATTTTCATATTTTTTTCTTATTTGTATGTTGTATGGATAGTGGTGACTGACTTGAAGTACGTATAAATCTCGAGTGTATATTCAATTTAAAATGCATTTTTCGCAATTTGTTTTAGCTGTTCGTTTGCATGATCTAGCCGTGGAGTCGTGATTTGCAGTGGCAAATATTTGTCTGTCTAATTTCAACATTAATTTCTGCCATGCAAAACAGAAAAACACAAAACTCAACTGCTGGCGAGCGAATTAATTGAGCTGGCGACTTTGGAGCTGCCGCATTTATTTATTACAGTAGTCGCATATTTTATTTTATAAGCTTTTGTATTCGCTGTTTGTTGTTCAGCACTTTTTTTTGCATTTTAGCTTGTTTGACTAGCCAGCCATGCAATCTTGATTGTACACAGAAACTAATTTTAATGCCTTTGAAACGAGATTGTTTGTATTATTGTTTTTCCTATAAATAACTATATTTATTTACATGAACTCATATTATATGGCATTTTTTGCAGTGCACAGGTTCCCATTGTTGCGATTTACCTGCTCTCTGCTGATTATCGATAGTAGCCTTGGGAACATCTATTTACCTACCGGGTGTTGTAATTGCCCGTCTATTAATAATGATTACCAGCAAATGTGAGTGCGAATGCGATGTCTGGCCGTTGATTAGCTGGGGTTCTGACATTTTCTAGCATCGAGTCAATGCTATTTATGTATGTTGCCTGGCTCCCTGCTTATTTATAGACCTGATTCTAAACACGTCTCTTAATGTTGCCACTCTTTGTTGCTTCTACTTCTAGCTCTGCTTGTGCTTCAGTTGCTGCTGCAGATGCAGTTGCAGTTGCAGAGGCAGTTGCGTTTCGCCTTCATGGGAAGTGCATTGAAACGAAATGAGTGCAAATCAGCAATGGCAACGGGGCGTATGAGCAACAATGCACAGAAGCAGTGGCGGCGAGCAAAACAAAGGCCTGCCTGGCATAATAAACAGCTGCAAAGTAGCACGAAACGGCAACGGCAGCTGGCAAAGGAAAATGGCAGAAACAAAAATGAAAGCCATCTTCAGCATAAAATCGAAGTTGTATCACTCTTTCTAGACTGAGCCATAAAATCCAATTTATTACCGATGTATGCCACTTAGGGAGCGCACAGAAGCACAGATAAATAAGTAATGTATATTCATTTAATAAATTAAGAACATATAACATGATTGTTGACATGTTTATTCTTTTATTTAACAAATTTGGGTCAGTATAACCAACTATTTAAAATCATTCTGATAAGATCGCACTTATATTGTTGACTAGTTCACACCTCGTTACTTTTGGCTGTTTTTTGTTTCAATAACAAACAATTTGCTTAACGAGGCACATGTTCAATACGCACATTGTGCACGCTTTGCACATTTGGCACCAACTTTTACTGATAAATCTCCCACTAAATACAACAAATGTAATAGCACCCGCAAACTTGGCAAGGGCATGAGAAATAAAGTTATTATATCGAATGAGCGCTGTGCGCTGGAAAAATAAAAAACAGAAGCGAGTGAAAATATTTCAACAATTTTGCGGTGCAGTTGCAACTCGGTTATTGTGTAGACTTCGTAATTTGCATGCCAAACGCAGCAGAAACAAGACAACAAGACAAGAAGAAAGCCAAAACAATAAACTACAAATTATAAAAAATGGCAAAGAAATGCGAGTGGCTAATAAGCAACATGAAAGAGCAGTGAACTTTTGCCCGAGGAAAGTGAAAACTCTGGTGATGTAAATGAAAAGCACGTTGGCGATACTCGCTAGTACTAGTATTAAAAAAAAAATATTTATACTACCTGGGTTCTTTAATCACATTTACGATTTGCCAACGAGAAAGTTCCCGCAAGCGATGCTTTTATTCTCCTCTTTTATTAATATATTTTTTGATTGCGTTTTTTGTGACCCGAAGCTGGCACGTTTTCCATCATTAAAAATTATGATTGTGTCGTTAATGCAATGCTAATGAGATGCCATTACGGTTATGGCCCACACATTGCCAAAAAGTGAAGATTTCTCTTGGGCCATTGTGTGACTACGCCAACTATGGTGTACTATGGTACTATGTTATTCTCAGTCTGTGGGTATAGCCCAGTTATTAGCCATGCAACAGCGTTGATAATTAACACCTTTCGGCGCACACTCACACATATAATATAGCCACTTAATTAATTGCACGGCCGACGTGCAAGTGACAACCACGTATCTTAGCCAGTTTAAACGAAGGCGGAAGTGCGCGGCGCTTAGTCAGCAGCCAAGATGGCAGCGTTGACGCATGCAAATGATGCCACGAAAGACACAGACAATGCCACAGGAGGGCAGCGAATTAATAAATAAATGTTACTTACTATACACTATAATTAATCAAACTAGGCCATATTAGGTTAATATAGATGTGGCATTAAAATGCCAGAATTGAAAGATATCTCCTTACTAATTAAGTTAGCAAGCTGACATCCTAATTTCAAAAGATTTACTTCGATGAGCAACTGAATTTTCGGATAAGTAGTTTAAATTGATGTAATCCTCCAACCAACTCCCACTATTATTTTGACCGCATCTGTTTGGGCAGCCCGTAACTAACACTCCAAGGTATTTAATTTATTTACGAACCCTGCAGTGTCCGCTGATTGAGGTTCAACAAACTTGGTGTTGCAGGTTGCAGGTTGCATGGCCAAGTGGACAAACGGTGGCCAGTGGTTGGTGGCTAGTAGCTAGTAGCTGCTTGCTGGTGGCCAGTGGGCAGTGGGCAATGGGCAATGGCAAATGGGAAAAGTGGCAAGTGGCAAGTGGCAAGTGGATGGCCAGGCCAGGCCAGGCTAACCAGCTAACCAGCCAAGCGGCCAGCCCAAGCACTTTGCTTATTAAAGTACAACAGCCGTCGTACATCAGGCGAAATTTATTATGATGATGTTGTGTGCATAAGGCCAGGTAAGAAAAACAATAATAATAATAACAACAGCAACACCAACAGGTAACAATGAGGGAAATTTATTATCGCTACGGCATCGAATGCTTTTGGCTTTGGCTTTGGTTTTGGATTTGCTTAGCCACCACAGTCGAAGTTGCACATTTAACGGAAGGGCCGCCAATTGCACTCCGCACAAAAGACAATGCATTGAAAGTGTAATTCTCCTCAGTTTTTTGTATTTCCTAGCAATTTTTCCACCGAAAGGGCCAGCTCTGCGTTGGTGTTTGCCTTTAACCACAAGACTTTCCTTCGGAATGGGCAACGTGTCGCATAACCACCAGAGGAACGGGAAGAGCCCGAGGGCTTCGGATGGCAGGAGAGATGGAGGTGGGACTCCTGACCACAACAAAGCTGTCCAGCGGCCACGGGAGATAGTCAGCAGGAATGGCCGAGGGCGATTGTGGTCAAGACACCTGGAACTTTTACAAGTATCCGCCTTAAGATGGTTGAATTTGAAAATGCCATAAAATGCATAGTTATTTGCTTTTTTCATAATTGAAAAATATTTATGAAGTGAAAATTGCCATTTATAAGTAAACATAACATTTTTCGTTTCCTATCTTTTACTATTGCTATATGGGCTTACGTCAATTTTATGTTGTTTTAACAGCCCATGTTCAATAAAAATTCAAACCCATTCGAAAACCTCTGACATTTCTATCTGAATAAACACAATTTGATTTAAATAACCCCCCCAAGGTTTTCGCTTACAAACACATTACACCCACTTTTATGGGTTTTGCCTATCAAATGTATCCCAAATCTTATTTAGATGAAGTGATGTATGATAATCACGGACACAACGCCTTTTTAACCATACCGTATCAAAGGTAATACTATACTATGCCAACAAGCAAAGCTGCAAAAAAAAAATATTAAATTATATGGCTGAAGGGGAAAAATTGAGTTGCGGTTACATTATAAACGGGCGAATGAGCAACAACCGCCGCCAACTGCTCCCCACCAAAGAGAGCTGTCAGTTGGCCGGGTTCCAACCTCCAGCGAAGGGCGCCAGTTCAAAATTTTGCACAGCCCGAGGCTTTTTTGTGGCCTTATACAAGACACCTTTGCATATCGTACACAGAAAATACTTTCATTGTTTTCAAGTAAACTTAAATTGTAACATCTCCCATCGCCCTATGTTCGATATTTTTACTAATATTTAAAGAAAAATCGTTCTCCAAAGAGTCTAATAAAAGTTGGCATAGCCAAGCATCGTGAATTAAGTTAAGATCATATGAACAATAAATCTTTTATATTATTTTATATGCGCAGTAGCATGATTACAAGAGTTTGTGGAAGCAAAGGAAGCTGAAAGTGCAGCCTGCACAGTCGTTAAGAGCACTCTTTATATGCACATAATGACTTTTGATTGCCATTTGCTTATTTGGAGCATTATTTAAGTTTCATTAACAAATACTAAATTGCTTTCGAAAGTACAACGCCGAGTGAGCAAACGAATGACTGTCTGAGTGAGTGAGTCAGTTAGTGAGTTAGTGAGTGAGTGAGTGAATGAATATGAGCTCGCTATTCGCAGACAGTTGCGACAACGTTTGATTGACGCCGTGGCCAGTTGGCCAAATGCGTTGGGTAGAAATTAACAGGCAAACACTTTCGCTGGCATTTCTTTTGGCCCGGCATTTCTATAGAGATTTCACGTGCCAAGCAAAAGCTAAAGCCAAAGCCGAAGCCAAAGCCAAAGCCTCCGTTAAAAGGCAGAAATATTCATTTCATTAAATTTAATATTTTCATTAGCAGACTTTCAGATTGCCAGACGGATCTGCGGATCTGCGGCTCTGCCAACGGAGATAAGCCAATCCAAAAAGGGGTAAGCCGCCACAATGCTGACATTATTGTGACGGCCGGACGGGAATTTATGTTTTAATTACCAACCTCCTTTTTATCTCTTTGTGAGTGAATGAAAGTGCGGACTGCTCTCCGACAGCCGCGAAAGGAAAGGATAATGGGGCATCTGACGGATAGGTATGTCCGTCCGTCCGTCCACTTTCGCAGTTTTCTGCGCCAAATTTCAGTTAAATATAATGCTCGACATACAGCTGCATTTTTATATTATACGCTTTTAACAGATTTGCACTTGCATGTGTATTTTGCTTTCAACTGAGTACTTCCGCTTGAAAAGGTATATTTAACAGGGTTGCAAAACGTTAACAACCTTAATAAAAGCAATTTAAATGCTGCCATTTGTAATCAAATCACAATTACACACATCTAAGGTATTAGTTTGACATTCATCATTGGATTCTTGACCCCTCAGATCAAAAAACCCCTCCAAATATGGGGCGTTCACCTTGCCTCCGTTTTTCGATTGAATACTGAAGATTGAAGATACCCGAAAGCCGCCGAAAAAAAATCCCAGTTGAACAAACAAAGAGCAAACAAGTTCGTATTAACTTTGATCTTTGTTACACAATCGAGTCCGCTGACGCAAGTATCGAAAATCAAGACCCGAAAATCGAAGAGGTAAAAGCCCGCTCGCATGACCAAGGAAATCGATGTTCGATTCGAGGCGACTTTGGCTATGGCTATGGCTTATATGGCTTGGCTTAGTTCCGGCATAATTTAGCACCAATTTCTATTTGCTTTTCACTTGGCTAATGGGATGGCGTTTATGCGCCAATATAGCTGGCACCGAGCAAAACAATTGCCCTGCCAAGAGCAGACCGGGCCAGACAAGAAAAAGGTCATGGTAAAATTGGTAAAATTGAAACTGAAATTGCACAGCACTTAGAGCGCGAAAGTCGGCATTGTTGCCGACGCTATACTCGTAAGTAGCATCTATCTATTCAGATACAATCGCAAGGGGAACCAGCGCATTTGAACTTAAATTGCATTGCCATGGCAATTTTACAAATGGCGCAGCAGCAGCAAAACGAGAAGTCTATTTTTTCCAGCGCCTCCCCAAAAGTTATAATTGCCCCAAGAAGCGGGCGGACTTTCCTCTGAAGGACGCCGGCTCAGCGGAAAACTTTTCCTTTTTTTTTTTTGGGCCCAACCTTAAGCAATTTGAGGCGCGTGCGCTTTTTGTCCGCCCTCAAT
Organism: Drosophila santomea; assembly: GCF_016746245.2. NCBI lineage: Eukaryota > Metazoa > Arthropoda > Insecta > Diptera > Drosophilidae > Drosophila > Drosophila santomea. The sequence goes on from NC_053019.2 coordinate 15,855,681, forward strand.
GCTCATTTCCAGCTTTTCTAATTGGCTTGACATGCCCCCATGGGCTTTTGTCTGCTCTAACTGCACTTCGATGTTTGCTTTTCGGCCAGAGACGAATATACTCGTATTTGCATTTGCCTGCATTCACATCCAAGCTGCCGATGACTTACGGCCCTACATGTCGTTCGATATCGTCCAAAACCCACACAAAAAAAGCCTGGCCAACAGCCAACTAGATTTGTGCCGGTTCAATGTCTGTGTCCATTTTCATTGGCAAATATTTCACCAGACTGTCAACAGGCGGCGTCATAGGAAACCCAAAGTACAATTTTCACCCGAGCCATAGAGATGCCGAGTTGCTTCTTATGTATATTCATAGAAAGTGGGAAGTTATTAAAGAAATAATACAAAAATTACATTCAAAATATCGTCATATCTATTAATCACAAATGTTTCTATTAATTGCGCACTTTTTCATCACTCAAGCTTTCAAAAAACACACAAGTGCTTTACTTAGATTTGCGGATATCTATCGATTGATAACAAATATAGTAATCTGCAATAGCACTTGTGACTCTGCGCTTATCTATCGACTTTAAAATATATTTTTAGTTCCCCGATAGCCACAAAGAAATTTAGCTACTACCTAACTGAAATGCCATTACTATTTTTTGGCTCTGTCTGGCTCAATCAATACGACTTACCGGCTGAGCCGTGTAACCAAACTCCAAAGCCAAGTAGACGAAGCCAATTGTCCTCGAAACACAAAGAGTGAGAAAAACTGCGACACTTTTGGCACTCATATAAAAATATTTAAACTTGACACTCTTTTGGCCATTGTCTATCCGTCTGGCGTTGCCCCCGCAAAACGCAAAACGCAAAAGTCAGTTGACAGTTGGCAGTTGTTTTTTGATACTGGCTGGGGGCTGGGTAAATTTGCTTTCGGAGCAGACCCGAAAATAATTATAACAGCGACTATGTATATGGCAAGACAAACAACAAGCAAACTATGTTTATGTTTTTCGCTTTTCTATGTACTTGGCGGGCTGCTCAAGGTTCATGGCTTTATTAAATTGCTTTGGCTAAATAGAGGGTTCATTAAGTTGTTGGAGCTCCCACAGCGACCCTTTTTGGCATTGAAAGCATAGCCAATTCGTAAATGGGGGGAAACTCATTTCCAGTTTCTGCTGCTTTTTCCATTGATCGATTCCGCCTTTTGTTTTTTTTATTTTGGCACGGAAATGAAGCCAATTTAAAAGCAACTCCACCAAAAGCCATCCGATTGAAAATCTTCTCCAGCTTTGGTTTGGTTTGGTTTTATTTCATTTAACAGAAAACTGGTTGCGCTACGTTTTAAGTATTTTTCGTAGAAGCATTTCTGAGTTGTCTTTGGTTTTATGGCTAAGTCATAAGCCAAGATCGCTGAGGGCAATTATTCTAGCTGCTAATTTGAAAAGTGTACGAGCATCTAGCATCTAAGCAGCTGAGCATATAAGCATCTAAGCAGCCATGGCAGCCATAAATCACACTCCGCTTAGCCGGGCCAAGAATAACTGGCCCAAGAATTTGCGTTTAGAAAGTCATGGCTAAGATTTTGAGCAAGAAGCCAAGTCGCGTTCACTAATTAAAGAGACGGCACACTGTTACTCAATAAGCAGTAAATTCGAGGAACTTAAGTAACCGTTTAGTGGCAGTAGCAATATTCAACCAATTTTTGAAAGTACCAATGGCAGTAAACTGAAACTAAGGAATTGTAGTGCAAGATATTCGTAAAAGTAATGCGATTTTCACATTTGCGGGTAAAGCCGCAATACAAGTTAAAGCTTTACTAAAATAAAGACTTTTATCAGTTTTTGTTTGCAATTTGTATTCTAACATCATCTTATACCATTATTACTTTCTAACATCTGAGTATAAACCACCTAACTAACTAATTTCCCATCTAAAATATTTCAAAACATATATTTCTTCAGCGGTTGTGCCACTGTGCTTTTAATAGTTCCTAGGCGGCGCCAACAAATTGGTTTTTTATTTTGTTTACTGGCCTCCGGGCGAACGGCTACCAGAGTCAGAGAGTGAGCATAATTAGGAGCCTGGCCACTTGGCCATTTGGCTATTTGGCCACTTCGTCTGCGATCTCCGCGTGAACTGAGCAGTTGAGCAGTTGAGGAGTTGAGGAGCTGAGGACCAAAAGCCATAGAGTAAAGATGCCTTTCAGGTGCACTCGAGGAACGCACTTGCCGCATGAATTGCACTTATTCGGGGCATTCGAGAGGCGAGTTAACCGGCGGATTGTGTTCATAAGCACTCGGCTAATGAGGCAGAAACAGCGCTGGTATTCCCAGCATTTCCATTAGCTTTATGTAACACAAGCACATTCAGCGTTTACCTTCATTGAATGTAATGTAATGAAATGGCTGGAGAACGTCAGCCAACAACCTTGCTGGTTTTCAGTTTAAGCTGATGATGATAGTGATGATGATGATACCGACCAAACCCAAATCCAAATTCAAGTAAACCCAAGCCTATTAGAGAGGCGATGTGGCATTTGCATGGCCGTGGCCAGCTGAATGCGACTATAATCGCCGCAATTGAACAGCGAGCGGCGGCTTTCGAGGTTTAGGAACTCAGATCTGCTGACAGGGGCAAATAATTTCGAGGAACACAAGCCAAAATAAGACTACCAGACTAACAGTGGAGAACAGCGAACAGCGGCTTTGGTTTAACAATTCAATTAGATGGGTTCACTCACTTACAGTGTGCAGCTGGCATCAAATTGAAAGAGATACGAGGCAGCTGATTAGTTAGTTTCCCGGTTAGTTGGCCCAGCCTCGCAGTCAAAAGGGCAAAGATGTGCAGATTATCTTTTTATTTCTTGACGCAGGGTTAGTTTATCCAAACAACCATCAAAATTGACTTAACTTGCAAGCTCAGTTAGGCAACTTTAAGCTTGTAACAAGCAATTAAATACTTTAAAGTTAAATACAGTAAACAGTTTCAGAAAGAAGCCCCAAAGCTAATGCTCACCTTTTTAGCATCGAATTATACTTCCAAATTTAAGCAAAAAAGCTAAAGTTTAAAGATAGAGAAGAACATCATATTCTTGGTCACGACTTTGTTGGCCAACACAAAAGCATTCGATGATGATCTATAGAGTTTGGTCACAATAGGCCAAAAAGCAGCACAACCAAACAACCAGTAGGCAAAAGTGCATTTTGACAATTCCCCTCAGTGAAAGACACGGCAATTTATTAATTTTCCAAATTGAAATTAACAAGAAACCAACTACAAGCAACTAATTAGACTAGCGCATGATAGCTGGCAGTAACCAGTTTCTTTAACTCATTGATAAAAATAACACAAACAAACTTGGCTTACAAAAACAGTTAACAGATAGCTCCAAACATGGCCATGTGATGCACTGTCACTGCAAAAGCGCCATAAAAGACTTGTTTGCATGCTGGCCAGCCTCTAGACTTCGTTTTTCTACGACTATTTACCAGCCGGAGCGCAGAAACCTGGCGAAAATAATATGGAAAAAAATAAGAAAAAAAACACACACTAGCTATTCGAAAGGCTATTAGAGACAGAGAGACGGCGGTCGGCGATTCAGTGGTTAGCTTTAAATGAGGACGACGACTAATATCCATGCCGATCGATAAATGCGGCCGCCAATAACTGGAAATACACATCAAGTATACGACGCGCTGACAACGACACATTTGCGGTTCACTGGGTATTTGGGGTGTGGAAGTCGAACTTGTTGGCTTGTCCGTTCGTCTGTCCGTCCGTCCGTTAATAGCTGGGCGCAGTCTCTAGCAGCTCGACAATGTTTTCGGATGGGCCAGTTAGGGGTTTGCCGTGCTTGGGTCTGCGGTTAGCCCCCAGTTTTCCAAGTTTTCCATTCCCCACTTCCACATGTCCCCGGGTTTTAGTGAAAATACTCCTTAGATGACTCAGACATGAGTGTGTTAACTAAGAAGAATTCAGGAAGGTTTCGGTGCTTTACAGGAAATGAGAGGTTTACAAATTGGCGTTGATAAGACGCATTCGTTTAATCCTATTGTCTACAAGTGAAAGAACTAACTGGCGTAATGTTACCCCAAACTGACACATATACGTGCCGCTCTTGATCAGAACATTCGTTTGTATTATCTTGCTAATCTTCCCTCGTAATTACTATACAGTAAACGATGCGGGTTCGTTGACCTATTGAAAAGGCCATGGCTGTGCATAATTCATAATTCATAATGAAATTGTATAGTACGTGGAAGCTTTCTTTGTGGAGGTCATAAATTTTCCGCTTTAACTGAGCTCCCATGCCAAGGGGACACCTTAGGCGGCGCCATATGGGCAAAGTCAAGCACCAAAAGCAAAAAACAAAAAACAATAAAAAAAAAAAAAAAAAAAGTATACGTACAGAAAAAGCCAAAATTGAAATACGAGCGCAAGAATATCGAAGTATCTGAGAAGCGGCCAACAAGAAGATCTTGTGAGTAGAAGCCCAAGTAGTCAGCGAGCACAGACAAGTGACTGCAAAAAACTTGTCAAACTGGTAAAAATGGCCAAGCCAAAGAGCTACCAAAAAAAAAACTCAAGGCACATACAATACGAAACAAAAAATGTAAAAGAAAACCTTAAAAATCAACAACAGCAGAGGATGCTGGCCACTTTTAACGACGATGACCTTGGCGACGGCAGCAACTCCGCTGCCGCTTGCAACTTGTTGCAAACTAGCGACAGCTGGCGTTGCAGACACCTGAGACATAGAGAATCTGCACCCGCTGCCCCCCGCAGCATCGAACACAACAGGTGCGGCCAAGAGAATAGTACCAAGAACTTGAAATGATATGCGTGGGAGTTTCCAGCAACCAATTCAGATGATCAATGAGCGATATTTCTACATTATTTAAAGATGATTATAATACCACAATAGAACAATTCTTTTCTTAGGTTGCTTTTATATAAATAAGGATAAACAAATATTAGAATATATCGCTGAATAAAGGCAAACCTTAAATAAGTTCTAAGGCTCTACAAATTTAAGCTCAGCTGTATATCCCCCATCTTGAAGGAGTTACCTTCTTTTTCTCATGAATTTTACGGTAAATTTAGGTCGTTGCTGCAACAACAGCAGCTGACTTGTTTACATCGGCTTTTCCCCAAAACGGCAGACTTTGCCAATAACTTGACTGTCTGACTCGCTGGCTGGCTGGCTAAATATAGACATAGACAAGCGTTTGGCCATGTTTCTGCTTGGATTTCCTGGCCAAACACACATCAGGCTACATCGCATCGCCATCGCCATCGCCATTGCCATCATATCATCATCCTCATCCTAGGCATCCATCGTGTGCAGTATTTGATTTGATCAATTTTTGAAAACTACACTTTCATCCGTTTCCGTTTCGTGGGGAAGTGGCTGGCTTGTGGCCATCAGGCGGACTTATTTCTTTGCGGATTTATCCTATTTGGGGCATGACACAAATTTGGCAAACATCCACGTAAATGTGGTTTGAGTGAAGCTTGAGTTTAAGTTTGTCTTGCTGGCGCTGGCGCTGCCTTGTTTTCTTGCCAGCAATTTAACAATTAAAAACACGCGCTCTTTTCGGCTTCCACCGGAGCGACCGTCATTAACTCGTTAATCCACGCGAAAATAATTTATTATAATTGCACATATACATTTTTGCTCATTTTCTGCGATTCGCATGAAACATAAAACGACAGCCAAGCTCCTTGGTCAGGCACCGCTTGGTTGCCCAATAAAATGTGTAAGTCTTCTGAATACCCTGGCCCTCAAAAGGGTATATAAGAGCAAGGGATTGCGATGCACTTTAAAAGAAATGTATATTAGGTATTTATAAATATATTTATATATATTTTATAGCTATTATTTCCTTTTACAACGCAACTAAATGCCCCAAATTGAATGCTCCTTTTAGTTTGGCGCACGTAGTTTGGATAACCGCTTTTGTTACTTCTTATAAACATCCAATTTCAGTTTCCTATTAAATGTTAAGCAATCTGCAAAATGTTGATCACTTGACTCAATCGGAGATCTATTAAAGCAACGAGAAATAAAACAAGTCTTGCCGTAAACAAGTTTTGATTTCTAATTACACCCAAAACGAGGTTTCCTACACCTAATTCAGATAGGGTATTTTCAAGTCGACATGGCTAATGTTCTTTCTTACCATCATGACGCAAGGCTATTTTATTCTGGCCAGTATGACACAAGACGGAAAATCGTTAACTCACGCTGCATTGTGAACTCACCTGCAAAAAAAAAGAAGAGAGATATGATTAGGTTGCTTCAAGATAAATAGTTAAATTCGATAAAATTCTTGCTGGCTAAAAATTCTTTTATAAATAAGCTTTTGCAATCATAGCTTGATTAGAATGAGAACGATAAAAATCGTTTTCTAACAATACAACTTTAGAAGAAACGCTTCATTTTCAGATTCAAAAATTTTCGGCGTTACATTTTATTTAAATCCTTTGGATATCATCCAGTAACCATAACAAAACTTGATGTTTAAAAAGAGCTCATGATCAGCAATGAATGCCCGATACACATTCATGACGAATTGTTTTCCATAGCCGACAAATATCGTAATATCTAGACGTTTATGATGCCAAATTGTTTACAACAGTTGGCGGCGTATACATCAACATCAAATGCTGCGCAAGACAAAGCACATTTTTGGCAAAAGGCCAATGGAGATGTGGTGAAACTTTAGGAGGAGCACTCTCCCAAAGTCCGTCCGTGCACATTTCAATTTGGCAGCCGGTTTGCATATAAGTTATAACATAGACGGATCATTAGGCAGCTGGCCAGGCAGAGCAGCCGAGCACACACTCTGGATTTGTTATAACGCCGAGCTAACCAAGTGTGTGTATACAAACAAGCATACGTATGTATGTATGTTTGGCAGGCGGTGTGTGTGTTTGGAGAAAGTCGGAAGCTCAAGGCACAAAACAGCTGAAAAGGCTGAAAAAAACTGAAGAAGCGGCCAACTGAAGACCCCATGATGATGGAGATGATGATGTTGCTGAATCCCAATCTGAATCTGTTGGCAAACAAAGCGCAAACAGCAGGCAAAGTTAATCTTGGCCAATAAGTGGAGCACACACTCACACACATGTGGCCATTGGACATTGGCCATTGGCCATTGCAGTTTTTTGCATAACCAAAGGCTCCGTTGAACCGAAACTCATTTGTAAAATGTGCATGACCATTATTTTTAATTGAAAACGAAAATGAAAAATAGAAAGCAAAACCAACTAGATCCAAACAAAATGAAATACAATGCAAAAACATTTGTTAACTCTTGCGGTTTTAATTAAAAACTCGAGTAGTCCTGGTCATTTTTCAAGTGTCATGTCTTTATTACCACTCCACTTGGGCGGGGTCAAATCTTTCCTGGATCGACAGCTCCCACGCCCAGTTAAATGGCACTTTAATTGCGATAAAAACCAACAGAAATGCTGCTTACGGGATACGGGAAACCACTTTCCGAAGAATAATGGGAAAATAATGCCTCTAATTATCATTAGTAAGTAATTTTAAAGAGCTCGGGAAGAACATCCAACTATGATGTTCCAGAATCTAGCCAAAGAGAAAACCAGCCGCCGAAAAAGAAAAAAAGAAGAAAAAAACCAGGTAAAACAAAGACATAAAGGTGAGGGAGGTGGTACTTCCTACTCCCACAAACGGTTGTCATTAGTCAGAACAGAGGCAGCAACCTCAACCTCAACCTTAAACACAACCACCAGCAGATATATAAGATATAACGTTGCAGTGGCACCAACGGCATCGGGAAAAATAGAAAGCCGTCGCGGCGAGAAAGCCAAAAAGAACTTAACACAATTTACACTCACGAACGCTTTTCCTACTTAAGCGTAAGAACTGGAAAATGATCTGCGGATTCGAGTGAATATCATCTATGTGTGTGTGGAGATGACAACCGCAAGTAGGTGTGTGTGTGTTTGGTGCAGCTCCAATTGCGAATTATCGCACAGATACACAAATGCCACCGACCGCGAAACCCAAAACGAGCTCACGTACGCATTTCCCAGCTGGAAATGTATTAGAAATAGGTACTGTCACTGCCATACACTTATTCGATGTAATTCTAAAAATCCCACTTAAGCCGTATCGAATATCGCGGATATATAAATATTATGTCATTTGAACGTGGTGTAGAGGTCTTCAAAGTGGGAGATTGTGGTTAAAGCTAGACTAAATCAAGATTGATATTATCCAATTGATATACATACAAGGATTCTTAGTTTAATTTTTAATTCTAAATATCCCCTATCTGATGTAGAACCTAAAGTATATGTATTTAACACCTGAAATCTCTCTTCGCAGAATAGAATAGCCGGATCTACAGTGCGTTCCTACCAAAGTACCGAGGAAAAGTCATGGAGAAATCTCGGTTATGAACCGCTAATGCGCTCAATTAACCTGCACAGCTCCAATTGCAGTTGCATTAACTATTAATTTTCTCTTTCATTGTTCTGCTCTCTGGGCCAGTCTTAAATGTAATTACAATCGTTCTGATGATGATCGGTCTGCGGGTCGGTCGGTCGGTCACACATGCGTAGAGATGCGTTGCGCTTGAGTATCTAAGAGATACACACACTACAGATGCCTACACTACTTCTTGGCAATTAAGAGTGTGAATTTTAAGCCATAAAACTGTTGCTGCAACGGACCGTCGTTGCTCGTTGTCATTGTTGTAGTCGCTGTATCCGATTTTTTCGGGTGAAAGTTTTGTTCTGAGCGACCTAAAGATGCTGTTTTTGTTACAGATTTTTCTTTGCCTTTATTTTTTTCCTTTGTATGTCAGTTGGGTCTGAACAATTTCCTAGACATAATTAGCTCACTCGCATATCTTATCGTGGCGAATAGTTCACATGAGCTGGCTCAAATCAAATGAATCTACAAGCTCGTAGAAAGTTCCAATGTATCTGCAAGATACCAGCCGCAGTCGCAGCAGCAGGAGAAGCGAACGTTGCCTGAGTAAACATCTTAATTCACAATAATTGCGCAAATGAAATTGAAAAGCTCCAGAGAATGCTCGATGGTTAATGGTAACCAATTCGGGAGACAAGCCCTCCGATTGCCAGTTTGCACACAAAGAAAAGTTTATACATTTTCTTATATATATTTTGCATTTGAAACATAAAATATATCAAAACCATGTTCTTTTATTTATGATTATCTAACTAGAATAGTTAATGTAACAGAAATTTAGTCCATTACATCTATCTGTTGATAATGTTTAAGATGATGTTTAAGATGATGTTTAAGATGACATTGTTATTTTTGGTAGCTTGTTGTTTTTCTGAGTGTGCCAAACCTGAGTGACTGACTGACTCAGTGAGCAATCCGAAAGTGCAAACATTCAACACTGGTGGCACCAGCTGGACGACGATTGCCTCGCGGACAGGCGCAACCATCAGCGGATTGCGGAGTCGCGTTTGTTTCTAATTTTCTTTTTTTTTTTCTCAGTTTTTATTTTTTCTTTTTTTGGGGCGTGCGGCGGTGGCTGGAGCACTATTTGCATGGCCTGGCACACAATAGACAGAGTGGGAGAGCAGGTGAAAAGTGTCCGACAAAGAAAACAAACCTCGGATCTGTTGAATGGCGGCGGCTGGCAGTATCCAAGCAGTATCCAACCAGTGTACGTACCCCTGCCAGTGCAATTTCATAATGGCGTCGTCAGGCCAAGATCGCTGACGACATTACAGTTAGCCAAGATGCATCTTGGCCCGATTGCAGGCCCAACTGCCTTATTTTCAGTGCCTGGTCTGCTTCTCTTTTTTTTCCTCTAGTTTTTCTGTTGTCTATCTGTCTGTCTGTTTGGGTTGCCTATCTGTTTGTCATGCCCTTTCCAAAAAAGGTTGTCGCTGGCTTTTATAGCAGACATCGCATAGATCATACATTGGGCAATTTAAATGCAATTTGAAAACCTTTGAACTCGCATTTGCCGTTGTCAAATTACGTTTTTCGTAAATTAAAAATTGACCAAAAATGATTAGGCTTTTAAATTGATTTTTAATGAATTTAAAGCTATTTAACTATTTTGTTGAAAAATGTAAAATTCCAAGACCGCATTTATGGGTTTCTTTGAGCCTTTTAAAGCTTGTAAAAACCATGGTTACAAACGGAAAGAGGGTATTGAGTTTTCTTAGGGAGTTTCAAACATTTTCTTTGGCCAGCAATCATCTATAAATTTTTTTTCGTTTCTGTTGTCTGACCAAAATATGATCAATTGTAGCCATAGTTTTTTCAGTTGGTTGGTTGCTGCTGCCACAATGGTGGCAGTTGTTGTAGTTGTGAGCCGATCTTTGGAACAATAAGCGAATATTGTTCGCAAATGCGAAATAATAATAATGTTCAGCACTCAAAATTGAGCCATGTTACCGCATCGACAACAGGCGGCAGTTGTTGCCGATGTTGCTGGTGTTGTTGGTGTTGCTGCTGCTGCCTTTTGCAAGTTGCAACAATAATTGAGCTCTTGGTTTGCTTTTGGTTTTTGTCTCGTTTTGTAATTGCCATGCAAAAAGGAAACACAAACGGACAGCTTCAATGCATTTGTAATTACATTTGATTGCAACAATTATTTAAAAATAAAAAAATCACAAAACCAAAATTGGCCAGCAATAAAAAATCGTGTGGCATCAAATGTAGCAGCTCCTTGAATGTGTAAAGACCAAGTGATGTTATTAAAAGCACATCATTCTCAATCAGTGAGAAGCGAAACTGAAGTTTTGCTAACAATCAGAACCCAAAAAAGCCAGACTTAATTAAGATCTGCTTTTTGCTCTAGAAATGAGGTCATCATCATATCCGCAACGGCTGTCAATTTGCGTTTGCCTCAGTCTGATGATGAGGTATTACCCAGGTATGTTTCAGTGTCATAAAGTTTTTGCCATTCGGTGGCATTGGCCCAAAAGGCCCCGCTGGCAACACGCCACAAAACGGCGGTGAGGTATTATTAATTAAAAGGGAAATGCTGCCACTGGCCAGTCGTTAAAAAGTGAGTAATAAAGGTGTTTCCTACTTTAACGACTAGCGAATAGACACTGCAAGTCACTATTTGGATAGTGAAATAAAAGCGAAAAGTAAAACAATGTAATTAGCCCTAAGGACTATGGATCGTTCCATTAGTAGATTGTTTTGTACTGCAGAGAAAGGTTTCTTTAGCGTTTTATATCGCTACAAAGACATCAAGCAGTGCTACAGTCAAATAAACTATCAATAAACTTTAAGTGACTCAACTTAATATGAATAATAAATAGCCACAGCACACTTATTCATATCAAGTGCCACGGAACCAATGACCATTTCATATTCATAACCAGTGACGCAGACAGCTCTATAAGAAGGTCTATTTTTGCCGCGGAATGTATCTATATCAGTCTAGCCGAAATGCCTACGCGTACGTTCACAAATGTGCCAAAAAATAAAACAGCAATATCGAAAAAGTCAAAAGTAAAGCCATTCAAGAAACCTATTCAAGTGTTTATGTGACTTTAATTACGTGACAGCGCACTTGGAATGAAACAACATTGAAATCCTATTAAATATGTATGCACTTATGGCCGCAGCACACACACACACACACAAACACACGGACAAGTGTAAGCGATTGACACAGATACTCGCACCCTGAGATACACAGATACATCCACCGATTGTCGGATAGTTGGAGAAATAGAGAGGGCGCTCTAAACATCCAAACATGGACTCACTAGCGAACCATAACCAAAAACCAAGTTTCGGAGGTGACGCAATTTACAAATAGTTGCGAGCGCAAAATTTGTATTTGCACACAAAATTCTACAAATACAAATAACAAATAACATTCGCCCGGTGGCCGTAGCGGCAGTAGCTAACAGTATCTTACGGATACATATGTGCAGAGCAATGAGGAAAGCGACTACACGGAGAGAAATGCAGCATATACAAATTCCTAAGCCGACCAAATAAAAACGACCTTTATATTTAAACAGTACATTATTTTTCAAAATTTTAATGTATGCATCTATTTCGAATCTTTTGATAAAGCACCTTGATATAGCACCTTTTTTCAAAGTACCGAAGGAGGCATCATTGGTTTGCTAAGACCTGGACAAGTAAGCCCGGTACGCCGTTCAAGTGTCCGTCATCGGATTGAATCGCAACGAATCGAATCGCGTCGAATCGCATTGAATCGCATGTGGCAAGGTGTAATTTACCCTTCAATCAATGCGCAGCAAATCAGTTGGCAATGTGCTGTGCGCAGGCGCACCTCGATGGTCCCCACTCCACGCTTTCCGAATCAGTTGGCAGCACATTTGGGTTAACAATTGGTTAACTGTATACCGGCCATATCGGGGCTTGTGGCTATATTTATATAGCTGCGCATGTCTGTGTGTGCCGAATGACTAACTGGGCGCAAGGTGGTTTTTATACTCTGTTAAAAAAGCATTAAAAACTTGTGTGCAAGTCGGCAGTGCAGGAGGAAAGCCAGAGCCACCAAAGATACCATTTGGTATTTATGTATACAACATAAGTGACTAATCGGATTTCTATGAGGTAGTTGCCTTCCATATTTGAGAGTTGCTCGATAAATATGACATTAAACGATATAGTAATTTTAGGCCAAAGAGGGACAAGCTACTACATTTTAATAACTTCCCAATTGCTTTCAGGCAAAGTACATCTCATTCCCTAAAACACTTCCTTATATATAAAACCCGTTCAATTAATTAATTAATTATTTTTAATTATTACCTTTATTTAAATGTATTGGCACAATAAACCCGAATGATTAATTATTCGTTTCGGGGTATTTTCAAAAATGATTTAATTATTTAATTGTCAGAAACATCGTTTACATTTCCTCATTCGGTCAACTTTAGGCCACCTTTTTTGCGTTAACTGTTTGGCTTGCTTTAACGCAAAGAGTTAACCAAAAATACAGTAAAGGAGAAAAATAACAGACAATGAGATGTTGATCATGTTGTAGTTGGCAGGTTAACAAGCAACCCGAGCAGCCTTAGGTGTGTATTTATGTTGAAAATATCTGAGGCGAATTGGTGCTTCCTTAATTTACCATGTTAATTGCTCAAATTAACACGCAGATAAATCGCGAGACAAGTCAACAAACCCGGCCGTCGAGTCAACAACATGGTTGCGCTTCAAGGCAGCCAAGGAAATGGTTTCCTTTTGGCCAATTGGATTGGATGACGGCCAAACAATGCGTCCAGTTTGGACAAACATTTGCAACAGAGCAGCAAACCCATTTCATGCCCATTCCAACTTCCCACGTTGCACGGCAGGTAGCCGCAAAAACTTGTAGAACGTGCTGGTAAAAATGGTAAAAATAGCCATGCAGCCGTTTGAAGCAACAAATTTTCAAGTTTAAATCTAAATGTGGCAGTAAATCGTGCCCGGCCGGCAACGAAGATGAAGATACTGCCAAAGTCCAAGCTCCAAGAAAGCCCGGCTCTTAGAAATTAGAAGCGTGCTGAGGGCAGACTGTCCGGGGATGGTAATCATCTTTGTAATCAGTTTCTTGAATGGGGTCACTTTGGTCCAATAATGAATCGAATTTCCACAAAATGTTTGTCACACTTTTGACATTTTGCACGACTCGCTTGTCGACCGAAAATAGTTCCCAAAAATAAATGAATCGGGAATGAGAATTGAGACAGCGACTGCCATTCACTGAGCACGCAAACTCGCCACAAATGAAATGCAGTTCGTCTTGCTCTGTTGTACAATGCGGCGTATGCGCAATGTCTGGTTGTCGCCAAGTTTGATTTCAGTTTACGTAGCTGCGGTGAAGTCGAGTGAGTTATTACTCCTCAAACAATTATATATACCTATATTCTTATTTATATATATATTTATTTTCAACAGAAAGGTTTAAAACATTGTAGTATATGCCTACCAACTATTATGTATAACAAAACATCCCTGAATAAAAATGCATATCTATAGAACATGGCTTTATATTGTAAATATAAAAATAAACTAAAATATATAAGAAATTCAATTTCAACTCGATTGATCAGAAATCGAAAAAATATTTAGAAAATCATTTCAGGCAGCAAAGTATTGACTTTTAAACTTAAGAGTTTGAAAGGAAAGTGGGGCGCGACTTTTAACGCACTTGGCAAAGTTCACAAGTGTTCGCAAGAGTCAAGTGTCGCCAGAAAGGCAAAGAGTATAGAAAAAGAGTAAGGGAAGCATGTGGGAAAGGAAGAATCATCAGACCGGCATTCGGCTGGTTGTTAAATTTAAAACTTTAATGTCATGCACGAAAGAAAATGTGTGGAAAATGCATTTGCGTGGCCACCAGCACATGGCAACACACGAAATCATCGGCTTGTTGACAGCAGGGGGAACACATAAAATTGAAGAAAATAAAAAACGGCAGCGCGAAAATATCTCAAAACAAACAGATGCAGTTGCAGTTGCAGATGCAGATGCGGCGAAAAGCGGGAGGAAAAGCGTCGAGAAAAGTGCACGTAAACAAAGATAGGCAGAGGCAGCTGAGCAGAGAAAAAAAGAAACAATATTTCCGCATTCCTCGCCACAAGCAAACCGGGCAAACATACGAGTTTGCGATATTTGACAAAATTTCGTTGCACCGATGAGATGCAACTATCGCGGCAAGTCGCTCATCTAACCCAAATTCGTTAGTTAAATTAGTTTTTACTACATTTATTGCATTTATGAAAATGGCCAAGTCAGCGGAGCCAGAGCGGCAAAAAAAAAAAAGTTCGGTGCCAGCGAATCTGCAACTCGTTTCGATTGGAAAGTGTTGCCAATTTGCTCGACGACGATGGTGACTTTAATTGTGCGCTTTATTAGCGCAATTTATGCCCCGACTTGGCTCAATGCTCCCATCGACAAACCAGCGGCTCGTGCTCTGCACTTCGACTTCGACTTCAACTCCAACTCCATTTAGTTTCGACTCAGCTGTTGATTATTATTTTTCAGTCATTGCAATTTCATCTAATTTACGGCAATTACACTCTAAATTCAATTGTTACGAAATTATGATGATTTATACACTCTGACTCTCCATGTACGTGAGTCCGAGCCCGATACCCGTCTCGAAACTCTTCAATCCACCCATGGATCAGATCAGCGCCATAGAAAGTAGAACAGGGCACGAGAGTGAGAAAAGCCAAGCGAACAATGGCAAGGCAATGACAAAAAAAAACACAACACAAAAGCACACAAAGCAAACCGAAAATGAAAACTGAAAATGAACAGCAATCAACCAAAAGTTAAACGATAAAGTATACCCATTATCTGCCGAATCAGGGTATAACTTGCTCCGTAAGCATTATTCTAAACTTTAGGACCAAAGTGTAATACTTTGCACAGTTTGAACCAAATAAAACTCGCATTTAAATAAATCAAGAGAGGAGAGCCGAAAACGCAATTACTTGGTACTTAACAGTCGTGACGAAAAATCCGCACGCCTTATTATACGAAAAGTCACATGACAATTGTAGCCGAGTTATTATAATATTATTATACGACTCAATTTGCAAATAAATAAAAAGTAAATTGAAGTATATATAAGCATGTATTATCGGCATTGTGCCATTTCCCAGGGGCGGGTGCAGTGGGGGCTTATATATGTACATATGTACATACACACACATGTGTGTGTGAATTGTCGAATGTGCGAAATATCACAAGTCAGATATACAAAGAGTACGAGCGGCTTTAAGTCGAATGTTAGACAACCAACCAAAGTGCAAATAACGGCCTTTTTATTTAGCTGTTTTTCAGGACCCCAAGGTCACAACTTGCCCACAATATCTTTAGTGCACTCTATTATTCAGACAGCTGTGGCAAATGCATTCGTGTTCTAGGCAAACAAAACAATAACTGCGATGAGTTTGGCAAATTACGCAAATGAATGATTCAGTCTATTTGAGCGACTGTAGTAACAGAATGGAAATTCTGTTTCAGAGCAAAACATCGGCTGATATGAACTCGTGGCACAACAAACAATAGAGTATAATGAACGTAATTCGTATTGCTTTCGAATGTGGGTTGCGATAAGGTTTTTCAAGGTGTGTTCAAACCAGTTGTCTGAGTTATATCTAATGGAGGTGCACTTAAAAGTGTTGAATGCAGACATCCTTATCTCCGCTTTGATCATAATTGTTTAGCCTTACAGTTCAGATTTTTATTAAATTTTACACATTTTTTGCTTGCAATACTCGAAATTTTTCAAAATTCGAAAATACGCCGTATATTTTGGTCAGAGGGCAAACCTCTGCGTTGCGTCACCATGTTTAAATTTTCCATCGAGCCTTAGATTGCGCTGCTTTGCCGACAAATGCAAAAGGAAGATGGTGCGCCCTTTGGTCTTTAATATTTAAATCACTTCATTACTCCAACAATCTTCACTAGGAACCCAAGAAGTTCCAGCTGGACCGCGGACCCTACCTCTCCCAGCTGGACTACCAATCTCGCCTTCAGTTCCAAGCACCATCTTGGAGGTTACCCCTCACCAGCATTATATGCACCAGTGGACCCTCATCCAACCAGCCCGAGGTTCTCCTTGAACTTATTCGTGCTGGGATGAGGGTGGTCCGACTGGACATGTCCCAAGGCAGCCACAATTGCCACTGCCAGGCAATCCAGGCGGCTCGTAAGGCCATCTCCATTTATGTGAAGGAAACGGGTCTTCCCAGGAGCTTGGCCATCGCCCTTGACACCAAGGGCCCGGAAATCCATCCACAAGGCATACCGGATGATACACCTGCCGTAAGCGAGCAAGACAAGCTGGACCTCGAGTTTGGCGTGGATCTCAAGGTAGACATGATCTTTGCGTCGCTCATTCGCGATGCCAGAGCTCCAAGGGAAATTCGCCAAGCACTGGGTCCATCAAGTGAGCACATAGGGATCATTTCCAAAATCGAGAGCCGAGAGGGTCTGGCGAACATAGATGAGATAATCCGCGAATCCGATGGCATAATGGTGGCCCTTGGCAATTTGGGCAGCAAAATACCATTGGAGGCTGTGCCGCTGGCGCAGAAATCGATCGTGGCCAAGTGCAACAAAGTGGGGAAACCTGTGATCTGTGCCAACCAACTGATGAGTTCGATGATAACCAAGCTACGTCCCACTCGCGCCGAGTCCTCTGATGTGGCAAACGCGATCTTTGATGGTTGTGATGCCCTCGTGTTTTCCGATGAAACGGCCAAGGGTAAGTACCCGGTGCAATGTGTGCAGTGCATGGCCAGAATCTGCCAGAAAGTCGAGTCGATTTTATGGTATGAGAGCCTTCAGAACAACCTCAGAAGAGAAGTCCGGATGAAGGCTGCCAATCACATCTCGGCGATAACCACGGCAATTGCAGAGGCGGCTACGGTGGGTCAGGCTCAGGCCATAGTGGTGGCCAGTCCGTGCTCCATTGTGCCCCAGATGATCAGTCATATGAGGCCGCCGTGTCCCATTGTGATGCTCACCGGCTGCCAACATAGGGCCGCTCAATCCTCGCTCTCTCGGGGCGTTTTCCCACTCCTCGTCAGGGAAATGGTTTACGGCAGCCTAAACTACTGTCGCATCATGCAATCGGGCCTAAAGATGCTGGCCAAGATGGACATCCTGGAGGCAGGCCAAAAGGGAACGGTGGTGCTGGTCAACGCCATGTCGGCAGACATGCTCACCTTCCGGCTGTTCACTTTTGTACAGCCAACTGAGGCAGAGCGAGAGGAAGAACGCTGTCGAAAATTGGCCAGAAAGCAGCGTTGCAAGGAAATGAAAATGGCTTTAAGTAAATCCTGTTCAGATCTAAAAAGCAGTAAGTCTGAAATATCTATGAAGCCCAAAGAAAAGGGAGAATGTTTAACGCACG
This sequence comes from Drosophila santomea, assembly GCF_016746245.2. Classification (NCBI taxonomy): domain Eukaryota; kingdom Metazoa; phylum Arthropoda; class Insecta; order Diptera; family Drosophilidae; genus Drosophila; species Drosophila santomea. The sequence continues at coordinate 15,873,554 of NC_053019.2, forward strand.
AAGAAGCCTCGAAATTTGCACAGCTGGAAAAGCAGAGTGAGCAGAAGCGAAACGAAGAAGGGAATAATATCTGTTCAACAAAAGAATTTTCCAAAAAGGACAACGACACCTTGAAATGCTTAAAGCTGAAGAATGAAAATCAAGCTCAAGCGGAATCCGATATGAAATCGATGGATGAACTCAAAAAAGCGGAAGAAATGGCTTCAAGTAAAGCGTGTTCAAATCTAAAGAGCAGTAAGCCTGAAAGATCTATAAAGCCCAAAGAAAAGAAAGAATGTCCTATTGTAGAAAGAGCGTCGAAATGTTTAAGGCTGACAAAACAGAGTAAGCTGAAAAATTGCGAGGATTTGGCTATAACCAAAGAAAAGGAATATATCTGTTCAACTAAAGAAGGTCCAAAAAATAACAACTTGACCGTAAAATCTTTCCAAATGAAGACAGAAACACAAGCTCAATTCGAAGCTGAGATGAATCGAAGGGAAGAACCCAAAAAAGCGGAAGATTGTCGCAAAAAAAGTAATGAGGTTAGGGATAGTGTTGTGCCTAAGAAAGCGGGCGATTATGCCTCGAAGTGCAATAATCGGAAAAAGGAAAGTCTGAAGAAGGATAAGTGCAGAGTAATTAAAATTCCAAGGAAATCCCAAGAAAAGGATAATTATAGCCAAAAGAAAGGAATTCCTAGGGAATACAGTAAAACAATCAATCTAGAAAAGGACCAACTTTTACACGCAGAATCTGCAAAGAAACACTCTGATGAGTTGGAAAAGTCCTGGGATATAAAACTGGAAAACTGCAAGACGATAAAACTTGAAAACTGCATGGCAGTGAAACTCGAAAACTGCAAAACAACAAATCTTGAAAACTGCAAAGCGATCAAGCTCGAAAACTGCAAACAGCCGAGCAGACGAAGGAAAACCACAGATCGTACTAAAAAAGTGTGAAGGTGTATGATGCAGGTATGAAGATACAATCGTTTTTGTGTCAAGGGTAGAATAATAGCCGTAAGAACGTTCTCTAATGATTTATCACAAACTAATAAAGGCGTGTTCACCACATACATAAATTATGATGTATCAAAAAGTGAAGGGTTATAGCAATTGCTCAGTTTTAAAAATGAATTCAGATACATTTAAGAAGTTATTACCAATATTGTGGGAAATATCGAAAGTTATTGCAATGAGAAAACGTTTCCAATTAGCTTTGCTCTCCATTTTGCACTGCTCTTTTTAAATTTCCAGATAAAGCAATTATCAACGAAAAGAAAACAAAAGTCAAAGCGGAACTGGAAAAATAAAACAGTGAAATAGAAAGGCAACCAATTGGTTTGAGAACTTAATTAACCAACGTTTTGGCAGCGACAAGTTACGTTTTGAGTTTTTGTGTTTAAATTTAGCTGGAAATATGAAATATCCAAAGCTTTGGCGACAAATTTCACCGAACAAAAAAGCGGAAAAAGGCCGAATCAAACAATAACATAAAAAGGGTACAAAACGCAGCCAAAACAATTAAAAATGCCAACAAAGCCGCGCAAAAGTCAAACAAAGAGGGCAAAAGCACACACACGTAGTTTCATAGATATAAAGTGAGTTGTATACAATAATAATTGCTATATAGCGAACCGACTTGGCCGGGGAAGTTAAACCAAAAAGAAAAAATATATAAAAAAAAAGAGCCCGCATGGAAATGCCACAAGTTGAGTAACATGGTATATAAAACAAGCAGAGGGGTGTGCTTTCAACCGAGTCAAGACCGTGCATAATCAATCCGAAACGAATGACACAAGTGACTCGCACAGAACCCGGCTAAAATAATAGCAGACTCTTACGATCTCTAAACGAAATTCTAGCTGTGGGCTTGCATACAAATTACCGTCTAGTAACAATTAAAAGTTAACCACTAGTTAGTTATATTCTTAATTAACAAGATAAACACAGTGAGAAGCGAGGAGGGGCGCTGTCTTGGTCATTTGGAAGCTTGTCTATGCAATTAGCTAAGTAAATGCACAAGGTTACAAGGGGGGTGGCACAAATGTAGTGAGGGAAGTGCAGAAAAGTGCATTGCAAAAAATATACATTTATATATTTACATAGTATGCAGGCAGGGATTGGGGTGGCATGGGATCAGTAAATAATTCGCATTGGGCAAGGTTATGACGGGAATGCGGGTGCATTAGAGGTGGTTGAACTCAAGCCGTCATCACAGAAACATTACTTAACATTATTAAACACAATGAAATAACAAGCAATGAGTAGTTGCGAATGCAGTAATACGAATATATCAATTGCTGAGTCATATATATACTTCCTTAAATAATTTATATGTCTTCCCTTTATTTTGATATTTTAACACAAGCTCAGAAAATAAATATACAATTTATACAGTTTTTTATTCCTTTTTCGAAATACTTAAATCGTATTGTATTAATGCTTTGGAATACTTATTGTTTTATACAGAATTGTAGTTAAAATGTAGGAGTAATTTTTAAAAATATTTGTTACAATTCGTAGAACCAAACCATTGAAAGCTATCCTCAAGTCACCTAGTTTTTTTGGGTGAAACCCCGTTCTCCACTTGATTTATTTCAGAATCATGTGGAGGAAATACCACAACATTAAAATCAATCGGTTATAAAATCTGTTCAAAGCGATTTCGACTTCCGCTAGATGCTTGAGCAAACCGATGTGGAAGACATTCAATTTATCAAGGCGCATTTGGGTTATACAAACTACATACATGTATGTAGGATTGAAGATACGCACCATTTATCTAGTTAAATCTCATTTAAAACGGGTCTCAGTTAGAATGTTGAAGTCGCTATGCAGCATGCCTGTTGGTCGGTTGTCCGAAAATGAAAATTGATTAATCCAAATGAATGAGCTGCGATGTCTAAGTGGGTTTATTTCGGTTTCATTTACTGATATTTTCGACTGTGGAATCATTTGATTTCTCTGATACGGTCACAAGTCACTTTTCATTTTCTTTTCTTTTTTATTTATTTTTTTTTTTGCCAACACACGGAGATAAATATTTTTCGATTTTGCTACGGGGGCTTTTGGGTTGTTGCGTTTAAAATTTCACTTTTAGTGCCGGGGTTTCGTAATACCTGGGCGTCAGAAACTAGATATCATTTATTGATTTATTTAGTATGCAAAATGAGAGATATGCGATCTCGTGGGTTTATTTAGTAGTATTTATTCGTAGTGCGAGCCGCTTAAATTATACCGAACCGAAAATATAGAACGCGATCGAAGCGCGTCTTCGCAGCACACAATTGCAATTCACAGACACTTAAGCACACTCGGGTGGAGAATAAAGGTTGTGCAGTGATTCAGCTGCCCGAGATCAGATGACGCAGTCTCTGCTCTTTGTTTGGGGCCCTTGAACACTAGGTTTGTTGTTGTTGCATTTGGTTATGTATATATATTTGCTTACAAAATATTGAGACACGTGCGTGCGCTAGGCAGAAGAATATACGTGTATCTTGCAGATACAATTTCAGTACCAGAGATACGAGGAAAAAAATAATTCCAACAAAGCGTTATCGCGTTGTACGCGGCTCTGCAATTGTTAAACAACTAAAGGAAAATAAAGCCAGCGAGAGTCCAACCCAACAGCTGCGAGCAGTTTGTTGAGTTTCGCTGAATGCGATACATTTACGGAGAGAGAGAAAAGATACATTTACGGGCAGCGAATCGCCGAGCGAGAGAGCGGAAATCGAGTGAGACTGGCTAGCGGCTAACTGCTAGCCCTCGCAGCTGCTAGCTCTTGAGCTCTTGACTGGCATGAGTCATGTGAGCGCTGAGTAGGAGCCAGTACAGAAACTGGGTCTTTTATGGATTCCCAGATAACTTTTTATTCTAATTTAATTTTTTAATTAGTAAATTTTCATATATTAATAACATTTTTTACTTTTGCTAGGTATATATGACAAAATCCAAACCTTTTCCTGTTAATTATAATATTGAGTGAGTAATTCGTATTCAGCCAGCTGAATAAAGAGCGGACCGAAATTCATAGTGAGCCAAACTCAAAGAGAAAGTGTTTTCAAGCACCAAAGAGCATTGTTATGTATCAATACAAAACCTGCATCTGCTGCATCATCTTCGGCTTTTATTTTTGAGGATCCTATCATCGCAAAGGTTATTTGTCTTCCAGACACACGCCTTGTTTTCATTTGTTTACGCACTGTATTTGTTGTTAGGTGCGTTTAATTTCTAGGTAAACAATCGCCACTTAGGGCGCCCGCTTAGATGTAATCAATTACAGATAATTAAGACAGAACTCCACGAGCACTCCGGAGCACAAAAGAAATAAAGAAATCAAAAGAATGCAAGCGTGTAAAGTGTGGCAAAGGGTAATGCACTGGGCCAAAGACACATCGCAGACATCAGCCACATCGGACAGCAGCAACAGCAAGTTAGAACCGACAACGAACGTTGCGACTATAAGATACCTATGCTTAAATTTAAAAAGTACTTTGCTTCCGCCAAAAATCAAAAAATCTAGTGTTCAATAAATATAAAAGTACACTACTTATTCTTTATTACATATACTATAGATTTCATTGTATATCTCTGGCTTTAAGTCTCTGCACGATTATAGTATACCCCACTAACTACGAACAGCGGGTATAACAGCAGAGCAACTCATTAGTTTTTATTATGGTTGTTGGCATTGGTGTTGATGTTGCCCAGCCATATGAAGGAGAGAAAAAGCCGCCATGGACAAGTACAGCAGAAGACCAAAGCGGGGAGACAACGCTCGAGTGACCCACTGTCCAAGTGGACGGCCTTTCTTATCTGACTCCACCTCCCTGCTTAATTACCCGCCAAGGAGTCGGGACAGAGGCGCAGTTGGCACAGTTGGCAAACTAATATCATACCATGTAGTAGGTTTAAGAGACCCCACTCCACTGCACTCCACTCCACTTCATTGGGGTGCTAGTGGGACACGTGAAGGGCACAACACACCAAGACCAAGTTGCCATGGAACCACGGCAAAAGGTTTAATCAATGACCCGCTCGCTTGCTCGCGCTCTCAAAAGAAAAACAACTCGAGTTTGAGTTGCTTATTTATGGAAATTGATAAGACAAATCGTATGGTTTTACGACCTTTCATTTCCATACACTTTATGCGCCTTGTCATGGCTACCAAAATGAAATATGAAAGCAAACCTAGCCTTAATTATATCTACAAGCATGTATCATTTCATGAAAAGGGACAACAGCTGGACTTTGTTTGATAAATTCTTTCAAATGTGTGTGGAGATTGCAAATGGGGTAATTTTTCTGTGAGAAATTTGAGGACATGATAAGACAACAGATATTTGATAATCATTTTGATTTGTAAGATCAGGAGTGTGGATGATTGCACACTTTTTCTTTAATAGTTTTGAATAAATAATGAAATTTCGATTCGTTAGGTGAAGTATCAGAATCTCTATAGAATATTCGAGTCGCTGAAAATGTGCACCATCGTAGATTAAGGTTTCTACCCCTTAAGTTACTCTACGAGTAACTGGTATTAAAAGAGATTCTGATTTGTGAGGTCGAGAGTGTACACCTTTCTTTAAAAGGTATGAATACAAAATTAATAAATAATGTTTGCTGCCGATTCGTAAAGTAAATTATCAGCTCTCTCTATAGCTTATTTAAGTGTCGCTGAAAATGTGCACCATCATAGATTAGGGTTTCTACCTCAATAATTAATTTAGCCGGTGTTTTTCTGTGTTGGTGTCATAATTTGATAACAGTTGTGTACAAACTTAAATAATTGCTTATCAATTTGCCATGTGTAGGTCTGGAAACCTCTATAAAAACCATTAAACTAACCGGATTCAATTCAGTTTGCGAACGTTAGCTGACCGAGAAGTATTCAACGGTTTCCATAAGGTGAGAAAAAAGAGAGTGTTACTTGTTCATGCTCAATTATATTTATATATGGAAACCTAATTTCTATATAATACGTTGCCGTCATTGTGTCATTTAATCGGAAATTTCGAACTGAGCAAACATGAAAACCCGTAATAATAATATTCCACATTTCAGATGTCGTACAAGGTTGAAGCTCTTCCCGATTCCTACGCCGCCCTGGGCGAGGGGCCCCACTGGGATGTGGATCGCCAGAGTCTGTACTACGTGGACCTCGAATCGGCCGGCATTAATCGCTACGATTTCAAGCAGAACAAGGTGTACAAGTCGAAAATCGAGGGCGAGGAGTTTGCCTCCTTCATTCTGCCGGTTGAGAACAAACCACAGGAGTTTGCCGTAGGATGCGGTCGTCGCACGGTCATCGTCCAGTGGGATGGAGTCTCCGCAGTGGCCAAGGTCACTCGCACCCTGTTTGAGGTGGAACCGGACCGGAAGGACAACCGCATTAATGATGCCAAAACCGATCCCAATGGTCGTTTTTACGGTGGCACCATGGCCACCAGTGGCGACATCTTCACCCAATGGAACGGTGATCTCTACAGCTGGCAGGCCGGCGGACAACCCAAGTCCATTCGGGAGAAGGTGGGCATCTCCAATGGCCTGGCCTGGGATGTCAAGGCCAAGAAGTTCTACTTCATCGACACCAACAACCACGAGGTGTTGGCCTATGATTATAATCAGAGCACTGGAGCCGTAAGCAACCCCAAGGTCGTCTTCGATCTGAGGAAAATCCGCCCCGAAGGACCATTGTTCCCTGATGGCATGACCGTAGATACCGAGGGCAATATCTACGTGGCCACCTTCAACGGTGGAACCGTCTTCAAGGTGAATCCAAGGTGAGTTTATCGTCCTTCATTCGAATTCAATATTATATATTATAATCTTATCAAATAAATAATCTTTTTAATGCAGCACCGGTAAAATCCTGCTGGAGATCAAAATTCCAACCAAACAAATCACCTCGGTGGCGTTTGGAGGTCCCAGCTTGGATATTTTGTATGTGACAACCGCCAACAAATTCGACCAGCCCAAACCAGCTGGCACCACCTACCAGGTCACTGGGCTCAATGCCAAGGGTTACGCCGGAGTTAGTTTGAAGATCTAGATTGTAGAGTACTTGTATAATAGCATTTAATTAAATAACCAAACGTTTGCTTGTTCACTAAACTTGGTAGTTCCTTATTTTTCTCATTTACTATCTAATCTGTCCAATCTAAAAACAAGGGAGAACTCTATAGTCGAGTTCCTCGACTATCGGATACCCGTTACTCAGCTGGTGGGAGTGCGAACGAGAAGGGTAAACAATCTTCTTGTCATATCAATAAAAATTGGCAACAAAAAAAAAAATTAATTTATAAAAAATCAACAACATTTCAATAATGTGGGCATGGAGGTGAATTTCGATCATAATTTTTTTGTTAGCATATCAAACATACTTTATATGCTTGGGCGTTAGAGTGGGCGTGGCAGCATAAATCGACAAAGTTGCGCTGCGTCTATGTCTCTGGATTCTGTATGCTTAGACTCAACTTTCTAGCTTTTGTAGTTCCTGAGATCTCAGCGTTTATACGGACGGACAGACAGACGGACATGGTCATATCGACTCGGCTATTGTTCCTGATCAAGAATATTTATACTTTATATGGTCGGAAACGCTCTCTTCTGCCTGTTACATACCTTTCAACGAATCTAGTACCCGTTTACTCTAATACCAAGGGGTATAATTATTTTGGAACATGACATTTCATGACATATCAGACTTTTGATTATAAGAACCATGCAAATATAAAAAAAAGAGCTTTGACCTTAAGGGATGCGAATCAAGCCCCTGGTTCCATGCAAGATAAGTGAGAACCACTCCACAAAATCAATGGATTTGTTGTGAAATTGATATACAGTTGCGAAAAAAATAATAGCACCACCATACCTTTTTTTGTTATCGATCAAATAAATTAAGGTTAAGGTACCGATAGAACCAAATACTGATTTTTCGCATAATGCTAGATATTTTTCCCATCCAAAAATGAAAAAAAAAATTTGAATTGTTCATACCTTCATTTTTTATAATTTTTTTTGGGCGGCAAGGTCTAAAATGAGGCGAAAACAAAAATAGCACCACTATCGGTTTTTTCAAATAATCAATAATAATCGAAGGATTGCTTTGGTAAAAAGCATGTGGTTATGAAACTTGTCACTTGTTCTATTATTTCGAAAACGATTTTTAAAAAATTTCCTTAAAAAAATCATTAAAATGGGACGTGGAAAGCACTGTACTGAAGAAAAACTTGACTTGATCAAAAAACTCATTTCTGAAGGAAAATCTTTTAGAAATATTGGCCAAATCCTTCAATGCTCAAACAAAATTATAGGAAATGTAATCACCTACAACGAGAATCCCGAAAAACGTGGGAAAAAACAATCATTGGGCACCCATATCTTCAAAAGGCTAGTGCCCGAGAGCAAGAAGTATCCATTTAAAGCTCCTACCGAACTGAAAAAGGATCTCAACATATCCGCAACAGTGCAAACAGTTCACACATGTCTAAGGGAACATGGTTTAAAAGGCTGTAGTCCAAGGAAAGGTCCTTTTTTTAAATGGGAGACACATACCCAAACGCATTAAGTTCGTCAAGGAACATTTAAATTGGCCATGCGAAAGATGGACGAACTTTTTATTGTCAGATGAGAGCAAGGTGGTTTTTTTTGGTGGCAATGGATCTTGATCGAATGTAAGGCGCCCTAGGAACACCGAATATAAGCCAAACGACACAGTAGAAGCAATTAAACACGGCGGATCCAGTGTAATGGTATGGGCATGTTTTTCTTACTATGGAGTTGGACCAATACATTGGATAAAAACCATATTGGATCAGCATGTGTATGTGGATATTTTGGAGACGGTGATGCTACCCTTTGCTGAATATGATATGCCGCTAAAATGGGTCTTCCAACAAGACAATGACCCCAAGCATACCAGCAGGAAAGCCAAGGAATGGTTCCAAAATAAATCAGTTCATGTTCTGGAGTGGCCTGCGCAGTCGCCAGACCTCAATCCCATCGAAAACCTTTGGTCGGATATTAAAAAGGCAGTTGCAGCTTTTAAGCCAACTAATAACGAAAGCCTATGGACCGTGATTAAGGAGTCCTGGAGCAATATAACCCCAAAACGGTGCCAGGACCTGGTTGACTCCATGCCAAAGCGTTGCGCAGCTGTTATTGCTAATAAAGGATACACTACCAAATACTAAATTAATGGGATCGGCGTAGTTTTAATATACAATCACTTGTTATTAATGAATTTGTTACTGTTAAGTTTATATTTTATGTTTAAAGCATTTTTTATGAAGTGGTGCTATTATTTTTTTCGCCCTTTTTTGTCATTTTTCATAAAGTTCCTTAAATAAGTTAAGAATTCATAGAACAATTGTGATTTTTTTTTATTTTCTAAAAAGTGAATTGTTTAACCTTTCTAAAAAGGTATTTCAGATCCTTTTAAACCCAAAATTGTAGATAGGAGACTTATTCAAAGTTTTACTGGGCAAGTGGTGCTATTTTTTTTTTCGCAGCTGTATGTATAGTAGTATAGAGTGCTACGCCCTTGGTTTTATTTTTGTAGGGCAAACGGTTTAGATTAGAAGGGAATTGGAATGGTTTTTTTTGAAGTACCAGGGAGATACTACTACTTAATTGGGCAAACATATACCAGTTGATACGTCATACTGTTTAGGGGCTCGTACTTATTTGATAGTATTTGTTGTAAGTTTCTGTCTGTGGAAGATTTTGACAATTTTAATCTAATCTCTATGAAATGGCAAATCATGTATTTGTGTATAATACACAACGATTTTCATTGCAATTTTTTTGTGCGTATTCACTAGCAATAATATCTATTTTTAGTCGCAATGGATATTTGGTCATTTTATCTTATCGCTTTTTCCATTTTCAAGATAACCAAATCACCCGTAATTAGAAGTTAAACGAGCTTCAGGCGGAAACTCTATGATAACTATGATTGATAAAATAAAACAAAACTAACGATTGCCTTACAAAATCAAACCATTTCAAATAAGTAGCAATAAATCGATGCAGATACATATCGCCTCAATTGAAAAAAGGGCACAATATTGATTGTAAGTGAAATGTAAACGGGGGCTAGAAAAAGTTGTGGGAAACGAGGAGGTCTCCAGGGTGCCAAGGCAATCAAAAACATATTTCTAAAGAAATGGAAGCGAAGGGCGAGGGAGATGAGAGATCGTTTCGACAATTGTTTGCGCTGCACCCAAAACAACTGTCCCACAATATATGGGTAATAAAAGATACATTTATTCAGATACGGATACTGTATCCATATGCGCATTGTTTGACAACACGAGAATGCCACACAGACCGATACAGTTCCAGATACCGAGCACATATGGCAGCAATAAACATGAAGACAGACAAGAGATGGGGCTGAAAAATGAAAACTGGGGAGTGGGTACTGGAACCTGCCACTTAAACCGCAATCAGAAACAAAATTGATTTAAATTTGAAAATGTAAACAACACCCAACAAGGAGGACTGATCTAACAGCAAAGCAGCGTAATTGTATTATAACAACAGAGGCTGAAACTTTCGGTTCATGACCGACAGTGGTCACAGTGGCTCTGGTAAATAAATGGATATTTAAGGCCTTATTTACACTTTTTGGGCCACCTTGGGAAAAAGAGATTAAATATTGACACAGTGAACACAAAAGGTGCCTGTTTCTCAAGCCTTAAATAACATAATTGAAGGGAATAAGAGAGTTCTTATTAATTAATTGTTTAAATTCTTATTCTGTGACGTGTTCTAGCACAAACTATTTGATAAGAATCTAGACTTCATCTCCCTTATCAATCAGAGTGTATGTTCCACTGTGCCAGGAAAATATCGCCCACAAACATTCCTATCACACCGAGTGGGGCATATCATATGCGATGGTGCCACACCCACTGGGCACTTTTCTGGGAAACCCACGTTAGAAAGCGCAGTAAACCAGTGGAAAGTGTCAAACGATCTGATCATCAAATTTGAAAAGAAAGCATGAGAAATACGTAAGGAAAATATTTAAAATGCAGATTGCATCTCAATTTGATTGAATAATAAAAATAATATTGGACGTTGGTAATAAAAAAGGTTTACAAGTTATTGCAACTTTATGTAAATTTAATGTTTTGACCAGGTTTTACGGTCTAAAAGGCAATAAATACGAGGCATTACACAATTGCCTTATGTTTCTATTATTATTCTTTAAACATATATTATTCTCTTAGAAAAATTAAATTAAAATAGATTATTTTTATTAGAATGTATTTGTTTTTTCCAACAGGAAATTACCTTTAACTCCTATCATGTTTTAAGGAAATGAACAATAGGATGCCTCTGACCAATCCTACCGACTTTTCCAGACCGTAAAAATGTGTGTAGCATCGGGAAAAACCGAAGCTGGGCAAAAATACTGGCAAACATTTGTTGTTTCGGGAGCTTTGTTGTCTGCGTTTGCCGTACGTTAATGAAGCTTATGAGCAGCAGCGCACAAGTCGCAACTCACTGAACTGCAACAAAAACAACAAGCACAGTGAAGCACAAGTGAAGCGTTGCAGTGCGCGACAGAGAGGGCAGACTGTATGGTTGGCATGCGAGGGAGGGAGAGAAGGAGGGAGGGAGGGAGGTAGGGAGAGAACGAACCGCAAGCGGGCGGCAACAAAAGGAGAGCGCTTCGCCAGTCAATGGCTGCACCTGTACCCACCTGCCCATACCGCCCCCCCTCATCCTCTCCTCGTCCCCTTCGCCCACCAAAATGAGACAAAGCACAGTTACGCTCGGCTTTGGCGGTTGGCGGTTGGCTCATTAATGTCTGACACGTTTGAGCGATCACCGCACTGCAGAAACTCGAAAAAAAGGCACTGATATGAAAATATACAAAAAACACAGCCCCAAATAAACGCAGTGTAAACAGTTTTTAAAGCCGCTCGTGATTAACATTAAAAACGCATTTCCAATGGAGATCTGATTCTGCATGCACCGATTTCCGAGAGGAACTGATAGGCGGACTGCGGTAGCCATGCAGAACGTTTATAAATATAGTACAGTACTAAGCGACTATAAGAGCAAAAACGTGCTATGCTAAAATTACATATTGTCTAATGCCATGTTTATATGAATATAAGCTACTCATCAGGCAAAGAAAGTATATTTGTTTTGAGATAAGCTTATTTACAATTTAATTCAAATACCATTATTGAATTCATAATCGGAATCAAGAACCCATTTTGGTATAACCGAAGAAACGATATAGATTTATGTAGCGCTGTTCATTATAGGCCGAGCTTACTGTAACAACAATGAATTGGGCGGGAATTACATATTCAGATATGACACGACCCAAGTTGCAAGTGCAGCGGAAGTGATCCATTACGCAAGTTCAGAGCGGAAAGAGCGGGTGGAAGTGAAAGGTGGAAAACGAGTAACAAAACCCATGGGGGTTTTATTATAATTACTATTCTGGCATGCAAAATTGATCCCCTGAATTTTAAACTATCTGTTTTAAGCAGAACTTAATTATTTTTGTTTGCTCTGTTGGATTTGGTAGCTCGAACTGCATACTTTTTTGTTTGATTAGCAATTAAAATCGTTGAGATTCCTATTTCTCTTATTATTATATTGAAGTTTATCTAGATTTATGAACAACAAACTCACCTTGTGGCAAAAAGCGGCTGCCTCCTTGGCCACGCCTACTCCGTCCGCTGAGTGGGCGTGCGTTGAGGGCGAGGTCGCGTAGACGAAGAGCGGTAGCGAGCTAAAGTTCCGTTTGTCCTGAAAGCGGCGGCTGAAGAATAACGGCTTGTGGCATCCCGCTGCAGCGGATAATATGTTTATTGTTGCTGTTGTTGTTGCTGCGGCTGCTGTTTTCGTGACACTAGATGTGGATGCAACTGCTGCTGCGGCTGCTGCCGGTGCTTCTTCTTCTTGCCTGTGCGTATTTACTGTTCTTGTTGTTGTTGTGGCTGCTGCAGTTGTTGTGTTTGCTGTTGTTGTATTTGCTGGGGTCGCCATTGGCGTATCGCAATTTTCTCGTATTATCGCCGCTTCTTCCTCTTCACTGCAAGTTGTTGTTGTCTGTGTTTGGGTTTTTGTTGTTGGCATGACTACAACTGCAGCTACTATAAATCGAATATAAATATATCGACGGAGGCGTGGGCGGTGCTGTGGGCGTGTCCCTGCAGCTGCTGGCGTCCCTTGTTGTTGTTCTTGTTGTTATTACTTAGGGCCTTGGCATTATCCTCCTCCATCTTTTTCGCTGGTCAAAAGTCAGCGAAGTTAACCGCTTGCCAAAAATAAGTGATTACCACTTGCACATCGCTTTCTTCATTTTTTCTTGTTCTTCAAGTGCAAAAATAAAGTACAAGTTCTTTGACCATACAAAAGTGTGAGTTCTGTGTAAAAATGCACAAAAAAATACGCACGAAGCCGATTGCGGGGGTGGGAGCGAGATGGCGATACACGAACTAGTCCAAAGGGCCGCCAAACTAGGATAAACACGCCAACAAACCAAACGAAACACTTGCACAACCGTAATTCTGCCCAGGTCCAAACAAAAGAAACCCTAATAATAAGTAAATTACTTAATTAAGAAGCACTTTTGTTTAAAATATTTTGCAGACAGTGGTAGTTAGAGCTGGAACAACAAATCGATGTTTATTCGATACTATCGGTGTATCGGGAATGTTGACAGCACCGATTACTTCCTGATACCATCGATTGTTTTAACTGTTCACACTATTCTTGGCTATTAACACATCCGGTAGCGCCAGTTGAAAATGTGAAAAAACGATGGCGCAACGGGTAATATCGATAAGTAGCCAGTATTGGCAAGTCGGCGTTGCCAGACCAGCGCTCTGGCGTAAATTTAAATTTCAAATTAACGCCCTGTCTATTATGCAACCCAGTAGCTAGGCGGAAATATTTCAGTAGCCCGGATCACCTACAGATCAAAATTGCTCAGTGAAAACATTCCGGCAGCCTGCAACACGTTGTGTGTTAACAAGTTTACAAAAAAAAATTGCAAGCTTTTTGGCGCACGCACCACCGATAAAAAGGTACTTTGAAAAAACAAAACACCACCTCGCTGCCGGTAAAGCTACCTCTTCGGGCATTCACGACCTAAAGTGAGTATGACAAGAGTTTTCCATTGACAATCAAATTGTAATTAACTAATTCACCCCTCACCGACAAAGGCGTTGCCACCCAATCGATCTGGCCACCCCGAGCGAAAAGGTCATATAGCTGGACTGCTTTGCTGGACTGCCGTTTCGCAACACTACCACCCGACACGCACACCATTCGTCTCACTCGGTCGCACGCTTCGGCAACACAATAGTGCTTCGTAGCGGTGTCAGCTCTTGTACGGTCGTCTCTCTCGCACAAACGGTCGAAAGGCCCCGCATTGATTGTGAAAAAATAATCATCGCCGTAGTCTTCGTCGGGTCGCCGTTTTTACTCGCAGTGCGCTGGTGCTGCTTTATTTCGTGACAAGGGACATACAACCGAGAGAGCCATATTTTAGCATCAAAGTTCTAAAGGCGCAACGCAGCTTTGTGTTTCGTTTTTCGTTCAATTCTAAGCAGGAGGATTATATATTGAATAAAACCCGAATTCTGTGCGAAGAACAAAAGAAATACGCGAGACACCAACACCAGCAAACAACCAACCAAACACACACACACACAACCCAGAAAATCAAATTTCAATCAGAAAATGGCGTTAAAAAGAATCAATAAGGTATGTGAAAAAAGGAAAAACTCGAAAAACTATGCAAATCGGACTAAAAAAAAAAGAACAGAACACTTGGCAATACATCAATTTGAAAGTAGGCAAAAATGTGAATTTTCAACGGGAGAAAAATTTTATGCAAGAAATGTGAAACGTAGGTAGTACCCGACAAAGAGAAAGAAGAAGCGGGTGGAAAGAAGCGTGCAAGAGGGAAGGGAGAAATTGAGCTGTGGCTTTACCATTACCATTTAATTAATAAGTTAATAATTAGGAGCAGATTAAAAGTTTTGAGGGTGGTGAAAAAGGGATGTGTGCGTGTGGTGGGCAAGGCAACGTGTGGTGCAGTCATCGTTTCCGTTACTTCTGCGAGAGTGTGTGTGTGTGTGCGATGCGTGTGCGTGAAAGTGCAATGCAAATGTGCATTGTTTGTGTGCGTGAGTGTGCGTGTGTGCCGGGCACCTGGATGCATTTACATTAATGCAACTATACGGCGGAGTTTTCGCAGCTCTACGGGCGCTGTTACCCAATACACGCTGTACACGGCACTCGCACACACACTCACTCTCGCCACAGACACACACACACAAACGCACACACTGCCAGCGCCGCAGAAAGATCCAGCAAAAAATAAAACAGCAAAAGCAAGAAGCGTATAAAATTAACCTAACCCTACTTTTTGCGCTGATAATTCAGAAATGGTGCTGCCCCCAAGTATATATATTTTTGTATATGTATTAAGGTAGAGTGGTTCTAGCGTGCGTGCTTCGATAATTATTTTTAAAGTGCCTGCGCGTCGTTTGTCCTTGTCCAGTAAATGTCTTTTTACCCCCCAAAATTTTATTGGGAAAAAACATGTTCAAGGCCCTGACAACCCGTTATTTTTCCCAAGTCATCCCAGCCTTCCTCAAAAGCATTAGTAATATCTTGAAGTTGTGGAAATGTTACTTGGCAAATTGGGATTTTTTTACGTTTGCAGCCGGTTATCATAGTCATACCCCACACGCACACACACCAACGCGCTCGCAAATACAAAGTCTCGCCATCACTTGGCTATGGCCATTGCATGCCATCTCGCTCTGGCCTTGGCGCACTCCCTTTGCCCGCGACAGCTGAGGCCTCTCTCGGTCTCGCTCGCGCAATGGGGCAGAGCCAAAGAGAGCGCAAGTGTGTTAGTGCTAGCAGGGCTTAGTGTTGCAAAACACCGTCAGCCCAAAGGGGCCCCCAAAATAATTAGTTATAAATTATAATTAAGCATAATTTACATACAAAATGAGCAGTGAATGCGGAATTTGTTCATTATCTATGCGTGTGTGCGAGCGTGAGAATATTGTTGGTGTGTGTATGTGTGCGAGCGTGTGGGGCGAGGGGTCTGCTGACTGTCTCGACAAAAGCAGCGCTGCCTGCGTCGGCGTCATGGCCATTGAGTTTTCCTCATTTTTCGTAGTTTTCTTTCCATTATAACATTTTAATGCCTGCTTAAATGAAAACGAAATGGCAAGCGGCAAACCGGAAATAAAAGTATACTTTGTAGTAAACTCTTAAAATTCCTCACGCCCCTCTTTTTGTGGTCAATTCTTTAAAGGTCTTTTTTTTCTCTAGATGGCCCCATTTGCCAAAAAAGAGAGTTAAAGAGCGAGAGAGAACAGTCAGCTTAAACGCAGATCGGAGTTCACTTGAACGTACACTGAACGAAATGATATGGCATTCACCCTTACTGAATCATTTCAGTATGGTAATACTCCTAATAATAATCCTTAAATAGCTGCAGCTTTTGTGTGTATGGCCAGTACATCTGGTCCAATATTGATCTTAATATCGAAATTTCTTGCTGTGCACAAGTGTGTGTTTTTTTTTTTACTTTTATTTGTTTCGTCTGATATGAGTCATAAGCGGCTTCTACTCCAACCGAAAAAAGAAATGTAACAATTTCTTGTAATTTATTTTTGCTCAACAGGTACAATTCCCGAAATGAGTAAATGAGATGGGGCAAAGAAACACGGTGTTTTTCGCGACGGCTATTTTTGTTGTGTTCCACTCTGATTTTTGGGGTGCCGTTACAAACACACGCACACACACCCAGGAGCTCAGTCTTCTCGCTCTCCTTCATTCTCCCTGCTGCTCCTCCCCACACTTCTTCACTGAGTCGCGCTCTTCTTTCGCAGCTCATCTTCATTATTCTTTTTATATGTATATTCTTGGTTTTTTTTTTTGCCGGTTTACCTTACACCTTATTCTCTCTCCCCTTTTGGTAGCAGTGTGTGTGTGTCTGTGTGCGTGTGGGGCAGCTGTGATAAGTGATGAAGAACCAAAGAGGCAGAGAGAGAGAGGGAGGGGAGTCGCTCAGCTGTGTGCGTGCGAGTGCAACAGTGACGGAGCGAGTGGGCGGGGGGTGGGGCAGAAGGAGACAGCGCCATTTGTGGTCCGGGCCAACGAACTTGATTTTTCACGTCTCTCCCTCTCGCTCGCACTCGCTTCGAACGAAACTCTCGCATAAAAATGTTTATTTTGTATCCCCACAATTCTGTTTTTAAAATCTGCATTTAAAATTTACATCATTTGCATGTCAACCACACACCATGTACGCACACCCGGAAAACCGCGGCACATTAAGCTGCATCATAGACCAAAACAAAAGAACCGACTACCGGAAAACATAAGCGGATAGCCATGAAATGCACTTTTGACAATTTTCCATTTCGATAACTCTTTCGGGGGTTCCTGTACTACAAATTCGTGTAACGAAACCTACTAATTAGAAAATTGGGTTGCGATCAGCAAGGAAATTCTTATATAAGGTCTGATTAGAAATTAGGTATACTATTTTAAAACTAGTTCTTTTTTATAGCTAAGGTTTGAAAAACTTGCCAATGTTCTGTATTTTCTGAAGGGATGTATTTGCGTTCTAACAAGCCAATCATAGATCATCAGATCTCAAACACTTTTATTTAAGCATATGTATTTAACGACTAATCGGAAAATGTATTTGTTCCACAGGAACTGCAAGATCTGGGCAGAGATCCACCTGCACAATGTTCAGCCGGTCCAGTTGGAGATGATTGTAAGTATGGTTGATGTTATTCAACATCTCGTTGATTTGCAGTGAGTCAGTGGTTTTATGTTGGGAAGTTCGAAGCCAAGCTTTGATTTCACCACATCGTGTGGGAGCCGAGACATAAAAAGTATGCGAAATATTTCCGAGTTGTCAAGTCTTGGGTCATATATTGTATGTAGAATGTATAGTAAGTCTAGTGAGGGAATAGTAACTATATAGATCGTGGATATAGCAATTTTTAGGCATATTTTACATATATACTAGGAAACAGTATCTAGGGAGTTTCCGTTTCGGAATCGCTAATGAAAAATGCAAATATTGTCGATTGACCATCACCACGTCATAGATTTCGATCGTGACTAGGCATATTACGCACAAAATTTGTTCACTGTTTGTTTGCCTATTTGCGGTTACTTTTAGTTTGGACTTTGCTAATTTGGGATTCTTTTGCGCCAAGTTTGGATTTGGTTCTTTATTTCACGATAGCGACGGCCTCCAAACAGCTGATCGCCATGACTTGGTTCTTGTTTTTTCGCTGTCTTAAACTCGATTTGAAAATTCGCGAAGCCAACATGCAATTAGCCAACAAATTCACGCTGCTTTTGGATCGGATTCGGTTACGTTATGGCACGTAGAGCTGTACTGCATACAGACAACCGTTACTGAAAAGCCCCCCTCTCCCCCAAAGAGGAAGGGGTGAGAGGTGGGGGCCGTATGGGGGTCACTCTCCAATGACGTCACTAAAAAGTGAAATCGAAAATTATATAGCCGTGGTGTCGACGATTTCGGTCAAAAACACAGGCGTACTTTGTGAGAAAAGAGATTTTAGAAAGAAAGAGGTCAACTAAACTAGCTAACATCAATCTGCAAAAAGCTAAAGAATGTAATAAAGTAATATATAAATTATATTTATAGCTGAAAAACTATAAAAATTTTCCTGTGAATGCTTTGCAGCACTTTTATATATTCGAATTACGGAAGCTTAAAAAATTTGCATGGTTAACTTTAATGCAAATGAAAACATTAATTAGAATTGGCCAAATATTGAAATATATTATATTTCCCAGCACTTTCGTTAGCAATTTGCAGTTTCTCTGCTCGTAAGAAAACCGAACTCATTCAAGTTCCCGTGAAACAGTAAATAATAATGATAATTGTCATCGTTTGCTGATAATGGCGGACAGCGGGGCGATTTCACTCGATTTCTATTAACAGCACTTAAACGTCCATATTATATACAATTAAAAGTATGTCTGTATATACATAGGTGTAATTATTTCTACGTACATATATATTGAGGAACAAAGTTAATTATTTCCGCAGTTCTTATCACTCTGCTTGTGTTATCATTTTGCTTTTTTGCAAACCCTGCCTTCAATTTCCCAGCAACTGGGGTAAAAGAAAGGCACTGCAGCTGAGGGCGGGGCTTATTTTGGTTTTTTGGGTGTTGGTTGGGTGGCGAATTTTCACTCGAGTGCATGAAAACTTCCCCCTGCATTTTCTGCTCAGTGTGGGGCTATCTATCTATGTCTGTGTGTGTGTGTGGAATTAATCCACTGAAATTGTAGTACGACAAAAGAAGCCTTATGATTTAATCAGGTATTTAAAACTCAGCGTTGATTGAATGCTTTTGAACTAAGCTACCATGGTCGGATTAGAAAACTTGGCAAATCAGCATGCCAATTAATCAACTCTTACAATGCGCTGCACTTTTTTTTTTTTTTGAAATATGTATTGCTTTTATTCATATTATCTTGTTGCATATGATGACTTGACTCCACCTGGGTTTTTATTGCTTAGCGATGCTCGGAAATGATTGATTGTTATCTAAGTGGTATTAATCAGTATGGCTGCAGCTATGCGATTACTTTCGTCTGCGTTATAGCAAACACAATACGACCGAGTACCGACGCATTTTCCTGGCCCAAACTCCATTCTGCAGATGGACAAATGAGCATTTCGTGTAATTATGGTCAAGGCAGCAGCAGCAGCTGGTTACCGAGGGCCCAGTTCCCAGTTCGCCGTTCTCCGTCCTCCGTTCACAGTTCTCAGCCAAAACAGAGAGCGTTTCCCAGTCGCATTCGATTCGTTCCCCAGAACGACATTGACGGCATGGCCAGTAGCGCTGTTTTGGCCATGATTCTGAGCCAACTGCCACACGTTTCGTGCTCTGCTCTCTCACAGAGTACAAGGGTATATATATGCGATGTTGTGCAGGGTAAAAGGATATATCGACTTCGTGGCCATGTATGCCAATAATAATCAAGGTTTGCTTAGCATGAATTCAGTTTAGAATGTCCAGTGCCCTAATATCCGCCATTTAGAATATGAGCATTTAGAGCACTATCTAAGTTGTAAATAGATATGAATTTCCTAGCAGAGCTGCATAAACTTCCTCTGTGTATTATAGAGCCTGGCTGGTTACAGGGTATCTCGGCATAGGTATACTCCCCATAAGAATTTGGTTTTTGTTTCAAGGGGGAGAGCATTCGGTGCTGTTTCTGCTGCTGACGCTGTGCTGCCAATTGTCGGTGCCAAGGCTCTTTGGCTGGCATTGTTTGTGTTTGTTCTTTTGTGGGGGAATCGCTAAAGAGCGTGGCCATGAGCAAGGAAGTGGTGGGGTGGTGGGCGGCACTGAGAGAGTGGTGCACTTATTTAGACGAGAGCGAGATTGCTGCATTGCTTTGCTGCACATACACTGGGGCCTAGACAGGGCGAACCTCGGCAGGGGGAAATGAATCGCACTTCCAGGAGATTACATTTCGGGGCGGTTATTGAAACTTTATTTTATTAATACAGTAATTCACTAAAACAGTTTCTAAGTATGAACTCATTTCTTGAACCATACTTAAGCGAGGAATATACGCTTCAATTTTGAGCGAAGGGCAAATTCAAGGCTTTTAAGATATTAAGATTCAGCATCCCATTATCAAATGCAAATATTTAAGATCTGCTCCCCGTACTCACAATAATTCCCCTTCAGGACTCAATGCAAATCAAAGCGAACAAAGAGCGTTTACTGCAGTGCACTTTTTGTTTGCTCTGTAGGGTTCTATAACATTATCTAAACTACGTTTTTACCAGTGTTTTATTAATTTATCACCCTTTTCTTTTTTCTTACAGTATTTCACTGGCAAGCTACAATAATGGGCCCGGTAAGAGGATTTTGAAATCACACGGAGAGATCGAGCAGGATCTTTATCTTTGCTTAATTTGTATCCTGAAATACTTTGTATTGGTTTATTTTCGGTTTGATTAGCGATTGTTTACTGTTCGAAATAGCAGATTATTAATTCATTAATTTAAATTAGAATGAAGTAATGAAATAATACTTTGTTTGTATTAAAAAAAAGCCAATACGTCATTTGATAAGAAAGATGCTTTCGAATGATTGGACGTATTGAAAAAGCGCTTTTGTAATCATACATGAATAATTCGCAATGGCTTATAGAAGAATCCAATAAACTTTTTATAAACGTTGTAGCCGGCGTCTAAAGCTCGCAATATTTACTTTGGAACTAAATGGTTTTATTTTAAACAAAGATTAAACTTTATTTTTCAAGAGAGCGCAATCTAAGATTTGACCTCTAAATAAACCTAGTAAAGGGATATATGTGTAGTGAGCTAGTCAGCTTTTACTAATAGCCTTTATTCACATTTTCTTACAGCCGGACAGCCCTTATCAAGGAGGTGTATTCTTCTTAACTATACATTTTCCAACAGACTATCCCTTTAAACCACCCAAAGTGGCTTTTACAACGCGCATATACCATCCAAACATTAACAGCAATGGATCGATTTGTCTCGATATATTAAGATCTCAGTGGTCGCCAGCATTAACTATTTCAAAAGGTGAGTCCATTTGAAACTTTGATTTTAAAACTTTGAAACGACGAAGCTAATATGTGTCCTCTTCTCTTTCAGTCTTATTATCAATTTGCTCTCTACTCTGTGATCCCAATCCAGACGATCCTCTTGTTCCAGAGATTGCCAGAATATATAAAACCGATCGGGAAAAATACAATGAGCTGGCACGAGAGTGGACTAGAAAGTATGCTATGTGATGCGTTCCAGATTGCAGCAGTCCAACAGAATCAGCAAATGCAACATCAACAACAGCAGCAGTAAAAGCAGATGCAACAACAACAGTAAAAGCAACAGCAAAAGCAACAAAGATAACATCAACAGTTTACAATAGTCAGAATCAGAAGAGGAGGAGCTGCAGCCGCGTCATTGTTACTGGCAATGGCCGCCGTGCGGTTGTCCACAACAATAGCCACAATATCAGCAGGAACTGCGGCCACAGCAGCATCAACCACAACAACACCAACACTCGCCACAGCAACATCAGCAGCAACATCGGCAGCAGCAGCAACAAGATCATCAGCTGCCGCAGTCATCTTCGCCGTTGCAGCCGCTGCTACCGCCTTCGCAGCGGCATTAGCATTAGGAGCAGCAAATTTGGCGGCGGTACCAAGAGCAACAGCGGCGGCAAACGTCAGCGGAACGGAGTCCTTGGAGCCGCAGCCGCAGCAGCAACATCAGCAGCAACATCAGCCGCAGCAGCAGTGGTAGCTGGAGCAGCAACTGGCGGATTGGTGGCGAACTGGGAATAAGTGTGTGTTTGACCGAACAGAAACAGAACAGCATAAACGGAAATAATTTAATAATAATTACTGAAAAATTATGTAAGCATTAAACATTAAAAGCTAGACAGCTACCAACAACAGCATCAACATAATAAGTTTAAATACAAAGAAAAAAAAAACTACAAATAAAAATCAGCTGGAAAAATTATTATTATTATTATATTATATTTAAAGAACCGGAAAAATAAAAATTGCAAAAATTCAATTTAACATCAAGCGTGTAGAAAGGTACTGCCTGCTTTAAGCCACTTTTCGCTTTTGATCAATTAAATTGTTTGTAATCACTTAAGGTTTGGCAAATATAGGGTTTATTGCATGTGCTGCCCAAATTGTTTAACAATTGCTTCATTTTGTATAAAAGAATATTTAAATAGAAATCTTGCTGTCTTAAATATATGTTAATTTTTGTAATGCCTCAAGAAAGCTTGTTAAATTGTTCATTTTGGCTTACCATTTGTTTTGTAACTGATTTACTTTGATTTGCCTACATTTGAGATTTGCGAAAAACATATGAATTAGTAAACTGATGCTGCTGCATTTTGTTTCAGCTATATTTTGCTTTTGTTTTCTGAGCTCACAAACTTTATTCTGTTCCACTGCCATTTTTACCTTCTTAATTTTAAGAAGGCTGTTTATTTAATTAGCATGTTGTAGAGATCTGTTTGTGGTTTGCTGATAATTTTTATTAGGCCAGTCAGTCGGGCTAATTTTGTCTTATATTCTCAGTGCGCAACAGCTTTTTAATTAAACATCAAGTGGACTTTGAAATGGGTTGCCACAAACTTTTGTTCTTATGGCAATAAAAAGCCAAGTGACAGCTCTCTCAGGTCAACAATTACACTTTTTAATGGTTTTTGCTCTGAGAAGGATTACTGATAGATGCTTAAAACAAGAAAACCTAACAACTCGTGTCAATGCGAAGGGCATTTGATAGAAAGAACACGACAGCTCAGAACAAAGTATAAATATTCAAAGTGTTTTGGCATTAAGGTAAGAAATTATACAAGTAGACTATGCAAAAAATAAAAATATGCCAAGGGTGCTATAAAATGGTGGTAAATGGTGAAAATTTTCCAACGACCTGGTTGACAATAACTATTTAGTTACGCAGCATGTTTGACAATGAACTGGAATGATTTCAAGGAAGAGATGGCTAATCTGCAGATTTATATATCCTTCTTTTCAAAGCGAATTGATATTCAGGAAGCCCCGCTTAAGTTCAGTGTAAGATCGCCGATGGCGGCAACGACCACAGCATGCTAAATTAGCATTTAATCAATTCAAATCTATATAGTATATGCAATGTATGAGAAGAATCGTGCTCGCGTCGCCAAAGCTTCAAATTCAGAGCGAGCTTTCGGCCTTTCTTCTGCTCTTTCTTCTCTTCACTTCGATTCGAGTCTCTTTCTTCCACGGCAAACAACACATTGGAGGTCTGAAAATATTCAGTTGATATTTTGCCGCGTTGCGAGAGGTGGAGCTGTTCGCCAGAATTTGAATTCGTTATTTTTTCAGCTCCAAGTGAAATTGCAATCCGTTTCGTGTGTGTGGCCCAGTTAAGGCAAGTAAATCAAGACCAATTGAAGGTTATCTGAATCCGGGACCCTTGGGAATGTCGATTAACATTGTTAATTTAACAACTGCATTGGCCCAGACACGTGCTGCCCTCGAAAGCTGTCTTCTAAGCGAGTGACCTGGAAAAGTTTTAGAAATTTTGGTTATGCAAACGGTATTGTGAGAGAAATTCGTGTGTCGCAAGAGAAATAAATTTGAAACAAAGCAAGCCAAATAATTCGTATTCATTTTATACATATACGTATATGTATTCCATGTAATCAATGCATTTTTACTGCAAAGTCGTCCGATTTGAATACTTTTTTTTTCCTAAAATCCTATCTATGAAGTTAATGCCATTACTTTAGCTTAATATCATAAAGTGTGAATAGAAAAGAGCTTAGTTAAAAGTAGTTCATTTTCAAGACCTTTGTGGCAGAGTCTTCTGCGGGCTCTTATACATATCCATTAAGCTGCGAAGAAAGTCCAAGTGCGAAAAGAGAGGCTACAGAGAGAGAAGCTCGCTGTCTTCGTTGGCTTTGGCTCCAACATGGCAACACGACTGCGCTCCCCACTTGGCACCATTCAAGTTGTCTTTTGTTAGGATTTTTCGCACTCTTCTGCGAAATGGAAGGGGAGGTGGGAGGCTGGTTGATAACAGCCGGTCCCCAACTGGCGATCGCAGCTTATATGTTTATATGTTTAGGTGTTTACCCGGACACTCGATCTCTAAACGATCTGTTTTTCTGTGAATCCCATCAGGCTCCCCAGTCGCCAGTCGCCATCGCCATGAGTCCCCGTCCCCGCGAGATCCTCGATGAACCAGAACTGTCGCTGGACTCGTCCTCGAACTCGTCCTCCTGCTACTTGCGAAAATCTGGACAGGATTGCGACGACAGCTGCCTGGTGAGTGGAATATTCCTGTTTACAAAGCATTCGCCAGCACAGATCTCAAACGGATTAGGCTCAGACGGTGGCGGTTCAGTCTTATCGGGGGTTCATACATACATATATACATACATATTTATTTATAAACAGCTGAATGTAAAATTTGATGTAGAGAAAAGTTTCTTTTCAACACTTGACGTTTGATTTTCATCTGCCAAAACTTACATTTATTTTTACTTTGAATACTTTACATATTTTACATTTTGTACATACTTTACATATTTGTAGTAAATACAAATAAAATAGTTGATTTGTAAGAAATATTTGAATTTGTTTTATATTTATATTGTATATTTACTTATTTTTACTTTTCTAAACTTTTTAACTATAAGCTGTAAAAAAATCTCAAACTATGGCGAGTGTTGAAAAGTACATATAGCCCGCAGGAGTTACAATTTTGAAATGCTTTAAAAATATGGTCAAAATGAGTAGATTGTTGTGATGCACCGAATGAACCCGGAAACCCGGATCATATCAGATCCGCTCCTGTTCTCGGCGCCTCGAAAACGGCACGTGCATCGCTTATCGCATCGCATGCGATCAGTTTTCAAAAATGATGGGTCATCGGAAAAGCCGAGCCAAGAGTTCGAGACAACCTTACACAAAGTGGCAGAGTGCGCGATTTTGGCCACAGCCCAAGGGCAATAGACCAACCATCTGGTGGTGGTCCACGATCCACGAATGGAGCCAAGGTCAAGTCGATTCGGCGTTGTTTGTAACCGATTAGAGCTTGCCACACCGATATCTTGTTATGCATTATGTTTACACCTGTGTGTATATGCCCATGGGAATTGCGAAAGTCCGCACGCGGAATTCCTGAACTTCGTCGAAAGTCGAAACTGGTTTCTGGGCTCGAATTTTGGATTTGTTTTTCGGGGCTTTTATTTATGTCTGCCTTCCGCCAGCGAACAAAAACCCATCACGCATCCATATCCGTGTGTATTGAGATCGTGTAAACAATTATTGCGAATTCGGGGGGAAAACATCAGCTTTTCATGTTGTGCAACTGCTGTTTACAAAAGGGTTCTCAATGCTGCACGAACATTATGGTTATATGGGTTATATAATACGAGGGCTTGTCTGCACAAAGAAAAGTATTGAGAAACCAATAATAAATTTTCAATAACAATTAATTTAAAAAAATTAAAGTTCAAAAATCAATTTTACTGATTTAAGGATTAAATGTGTCATTTCCTTTTGAAAAATATAAAATATCTTTCTAACATATATTTATAAATACACAATATTCCTACATATGTTTGTTTGTAACATAAGATCGAAGCTATAACTTCTTCGAATTGCTTACAGTATCTTTGGGTTAAATGCAGGGCGATTTCTCTCAGTGTACTCGATGACCAACCCGTCTTGGCCAAAACAGGCCGCTTGCACAAGAAGCGAAAGCTCATTGGCCACGAAATTCGCATAATTTCAGCATAACCGCCCGTTGAAAAGTGTGAAAAACGTCTCCCTGTTGAGAAGATTGCACAGCACTTGCGGCTCGATAAAAGCAGAGAAAAGTGTGTTAAGACTGATAGGGCAATCGTCTCTCTCGGCTGCTGCTAAGTTATAGAAAGCTTTGGCGCGAGCTTTTTCGATTCACATCATTGGCCACATTCGATTTGGGGGGGTTTTCAGTTGCCAGCTAGTTGGCGATCGCAACGGTTTGCCCCAAAAATTGCGCGCTCAGTTGAAAATCTCTCCAAGGAGTTGCGAAAAAACTCAGAAAACATTGTTTTTGAATGTCCACTGTGTGTTGAAATATAACATTAATCTGCAAATCGAGTATTGACAAGTAAAGACTGTAAAAATCTGTTCAAAATGGAAACTACAATTGTTACCACAACAACGACAACCGAATTGAAGTGCACATTGCGCGGCAGTAAAAAAAAAGATGTAAGCTGGGTTCCAAACTCTACAAATCCGAGGTGTTCAATTCAGCAGAGCAAACAATTGGCTGAACTACGTCAATGGCCAATTAATGAATCTCACATCCTGCTTATCGATGGCATTCCATTTGATTTTCTATTTGCCGACAATTACCATGTTTGTTTGCGGGAATCTACAAAATATTCGCGAAGTGCATTTGCTGGAAAATATTTAACAGGTTACAATGTCAAGTAGTAGCACGTCAACTTTAGCGTGAATAACGTGAATTATATTTGCAGAGTAATTAATTTTTTTCTAACATGTACTTTAGTTTTATCAGAAATCGGGAAACATAAATAATTTATTTCCCAATTGTATGTATTGTGCACTATTACGTAGATTGAAGTTAACTAAATAAATATTTGGGTATTGCATATTTGTTTTTATGAAGGTCTTACAGTTAAAAAGCGTTTTCTTTTTTTTCATAAATATATTTTTAAATTCCTAGATTTTAGGTAGAAATCTTTACTATTTTTTGCTTTCATTTACACTATTTCCACACGTGCCTTACAACAAATATTTGATCATTTAGAAAGCAAACAACAAAACACTGACCAGTAATATTATTTAGCAAAAGGTAGCTAATTAACCTTTTCGTGACTCCCAGATTGCTAGGTACATTTTAAAGAGTGTTAAATGCAGTTACATTCTACTATTAAATAGTACTTAAATATGTTGCAAAGGTAAATAACTGGAATTGGCTAGATAATAAAATGTACTTCGTTTTACAAATCAGTTACTGTTTATTGTTACTAAAAAATGCATATATTTTTATAATTACTGATGCATTTATGTACTTTTTGCCTACTAAGGCAAGTGCACATGATTTTTTCCTAAAGCGGAATGCAAAAAACAATGCAAATTGTAAACAAAACGTCATCGGATTGAATAAGATACTTTTGCTTATGCACTTGCACTTGCCCTCCCACACTTGTTGTTGTTATTATAATTGCTGTTGTTGTTGTTGTTGTTTTTCTTGTTGTTGTTATGCATTAGATTCAGAGACTGGATAAACAAATTAGAGGCAAGCCCCCTTTCTCAGTTGTGGCTGCAGTTTGCTGGTGGCCATAATTGCATATGACTTTCGCAATGCTGCTTGTTTAGTTGTTTACACACCGAAAACGGAAAACTAAAAACCCCCAGACGAAAACAATAACAACAATGTATCAAAGAGCAGAAACCGCAGAAAATATAATAATAAAATCAGCAAACAAATCAATTCTCGACTGCACTCGCTTTTGGCTAAAAATACAAGTGTGTATAGAAGAAGCCAAACCGCCAGTTGCCAACGTCTGTTTTCTAAGGCGGAAGAATATGAATCTGGCGTTCTTGTCCCCAATTCAAATTAGTGTTAAGCTGCCGCTAATCGATAAGGTTTCTTCATTATAACTATGCATTCACATATTTCTATTTCAAATCTCTATTTCGCAGATTGATGGCCAACTGGTTGCGGATGCTGCGGACGCAGCGCATCAATTTCCGTCCAACGAGGAGCCCAATATTCTGGGGCATGGACCCAACTACGACGAGAAGTTGTCCAAATTCAAATGGCTGTGCAATTTCGACGATGTGAGTTAACCCCACGCGATCTCTTGGGGTTTTGGGGGGTCAATTTGGCGCCAATTGTCGCGCACCGAATGCCAATTGATCGCGAATTGTGTTTGGCCAATTGACAAAACGCCCGCATCAGGGACAAAAGTTACCTGTGCATTTTACATGGCTTTAACTCGGATTTTGGCCACCAAAAAGCATTATTATTGAGCGATCGTTGTAATTGGCCAAAACAGCGAAATACGTGAAAATCGCCATGGCGGTCGAGTTGGCTGCAATTGCCAAATAATACAATTAGACAACGAACAAGCCCACCAAATGCCAACTGAATCAAGGTCGCGACCAGCAGCAAATAAAAAGCTCTGCGTGCGCGGGCATTAAATATTTAAATAGTCACAGTGGCCAACAGGCGAATGAAAGAAGCTACTGTTGTTTTCTTTAAGTGCACTCAAGTTACATTGGTGTGAAAATCCCCAAGGCAACTCCCGCATCGAATTTCTTGGGTTTTTTCGGTCCACGCTTGTGAATTCCGCTTGGTTTTTGACCAAGTTAAAGTAATTCTGCTTCCAATTCAAAGGACAGCTCAGACAATAATGCTCAAATGTAGTATAGTAATAATGATAATGATAATATAGATCAACTCCGATTTTGTTTATAACTAAACAACATGCAAAATATGTAGTTAAATTCAAGGAAAGTAACAGTGTATTTGCACAGTATTTGGCACTTAATCAATTCCCATACAAGATGTCCAACAACACAAATTGGATTAATTAGTTGTATTTTCTTTCAATTGAAATCGAAGCAAGTGGAAAGCTTTTTGTTTTACATTCAGCGGGCTGCCAGTTGTTGAATCCCATTGTTTTGGCGTTTCTATTTTATTGTGTCGCTTCTAGTCTATTTTGTATTATTTTCAATGCTACGCATGCGATTAGCATGTTCGGTTCGTTTTGGAAAATTTCGTATTTATTTGCAATGTTTATTCAACACAGGCCCCCAGCCACTTGAAGTTCAACCCGTACATCCGCCGCGGATACCGCACCTTTCTGCCCTCCACGAAGATGTGCCTGCAGAGCATTTTCTGGTGGACCAATGAGACGGTAAGATAGCACATCAAATATGCCTCCCAATTGGAGTTACTCTTCCTCAATCCATGATCCTTGATACGATCCTTTTTGGAAGTCACATTGCAGCCTTTCAAATGAATTAGATTGCCTCAGAAGATATAATTTATATTGAACTAGTTAAGTAAAGATTTGCATATCTTTTGTAGATCAACATCTGGAGCCATCTGGTCGGCTGCATCCTGTTCATCGGCCTGACCATCTTCGACCTGCAGTTCCTGCGCCTCCACGCCTCCCTGAGCGACCAGGTGCTGGTGGTCTGTCTGCTGGTCTGCTTCTGTCTCTGCATGCTGATGTCCGCCATATACCACATATTCTCCTGCAAGTCGGAGGAGCACTACGAGCTCTTTCTGTCCGTTGACTTTCTGGGCATCTCGCTGTCGCTGGTGGCCATCTATATTAGTGGCATGTACTATGCCTTCTGGTGTCACACCTTCCTGCGCACCCTGTACTCCACAATTGCGCTGGGCATGTTCGCTCTGGCCATTGCCGTGCAGATACCCCGCCTGAATGTGTCCATGAACGGAAAGGTGGCGGTGCTGCTGCTCTGGTCCGCCTACGGCATCATCCCGCTGGGCCACTGGGCGGTGGCCATGGGCGGTCTGGAGAACGAGCTAGTCAGGGTAGGCATCCCATTCAAAAGTAGTTAATGGAATCTTTTCATTCAAAAAATATTTGCTTTTCCAGCTGATGGTGCCCCGCATCGTGGTCATGTACTTGCTCTGCCTCGTCGCGTTCGTCTTCTACGCGGCCAAGATCCCGGAGCGCTGGTTCACCGGCAAGGTGGACTTCGTGGGACATTCGCACAACTGGTGGCATCTGATCATCGTGGCCGCCTTCTACCACTGGCACAACACCGGCCTGGTCTATGCCGAGTACCGCCTGAATAACGGATGCACTGCACCAGTTCTCTCCTAGAACTTGAATCCCTTCATCGGAGTTAAGTTCCAAGATCCAGGAGCCAGAACCCAAGATCCGAGGAGCGGAAGTGAATGCGAAATCGGAACCCGGGACTCTAGTAGACTAAAGCTTAGTGTAAATAGTTTATGGGGCGCGCTTTATCCGCTAATAACTAATATTTAGTTGTAGTTGTTGACCGATATGATTAATTTATGTGTAATTTACCGATTAGTTAGGGTTTCGTGTTAGACAATCCAGATCCAGATAGTTGGCATCGCATAAGCGGCAGAAAGGTTTCTCTCTCTTTATATCCTAATTAATTTCATTTTAATATACAATTATACAATGTCTATGAAATTGCATGTGTCTTGAGCTGAAGCTGTGTTAGTCTTGTTGACTCCATTTTTACAAACTCCTAAAATGCAAATACAATATCAAACGTACAAAGCAAACAAAATAATGGTTTTATTGATTTTATGATTCGGAAATGTAATTTGTATTTTTGGTTGGAATACATTCAAACTCTTATTGTATTTACTGCACATTCCACAGTTAAAGATTTATTTGATGCCGGAGTGTATGGTTTCTCCAATAAATCTTTTGAAAATGTGTGCTGATTGTTTTTAAAATGTAACGGTTGAAATGGCTAACATTAAAATAACATCAGTTGGTAACAGAGCGAGTTAACATGAAGCACTATAGGAACTGCTTTCGATAACACCTCTGACAGAAGCGAACTGGTTCCTGTGGCTAGACTGAACATTTCTATTTTACCACTAACAATTCTACTGCAGCTTCTACGCCAAATAAAAATCGCTTAAGGATGCATTCATTAAGAATCGTTTAATACAATACATTGCATTACTGCAGCCCCGTCAATACAGCCTATAATATCGATACCATGCAACCTATCGATAAGCATCGCCGCGTATATATCGAAAGCCGATGCGATGTTTTTTGCAGCACCACTAGCAGCGAACGTTACCAAAACAAATTCCGAATCCAAATCGGACGGTCATCAAGCGCGCTACTCGTGTTTTTTGCTGCTCCCCCAAGGAATTCCGGAACCGAACAGATCGGCGACGGCGCGAACTCACTGAACTGAAGTACATATTTTTTTGTGAACCACCAACTGAATGGTTGGATTGGATTATCGTCGTTAATTAGTTTCAATCAGGCGAATATAAGTAAATAAGAAAAGGAGTCCAAACGCTTGCAACAACAACAACAACATCAAGAAATGGAAAGAAGCAGCACCAACTGTGAGCAGTGATCGTGCGCTTGTGTGTTCGCCCCCATGTGTGTGTGCGTGTGTTTGTGCTGGAATGGAATGCAGTTACGAAAAAAGTAAATAAATAATTGAGAGCGCGCCCGCGCTCTCCCGCTCTTTCTCCCCTGCGCGCGTGTGTCGAGTGGCTCGGTGTGTGCCTGTGCGCCCGTGTGTGTGCGCCCGCGCGTGTGTGTGTGTGTGTCGGGTCGGTCTCCATTATCGCCGGAGCAAAAGAAACGGAATTGAAATGTCTTTGCTAATGTAAACAGCGCAAAGAGAAACCCCCCGAAAAAAGAAGCAAGCGTAGATAGCGAAAAAGAAAGAAAAGGCGCGCGTCGGGTGAAAAATACAGCAACAACGACGTTTTCTCAGACTCCCCAAAGTACACAGCGAGAAACAAAGCTAAGATGCCGAATCTGCAACAAACCGCATCGCAATCGCAGTCGCAGCATCATCTGCATCCCCACCACCTGCGACCCCACCAGCAACAACATCATCAACAGCAGCAGCAACAACAACAACACACGCATCATCAGCAACAACAACAGCACCACAGCGATTTCCCACTTCCCGATGGCTGGGATATTGCCAAGGATTTCGACGGCAAGACCTACTACATAGATCATATCAACAAGAAGACCACCTGGCTGGATCCCAGAGATTGGTAAGTGTTCTGTTCGTTAGACAGATAGTTTCAGTTGGAAAGTTAGTTAGAAACTTGTTAGGTTACAGAATAGTTATTAGAAATTGCTATTTGTTAGGTGTCTTGAACCCTAAAATACCATTTCAATTGCCAAATTGCTAATTAGTAAAGTGGAGGATTCATTGAGTGTCAAGTTCAATTAGAATACAATTCCCGTAAAGTTGTAAGTGGCTTACAAAGGCACAAAACTCAGGTGAGAGATCAGCAGTTCACTCATTCAGGAAGCTCCGGCCAACAAGCTAAAAAAAAAACCCATATAAATTCCGATTCCGAAGCGCTCTTGAACCGGAAAGAAAAGGTGCGTGCTGCAGCTGTGTGTGTAAAGGAATGCGATCGGCGGAGGCGAAAAGAAGCAAAAAAAATGAAAAAAATGAGAATAAAATAAAGAGGCAAGAGGAGGCAGCAGCAGCGAAATAAATTACATATTTTAAACAAGGCAGCGGCAGCAGGCAAAACAAAACGGAACCGAACGGGGGAAAAACTTGGAGTAAACATTCCGATGCGATGATTAAGACTCCGAATATAACTGAACTGAACTGAGAGTGGCAACAAACAAAAAAAGGCTTGTAAAGCCAAGGAAATACAAAAAAATACAAAAACAAAGCAATACACAGAGAGAGAGAGAGAGAGAGAGCAAAAGTTAAATAAAGCTCGGCGAATGATCTGTAAAATAAAAGGAAAACAAAACCAACAAACTCATACGTAATGAGTGCGAGAGAGCCAGAAGAGAGCGAGCGAGTGCGCTGCGATCAGGCCATGTATCTCATAGATACATTTTAGTTTGCCGTTCGCTCACATTTTTGGTCTTCCCTCTCGCTCGCGCCCCTCGCTGCCGCCCCACTCGCCATCTCTGTCTGTCGCTTTGCCCATAAACAATTGCAAAATGTACGTAGGAATTTTTGCAGTTTCGAAATAATTGATTTCTGAAATTCTTCGCCCTCTCTTTCGCTGAGTTCAATCTTTCGATTTTCACAGATAGAGAAAATGGTGGTGCGCCATTAAATGGATTTGCCATCTTAAATTGCTTTAAACCAAAGTATTGCCTTTCTGCAACTATGGAGAATTCTGTCGCTCTTTATAATTGCAACATCAGGGTTCAAGTGACTATAGCAAATATCTTGTCAATTTAGTTTCAGTGCATTTCTATCTGTGAACGCCTTATTGTTTCAGTTCGTTTGGGACTGTGTGCGCTTCACGCTTTCAATTAACACAAACATTCCCTTTGTTTGTTTCAAATTGCATGGACATTGTTGGAAATGTTTCACTGAATTAAGCGTTGTGGAATTTCAGCATTTCCTCCACCCTTTCGCCTCCCCCGCCTTTGAAATCGAAACGAAACATCTGCGCATTTGCTAGGGTTATGCATCAAGTAGATTATACATGAACATATGTATGTACATATATGCACACATGTCGAACGAATGTCTGCCAGTGGGCACAACAAAGCGGCGATCTATGTGCGTTAAGTTCAGATTTCGGGGTTATAGACTCGTATAGCCTGAAGGACCTTAGGGGATTTAATGGCTGAGTTATGGCTTACTTAACCTATTTGAAAGCGAATCAGATCTATAAGAAATCTTTCATAGATTGTATAATAACAAATAATAGCACATTTATAACTCTAAGATTTGAAGCTTTTGGATACACCTGCGCAATGCAATATTTTCCAGCATAGTTTCACCATTTCTATTGAGCAAACCAAACTATTT
This sequence comes from Drosophila santomea, assembly GCF_016746245.2. Classification (NCBI taxonomy): domain Eukaryota; kingdom Metazoa; phylum Arthropoda; class Insecta; order Diptera; family Drosophilidae; genus Drosophila; species Drosophila santomea. Next base: position 15,907,663 of record NC_053019.2, read on the forward strand.
AAGGCTGTACAACACTTATTGGTATTTTGCCCATTCGCGCATATTTTGTATCCAAATCATCTACGCCTTTCGGTGCCCCCCTCGGCTGTCTATCGATCCCCCGCCCCCAACACGCAGTGCTATTGAATTTTCAAAATTGCTGCCGGTAGCGCGCAAAAATTCCAATAAACCATAAATAAATTTCTACAATAAAGCGAAGCGAGCCAGGCCTCGGGCGGCCTTTAAAGGCCTCGCCACGTTTCGAGCACAGCCAACAGAAATCACAGAAAAAATAAATATCTATTCCAATATGAGTATGCAAGGTCGAATTATCGATACCCTTGAAATGTTTTACCGATAATTGCTTGGCCGGCTTTGGCGCACATTTTCTAAGGTTTTCTAAAATTAAATCAATTTTGCAGAAGATCTGTTTCTACTGTTTGGTTCAGAGTTCTTTTCGCAAAATGAATTAATTAATAATTAAAAGTATATCTTGTAAAACTCAATTAATTCATGGAATTATTTCTGTATGTAAGTGAATAAAATCTATGATTAATCCCATGGAATTTTGGATTCGCAGCGTATTTAACTTGAGTACATTTTCCACTTGTACGTACAGCATTTCGACGGGCGGAATTTTTTGTGATTTCGTTGCTGTTGGTGGCTCTCTTTTGTTTTTTGTATAAACAAAAGTTAACAACGACTTGACTTGGCCATGCGATTTGGCATTTTTTCGACGCCGTCTTCTTCTTATTTCGTTGCTCACATTTTTTCGCAAGTTTTTGTGTATTTCTTACCAATTGTTTAGCCACAAACAAGGCGGCGACATAGTGGAATATTTTTCGTGTGCGTTTTTAGACAGAAAACGTGTTTGGTGACAGTATTTCGATCTATTCATAGGAGCTACATAAAAGAAATAACCAAAAACAGCACAGGGAAAAAATCAATGTATAAAATAGCAACAAATTCGGTTTGGCTACCACCAGTTGGGATAGTGACTCGAACTCGTTTGTTTTACATAAACTCAAATCGCCGCCAAAAAGGCCTAGCGAAAGCGGTTAACGATCGCTGTCATAAGTCGGACAGAGTGGCGCCAGCGGCGGGGGCTGTACTTGAGTATCTGCATCCGATCGGTAGCACAGAAAACGTTATAAAAAGGCAATAGGTGCACTGAAAGAAGTTATATATTTTTAATAGAGAGGAATTGCCTATAAAGGGCTTGAAATGAATACATTTGGAGCATCTATAAATAAAGCATTTAAAGATATTTATTTAAACTTTTAACAAGTTGATCCGCCAGTTCATGGGCATTCCTCATCCTATCTTATTAACTTAACCTTACCCTGGGTAAGTCGAGATATTTCTCGCTGTGCACTCTACTCCCAACCAGATTGTGGCGTTCTAATTCCACCTGTGGCATTTTAATTCGAGAGCGGACAATCGAGCGGTTGGTTCGATGGATCGCTGGATTGCTGGATGGCCAATCCGGCTGGATCGGCCAATTGCATAAAGAACGCAAATCGCAAATCGGGCGATCGAAACAAGAGCTGAAAAATAGGGGAGAGGCGTGCATGCGTGTGCTGCCAGGCATTATGCATTAGATGTGGCGATTTCTATCCGACTCAAAACGAGCTACAAATTTGCATAAAATTCAATTTGGCTTTTGCAGCACATGTACACGCGTATGTACAAAGATATATATATATATATGTATATGTATACAACTATCTGTATATATGTATGTATATATATAGATGTATAAACATATATCTGCGCTGGTCTGTACATGTATAGCAACTTGGAAAGCTGCAAAACGGCATTTTTCCTTTAATAAATTGCACAAGGCAATGCAGCAACAACAGCGGCAGCAAGAAAAGTGGAAAGAATGCAGATGCAATTGCCGTTTGCTGCTGCACCTACAGTGATAAATGCCATAAAAACAATGTCAAAAGATTGCAAAACAGTTTTTATTGCATGCAAACTGATTCAGATACTTATACAAGTTAGTTGAAGCATCAAAGATAGTTGACGAGTTGTTTAATAAATTGATTTACTTTTTTTTATGTAAGGCAGTTGGAATACACTTAATATTTCACTTAGTGTGATTGTAGTAATATTGTAATTTCATTACAACAGCAGTGGCACTTAGGCAATAACCACTGTACGCGGACAACAGATGCAGATACACAGCAGCGGCAACAGGCAACAACAACGTGCAGCATGCATTGCATTTGTGCAACAAGTATTTCCACTTAACAACAGCAACAACAGGGAAGAAATTTTTGTTGCTGCTGTTGCAGTTGCTGCTGCTGCTGCTGCTCCCTGCTGCAGTCGAAGTTGAAGCCGTGATTACAATTTGATTACGCGCATGAATGCAACGCGCGGCTTTGCCAGCAGCAGCATTTTCTAGTTTGCTTGCTGTACGCGGCCCAAAGCGTTAAAAAATATTTTCTTTTGCACTTGCGATCAGCGGCAGCAGCATTTGCAGCACCAGCTTCAGCACCAGCAACTGCAACTGCAACTGCAACAGCGACACTCGTTGGCCAAAGATAGGCACATGGGTACATAATGTATCTGACAGATACATAAGCGAACTTTAGTCGCTCTTCGCAGCACCGCATGTTTTGTCCATTTAAGCGTCTGTTTTTCCACCAGAGCCCCGGCTCGCTGCAACTTGCCACCAACTGCCATCTAAAAAGTGGCAACAACTTCCAGCCAACGACAACAACTTCCCAGCAACAACAACCACGATAACGACGGATCTGCAACGACTTTTCCTGTCTCGCACTTGTTGCATGTCAGCGGCGACGTTCTTCAGCAATCAACACTTGTGATTTTTATCAAGCATAATGATTTCCTTTTCAACATGTGCTAATTAAGAGGGTAGCAGGGAAAAACGGAAAACAAGCCAAGGGCTCGCCGCTTTGCAGGCAGAAATAAAGTCTGAAAATTGCAGTCGCCTAATAAAAGTATCCACATATCCATTGCAACTAAAAAAAACATGAGACTGGAAGGAAGTACATAGATCATTTAGCATAAACAATTTACAAAATATTTATTTTTGAAATCTAGTTATTCCTACATATGTATATGTTATTTGTTCCCAATATTCGTTTAATGGTTTAAAGGAGCTCTTGCGTACTTTACTAAACCCTCTGAACTCAAAGCACTTGCCTATTTTCTCAGTGTATCGCACCTCAGGCCCTGTGATTGTGACTCGCACTAGCCCCCTATTTTTTTGCCATTTTTTTCCCGTGAATCTCCAAGTGGCCAGCATATCGATTTATAATAATTCAGCTGTCATTCGCGCAGCTGAACAATTTTTCACTTACAGAAACTGCAGACGTGAGCAGAAAATTAAGTTACTCTACGCCCGGCGATTGTTGGCGATTTTTCAGTTGTTCAGTTTTTAAGGTTTTTTTGATATTTATTTTTATTTTTTTTTGTTGTCGAGGAGACGTGGATAGGGCCGCGATTCTGGTATTCTGGTGGCTCTTTGGTCTGGTTATTACTGGCCGAGGTTGTGGCTCGGAATTGGGATTCCGATTTGGATTTGTCTGTGGCTTTGGCTTTGGCTTTGGATTTCGAGTTGGCTGCCTGCACGCGCGATCCGCAGGCATTTCGCTTATAGTATCTTTTCATTTTTATTTTTCTTGTTGGTCGGTTTTTGTTTTTATTCGCTAATTTTGTTTCTGCACTCGTCTGCATGCCAATCCGATCGTCGTCGTCTGGTCGGATTTTTGCCATATGCTGAGCTGGCTCTCATGACGGATCATGATGTATGTACGTACATATAAACACATATGTATATATTCCGTAGTCCATACGAAAAATCTGTGCAAAGGTAGCAATTTTCCTCCATGTACGAGTAGCAGTGCATGCGGCGATGAAAAATAATAAAGCAAGTGAAATGAAACGAAACGAAATCAAAATGCATGCCCAGGAATGTGCACACTCGAGATTCGAGATAATTTGCTGTGAGATACATTTTCTTTTGTTGCTTTAGCAGGGTATATTTATTGTTTAGTGATCTCTAGATATCTGGCATGTCCTTAACCAAATTCTATATACATCTCCCAGCATATGTGGGGAATGTTTGGATTTTCAAAACTAACAGATGCACTTTAAATACCCGAAATGGCCTGACCAAGGGCGAACCAGAACCAGGCATTTATTCCATGCCCTGAGCATATGTTTTATATTCCTCGTCTCGAATATTTCAGCTGCTGCTCGCATGCAGTAGATACACTTGAAACAAGGCATTCAAACTGAGAAACAGAAACGATGTTATAGGAGTGTAATCTTTAATCTGCTATTTGAGAACACTTTCCCATGAAATACCACGCTCCGATGAAGGAGAGCCATCTCTCTTTCTCGATTTAATCGCTGGCAATTAATTGCCCTAATCATCAGGCAGGCACTGGACGCGCTTGGTGTGGACAATGGCATTCGCTGTAATCAGCTGTTCCGAGAGCTGCCATGACTAAATACTTTATGGCCTAACCAGAAATCCAATGCACAAAGCACACACTGCCCCTTACAGCGTAGGGCATTCCATTGGAGGCTGGGTCTTAAGACGGGGGATTTCAACTCCATCCCAGTTTCTGGTTTCTGCTTTCTGGCCCTTTTGTTGGCTGCACGAAACTTTTGTATTATTTTTCAGTAGCACTTTCCGAATGCCATTTGAGTGCGCATAACATATTCTTAAGGTCTGCCCCAAAAGGCGGCAGATGCAGATGCAGATGAATCTGCGGGGGGCTATGCGATGATTAAGCTGATGGCTTCTGCGCAGGCGCACGCACATTTTGTATGCGTCGCTCATTTGGATACCCTTGCTGGGGATATATCTACTACTCTATGTCGTTGTTACAAAATCAATAATATATGTAAGTACTACGTTGCATTCGAATGGTTTTAGAAATTATGAATGGCTTTTAATTAGAATTCTTTCAGAGCGAAAGTAGTTCATTGTTTTGCAAGATCAGTTCTTTAGAGTATTTGCGATTCTTGGTGTTGAAGTGACTTGGCTACTTCGTTTCTGATCTTGCTGTTTCTTTTTTCCCCACATGTATTTTCCTTTCTTTTTTTTTCTTTTTGTATCTTTCGGATGCGATGCAGCGAGTGCAGGAGGAGCATAATTAACATGGTGGGGAGGGGGCTGTGGCCGTGGAATGTATCTGAATCGGTAACTGTGTATCTCGTAGGTGTTCAAGTTGTTTGCTGCTGTTCGTTCAACTGTGGAATTTCGTTTTGTTGTCGAATTTATGGCCTAATGAAGTGATAAGGCAGGCAGAACGGGAGCGTGTTGGTGGGCAGAAGAGAGGTGTGGGGGGTGTGGCAGCGTGATTCGGTTGGCCATATGTGGACTTTAGCTGTATATCGGCATTCCTGGGATGCCACTTAAAAATGTATCTGTATCTGTTGGTGTGTTTGTGTCTGTGTCTGTGTCTGTTGCTGTATGTCTGGCTGTATCTTTTGCGAAGTATCTTTGGGCTGCTGGTGCTGTTGTTTTTGGTGTTTTTGGTGTTGTGAGTGTGCTGCGTGCGCTGTCAAAATGTTTACCACAGCGCATAATTCATTCGCTCGTTTGCCCGATTCTTTTTGTTCGACTCGGCGCATTCTTGGGATACTTCAGCTGGAATTTATTGGTTTGTGGGTCAGGGCAAAAGAGCTCACCGATATGCAATCGCATTCTGACGCCGCTCGAAGGAATGTGAGCGACAAAGTACTCACATACATATATACATACATATGTATGTATATTGTTGCAAATCAGATTTTTTTTTTGCTGCTGTTGCTGTGCGGTTGAACGTACGAGTGTATCTTTGTCACACGCCCATCTCTAGTTTACTATACCTACTGATGCAAGTACTGGTGGCACATAGGATGCACATTGCACATTGCACATTGCACATGGGACATGGGACACGGGATATGGCCTGGCCAACAAAAACCGGCTCAAAAGAGCGGAATGGAGCGATTTAAGTCGGCTGCAGAGTGCGCGAGAGCGTTGAAAAATGTTGATTAAACTGCTTAAATGCGCAAAGCTGACATTCATGTCAAAGCAACTGACTTTGCCTCCTGCTCTCGCATCTTGCAGCTTGCAGCTTGCAGCTTACAGCTTGCATCGCCTGCCCCGGCAAAATATGTACATAAATAAGAACATTTTTATGGGCTGCATGTTGCTGCGGCATGGAAGCAGCAGCAGCAGAAAATGTTGCCAAGCGCCTGGAATGTTTGCCAAATACAAAAAGCAGGGCGTAGCTTACATAGATACATACGTACACAAAGCAAAAAACTTGGCACTATAAGAATTAGGTAATATGTGGTTTTATTTATTATTCATATGAATATTCTTCTAAATATTCGAACAAATGTTTCGTATCTTAATTTATATATCAATTAAACTACTAAACAACCAACAACTGAGTTGGTTAAGTTTAGTTTAGTTTAGCTTTACATTATTGTTTCCAGTGTACGCATGCAATGCTTTTTTGATACATACATTCATAGTAGCTGCTTTGGCATTTAAGGCAATGCGCGCATTGCTTTAATAAATGCATGCACACTCAAACACACAAACACAAGCAAATTGCATTCAATTGGTGCCGATGCCGCTGCTGCTGCCGCTGCTGCTGCCGCTGCCGCAGTTGTGAGTTCACAGCAACTTTGAAATATTTTCCAACAGCAACAACTATCGCCGCAGCCTATTTCCAAGCACAAAATGCATTTACCCCGCCCCGCCCCGCGCCCTGCACCCCCCTCTCGCATTCCCAGCAACCCCAGCCGCAACCCACCGACTTGCCAACCCAACGCCCCCTCGGCCAACCCCCCCGCCCATTTCGATCGTTCGTTCAACTAGCGACGGGGACGGCAACTGCAACTGCAACTGCGACGACGACATTGCTGCATAGTTGCTTGCCGCTCTTGTTGTCTGTACACTGCAAGAAAATAAAGTGCATTCTGGCGATATTGAAAAGACTTGCCCTATGATTTATATTGTTCATAGTAGGAACGGTACTTCAACTTAACTGAAAGCCTATTTCAGATTCCAATATATACATAACTGTAATTTACTTACTTGTTTTGAACTAAAATGCCTATTCTAAAGTTATAGGATCAATATTGTGAAATACTAAGTTTTACGTTTTGTTAGTTCTCAATTGTATTTTTTTTTTTCAGTGTAATGTCGCTAGTGCTGCGCTTGCTGTTGTTGTTGCTGGGTTTGCCCCCCAGCGCAGCTCTCTTTCGCTCTCTCTAGCTGCCTTTCTCCCCCCCCCTCCCTCTTCCACTCGCAGCGATCGCAACCATCTTGTGTTGCTGTTGTTGGTATCTTTTCATGTTCTGCTTTCCGTGCTCCTTCGCACACATTGCTGTTGCTCTCTCGCCGTGTTGTTGTTGCTGCTGTTGTAGTTGTTGTTGTTTCATAGCGTAAATAGCAAAGTTGCCCGTACAATTTTAGAAGAACTTGTCAAAACCGCATTCCTGAGCCGCAGCTATCTCGCTCGCTCTCAGTCGAGTGCTCCCCACTTCGCTCCTTTTCCCTCCCTCTCTCTCTCTTGCCCTCTCTCTATCTCTCTCGCTTTGCTGGAGGCAACATCGGAGCAGCAACAGCAACAGCAACAACAACGACAAGCATTGCAACTGCAACGAGTTATTTATGCATGTCTGTTTATTTGTTTGCCTCGCAGTAAATGATCACATACACGCATTCCTAGATACACACATTCGCATGCGTGTGTGTGTGTGCGTATGAGTGTGAGTGTGCGCGCATCTGCTGCCGCTAATAAATATTTTGTACAATTTGTATTTTGTCGCTGCCAAGAACAACAAGAATATCTAAATTGGCTTATATAATGCCAACTGCTCAAAATACATACACACACACACGCATACTTATAAGCACCGCATTTTTTCGTGTTTTTCCTTATTGGACTTGAAACACGCGCCAGAATTCGATAAGTATCTTTTAATAACATTATGCAAATGTATCCGAAAGATGGCCAAAACTTGTTGGCAGCTGTAAAATGTGTTTTGCAGAACTCATTGACAATGTTTTTGAAACTTCAAGAAAATAATTCCACTGCTCAACTTAAAGTATTTACACTGTCGACTTTGTATCTTAAGCAAAAAAACAGAACAAACAATGTTAAAGATATTTTAAACTAATACTTGTCCACTTTCGGAATGGCCAATTAATATACTTATCTTTATGAGCCGACCCTGACCGCCATATTTTTGTACACAGCAACATTAGAACGCGAAACCGCAAAACGACCCACAAAACAAGAAAATACGAAAAAATTCTTGAATCAATAAATGCCAATCGGTCGGTTATGACCACCTCCTCCGTCTGGCCAAAAGCAACAGCCAGCGGACTAAAATTCCATGGTATGCCACGAGCGCTTACCATAAAATTGGAAATCTTTCAAGTTCTTTTGCCATCGGTTTGGTTTTTGGTTTGGTTTTGGTTTAGTTTGGTTTTTCGGTGAATATGAATATCTGTTTGGGCGAGATAAACAAACAAACCGAGCGGGCCGCAAAAATGCCAGAAAAAGATATTTTGGAATTCGGTTTCGAATCGTTTTGTATCGTTTCGTATCGCTTCGAATACGGATTTGTATAGAAATGATTGTTATGGCACATTAGGGAGAAATATGAAGAGGCGAGACGTTAAGAAGGTGCACACATCATTTACATATGTATTTAATGGCCCGGCGTCAAAAATAACAGAACAACAAATTTGGCTACATTTTTGCATACACTCCAACAACAAATTCCACACTCAGGCAACGAAAAAACGAAAAAAATTAAACAAAAGCATATTTGTTTATAAAACAAAAGACGAACTAAGAGCGCATACAAAAAGAAGGCAACAAAACTAAATACGCCAAATAACAGAAATGTTAATTGGCCCATTTGACATGCGGCATTTGGCATTTTTTCGCCTTCGAGCCAGCTTTCATTCCGCTCATTATTGTTATTTGTAGACAACGTTGAGAAGTATTTTTGCATGTTGCTGCTTTTGTTGTTGCCGAATGGCATGTAAAAACCTAAAAAGAAAAAATAATGAATAAATATTTGAAATAATTTTGGCCAAGATGTGAATTCCCAAACTGTCTGCAGAAACTAGCAAGGTATATGTACATATGTATTTATAGAAATACATATTTCTTTCGAGTATTTTCGTGCACAGAATTGCCAAAGTGTCTGCGAAAAGCGAATCGAACTATTTTCTGAAAATCTAACCTATTTCTTTATTATTACATATGAATGTATGAGATACTTCTATTTAATGCACACAAATTCTTTGTTGATCTTGGCAATGCTATTTGCTTTCATATATTTTTCCACGGAAACATTTGAATCTCTTCTATGAATCCCACAAACAATAAGTTTCTATTGAATTAAACGAATATTTTTGTGCATGTACACACAATTTGTGTATCGCCAAAGTGTCTGCCAAAAGCCAAACCGAATTTTGAGTGAAAAATCTCTTGCCAATTTATGTATACTTGCACAAATGTTTGAAATTTGCAGGGAAATCTTTCAAGCGCGTAATATTCCTTTCAAAAGAATGTATTCTGCACCGCCCCGTGGACTGCAATTATGAAGTATTCATGCTAATCCATAAAGCGAAATGCTATATTTTTACTTGATCTTGACAAGCCTATTCCTTTGTTGACTGCGCTCCCACAATTAAAGGGTGGAAGCCACTGCCATTTTTGCCATGGAAATGTACGAAATTCCCATCAAAAGGCCACCGCCCCGTATCCCGCCATTTTCCCCACCCCAGATCCAGATTCAGATTCAGTTCCAGATATGCAAGTAAAGTAAGTAAGTGCATATGCTTATGCATACTCGTATATTCCCAGTATTCTGGGTTCAATTCGAACACACACGACCCCATGTCTCTGGAATGCGGGGCCCCAACACAATGGAATGGCATGGTATCGTACGGAATGGAATGGAATGAAAAATGAAATGGTATATGGTATAGGGGGCTAGGGAACTTCCCCTGCTCTGTTGCATTATTGCGGGCTAAATTCTATCAGATACGATACCCGCAAGTATGACGATCGGGCGAATATAATTTCGAGGCGGAGACGTTGACGTCGTTCAGCTTGTGATTTGCGTTCGAGTTCGCATTCACGTTTTGCAGTCGGATTTTTCGCCTTTTTTTATTTCAATATATTCGACATGTTTGTGTAGACAGTATTGCTCAAAATATTAAGTTCAAAACTGATTTTTCGAGTGGGATTTTTGGTTTGTGGTGTTATCTTTAATTAAGCTAGAAACTTTTGACATCAATCAACTTTTACACAAAAGCTCTTTTAGTTTGGCTTCGGTTAGCCTGATCTTGATTGAATATTGATTTTTGATAGATTGAGAATTCTATTATACTGAACTTGTCTGTAATATTTATACATGTATGAATATGGGCTACAGACAAACATACAGACATATGCGATCTCGCCTCGCTTTGCGCACAGTCGCTTGGCTGCTCTGGTATGTGAAGGTCGCAACAGTTGTTTTGTTAATGACAGAGTACAACCACGATCGTGGGGCCAACAACTACAACTACAACTACAACTATTACTACTACTTCTTCTGTGCTCACACATAAGAAATAGCAAACACGAGATGGCTTACGGCTATTAGCCAAGCAAACGTAAACTAAACTTTGCAGTTGCATTCATCTTTAACAACAAAAAAGCGAAGACGAGGCGAGAATAAAAACAAAGGGGCACCGAATGTATCTCCATGTTGGGGTTCTTGGCCATGTATCTACTTTGGCGATTCCCGGAACCGACTAATGTCACAAAAAAGAAGAAACGTCAAGAAAAATGCACAGGTGGACACTTTGAAGTCTGAAAAGTCTGAAGTTAGCCAAAAACAAAGAGAATGCGAAAGCCAAAAATACAAAATCCAAAGCCAAACAAACTTTGCATTTGTTCTTGATGCTGCCAAGGTTTCCAACACACTCACAAAATTAGTAGGAATTTTTGTTAATATATATGTATTAATGTTATATGTATGTATAAGTTAGGATCGGTTGGAAATGTTTTGCCATGATGTTGTACCATGTGGGCGGGAGAAATGTTTCCGAGTTGTCGTGTCGAGTTTAAATCTTTTATAATGCGCATACCAAGAATTTTTGTTGACGTATTGAATACCGTTGCGCATATTTCCCAAAAAGCCACACGAAAATCGAAATTTAAAATGCTTTCACAGCGTTACAAAATGGATTAACAAAAATATTCATTTTACAGTAAGCAGCACATATTTATGGCTGTTGATTAAAATCTAATAATGGTGTGATTTTGTAAATAGCATACTTCATTCATTGGCATCTGATTCACCAACCAATTTGGTTATCAGTGGTATTGATTAAATCTTTTTATTAGCCAATAACTACACCTTGATGGAAAAGTTTAATCTTCATTTGCGAAAGTGAAGAATTTCAAAGTTCTGATAGGTAAATTGGAAATTGATAACTGAAAGTATCTATCGGGTTACACATTTGTGCAGATACATTTTAGTTGGCATTCATACGCATGTATTTTCGCTGCCAGAGATCGCCAGTCAACTGTGCCCCTTATAAATTATGCATTTGGAAGAATTCTGTGAATTTGTATCTGCCATTTAGCTTTCGAATTTTTTGGCAATTACAGTGGACGCAAATAGAATGCGGACCTCGCACAATCAGATTCAGAGACGCAATCGCAATCGCAAAAGCAAACAGAAACAGAAACACAAACACAAAACGCCCGTCAACAGGTCATTAAAAATCATAAATTTCAATTTAAGTTTACTTTGCTTGGGCTTTGGCTTTGGCTATGGCTTCGGATTTTGAATTTTGATTTTTGTATTTTGCCATGAGCGCCAAAGTGGGCGCTCTTTGCATATGTTGTACGTTTACTTGGCTGTCTGTTTGTTTATGTCCATGTATAAATTCTATGAATTTTTTAATAGTTCATTTGTATGCAGTCGGCGTGCTCATGGCGCAAAAATTTATTTCAATTGTTCACTTTGGAATTTATGGCAGACATTTTGTGATTTCCAAATGTGAAAGACGAAGAGTCAAAAGTTTATTTTCCTTTTTGTATTTTCTGAGAGCTTTCAAGATGGATAAGTTCTTCTGGGTCGTCATGTTTTTTATTCCATTTCTTTTCTCCGATGTGACTAATGTGAGATCAACCCACGCAACTCGGAATCGAATGATGGGGCCCTGGGGTTTGAGAGTCTGTTGGTCTCCGGATTCCGAAGTCCGTAATTGACACCCACTTGCCGAGCCGAGTGTGTTGCAAGATATGTGGGGTGCAAAAGCTCCAAAATCCATGTATCCCATTGGCCAGATTGTAGAACACTTTCCTATGGAGATAATGCCGACCCAAAAGAAATAGAAAAACCTTCGTCTTATCTTGGCTCAACGCATGCGCAGTTCATTGACATTTTCTCTGGTGTTTTCTTGAGTGATTTTTTGTGTGTGAGGGTGTGGGAGGGAGGAGGCCTGAAATATTTAAAATATTCATAGAGACGCCTCGTAAAATGCATTTGATAAGCTTCACGCAAATCGGGGACAGGGCATTAAAGCGGTTTCCGCTTTTTATCGCGCCGGAAGGAAGTGGAAGTGGAAGTGTGAGATAGACAAGATGCGAACAGGAAATGCAGCTAATATACACCACTTTTCCATCCACAAGTCCACTGCGAACGCCACTTGAATGGGATCTGGTTAAATGAAAAGGCAACGCACGGCAACAGCAACAGCAAAAGCAAATACGACAACAACGAACACCGAACACTGAACAACGAACACCGAACAACGAACACAGAACAACGAACACCGCGATAAGATAAAACGATGTACGACCTTTATAGCGTAATTTGATTAAGCTCGAAAATATTTGTGAACAGATAATGGAACTGAGTCGAGAAGCGGTGCCAGAAGCAGGGCAAATAATGCGAGTGATTATTATTAAACATTGTTTTTCACAATGAATCTTCTCTGAAGCATCTGTGAGATAGCGATCATGAGTTTTGATTCGCGGTGTGTGCCTTGCACTATAAATAGTTCTGGCTGCCCTTACCTTTAAAGTTATCCACTTCATGTCTCAAGTTTTGTTTATTTAGAGGCAATCTTGTGGAAAGATTAGATGAGATATTCTTAGCTATACTTTAGGACACGCCCATTTGAAGTTGGGGCCCTTTTTTTATTTTAAACATTAGATACAATCAGTATCAGTAATTCAGCATTGCTTAGATTATCCAAACTAATGTACTTCCCTTACTAACTGACCTTCGATAATGAAGTCTTCAAGATAATTGCTGTGTTCATGAACCGATGGCACTCGATTGCCGGCATTGTTCGACAATTTATGTTATTTGGCATATAGTTATCATATGTTGAAATTTTAGTTTAGCCATTTACATTGACAAGTACTTTTAAAGGGCTAACCCAATTACTGAATCATTATTCCTGCCAACCTTTGAGTACTGTTTATCTCTGAGTGCTGAATCACAAACAATTTACAGCCTGGCTATAAAACTATTTCACAACGGCGTATTTTGGTTCCTCATTCCTCGCACAGCATAACCATAACCCATTATAAAAGTATAGTATTTCTGAGATAGGTATGTCAAGGTGATGTTTGCTTGGTCGCTTGGTTGCTTGGTCGGTCAGTCGCGATCAAATTGGGTTATAACGTGGAGATTATATGATTCTTGCATACATCAACTTGACATTAATTTCCCAAACCACTTTGAGTCGAGCTCGAATATAAACCGGAACACTTGCGGGTCTCCACTTGCGTGTTCGATGTCTCAGTTCCGCCAAAGCGAAATAATTGAAATAGAGTAAATCCGACTGCGGGGCTACGAAGCTACGTGACTCGCTTGCAAAGTGGTCCAAGTCGAGTTGGTCGAGTTGGGCCTATTTTTTCGCTCGTCTGCCTAATATTATGCTTATTTCGGACATGATCATTTATACCCATTCGAGACTGGCTTGATTGACACAGGCCTCGATTTGAATTGCTAAATGATCTCGCGGCTCTGCGACTCGAGAGCTCGTTCTCTCAATGAATGGCCGGCTAATTTGTGAGATTCTCCCCGATGTGAATTCATTAGGAGCTATTTTTAAAGAAATCAATTTGGAAAAGAATTTAAATTGACGGGGGCTTTCCGATTGAATCGAGCAGATCGAGCCACACAAACTTACAATGCATGGGCTTAGGCTCAAGAATACGGAACTTGAATTGCGAACCTAAATGGTGAGATAAGATAAAAAGCCATTAGGAACCAAATATTATTGGGCCTATATGGGTGAAGAGCATTACTCCCGGCATTAAAGATTGAAGCACATAAGTGGTGGTGTATGTTTTCTCGATGATAGGTGCCCTCAAGATACGCTTATGTAGAATAGATTGAATTTTTATAACAAACTCAGATTGCGAACCTGAAAACAGAGTTGAGTACTAATATGAAAACAGCAAAAGCCGCCATAAAGTTTTGCAGACTAAAGCAATTGACTAATCTGGCACTGGATTTGCTAAGCACTTTGTTATGTTCAAATCCCATAATGAAAGATTTTTGATTTGCTGTTTATTGGTCATCAAATGGTCGAGTCTGTAGACCATTTCTTACTGGTTATGGCCGCGAATTAGCATAAAACCCGACGTGAACAGTTAAATAATATGCTTGATGTGTGCTTCGCGGTGTGTGTGTATGAGGTGTATGTGCTGTTTGTGGTGTTGTGGTCTCTGCGAGCAGTTAACTTAAGTGCTGCCTAATGACAACTTTTGCTGGCCACTCGCCATCGCCATCGGTACTCCATCGTCTTCGTCGTAGTTATACCCGTTACTCGTAGAGTAACAGGGTATACTAGATTAGTTTCAAAGTGTGTAACAGGTAAAAGGAAGATTTTCCGGCCCTATAAAGTATATACATTTCGGAATATCTGACAGCTGTTGTGATTTTGTTATTTTCCTGGCCAAATTCTATCGACATTTAAAAGAGAACTTTACAACTTTTGTGTGACCCCAATAGCTGACCAATAGGTATCTGATAGTCGGGGCAGCGTAGGCTCTTGTTTTGTATTTTATTTTTTATTTTTATTTTCCCCTCGAATGCGCCATGCCATGCCCATGTTTCAGTCATATTGTGACAACGAAATTCATGCTGAAATATTTTTGGCCCGAAACTTGTTTTTCCTCATATATTTCCCCCACCCTTTTTGTCATTTTATTTTTACTCTTTTCTTAAAGCGCGAATTTATTACAGCGCTTGGTCGAAGCTACGTCGCCGCGCCATAAATATTTTGTTTACAATATAATTTAATTTATGCAGATTTCTTGTCCGCTCTTTCGGCGGCCACGATTGTGGGCGCACAGGAGCGGCCAAGAAAATAGGTTCTTTTCCAAGGCCCAAACACTAAATGTTTGATTCCTTTAAAATTAACCTAATTAAGTATCTTTAAATGCATTTTCTGTCCGAATACCAATTTTAGGTTTTGTTGAGTAAAGTAATAGATGCATATACGAATTCAAACATCTTTCATAATTCCCAGTGCCCAAATCTTAACCAAAACTGTGTGTGCATGCCACACATGCATATCAAAGCCATCTTAACGTTCAATGTGGGCTATATGGCGAGTTTCGAGTTAACTGCTAAAAGGCCAACAAGTCGTTAGTCGCTCGTTAGCTGCCTTCCTCGTTTTTCTGCCAGCATCTGCAAAAGTGCCAATGAAGCCCTATTACTTGGTAACCGGTGCCACGCCCACTCGCCTCGCTTTCCATTGATTTTTTGCCTTTGCATTTCTGAGGGTGAGGAGAGGGCTGGGGTGTCTCTGCTGTTGGTGCTGATGTCGTTGATGTCGCTGAGGTCAAGCGCTAATGGAAAGCCCATAAAAATTGCATACGATTTTCCTATTGAGTTAATTAAAGACCGCCATAAAGAACGGCAGTCGTTTACCGAATTTAATTGCCACACATGACACCTGTCCGTTGGAAAGGAGGGGGAGCTTCTGACTGAAATGACAGGGTAAGAAGTTCTCAAAGGTTCTCGGGGAATTTCATGCATGTTCCCCAATGAGAGCTGTCTTTCCTGGGCGATTCCTCCGCAAAGATAGCAACATTATCTGTTGCCGGGATTTGCATTTCAGAACTAAGACTATAAGATATAATTTATAGATATAATTTATATAATTATATAAAGGCATAATGAACTGAGTGTTACCATTAAGGTGTACTTTAGCTTTTCCCAATTATTTATACAACAAATTTCAATAGAAGTAATGCAAGCGGGCTAACTGTGCCGTTTACCCAACTTGATCTACAAACGGCAAGAAAAACAAAAGGTTGGCTAAAAAATAAATACAAAATTTGTTGATTTGTAATTATGAAACCCCGTGTGTTGTTGACGACGACGACGGGACAGAAAAAAAAAAAAAAGAAAAATCCACGACGACATCAAATCACATCAAACGTCGCCAAGTCAAAGTCATGTATTTTTTGTTTTTTGCATTTTGTTTTTGAGTCAAGTCAGTATTTTCGCTGGCGATTGTCTTTGGCGATCGTGAGATCGCTTTTGTGTGTCAAATGTGGAGCTTTGGACCCCAGTGCACCAAGAGACTAGAGACTGGCACATGTCTCCGGCTGCATTTGTGTATCAGTAGCAGTGGCAGTGGCAGTATCAGTATCAGTTTATTTATTCATGCTCAGCTCAGCTCAGTTCAGTTGAGTTGAGCTTAGTTCAGTTCAGTTGGGATCGCTTCAGTTTCGCCTCGTATCTATATTTTATTTCTTTCCAACCAACCCACTACTCTACTCGTTATGATTTCTGTGTCACTTGTCTTTTGTTTTGCTTTCGAGCTACGGGTGCAAAGTGGATGAACCTTGTTCCGTTTATTAAAGGCGGGCGTTTAATTCAATCAACTGCAATAAATACACATTCATAGATGTGAATACTATATACTATATGGGCAGTAAGCTATCGCCAATGACTCTTTAATATTAATGGGAGTCCCTGTCCAAGTGCACGTTCGCATGAGAAATTAACCTCTTAAGGTATACCCTCAAATGAGGTCTTATTCATTTTTTAATAAGCTAGAAATAATTATTTTAAAATGTAAATTTATTATTACCATCTTGATTTCGTCACACATTTTTGTAGCACAAATAGGCGTGACATCTATTAGCTTAATTCAATGGAGCAACTAATTTTAAGAGTGTTTAGAACACTCAGTTGCAAAGCTTGCTTGTTAACTTCATCCATTTCCATCGGACGTCATAAGTCGCAATCTAAGATAATCAATCTATTAAATGGCGATTTTTAGGATGTTTGCTCAACAATCCATGCCAAATATAAACGCAGATTAACAAATCTAAAGTTAACAACCTGTTTAAACTTATTTTCGTGACGCTTTGCTCTTCAAATTCATAGGCATACATATGTATGTAAGTAGATATGTGCAAGAAAATCTATAGTTGAGAATTAGTCAGCGGCCGTCGTCTTCAGTTTGTTTTTGTTTGGATAGCGCGGTATTCCAGTCAATCATAAACAAAATCGATTGTTAGTCCCAGCTGCGCTAATTTTATTTTCAATGGCTGCGTCAACACTCGATTCCAGATAAAACAACGGAGCCGAAAAATATGTCTAAAATCGCAAACAGCAGGCAAAAGGCAAAAGGCTCGTGGCCAGATATTCCAAGAAAATGCCAACCCAATCAGCAGAGAGAGGCAACTGCAATCTGGATAATCTGTAAACAAATTCATATGTACGAGCAAAGATCTTAAGAGACATACTGCGTTCTAAGACCACAAGTAAAAGATAACCATCAGTAGAATTCTTCCATAACTTTAGAGACATAAACACCTACTATTCAGTACATATGACAGCTAATTAAAACCAACAACTCAAATCAATATTGTTGCCATACACTGCGTATGCGTAATTTTATTGCTTTCTTGGAAAAACACTTTTAAGTGAATATGCACTGGCTTTTAATCTATGAAAAGTCAGAAATATAGTTAGATAGATAGATATACATGTAGATAAACATTCTTAAGAAAACCACCCGGGCGTATACTTAATTTTGCAATTCATGCAATTCAAGAGAGAAGCTTTCTTTTATGGGCAGAATCCCCGAGTATGAATTGCTAATATATGATCTGGATCGCAGTATATCGTTCGTTGAACTGCATGCCATAAAGCGATTTACAACGCTGAAACGCACTGCCTCTGGCTATCTATCGCATATGGCGCAGATTTATTTATCTGTATCTGCGTTTATTCGGCGGGAGCTTCTTTAATGGCTGTGCGAATTCCAAAGCAATGATTAATTAACAGTTTGCCGAGTTCGCACTAATGAAAAACAAAAAGCCAAAGACATGTATACACGCAATTGAGGAGACACTCAGATATATATGTATATACATATATATTGACAGACAGATATGTGCCCCAGTGCGTATGCTTCAACAATCAATCCATGGCGATTAGCAATTATCGTTGGTATGCGAAAATGCTGTTGCCTGATATTGAAATTGAGTTTCGCAAACAAACAGAAGGAAGACGACAACGACGACGACGACGTTGTCATCGTCATCGTTTTAGGATTTTTCGTTATGGCTATGGCTGGCTTATTTGTCCGCTGGCTTTTGTTTTGTTTTGCTTTCTTGCCGCA
The DNA here is from genome assembly GCF_016746245.2 of Drosophila santomea. Taxonomy (NCBI): domain Eukaryota; kingdom Metazoa; phylum Arthropoda; class Insecta; order Diptera; family Drosophilidae; genus Drosophila; species Drosophila santomea. Next base: position 15,926,324 of record NC_053019.2, read on the forward strand.
CTATGCGAGTTATGGCCTCGATAAGATTAGACATTTGCCAGCGGCATTTGGCAACAACAAACAGAGCGCAGACATTCCGCCGCATGGCTGCGGTTAAAATTTCAGAAATTGGTATTTCTGCGACACTCTTGGCCGCCGGAGACTGTGTTGTGTTGCCCACTTTTACTTACCCAAAATGCACACAGGAAATACGCGCTAATCTTATCGGAATTCCAAGCAGCACTAACTGCCGTGGGAAAGGTTCGAGATACATCTTTCGGAATGCTAGAGACTCGTAATGTTAGCCTGTAACTTGTATAACTTGTAACTAACCTCTTGATTTCCCACTATTTGTATCCTTACAGCTACACAAAGCCGCAGACCTTCGAGGATTGCGTGGGCGATGAGCTGCCAATGGGCTGGGAGGAATCCTACGATCCGAACATCGGACCATACTACATCAACCACCTGGCGCAGAGCACCCAGCTGGAGGATCCGCGACAGGAGTGGAAGACTGTCCAGGAGCAGATGCTCAGTGACTATCTGTCCGCGGCGCAGGATCAGTTGGAGAACAAGCGGGAGATGTTCGACGTTAAGCAGCAGCGACTTCTTTGGGCCCAGGAGGAGTACAATCATCTGAAATTGGCAGCCAGTCGAAGCAGTCGTAAGTATTACCATCTAATTAAGCTCTATGTGAACGAAGGAAACACAGCTGGTGTCAAGATATTTTGATTTTGGGACTGTTCTTATCACTTGTGCCATATTTTTCGAAGTAATAAACAATCAACATAAAAATGATTCTGAGAAGAAAACTCTAGCTAAAGTCCATATCTATAATTTGACATCGGAGATGTTAGCCATTAGTCAACAAAGCACTTGAAGAGCTGTTGTTCTGAAAACCTAATCTCAAATTTCTTAACGTGAAACTAATATACTTCCCTTATTTCCAGTGTGCTCCTCCTCCAGTTCGATGAGTCGCCACGATCCGGAACTCCTAAGAGCCGATCTAATGTTGGCGCGGGAGCGAGTCCACCAGCTAAAGCAGGAGCTGACCCACATTACCAATGACATATCCTACACGGAACGCGGCATGAACACGCTGTATTCCGTGGGCGAGAAGATCAATGCTCGGGAAAATGGATGCTACGACATCGCCGAGGTCCAAGCGATTCGCGAGGAGATGCTCAAGGTGCACAAGTCGCTGGTCTCCGGCGAAAAGGTGCGCGAGGAGCTGATGCGCAGTCTGGTGCAGATCAAGAACGAGCTGGGTCGCCAGCAAATCAGCGAGGAGAACTCGGACCTAGCCTCGCCCTTCGACCGCGTCTGCGTGGCCAGTCAAACGGATCTGTGCGGATCATCGGGGGACAACCTGAACGGTGGAGCCCGTTTCGCGGAGATGGCCAAGACCAAGTTGCAGTACGCCGAGTGGCGCAAGCACATCAAGAAGCTGCAGCAGCAGCTGGCCGATCATGTGGAGCGCATTGAGCCGGGCCAACTGGAGTCGGACAAGGATCGCATTCTGCTCATCCAGGAGAAGGAGAAGCTGCTGAACGACTTGAACAGCATTTCGCTCAAGTCCCGCAGCGAGGAGGAGAAGCGGGTGATCCACCAGACGCGCCACAAACTAGAGGAGGACCTCAAGGAGGCCTACGAAGCGAACAACACTTGCGTGGCCAATCGCCTGCGCTTCCACGAAGAGAAGCAGCTACTGCTGGACAAACTGCAAGAGGCCCTGAAGTCCACCAAGTTGCTGGAGGAGCGGCTCAAGTCCTTCTCCTCGGAGAGCACCTTCTCCATAAGCAGTGGCAGCAGTCTGGGCTCCTTGTCCACGGCCAGCAGTAAGAGCGCCTTGAGTTTCACCGACATATACATTGATCCCTTTGCGGTGGACTCGCCCATTGATGTGGTGGATCTGAGACGTCGCTCGCAGAGATTGTTCCAACAGCACCAGCAGCAGCGTCTGCATCCCGTGCATCCCGTCCTGCAGCAACAGCAATCCGCGGAGGTAACGCTATCGCCTAGAAGCAGCCTCTCCATGGAAACGCCGCCCGCCTCGCCGATGAAGTATAATGCGGGCGCGGATCAGACGCCGCAGGCCCTCAAGGAGGAGCCCACTTATGCCAATGCTCTGCCCGCCCCTCCCGCCTACACAGCCCCGCCCCCAGTTCCGATTTCCGGAGTCAGAGCACGACCCTACGACCTGGACTCCACCGTGCTGGACTGCATGATGCTGGAGGCCAAGCTGCAGAAGCTGAACATGGGTACCCCGCTCAACCTGGCTGCTGCGCCACTCTCGCCCATTTCGGAGAAGCCCTCGCTGCTGGATCTGCCGCAGGAGATGCTCAGCCGATCGTCCTCCACCTCCAATACGCGATCCGTTTCGGCGGCGGTCAGCAATGAGTCCGTTGCCGGCGACTCCGGCGTCTTTGAAGCGTCGCGCGCCCATCTGCCCCGAAAGGAGCTGGCACAAGTCCAGATTGGACTGAAGTATCTAAAGCAGGAAGGTGTACTCGTCGTCTCTCTGGAGCGGGCCAACAATCTTCTGGCCCTGTGGACTGCCTCGGCGGACAACTCGCAGGTGTAAGTACAACGATATTCTAGTGGATCTGTTGCTTATACTAAATGCATACTCGCTTGCCTTTTAGGTATCTCCGTGCTGCGTTGCTGCCGAATTCGCTGACCTCCATAAGGACCAAGGCGCTGGGCGATTTCCAGAAGCCTGTTTTCAATGATACATTCGCCGTGCCCATCACGCTGGACAAGCTGTTAACCAAGAGCCTGCAGGTGACTGTGGTCACCATGACTGGACAAAAGGAGGAGATTATTGTAAGTATAATTTATGCACCAATTTTCATTCTCATTATCGGGATCTAACTATTGTATATGGTCAATATTTTAGGGCACTGTGCAGATCAGCATGGCCGAGTTCAACCCGGAGGATTCCACACTGAAGTGGTACAACGTGCTGAGCTCCAAATTCATTCCCAGCTTTGAGTCTCTGGACATTCCCTCCACCAGCGCAGCTGCAGCGGCAGCGGCCGTTGCCGCCAGCAATGCACCAAACAGTGGCAACAACCGGGAGGAGTCGTCGGATGAGTCCACCATTACCTCCTCCCAGACATCCACACTGACCAGAAACCAAGCGCCCTGCATGGAGCTGCAGGAGCAAATCGCCGCCGAGTTATTGGAGCTGGGTCCGCTCAATGAGCCGGAGTGCAGCGACGACGACGATGATGACGAAGAGGAGGAGTTGGATGACAAGCAGTTGGTCAGCGATGTTGGCCTAATGAACTGTGAGTTTCTGCAATGTAATATTTTCTACAATAGCACATTTATTAAAATATTTATCTTATCCCAATCAACAGCAAGCGGCATGCTGGATGCCTACCTACAAAACATGAAGCAGGAGTTCGCCGACAAGGAGACGAACACTGATCGCGCCTACTTGCCGGAGAAATCGCGTGGCCAGTCCCAGCTGATGGACGACAGGCCCGTGAAGAGATCCCAGACCTTCACGCCATCCGCAGCGGTGAGCAAGAATCGCTATAACTGCCGACTCAATCGCAGTGACTCCGACTCCGCGATGCACTGCGGTGTGGCGCCCCACACTTTCCAACGCGGCGCTGCCGAACGCCGATCCCTGCGCTTCCACACAAAGGCGCCCAAGTCAGTCACAAGTAAGTACTGCAAAGCATACACCTCTTGCTGTAATATTTATTAATTGCGTTAATTGTATTTAGAACTGCATCATACTCACATACCCCGCACCAGTTTGGATTTGGAGCTAGATCTGCAGGCGCAGCATAGCAAACTCTACTTCCTCAATGATCAAATCGCCAAGCTGCAGAACCTCAAGGAAGTGTAAGTTTTTAAATAGAAATCCAAGATTAAGTGAAAACTATAACATACTTATTTACTCAACAGCTTGCAGAAGGCCTGCGAAAACAAGGATCCTTTGGTGGCCGCATGGGCCATTGAAAACGAGGAGTTCCAACGCCTGGTGGCCCGCGCCGATCCTGCCAAATGCCCCGAGGAGCGCCAACTGCAGAAGTTGCTGATGAAGACAGCCAAAGAGATCCACAAACTGCGCAAGACCAAGGTGCCCAAAGGCTGTCCCGATTTGGTGTCTTTCAAGTAAGTTATATTTGCACTTTAGCCATAAAAAACCGGCATTTTAATGCTCTATGTTTGCAGGGAGAAGATCACTTTCTTCACACGCAAGGGCCTGTCGGTGCCCGAGTTGCCCAGTGAATTTACCTTGCCGGAAGCTAATCCCATCGAAGAAGAAGAGGAGGAAGAGGATGAGGATGAGTTCTACAATTCAGCTGAGACGGCAATTGCCATCAACACGGCGCTGGTGGCTAGCAGCAACCGAAACAAGAATCTCAGTGAGCATCCCCACAGAGCCACCAGCGGGGCAGTGCCTAAGTTGCCAGCACCTGTTGCTACTCCTGCTGCTACCCCTGCTGCCACTCCTGATGCTACTCCTGTTGCTACTCCTGTTGCTACTCCTGCTGCCACTCCCGTCGTTTCCCCCGCTGTCCAAACTGATGCTAAACCAGCAGCCGCTCCAATTCCAGTTGCATCCAGCGATGCCGAGCAACAGCGCTTCGACTACGTGGTGGATCGCAACTACGGCGTGGAGGTGTAGCCCCATCCACAACTCCCCATCTTCGCTGTACATTTTTGTAATTAATGTAGTATTTATTTTCACTAAGCAAAAAGTATTTATGTGTATAAACAACTGATGTAACAAATATCTGTGCCTTATAGAGAACGTGAGAGAACGACAAGAACCATGCTAGAATGATATATCCACGCATGGCTATGCACTAGACCTAAGCCCATTATTGTAACTAGATTAGCCAAGCAGCCCTAGCCCTAACTGCACCCAAAGTCAGTTGTACAAATTGACCCCCACTGATGACCATATGAAAGCAATTAGATATAAAAACCACCAACCCGCCCCAAACAATTTGCCCCGCCCATAAGAGAAAAAAAAAAAAACAAAACCAAGAAACAAGGAATATCAAACAATAACGCGCACATTGTGCGTTCAATGCCTTCAAATTCATATTGAAACCAACTGTATTCTTAAGACTTGAGCAAAATTATACGAATGTTTATGAATATTTTTATACGCAGCTAGTTAGGATAGTTAACCCAAGCCACATATACACAAAACGTGAAAATATTTATTATACTGATGGATCGATCGACGTAGCGCTCGAATTCTGTCGTTTAGGTTAGTTAGCTTGCGTTTTTGTTAAGCTCAAAACGAATTCTTATACTGTAATTTTTTTTATAAAAAAATCCTATGCAAAAAAAAACCAACCAACACAAAAAAAGTGAATGTACCATATTAGATAATCGTCACTATGTTAACTATAAGAGCGCCCTTAACCCCCTGACAATGCCACCATTGCATAAAGCGCATAAAAATGAGAAATAATATATAAAATTAAACCTTGTTATGCTTTCCCAAGCGGACCTGTTAAAAACTGTTGACTTTGAAACTGTGCCGCGGTGCACCGAGTTTGTATGAAATGAAATGATATGAAATGAAATTACCCACAGCTCTAGTTTAGTTTAGGTTTTACACGTGTGTGTTTTCGTTTTCGGGCTCTATGCAAACTTTTGCTGTTGTTTATGTTTTCACTAACCAGACCCAGCCCCTTCCCACCCCCAAAATCTAGCAAGTAGTACGAGTAAACTGAATGAAAGTCGCCACACATATTTTTTCAATACCGTAGTAATTTTAGTTGTAATAAATTATATGAAAGTGAACCTGTATATTGTAATTGTGCAATAAACATAAAAAAACTGACATAACTAAAGTGAATGTGCTTGTTATTTTGCCAAAAAGTTGGTGGGATGCGATTATTTCAAAACTTCGGTTATTCTGTCGAACATCCAAAGTTGTTTACTCATTTAAATGTCTTCTATTAAAGAATGCGATAATTTGGTGGTAGACAAGTTAAGTCTAATTAGATAGCACACATGGCTTTGTAGGAACAAAACTCAACGAAATAGAGTTAATCAGTACTGTTACAAATGTGTAATATATGAAAATAATTTAAATATGAAAAGTATTTCGATGTACAACGATTTAAATATCGCGCCACAATTCGATAGCGATAAATCAGCGTACACACTACCCATCTCTAAGGTCACCCTAAGTTATCGATTGCTAGCTATCGATTTAGCACGGATACCACCCTTACTTAGCAAGTACACCCACCTTGAAACCGATAGCTCTTTGTTTGGTATTTAGCGGTGCGACACGACTGGCCACACTGAAAACACGTATAATCACACATATGCAGAAACTCGATTCAAAACAAAATCGGCCACCGAACGGTGATGTCGCGTTCGCTTGCTGCTCTGACTTTTTCGCGTGCGTGTGTGCTTGTGCATTTCCGAGAGTGTGTGTGTGTGAAGCGATTGTGTCAAAAGTAAATTGAATTAAAGCCCCCGAAAATAAATGCAAAACTGGCAGCAATTTAATAGTGCCCATCGCCGCATAAATGCCATTATAATAAATTCAAAGATAGCTGGTGTATTGCAAGAGTAACGCCTCGCAGCTTAGAAAATTCCAATAGGAATAAGAAGAGAGTGAGAGTGCGAGAGAGAGGGGCTCGAAGAGCGAGAGATAGCCAGCAGCAGATAGCAAAACAGAACACAAAAGCCGTTATATTAGTAGTAGCTAAATCTGCTTGTGTTTGTTTTTGTTCGCAGTTTGCGCGCGTGATATTGTTGTTGTTCCTTAATAGCAGCATTACTTTTTCCGCGAATGGTGCAAGAGAGTTTTAAAAAATCGCCATCCTGCTTGAAATAACACCCCTCCGCACAACAACCCAAATCAAAAAGATGCTGCAGGAAATGTGATGTCACCACATTGGCCCCGCGGCAACAACAAACTTCACTATCGCCAGCAAAAAAGCAAATATCTCCCTGCATCGACAACAACCACAGCAGCAACAGCAACGACAACAACATAGGCTTTATAGCAACGATCTGAAAATGTTGCACTTGCATTTGTTTCTGCTACCGCTGCTGCTGCTCAACACATGCTTGCAACAACACATTCTGCAGCCGGCGGAAGCGACGGCGTTCCATCAGTCGGAAGGAGAAAAGCCAAAAGGTGAGTTCCCGGAAAAGTTGGGGGAAGTTGCCTAAGTTGGGGGAAAATCAAATCCATCCCCCTGTTGGTTCCCACTGGTCTACAGGTGGATTTGAACGGGAAAGAAATTTGTTTACTATTTTCATTTTTGTTCGGTTACCATGGTTACTAGTGCAAGACTTTTCCAAGTATCCCACAAAACGTTAGTTACAAATTATAAACGTTGGAAATTAAAATATAAAGGTTACTACAGTATATCCTAAAAGCTTGTTAAGTATGCCGCCTTTATAAGATTGATAAAAACAGATACATTTATATCTAGGAAATTACTTTATTAATTCAGTACAATTTTCCTATTCTTAACTGAATCTTTCATTTTGAAACTATTTCTTAACTTGTAATCGGTAACTAGTTTAAGTAAAACCTACTTCAATAAACATTCTTTGTCCCTCTTTAATCGAGTTTGTTGTCTAATCAAGTTCAGCTAACAAAAACGCACCACTACAGTGGTTTATTAGGCCCGCAAATAATAAGTTAAATAGTCAAAATAGATAACCATTTATGCAAGTGTTAGTGCCAGAAATTAAATGAGGATATAAGTTAGATACACTATCAGTTCTGAGTCATTATGTTATTGAGTGAGTTACTTCCAAATAGAAGCACATGAACCATATAACAATTAGGTATTTTGTAATAGCATATAACAAATATTAATATGCAATTATTCATTAGCATTTGTTTGCTTACTTATTGTTCCTAATTCGATCTGATTCAACGTTAATTTTGCGTACCAATTCATAATTCATAATATTTTGGTTTAATTGTTGTAAATTCATTCTTATTCATGAAAGGACTCACCCTTCAGCATTTAATAATAAAGTGATTCAAAGGAACTTCCCGTAAAATACAAATGATTCATAGGAATAGGAATATTTATTTGAAGTTTTTGCAAACTGTCCTCGACCACTGTGCCCACTTTTAGCTCGTCGACACACCCCTTTACCCCTTTTGTGTCATTTGTTAAACTCTCGCGCATCTGAACAACCTTTAAAAACCAGCTTCTATTTTGTTGATTTTGTCGCTGGTCAGGCTACTTCCACCTCCACCAGCTTGGTAGTTGCAGGGCCCCCGGATTGCGACAGACTCGAATGTATAGACGTATGTATAGATAGGTAGATAGATGTAGACCCGCCCAAATGGCCACCACAAAGCCCTGTGGGCCACTTGCCACTTGCCACTCGGCTATCTTGGTTATGGAGTGGCTTTCGCTTTGTTTTGCCCATTTGCGATGAGTGCCATCTGTGGGGTGTTTGGCTATTGGCAGGTTGGGCATTTTGCATTTAGCATTTAGCTTATCTGAGTGTCGCTTTTATCAAAATCTCACGTAGTTTGCAGATAGAAAGGCGCCTCTAGGGCAGCACTCTCCATGCTAATTCACTGATTGCCTTCACTCACGTACCATTTAATTTAGCAACTCAAATGATTCGTTTGGCCCTTGCCCGCACACAAAAAAAAAAAATGGAAAACTCCAAAAGGTAAAAAAATCGATTTTAAATGCACTGCAGTGCTTTACTTTTACTCTCTTTGTGAAAGATTTAACTGTCAGGCAAAAACTTTCTTCTTCGGCTTTTTCCCTTTGCTCCATGAAAAAAGCCCCTTTGTGGGTCACAATTTTGTGGGTACCAACACACATCTTGAGCTGTTGAATCTTTTTTCGCGTCCGAGTGTATTCACTTTTTACATGTACAATTCATTGTCATCATGAATTCTGGTCCCAAAAGGTCAGCGCCTTAAGCGCACAATCGAATGCGAACTGGAACCGCCATATTCTTCTGGCCAACACTTCTTTTGGCAACTCGTTTCTTGTTCGCGGTTAGGCTGTTGCCATTGTTCGATCTGTGTAGTTGTTGCCAACTGCTGGCGTTTTCTTAACCATTTTTATGTCATTTGCGCAATTATATGGCAACCGAACAGCCGGCAACCTCCGAAATGGCCGAAAGTAAGTGGTTCGGTGAGGTAAGACTCGTTACTCAAAAGTGAGTAGGAGGTTCACTAGATAATTATCAAAAAATATAATTAGGTGCTTTTAACTTTGAGCAACATGAAATTCCTTTTTTTTAACCTACTATGTTTGTACATATACTTTTATATAAAGCAAAGTATTTATTTGAATTTTCTTTCTAAAAACCTATTTTTTACTAATTTTTCCTTTGTACCCGCAATTATACGTAGTCTGTTTTGTTAAAATAATTGCACTTAATTAGTATATTTCCTGTGCTCTCACTTGTTTTTGTAAGCATTTCCCATGCTGAAATATATTCTTGAGACATCGGGAGACAAGCCTCTCAAGCAGATAGTCTTGTTTGCTTTCTTTATCGCGCCCTTTGTTTGCCCAAGTTGAACAACTTGGCATTATCATTATCACGACTTAAAGGCAAGACAGCAGGATCATTAATATGCGACATTGAGGAGGCCTTAAATGGGCTTGGCTTGGAGCGTGGGAGCCAGTTAGACTTGGCCATAATCATTAAGTTGCATTAAAATGCAACTGTCGAGTGGCTTCTACCTTCGCAAGTGGGCTTCTAACTATGCGGTAACTCAAGTGGTCAACAAGCCGATCGCCATCAGCATCGCAACGATCGTCTTAATTGAGGCTCAACTCAATTTACAGACTGGCTTCTTCTTCCAGCTCTTGACTGGTCACCAAGCTGCTCTTGATTGAGTCAGGTCAAAAGAATTTAAATGGAAAGAGCTTCTCCGATACTCTTCACCAATTCTCTGATTCTCTGATTCCCGGATTCTCTAGTTCTCTGGCTCTTGGCTTTTGAATCGCTACGGAAGCCTATGAGCATGCATACATTAGTGGTCTTTCTCCTGGTCTGAGACTTTGAATTGAACGACATTTGCATAAATTGCGTCGCCTCGTAGAACGTGTTTAGAGAGCTTGACAAAGGGGTATTTAGACTCCAGGAAATCTACTTTACTTAGAACCCAACCTGGAGCGGAGGATACCCCGCAGCAATTAAGAAATAATAGACGAATGGGGAAAACTGTCAATACATCAAGTAGTTGAAAAGTGGGACACGGAAATGCCATGAAAACAAATCATTCTTCAACCGAAGATAAAATTTGCATAAAAACTTTTTTTCCTTAATTTAGTAGGAATATGAATCGTTAGTTACCAGAAGATGGAATTTGTATAATCAGATTTTTTCTTTTATTTGATAGGTATATTTTAAGGGTTCTTTTCGCAATACTTTGGTTCAATATGCAACATCAATTTAGCTGTCTTTGTTTCCAGCAAACTGCAATAATAACTTTTGTATCTAAGCGAATTTTGGCCCCCATTATACGAAGCATAGAAATCGATAGAAATGGATTTGCCTTGAATCGAGTGGGTCATTACTATATAATTGTGGCAGAATGAAGACACGTGTGCCGTGGCGGGTTCGCTGATTCACTTTTGACCTGGCCACGTGCCTGGGATTCCCCTCGATTATCAGCACTGAGTGAGTGAGTGAGTGAATGAGTGAGGGGCTGCATCCCCGAGTGGGTTGCGTGTGTGACCAATGCAGTGCGGAGATTAAGCCTAAATTAAAGCTAGTTTAATTGCACCACAAGAACAAGGGGTGCCAGGGGTGCAGGGAGGGAATACGCTTTGTATTTACCACTCTTCTGGCAAAAGCTGAAACAAAGTGTTCTGTGAGGGCAACTCATGTTATTTATGACTCTATTTCCCTAACTTATCCAACTTAGGGTGAGTTTGCCAGACAACCCCGGAAAGCGGGAAATGCGGCTTTGGCATTAGTCATTCAGTGGGAGAGTTGTTAAGAGCAGTCATAGTCACAATCACAATCACAATCACAATTCCAATTACAATCACATTCCCGTTGGCACGCTGTACAGTGAGGCAACGCAGGAATGCCCCAAGAAAGCACTTGAACAACTTTGTTTATGCCAACAGCCAAAGGAAATCACGTTTGTTTGCAGCAGCACCAGCAGCAATTTCCTCTAAACAGGCAGCCAAACAAATAACAAAGAAATGCCTGCCGTGGGAGATGAAATGCAGTGCACTTACACTTACACTGAGCAAAATGCATGGGAGCTATAATTTTGGTAATCACAAATATCGCATATATGTATGTATTTGCATACTTATTCTTTACAACTTATGTGGGTGTTATATACACTCTTTATGATTTTGAGTAAAACTACTAATTTTTTCGAGTGCATTCAGTCAGGCATCAATTGTGGCTGGTGTTATTGTTGTTGTGCAATGCCAATGCAACGCTTGATTGGGAATTGGAAGGGGATGTGGGTGGGGAGGGGGGCTGTAATGGAAAGCAGGGGGCAAGGCTGAGGTGAAGAGAAAGAAGCTGGCCAAGGTAAGCCCCTCGATGATTAATCAAAATAAAAGAACTGAGCAGAGCCGAGCTGAGCGGTTCAGAGAACAGTGAAAGGCCAAAAGCAATCAAGTGAATAAATAATCATAAAAACGGAGGACAACCCGAGCTTGGCATGGAATCTTTCCTTAATGGAAAATAGCACTCTGCAGCTCACTCGGTTTCATTTCGTTTCGTTTCGATTCGTTCTGTATCGGTTTAGGTTTTGGTTAATTTATGCATAGAGCTATTGGCATTTACTGCTGTTGTTGTTGTTGTTGTTGCTGTGCACTGACTAGCATCAGTAATGGGATGCGACAAGAAAAACAACAACAACAGCGGCGACGGCGACGGATTGCGAATATTCGCAACGGAAATGCGACAACACGCTAGAGTGAATCCGGGAACAAGCTGGGAGTCTACACTGCAAGAAAGCACAAATGCAGTCTTCTAAAATTGCGTAAAAAATATTCCCAAAGGTAGTGGACTCTTTTCATCACTATTTGCTTAAACTATCACTATCCAAGTATATAAATACTTAACAGGTATTGGTTTCCAAGTACGGTGGTTACAGAATGGAATTCATATGAAATATTTTTTTAAATTCTCAGTATACATATATCGTTATATTCTATAGTACTAGTAACATTATTAAGTATTTACATATTTATTAAAATATTTAATATTATTTATATTTACATATTATTTTTCATTTTAGTTTAAAAACTACTGAATTATGATATTATTTTTACCTAAAACCTCGTATTTAATATATAAAATCATAAACACCCCATTTCGCGCAGTGCAGTTTTAACCTCTTCCTGGTTATGGTCAGTGAGCTGGGCACGGATTCGAATTTGGGTTCGTTTCGTGCCTGGGCAGTTGCTAATTTACCTTTATTGTGACTCATTGCGAACTTTTCGACTGTTGCAGTTCGGCTGCATTTGCAAATTGCACTTTTCGCAGTCCAACGCACTGCGAATCACTCATGCACATCAGGCTGTCTCTGTTTCTTTTGGCAGCCCCTCTCTTTCTCGCATTGCGTAGGTGTGTTCTGCTTGTTTTTTGATAGCTGAACCGACTGGGAAAATGTGCGATGACATCCTCTGGAAATGATGACGTAGCTGCTTTCTGGGGTCGATGAACTTTAAGAACACCCGATTTCTGTTTACGCTCTCGTTTTTTTTTTTTTTACAAAAGTTTGTGGAAGTTTTGGTTAACACAGCTTTGTTGCTACGCGCTGTAATTACATTTTTATTTGTTTGCTTAGGGGTCTGTTTGTTTTTGGGAGCTTCGCACTATTATAAATTACTCCACAAAAGCTTTGTGTTAGAACTGAGTTTATGTGATAAAAACATTCGTTGAAAAGTGTTTATCTCAACTCATATATGTATATACTTAAAAGTTCTAATTTTTCTTTGTATATTTTCAACAATATATAACAATTCCCAACCTTTTTTTTTTTTATCAATTTTACAATATTTAATATTACAATAAACGATTGCAAATAATTCATCAGCGGATTCTCTGATTCATATTAAAGTCAATGAACTGAAAGCCGAGTAATTTCACTTCTGTTCCGTTGAAATTGTGTTAGGTCAAGAAAAATGATGTCACATTATGTGGCGACTATGCTAATCGCCTGAGGTAAACCTCAAAAAGCGATGCAGCCACTATTAGAGCCTCTTGTAAACAAAGCATAAAAAAATAAAGGGACAACTAGACCAAAATCTTCGACCCATAAACACCGAAAAGGAAAACAGCGCCATTCGCCAGCTAATTGAATTAACATGCCGGCGCTAATATTTTGTGGGTTCTCTTCTCGGTCGATTTTATTTTTATCTCGTGAAATTTCGTGTGTTGTTCGACTGCCGCGTTACACATTTTCCTCTGAGGCTGGATGCATCTTTTATTTTGTTTCATTTCGATTCATTTTACACTGCGGAATCGGAGTGGTTCTCCTCGATTTATCGAAGAGCGATAAGCAGATGGCCGAGCTACTTGTGTACTACTATACTGCCTATTGGGAGCGGAGCCAACGAACCATAAAGTACACTCGACGGTCAAGGGTTTGGGGCATGGTGATGGTGATGGGAATGGGGATGGGTATGGGTATGGGTATGGGGATGGGGATGGGTATGGGGATGGGTATGGGTATGGGTATGGGTATGGGTATGGGGATTACGGGAAGGCATCTCCACGAGAAGAGCTCGCCAGACAAAGCACAAAGATTAGAGCAACAGCTCTTCTCCTCCAGCTGAGTGGATGCCATTGTTCGAGGGCGTTAATTAATAATTATGAAAAAAAAAACAAAAGGAAATAAAAACGATGATGAAGACGGAATAAGTAAGGCACGAATAAGTAAGCTATGCCAAGCTGCTTTATATCTTAAAACTGTGCAATACAATAAATTCAAATAATATGTTGCTGGCGTCTTTAAATTATGACTTACAAATGAAATTATTGGGGAATTGCCAAAACTTCGCTAGCTTTAGATTAAAATGACTTGGTATATCCGTTTCAGCTTATGAAATTTCCGCTTCTATTATCTGGGTTCTATGATTCGCAGCCACAAAATGTAGTCATCCATGCTCGACATTTAAATAATTAGAAATCACTTGGTGCAATAATGAATATGCGCTCGCAATGTTTTTAATGTCTTGAGTGCTCGGAAAGTCACAAGTAATTGCTATAACTGGTTACCTAACCTCCGTTTGCACTTGGCACGTGCTGGCTTTCTTCCTTTTGTCGGCCACTCATTAACTGACATTAGTTAATTGCGGCTGGGAAATAGCAAACCGAAAGTTAGTCACATCTGCTATCTGAGTACCATATAATCGGGTGTAAATTCTTGCAATAAAACTTGATTTTATTAAAGCTCCCTTCAACACGATGTATCCGCCGGATGTGCATACGTAGCTGGCACCGCATGTACGCACATATCTGCTACTTACAACGCACTTGGCGAGCTGATAAAACACTATTAAACTTTAAGGGAGCTTATTTATATAAATTATTCTCGTAGAATTTATGGCATTAGGGTCGATTGCTTTTAAGTGTTCGGCCTGGAAACCAATGAGTGTTTAATGCTAGGGAAAGTCGATTGTTGTTTCTGGTCTATTAAGCAGCAAATGGAGAGCCCATCTTCCGTATTTTGCTCGCAATATTAAATAATAAGATTGTATTAAGAAAACCCCAAAAAGCCCTTCAAACATTTAACCTTAAGTCGGAAATGAAATGTTCTTATATGGGCTGTACAACTGAAACTAATATGTATTTATTTATTCGAAAAGAAACTCTTGTCTAGTTATTTCTATTGCATATTACTTATCTCTATGAGGACGACCTTGGCAATTCCACTCCTTTAATAATTCCACACCTGACTGTGCATTGTATCCTTTGCACACGGTGCCAAAACAATCGCAATTGCACATGACTCATTTGAGTTACCACTTACACAATGAACACCTTGAGCACGCCACCCCATTGTGGCTAACCCCACTAACTTAGATACTTTTCGAGCTTTCATGAAGACAGCAAGTGCACGTGCACTTCGTCAGCTGGCTGACTCACCGATTTGGCTGTCCGATTTGGGACGCACTGTTTTGTTGTTCAGCATTATACGTTTACATATACGATATACAATGTATATTATTTAATGGCTCGTAGGCTACTGACATTCGATTGGTCGCGCTGGCAATTAATGCCGGATTACGTAAAGTGCCAATTACGCGTTGCAATTTCATCAACTTCTCGTGGAGCGTGGCCAAAAGTATGTAGAGCGTGTCGATGTGTCCACTGCTAAGACTTCTGCCTGATCCGCTCCAATTTCCTGCCCCCAATCGCTCCACATTCGCAAACTGCATCGCATCGATTCCTCCTCCGACTGGCCTGCATTCGTCGATAACGAATAACGAATAACGAATGACAAACAAAAATATGCCACCACGACAAGCTGTCTCGGCCCCTCTTTTTGAGTGTACATATTGCTGAAACTCTGAGGAGCCTCCTGGCTGCTCGGATTGTTTGTTATTCCTTGCATAATTGCTGACGGGAAATTTCGGTTAGCTCGGCAGATTGTCAATTCGGTTGGCAGTTGGCAAAACAGAGCAAATAGTGCAAACAGTGCACCTCAATGTCTGTCCATCCAGCTCACTGAAGGCTTGTCGTCATATGTTTCGCATTTAACAACTGCTTGCATTATATACAAATTTGCAGTAGCTATCCAAATATCATAAAAATTGCAAGTCCTAAATCAAATTAAACAATCTATTCTCTTGTGAGAACTTAGATACTGGAGAATGGTATTGTAAATACGTAAAATCATTTCTTTCTGAAGATCAACATCAAACGATAACCTTTTAAATGATTAAAATACTGTCCATCAACTAGCTCTAAATATGATTCATAAATTCCAATTGAATGTAGAGTTGAATCACGTTAGTCATATCATTAGCAATAATAAGTTTCTTCTGTGATTCTGATTCCAATGATATGTCTTACTAATTGCACATCTTTACAAAACTATCTTTAATCGTGCATCTTCAAGATACCAAAACCAGAACTGTAAATTGAAGCTGTAAATGTTAGCCTCTCGCTTGGTATGTAGAGCGAGCTTCCTGCCTTGCCAGGCGAGCCTAGTAAATAGACTTAATTTGATCAAATTCCCGCACTGCGATAATCGCTTTAATTACACTCTAGAACAAGGCATCGGTAGCACGAAGCCAAAGTATCTGAGAAATGCGTGCGGTAGCGGTGGCAAATGAATGCAAATGGCGAGCTGTTGACAAATCAAGCCTCGACTGACGGCTACAATTGAGCGCCGCATGAAATCTAATAAACAGCATCAGAAAATTGCTCAACTCAATTGGGTCAACGAGGTGACTGGAGGGAGGAAGGTCTTCTTTTTTCTTAACCCCCCGGCGTTCATTGACAAACACTCATCGGAGTAAATCATTTGCCAAGTGTATCTGAATCTGTATCTGTATCTGTATCTATACCTCATCTCATTCATAGGGCCGAGTGTGTCTCATCTTCTCATTAGCATGACAGCGAATGTGGCGATTCGTAGAACTGGCTGATGAATCATTTACGCTATAATTCTGGCAAAAAAAAAGAATAACGTATTACAGGCCAAACTGGTCAGTCCAGTCCACGAAAGAAAAATATATTTATAAGATGCTTTTATACGAGTATATGAGTATATATTTTCGCACTGGCGCCAGCGTCTCAAGTGATCGTGCATGTTCCCTACTCTTTTGGCGGGATTAATTGGGCACAGAGCAATAAGTTTAACCCAATTAGCTTCAATTACTTTTCCGAAAACCAACATATGTAGATACAGCTGTATGCAAGACCCTCGGCCAAGTCATCGCATCATCTGTACAGGGCACTTCCGTCTTTGGAAAGGTTTATGGTCATGCAATTTTCAATAGATCTTTGAAAGAGTTGGGGTTTTTCACTCGTCATGCTTCTTGGACGGACCGCTTTCATCGGCCATCAGCGAAAAGAAAGTTTCATTGATTTTATAGTTTACAATTTTACTTCATTTTCTTGCCCACTATATGTGCTTAGATTTCACTTTTATGATTTGTCTACTTTGGCTCAAAAATTGCCTAATTGTTGTAGGTTTTTTTTCTGTGCGCGAAAATTTCATTTCATGTTTGGATATTGAGACATTATTTTTTGAACACTGACCGCCCTTGATTGTTGGGTTTCTCTTTGAATTGGAGCTCCAAGTGGAGTCTGCTGTCTTTGGCATTGGTTAACCCAACTTAACCTTCATGTGAAGGCTCTTCTCGACTTTATTGCTGCAATCTACGCCCTCTGTCGCAGTTCTGAGTATTTCTCTGCGAACTGATAAGAACTATGTTGGTAAAGAGTTTAGGCATTCAAATACATTTAATATATCGACTTAGTGTGCACATATTTCTTTGAAATGGAAAACTGTTGACATTTCAAAGTGGTTTGCATATAATGCGGTATAATTCCCCAACTTTCCTCAATATTTAATGCATTTTAAAATCCATTTTGAGCCGCAACATCTGGCATTGCAGTTGTGCGTCCTTGTCACTGCCAAATGGTCCTCTTGGTGGAGTTCTAGGAACTGTAGATGCCACTGGATATTTATTTCCATGCGGGTCATGCCCTTTTTCCCTGCGCCCGCAATTAATTTCCAGCCAGATTCTTTGTTATTGATTGTGTCAAAACAAAAACGAGAAACATGTACGTCCTTAAGGAGTGTTAATTTATGCGTCCTTCCATTATCCCACTGGCACTTGGCCACTTGGCCAGCGATAAGAACAAACCAAAGGGATACGAGATGCAAGTTTATCATCTCGCAGGTATGTGCATATATAGATACATTTACTGTGAGTTTCTCGAGCCCAGATCAAATTTGCTTTCGGCTGCACGACGCTCGTCGTGTTCTAAGCCTTTAATGAGTGTCCTTGGGCGATGGTGAGGCACTGGGGGCAGCATGGGTTACACGTCCGTGACACATGCCCCACATGCCCCACATGCCCCACACGACCCATTGTTCTTGTTCTTGTACTTGTACTTGTTCTGCATCTAGTAAATTGTTCGCTACATTTTTGTATTTTGTTGTTGCCGCTATCGACGTTGCAGGAATGGCAGCATTTCACTGGTGAAGGGGACGTGAAATTTGCATATAAGCGAGTTGGTTCAAGGCGTGTTTCACTCGGAAAAGTGGGTGGGGATATATTTTAGTTTGCAGTTTATTCGTTGCATTAAACACAAGCTTGCAGCACTTACGCCCGCCGTTTTTATTACATTTTCTGCCAAACGAATTCCCTCTTTTGCATTTGGTGTTTTTTTTTTATGTTTTTTACGCTTTATTTCTGTGTCGCGCTTTTAATTTATTACATTTCCTGTGGGAGGCTGCAGACGCCTCCCTTTTCGTTCGCTTAAGCTTGCTCTTTAATTAATGTGCCGCCTTGGAGTCCTTCAATCCTTCACTCCTTCAATCTCTCAGTTTGTTAATTAAAGCAAACGCATTGCTGTAATTAGCAATTATATGGCCATCGTCAGCGAAACAGGACAGATCCGGCATTTCTTTTGTGCAGCTCCTGTTTTGTGATGATTGAACCATCCGCAGTCACGGCAATTATAGTTGGACGCTAACTTTCGCATTTTCGAAGCAAAGAGTATACAAAAAGAAGTAAACTACATATATATAAAAGAGCAAAACAATTAAATTCGTTCAGTGAACCCGTTCCAAGTGCCTTTTGTGGAGCTGCCGGCTGGCCGCCCAACCGGATAAACTCTAATGGAACGAGATGCCCAAACTCATGCTTTGATGGAGAAAACCAAATAAAAATACAAAAAAATGCCAGACTAACCACCATCATGACAATTAATTGGCAACATATTTGGCCAAAAGTTGCTTTTCCTATAACCACTCAACGAACCTGAATGCGAAATTGGTTTGCTAACCATATGGGTGCGAATAAAGTTCAAATTTCTCAGGTTTTCAGCTGCCTTCTCATAAAAGTTTGCCAAACTCATAAGACAATTTGATTTGTTCAACATATTTATTTATCTGTCTAAGAGTGTGCAACACAATGGATTCCAAATTGGATTCGTATTTTGCACAACACAACGCTTTTCTATACATAGCTACTTTATGGGTTTTGAAAATAAATAAATACAGATGCAAAATGCTGTCTTCCTTTTGCTTCATTGAAAAAATAGTCGAGTTTGGATGCAGCTTGTGTAGATCCAATTTTTCCCTTTCAGCTCGAAAAATAAATAACATCATTAAGATAAATTTGCTTTCATTTTTTTGGGCACGCTCTTATTTCTTTCATTAAAAAAGTTGTTGGCTCTTTCAATTTCGGCAGGGGGTAAACAAGAGTGTGTATCTCACTTGCCGCCCTGTATCTGTATCTCTAAAATATATATTCCCCTATACTCGTATATTCATGTATTTTCACAAAATTTCTGCTGCTGCGGCTGCTGCTTCTGTTGATTTTGTTGTTTTGTTGCTGTTCGCCAAGTTAATTGGCAACATTTTGCACTTTACATCGGAGACCGCAAAACTCAAGTTAACCAAGCGAACGACCTTGAAAAGTTGTCTGCTGTCGGTGGGCAGCAAAGTTGGGTGGGGCAGACGGGGGGTGAAAATGGCAAATGTGAAACCCACGGACAGCCCAAACTCGACTCGAAAAATGTTCACCCGAAACCATTTTTCCGCTATGCGATAAATGATATCGATTTCACTTCATGCTCGGCAACAACAAGTTGTGGGCTTTAATTGCTGTTGTGACAAGAAACCGAGGCTGCACTGAAAACAAAAAAGTAGTAGGAAACTTGTTAAACTTGCGAACTTAAGCTGCTCTTAAACTATAGCTCTTTAAGCACTCGAACTAATTGTAAGAATAAGAAATAAGCAAATTGGGGAAATATTTATTAGTTATTTAATATATGTTTAATATTATATATAAAATGGATATGTGTACTTCTCAGCCCATAAACTAAACGCAACACATTAGCAGTGAACGTGTTTTTCTCACATCTGAGCACCAAAATCATGTAAGACAAAGAGAGCGCTCTCGACTCGTTTGATTTATTTGAAACGCGTGTGCGTTTCGATTTTGACGGATCTTGGGAAAGTTGTGGCCCCGCGATCTCTGTAGATGTCTGCAGATGGATTGTCGCGGCGCCGCACAATAAGTGGTTATTAATCATGATGGTCGACACTGAGAATAAGTGCGGTGTACGTCTGGCCCCTCTAGTTAATCCTTTTGCCGCATTGCTAAGTTAATAATAATTTCTTCCTTTGTTCTTTTGCAGGTAAGCCATCGCGTGGCACTGCACTTCCTGCATCTGAAGTTAGCGACCCTATTCGCAGTAGTTGTGACTCACCCACAACAGATGGTAATCGCCTCTTTAAGTTGCCCCTTGGCTTTAGTCTGATATTTATTCTTAGCCTGGCATTATTTTTTGCAAATTTAATGGGGTATAAGAGCTAGGAACACAACCCAATTATATTCTTAGACTAAAGAAACTACAATGCTTATCGAAAATATAATGAGTGGTTCGGCTTGAGTATATACTACAAGTACTCTTGACTTTCTAAGAAATTATAGGTTTACATAACTAGTTAGTATTTATGATTTAAGATTTAATGACTTATTAAATTTATGCTTCTGAAACCAACTTGGCCTAGAGGATAGGGTATCTGAGATGGCCAAAATGATGATAGCAAATGGCTTTGTGGCCTGAATTGAGTCTTCATCAGCATAATCATTGTTTGCTGTTGTCTTTACTTTTTCTGGCTGCCAGTTGTTCTTGCATTTCTGTCCGTCATTTCGCATTATAGCCTTTTGTTTTGGCCAAACAGCTGTTAGTCATGGCATATGGTTTTTATTTATTTTTTCTGCTGCCTCGTTCCTCTTTCACAGGCCGAAACCACCTACATTTGTTAAATTCTCGTCAATTTCGTATTTACGATTCGGGGTTTACCCGTTTTTACCGTTTGCATAAATCTTATCTTGAGTGAGTGCCAAAAAAATCCAAATAAAGCAACTTTGACAGCAGGAAAATCGATAAGCTAGTATGGTAGTTATGTACGCATACATCCATATATATAATGAACATGATGTACAAACATATATGACAGACATTTGCGAAATTTTCTTCAATTCAGTCAATGTTGTTGGCTATCGAACTTTTAGTCGGAAGACTTTTTATGCGGAAAAGTTCAGCCTTGTGGTAAAGTTTCCAAGTTCGTTGACTTTATCTGTTATGCACTTAGTCGAAGAAACTCTGAGTATGCCTTGAATAATGTGGAATTAGCCGAATGAGTATTGTTAAGCATTCAAAACGTGTTCAAACTTTATAGGAATAATATATCAGGACAACCATTTATGTCCTGCATGCTTATAATTTATGCAACATTTCTTATTTTTGATTGCGTAAGAAATCGTAATGTTGCTGTTTCTGCCAACCAAATGTCATAAAGGCGACCAAAACGGACAGTTCTGAAACCAAAAATGGTCAAGGCTAAGACTTGAGTTAATGGCCCAAAGTCGTTGGCTAAATTTTAATGAACTGGAAATATTTGACACATTGCTAGCGCCGAAAATGGAATGACATGCTCACTCGTGGCCAAAACATATTATTTTATATGGTAAAGCATTTTTTTTCTTCTATTTTTGCCTGTGAAAGTTTTTCCTGCAAAACGAAAATGGCGTGAAAGAAAAATGCGCCACTGTTTGTTCGCTTAGTTTTCATAAAAGTTTGGCACATAACCTGCCATTTTGCCAAGGTTTTTGGTTGCGGATGTGACCCAGTTTTAGGTGAGCCTGTGGAAAACTAATGATAATTACTCCCGGTTGAAACCAAGTAGCCATAAACGAATGAGTAATGAAACCATGGAAAACATGAAAGTGCCGAGCCGAGAGACCAGCAGTATGAGTCAAAAGGATAGAATCCTTAGAAACATTGATCCACAGGACAATGGTTAAGTTCTCAATGCAATTCGCAATGTGCAACCGGACGGACACGCCCACAAAAACCTGACAACCCGCCCACTTTCTTGTGTTTTGTGCGCCTTCTTTCTTCCGCTTTTTATGCAAACAATTTCTTGTTCCCAGCAAACCAGCCCGCAAACAAAGGGAATTCCGTGGAATCCGGGTGCGTTGCTCAAGGATCATTGACCACATAAAAATCCGTTATGGCCACAGTTGAAAAAGAAGAAGAGAAATGAAAGGAAGCGTCTTGTCCCATGCATTTTATTTCCTTTTTTGGCCCGGTCCAAATGCGAGCTGCAATTGGAAGTGCTGGCTGGCTGGCTGGCAATCAGCAGAAGTAGCCAGCGTTTACTTTCTGCCAGCCAAGTTCTTTTACACATACTACATACAGTTGGCCAGCACTCCTACAATGTAATGGCCATGGCTGGGAGCATTGCATTCCTAAAATGGCCAGCACAGAACGATGTTTATGTGCCATTTTCTCTCCTCGCACTGTGCGTAAAGTTGCTGCTAAAAATGAAGAAATGAAAAAACCGAATAAAAAGTTACAGAAAGAGAGAAAACCGCATATGTACACAAACAGATGATAGATAAATAAATGCAGGGAAATACCCAAAAAAAAAAAAGAAAAGGAAAAGCAAACAAAATCTATTTATTAGAATTTTCTTGCAATGCAAAAATATCAAAACAAATAGTATTCAATTAAAAAGTACCCTTAGCTCATTCACTGATGTGAAATACATACCCTGCTCAATGGGCTTATTTGTTTACCTGCTATTAATGGACTCAATAAATAAGTTCATTTTATTGGCTCTTTGTAAACAAAGCAAAATGTTGCCAAGACTTTAAAATGTAGCTGAATCTTTGAATTATTCGCTCGGTGGCTGTCATTGAGCTTGGCGCCAGCTGATATAAATCAAACTGCTGACCATTGTTGTTTTGCATTAAAAAAGTGTATGTACTTGTATATATACTTGTACAATGCACTGACGAAACAGCGCAATTGAGATTTATTTTACTCTGTCAGTCGGTCAGCAACATCATCATGATCATCAGCTGCTGCCTTGTCGTTATAATGTTGCTAAAGATTTTAGTCAATCACTTTATTTCCTGTATACTCAACCCAACGACAGCTGTAAATATTGTAAATCTGACATTTTGCATATACTATAGTACATATATTGCTTTATAAAAAATATAAATAATAGAGATAAGAATCGCAAACTGCGATGGGATAAATCAAACGAGACAAAGAGGTGCAACCAGGAAGCAAAGTGATCGGGCACAATGTGTTATGACATCTGTTCATCGATTTTTTATTACTTTCATTCTTGAAAACAAAAACACAAAATGTACAATATTATTTAAGAATCAGTAATCCAAATACTTTAGAAATGCCTTGAAGACACAAGTTGAGACCAAAAACCCGTACAACTGTTGACTTAGTATCAATTTCCAATTACGGCAAACTTGTAATCGACTTGTTGACCTTTTGTCCACCGCTTAATTGCCGCCCATTTCTCCGCATTTTTACGACTTAACAGTGGGTGATATCTGCGCCATAAACCAAGTTGCATTTCCCTCCTCGCTCTTTGTTGCTCCTTTGGCCGTTGGTTGTGATAGTGTTGGCCTTATCAGCGGGAATGACCCACACCTGCGATGGGTTTGTTGGCTGCTTTACTACGAGTCGGGCATAAAAGTCGGGTATAGTCAGTCTGGTATAGAACAACACAGTTGACAATTTTAATGCTTAAACAAACTGTGCGCAGAGATAAGGAAACTCCAGAGAATACAAATAAGCTGTTGGGCTAAGGAGTGGATTTGAGGGTATGGGAAATATTGGAATCCTTTGCCAAATAACCAAAGTGAGTAGGCAGGAATGTCGATCCTGACAGGATGCCTGATCCTGATGAGAATCAACCACAGCGGGTGTGAAATTTCACGGATTAGCCAAAGGTGTTGTCTACCTGCAATCGCTTTGAATGGGCCCTTGGACATACACTGTCGCAAATAGTTTATTGCCTCACAACTTCCAGGCTTTTCCTAGAAAAACGATTATTTATTTTAAGTGCAAGAAGCAGTGCCATGCAATTCACATTACAAAGATGAACGAAGGTTCCTTTCAAGTTAATTTGCGCCGTCTTTTGGCCAAGTGCATATGGGTCACTTGTCACTTTCGCTGTGGGCCTTTCCGTAGATCCTCCTAAGCAGCAGCAGGTGGCGTGCTGGGCAAGTCAAGGAAGGTATTCTCGAGCCGTGGGAGGTCCTCACCTTCGCAGACACTTGCCAAATCTCTGGAAAATTGTGAAAAATACCGCCTGGGTGCTGGTGCTTGTGTTTGTGTGCTAAATGCCACCCGCCATCGCTCAGGGTGTTAATTGCCCAAGTCCTTGACCTTGGTTCCAGCTGCAGCGCAACTTAGAAGTCCTCGGGAGAAATGGAGGGCAGGACGGAAGAATGGAAGTCCTTGTCATTGAAGTGTCTCGAAGCGAAGGTTCCACCACCGCCCGTTGTGCCGCACTCGAAATCATTTGCTTTGTTCTATTAGATTTTGCACAGATTCCGTGCTGACCTGGCCGAAATGGATCTGACCACCCGTCAGGCTATTGTTTGACCCCGAGCCATGGAGAAAGGCAGATGGCAGGTGCAGCAAAGACTTATGATATTTATCTAAATCGGCAACGGACGCACAGATGCCTCCATGAATTTGCACAATACAGAATGTACAGAATATACAGAATACAGATTAATGCAGTGAGCTGAGTTTATTTGTCTATTGTTGTGAAATTTTCACCTAGGCAGTTTTCCGCTTGGCAAGAAAATGTGAAAAGCCGAGAGTGCAACTGATTTAGGCCAGTGATGTGCAGAAATAATTGGCTTTTATAGATTGACAGGCCAGCAACGTTGATGGGAAAATGAAAACGAAACTCAATGAAAAGGTAGCCACACATCATCAGAACCGAGAATAAGAATCGGAATTTTATTTCGAGTTACAAAGTCCAATGGTATTGAACATTACATTCAGAAATATGTAAATAATAATACTATCACGTATATAATTATTCATTTTGATACAAAATGTTGTACTTGTACTTGTATGTTGTAATTTACAGAACTACAAATTTGCACGTTTTCGCCAATAATGCCAAGCGCACATCTCAAATTTTCAAGCACTCGTGCATTTGTTGATATTGGGCTTTTCTAATCCAATCAAACTCAAATTTGTTGCCACCACAACACGACAGCTTCTTTTAACCCACTGAACGTATGGCGGCACAGTGGCGTACATAAAAATAGGGTCACGGCTGTGCAGCCGAGATCTTTAGTGTTTCCTTCAGCCTGTCAGCAAGTACGTGGCTATTGATTTATACAAATGGCTGCATTGAGAGTATAATTTATGCACAACGCCAGTCGAATCCTGTAGGCAATTAATTTCCGCCAAAGGAGGGGGAAAAACCAAAAACAAAAAAAAAGCAGAAAAAACAGGAAAAGAATAAAGAAACAAACTGCATCGAAAGTGCAACAAAAATAACGCAGACATACAGCTGGGGCCTCCGAGATTATTTATAGAAAGTAGACTCAAGAAAGTTCCTCGGGGAGTCTTTAGATTTCCTATGCAGATGTCTTCATCGATGTCGCGATGGTTTTATGGCTTTCTAATGAAGGAATCTTGGTCCTAAGCCAGCATAATCAAGTTGAGTTCTCCTCGCGGACTGACAGGTGGCCGATGCTCAACTGGACCACACAGATTTCCAAAAAAAATAAATAAAAGAACACGAAACTGAAAGTCATGGGGATGATGGGCAAACGAAGAGCCCCACCTTTGTTTAAATTGATCGGATGCGGGATCTACCTGTCTGGCGCCTTATTTTCCTCTTATGTCTCCCCCATTTTTACCTAAATCCGACAGCGGACATGTCGAGATCGAGAATCCTTCTACTTCATTTGCCTGAGTGCCGCTGAGACGAGACGAGACGAGCCAGGCCAAGCCCACTTCTGCCTTCTCCGGCGATTGTCAGTTGCTCAAGTGCTTTCACGCCCCGGAATGAAAAGCCCGGCAATGGGCTATGGGATATGGAATAAAACGTAAAACCAACTCGAACAAAGCGGCTTTTGTGGCCTGTTCTGGCTCGAACCCCCATCCAGGTTACCACCTCCATTGTCCTTTTCCTGAGCCGCGCGCACTCAAGTTACAATTTGATTTCTGATTCCGTTTCCTCGACTCCTTGGCTGCCCACCCAGTCGTGTCTGCAGTTGGTTGTTTTCATTTCATTTGGTTTCGTGCCCGGGCTAAAGTTTTATTTATACTCAAGTGCCTGGCGAGGGGATGCAGTTTGTAGTGTGTAGAGTGTAGAGTGTGTGGGGGCGAGGGCAGCTTATAAATAATTCAGAAGGTGCCCTCATACATGCCAAAGGCGCAGGAACTAGCTACAGTCCGCGTCCAGGCAGCCGCGAATTGAACTTTGACAGGATTCATGTGTGCTTGCTTATAAATTATGCTAAAATCAGCGTGGGAGTTAGGCCAAAATAAGAGTATACACTCTACTATATGTATAAAATGTAATATATATTACAAAATTTATAAAAAGCATGCATAAGTACATAAAGTGGTTGCCCTTCAAAAACCCTTAATACAATGTTGTTTCTCGTTGAATAGAGATAAACGCTGGTTCTGAAAACAGGTTTTTCATATTTCGAATTATTTTCAAAATACAATTTATTCCTCTAAGAAATATGAAGAGGAAGCCGACTGTCTAAGTTATGTCTCGATGGAAGGCTCACCTGCACTGAAATCCATCAGGTGAGACGTGAGAAAAATGCAAAGATCTTGCTATTAGATGCTCAAGAAATTACTAAAGCAATTGGCATGAAACAAAGTAGAAGACTTCACTAATCCCAGTTCATTTAAAGCTGATGGTGTGACAGTGAGGAGGTGCAAGTACATCCATATGGAACCCGAATCACCGATGCTTATCTGCCATTTGGGGGCTTTCGGTGTTGCGCATGCGCATTTTTTGCATTTAACCCAGATTCAGGCGATGTTCGTGTTCGTGTTCGATGTTGGCTTTCAGATTGCGTGGCTTGTTGCATTTGTTGACTGGGCACAGAATTTTGCGGCCTTTTGTCAGTTGGAAATGGAGGTGAAAGGCGTTTGGCGGGCTACCGTTTTCAGCGGCGAAGAGAGATTTGCTTTCGGATTTGGCCCATTTGGTAGATGGGTGTATAAACGATGATTCGCACTCATAATGTGCTGCTCAGTAGGTGGCTGATGGCTTAATTGTCTCATTAAGACTTCGAGCCGAAGATATACCAACCAGCAAACTTTTGTTTTAGGAAAGAAAAGGAAGCAAGAAAGTGTTGTTATTACTAATCAAAAATCACTGCGTTGCTAACTTCTGACTGAAATGTAAGGGTATTGTGATATCAACATTACGCCTTTGCATTTTTAATATCAATATCATTATAAAAACTTTTAATGCTCTCATCTGTTTTATTTAGTTTCATTACTTTTTTATGTCACTTGAATCGTTGCTTCCTCTGATTTGTACATCAAAGATATAAACGAAATGCTTTATAGTTCCCAAACTCATAAACATGTCAATAAAATACACATGAATAATTTAAATTTCCTTCTTAAAAGTTTTCTTTAAACACGCTTTCATTGATGCCACGGCTAAATGTTTTTTTTTGTTTTCAATTTGGAACCCCCCTTTTTAGGAGGCAAACAATTTAATTAAATTGTGATGAGTGTGTGTGTGTGCGTGTCGTCTTGCCTGCAATTGAATTTGTTTCTTTCTATTTGTCGGGGAGTTTGTTTTGAATTTCTACAACATTTAATTTCGTTTGTGCACCAAAAAACAATTGCATTTTCTTTTATTATTCAATTACACTTGAGGCGGGGCAGTAAACGCATTTTTGTTTTCGTTGGGGGAAAGAGTGAAAAACGTACGTATGCATTTCCAATTTGTATTCGGCTGCAGTTCACAGCCCAAAAATCGAAGTCAAGTCCCCAAATCGGAATCCGTATCTTCAATACCCAATACCCAATCCCATATACTCACTACCCAAACCCCAGTCGACGTCATCGTCTGTCTCCTCGCCTTGTTTATCAATTAGCCACACATTCGATTCGATTCGGTTCGATTTTTGTGTTGGTAGCAATGCCTCTTTGCCTTCGCCTTCTTTCGAAGTGGAAATCGCCGCCCACATCGGCCACGCCCCTCCCTGACTGCACTAATCTGTTTATGGCAGCGAGATTCTATTAATATATATATTTTTTTTTTTATTTCATTTTTGGGGGCCCCGCTAAAGTGTTGGAAGTTTTACGATGGCATCCCAGGGAACTTTGCCCAAATTGAGTTTGGCATATCTTCTCGGGGGCCCCCGGCAGTCATAATTTATAATATTTAAATGCCTCGGGCTATAATTGAAGAATTGAAGAATGCAATGGGCCAACGGCCACTTGAGAAGGTTTCACATTTTTCATCATTCAAATGGTTAGAAATGGAAATGCTTTTCATTTTCGTTCCTCCCATTAGATTCGAAATTCAATGTGAAGTTCACTGTAAAAACTAAAGGCTTCATCCATTCCATTTATCCATTCATTTCATATTTTGTATGCTTTTTTATGGCACGCCAGCAGTTATTAATAAATTTATTTTTTGTAGCCTCCGTTGATTGTTATATGGCGATGGGCGACGAGTTAGGAGATTGAGAGTTAGGGCACATATTTATTTATTAACCCCTCCCATTGCTGCTATTTTTCCCCTTTTGGGGGTTGACAAGTGACAAATGCAGAGAAGATATAAAATTAAATGTGAGAGCCCAATTCAAAATCAGTTTCAAGCCTGCGGGCTTTCTCTGCATTTTTCCCCCCCTCGGTGGGAGAATCAAACCAACAAATACACACAGTTTCTGGCTGAGAAATATCCAACCCAAACATCCAGCATCCTTGCCCAGCATCCTTACCTCATCATCCATCGGCATATATGTGGCACATCAAAGTACGCGACGACATGAGTTCGTCAAATGAAAATAAAAACAAAGGGAAGCATCGGCATCGGGTTGTAATTTGTTCCTCATTTTAGCCGGCGGAATCCATCATCACGCGATTCATGACCCGTGCGATGATTGACGGATGAACTGAACGGTCGGGTTTACCCTCGCTTAGGAACCCTTATGTTCCTGCCATATGTTTGCCGCGGGCTCAAGACTGCGACTTGACTTGACTCGCAGTGTGTGATAATTTACCAGTTGTGCACTGGCAGAAAATACACCTAATGCTGCAGTGTACATCAAAACATTGGATTTAGAAAATAAGAAATTATAAATCTATTTAACAGGCTATCTGAATTATGCAAAAATGAATTCCAAGTTGAGTGAAATCAATGACATGTTTGTAAAATAGTATTTCACATTTCTCCAAGTGCACTGTCTCTGAACTGATCCGTCAGCCGAGAGCTATCTGTGCGTGGGTGCTTCTGTTGTGTTCCAGTTTTAATGAGTTTCCACTCGACGGAGTGTTGCAGGACGAGAGTCCTTGAGTCCTTGAGGCGCCTCCTGGCGCCATTTGCCCAACAATCTGGTGCCAAGTCGATGTGTTGTCCTAAATTCTCGGATTGCCAGCAGACATGCATTCTTGCGCATTCTGCTGCATTCATGTGCATCCTTATCGCATTCGTTTTGGCAGCTGCTTATCAGCTGAGAAACCCGACACCCACTTGTAGATACTTTTACAGCTCGAAGAAAGTCGAACTGCCGCAAAAAGGCAGTTAGCCCATATCCACATCCACATTCACATGAGCCGGAAAAACTTATTGATGCATAGAAGGGGCCTGGCCAAACTACTCATTAGTCATTTGAGCCAATCAATCACTCAAGTTTACTTTGGGTTAATTGTTTTCCGTAAACAATAAGCCAGAAATACCACCAAGCTCCCCCGTTTCCATATGGCGATACATCTAGCAGATGCCTGGGGAAGGGATACATTTGGGTCAAAGGCAGTTTTCATTAGTCTGGCAGTCATTAGTTCTGTTTTATGATGTCTCACCCATTAAGTAGTCTCAGCACCCACCCATTTGCCGGTCACACCCCAGGAAATTAAATTCCACACATTCAGATTTTCTCAGAATTCCATTTGGACTTCAATTTGCACCTAAAATATTCAGATAATCAAATACCTTCCATTCATATGTGCAAACCACATTCATCTCGTGCCTATTGAATGGCAAATCTGTACTTATACTTAATCCGTTTATTACAAAAGGACTCCATTCCACTTTGTTTTATATGCTAACGCGTGCGATCCATCAATCAATCAGCTATATATAGAATGGTGAACCTTAATGTCCATGAATTTTCAACTTTTTCGGAAGCTTTCACCCCATAAATTCTGTCTCCTTAAAATGCCCCCTATCACTTTGTTATTTATAATCCCTTCCAAATGGGTTAAAGCCAATATATTGTTGGCTACTTATTAGGTGAATACTCTCGGTTTAGAAATTCTGTTCATTTCAACTAAACCACGAGAATATGAACTTCAAATTATAGTTTTTGTCTTTCAATCTATAGATCATCTTCTTTAGTTTCTTCGTTGACCCCCACTGATTTTAGCAAATGAAAAGCATGCGAATAAGGAAAACTATTTCCCACTACTACACAGGCCATAAACAATCTGCTAAATAATGTATTTGTATTTATAACCCACTCTCAATAACTTGGCAGCCTCTTCATGATTTTGCGTTAAACGTCGGACGTGGTAAAAATAAAAACAGCGAATTCTGGTTGTTTTTCTCTCCCCAGTTGGTACTTTCTGAATTTTGTGACGCGTTGCGTCGTGTAAAACAAAAACCTCTGACGCGTGTGACATTTGGCGCTGGAAAGTGAGTTTTGAGCATGAAAAAAAGGGGCGAAGTGACTTTGCAGCAGCTGAAAAATTGAAGAGTTCTTCTGGGGGGGAGAAAGAAGAAAGAAGCGGGGTAACTTGGTCTGCTCGGTTTATTGTTTTCTCGTGTTGGCCTCAGGAGTCGAGTGATTTCGCTTATGGGGTCTGCGTGTCCAATTTTCAACTTGTACAAACTTGTGCGCCATGATGGGGAAAAACTACGAGTATAGCACTGCTAATTAAAAGTTCTTCGATGTAAAAACTTAGAAGATTCCTTTTTAGATGCACTACACTTGTTCGCATTCTGGAAGTGATGATCTTAACTATTCGAAAGTTTTTTGTACAAAGTTTAGATGTCTGTTAAAATCACATCTTGATTTACATATATGTTTTTTGGTGTGCTATATTCATAGCAAATGCTATCAGGCTGACCGCGACTGTGTTTCGCCCTGCATGCAATTGCTAAGCGTATCTGTGTATCTGTATCTGCGAGATACATACCAGGGTTGTCAGACATCTGCGCTGTCTGCCGGCTTGCATTAATTAGACGTGTTTCTGTGCTTGTCCAAAAGTCTGGCCCGTATCTACTATATATATTATTATTTATGAACTTGCTAATTTTAGCACTGCCCCTGGCCTGAATGAACTAAAGGCCCAAGAGCACGATGACTGATGCTCGTCGTCGTCATCGTCGTCGTCTTATCAGAGTATCTCAACATGGCCGGCAACATGCTAAATGATTATCAGAGCAGCGCATTCGCTTCGCCTTAGTTTTGGGCTCAAGTTGTCAGTGTTTTGGA
This sequence comes from Drosophila santomea, assembly GCF_016746245.2. Classification (NCBI taxonomy): domain Eukaryota; kingdom Metazoa; phylum Arthropoda; class Insecta; order Diptera; family Drosophilidae; genus Drosophila; species Drosophila santomea. The sequence goes on from NC_053019.2 coordinate 15,957,988, forward strand.
TGCCTGGCGGCGTTGACTTTAAGCCTATTAGATACACCGCACACCATTGTTCCACCTGAAAATGGGTCTTGACGAGGGAAAGGGGAGGCTCTTGGGGTGCGGCCAAAGTATTTTGTAATTAACAGCATTTACATCAGTCTAATGAATGTTTTCCCCCCTTCCACCTCCTCCATTGCAGCACACCCCGTCCTCGACGAGTTCTCAACTCACACTGTGATACGACCGCAGGTGCAACATGGACGCACCAAGCGCAGCCTGCTAACCACACTGGATGCCACCGTAAGTAGCCAAGGACACTGCTAAATTATGCACCACATGCAGCATTAAATCATCATGAGAAATTCAATACCAATTATCTGCCTAGATTAATAGATATATGTGTAGTGCTAACTGAATTAAATTAGGCGTTCATAGATAAATCATGCAGCTCTTAAAAGACAACGCTTGAGTTAACTTGCACTGGTGTTTATTGTGTAAAGCAACATGTTTTGCTGTTCACTGCAATTTAAACCTTTTTGGCATTCAAAATTCATGGGATTTACCATCGGGAGTTAATCAGAGTTAACGCTTAAATACAACGCCTCAGTAGCGGCAAACTTTTGCGCGAAATTCATTTCATGCTTGGGGGCCAAAAATGTTTGGAGTTGCGCTGGGCGCGCTGGAAAAAAGGCCAAACCCGTTTTAATTAGTTTCAACGAGAGTGGGTGGGTTAAGGGTTAAGGGTGGCAGCCTGGAATTTCAGCTGACCCCCGCGGCGCACAGGACATCACACATTCGCACCTCGGCACAATGTCACGCCCACAATTTGCATGCAAAATTGTAATAAATGCGGATGGCCAACCGAAATGGCTTAATATGGGAAAATTGTTAACGTCATCTCCCTGCTCCTCTGCTGACTTCCAGGACGGCCTTCACACGCCGCAGATTAGCCTGAGTTACACCCACGAGGGCAAGCGGGTTACCATCGACCTGCTGCGCAACGATCGCCTCCTGCCGGACTCCCACTTCCTGCGGTCCCAGAATGCCAGCCGAGGAGCCACTCCTGGCCATGTGGTTACCACCTTCACCAAGACTGAGGTTGACCTATGCCATTATCAGGTATGTGACAGTCTAACTCCTGCCTTATTGCTCAATTTATACTAAATATAACTTATGGTTAATATTTGCGATTTCTTATTTGGTTTTCCCACCACAGGGACACATTCGTGGTCAACCAGATTCCGTGGTAGCGCTCTCCACCTGTGATGGTGCTCTCGATGGCATCGTTTTCGATGGCAGGCAGACGTACTTCATCCATCCCCATGTCGACGGCAGGGGGCGACTGCAGGATGACCACTATCTGCTGAGGTGAGTTGTTAAAATAGCTAAGAATTCAATAGTTGAATAACCATTAAATTTGACCGAGTAAACTAGTATATATTTCTTACCCTACATATACAGAACTCTCGATGAGTTCGCCTTATGATAACTACCTAGTTGAAGTTTATGGTGCCTCTTCCCCAGTTCACGATACCGATCAAGCCAGCATTCTCCTTTCCAAACGGCGCTTATCTTATCGAGTGTTTGTGCCCACTTCGACCCAGGCGAAATATGCCTCACTGGTGGTTATAAATGTGGGGTCAGTCGGGAATGTGTATTTTGAAGTTTGCTGGCCAAATGTTTACCTATTTGTGGGCCACAAATATTTGCCTTTTCTGGTATATTTACCCAATGCCCATAAACAGAGCGAAATTCGTAACCATAACCCCCATAATAACCTACTACTCATTCATTATGTTTATGCGCCACCGTCACTTCCGTTATTAATTTCTTTTGTTGGCCACGGAAATATCAAATTACCTTCTATTTGTCTCCGCAGGCAGACAGACATGCATCCAACGAACGCCACCTGTGGCTATGATAGCCACAGGGACAACCACAGTCACGACTACGAAAAGGCTGACGAGGACAACGGACTTGGAGGAGGGATTCCATCACTGCCACTCCGCCTAGATGGCGGAGAACTCACGAGGACCCTGCTCCGGAAGCGGCGTCAGGCGGACGATAGCAGTCAATTGATCCGGGGGCCTTACAATGCCAACAAGTACTCCAGCTACGTGGAGCTGGTCATCGTTGTGGACAACAAGGTGTACAAAAATTTCCAAGAGAACACCAAGAAGGTGCACCAGTACTGCAAGGGCATTGCCAACATTATCAATGCGGTAAGTATGCTTATATTGGAGATACGTCTATAATCAAGTGAAACTAATCAATGTCTTTTATCCAATGGTGTAGCTCTATGTCCCCTTGAACATATTTGTGGCCCTGGTGGGCGTGGTGATCTGGAACGAGAGCAATGAAATCGAGTTCTCCAGTGATGGCGACGTGACACTGCGAAATTTTTTGAACTACCGGAGCACCAAACTGGTGCTGGATCACCCCAACGATAATGCCCAGCTGCTGACCAAGGAGAACTTCGCCGGCGGTGTGGTGGGCAAGGCACTGAAGGGTCCCATCTGCACGTACGAGTACTCCGGCGGCGTGAGCATGCAGCACAGTCCCAATCCAGCAATGGTGGCCACCACAATGGCCCACGAGATGGGGCATAACTTTGGCATGGAGCACGATACACCGGAGTGTCATTGTCGGGATGAGAAGTGTGTGATGGCCGCCTCGAGTACCTCGTTTATTCCAGTTAACTGGAGCAGCTGCAGCATTGATCAGCTCACGATAGCCTTCTCGCGCGGCATGAACTACTGCCTGAGGAACAAGCCGGAAAGGTTGTTCGAATCACCGACCTGCGGCAATGGCTTCGTGGAGCCTGGCGAGCAGTGCGATTGCGGATTGCCGGAGCACTGTGAGAATGCCTGTTGCAATGCTCAGACCTGCATGTTGCACTCCAAAAATGCCACCTGTGCCACCGGAGAATGCTGCGATCTGACCACATGTCGACCCAAAATAGCGGGCAGTTCCTGTCGGGAAGCTGAAAACGAGTGCGATTTACCGGAGTACTGCACCGGGGAGTCGGAGTACTGTCCGGCGGATGTCTTCCGGCGGGATACGGAGCCCTGCGACGGCGGTCAGGCCTACTGCTTCCACGGCACCTGTCGATCCCACTCCAATCAGTGTCGAACGCTGTGGGGACCCACGGGTGATAACTCGGAGCATTGCTACAACAAGAACACCGAGGGCACTAGGTTGGGAAACTGCGGCTACAATAGACTGAACAAGACCTTCTTGCGCTGCGAGGAGCAGCATGTCAATTGCGGAATGCTCCACTGCATTCACTTAAACGAACGCCTCGAATTCGGCATGGAATCGGCAGCTGTGCTGTCCCATTCCTATATCAGTCACGATCGCAAGATAGTTGCCTGTCGCACTGCCTTGGTGGATCTGGGCTTGCAGACCACCGATCCCGGCCTGACGCCCAATGGAGCCAAATGCGGCACCGATAAGATGTGTGTGGATCAGCGATGCCTGCCGGTGGCCACGGTTCGGCAGACGGGCATGGGAAAGCCGTGTCCGGAGGATTGCAATGGCAATGGCATTTGCAACAGTCGCGGCCACTGCCACTGTGATGTTGGATTCGGCGGGGAAGCGTGCTCGAAGGCGGGATCTGGAGGTTCCCCGGACAGTGGACCAGCCACAGATCCAAATGGTATGTTTGTTAAAGTTCCTCAAATCCGCAGATTTCATATGTCTTTCCATATTTGCAGGTTCGGTGGGCTTCAAGCGATTCCTTTACGTGCTGTTCTTCTTTGTGCTGCCCGTGGTGGCCATCTTCTGGTTCCTCTATCACTGCTACAAGAACGGAATGCTGACGCGCGGAAAGCTGGCGGACAATATGTATGTATCGACCTCTTCCTTCAGCAGCGGCTCGAAAGAGGACACCAGTCCCGACAGCAGCATCTCCACCACACTAGCTATAAAACAGACCCCTGCACGCTCCGCACCACCTCCACTGCCACTCCACACCAATCGCCAGCTTGCAACTGGTGTTGTAACTAACACGGCTCCGGCCACCATTACTAACATACACGCCATTCTGCCGCGCCACAAGTCCAATCCAGATGTAGTGCATCAGTTGAACATTCAGCCGCCCTCCGTGCCAAAAAGCCGTAGCACCCATGAGGTGCGACCAAAGGCGGCCACCTCGAAACCCATTGCTCTCCTGCCTTCCACGCACTCAACCTCCAATAACAACAACACTGAGTCACTTAACCAGAATGACAAGAGCAACACGAACAACAGCACACTGAGACGCAAGCTGGATATCACAGCTCCGCGGCTAAATGCCACCACAAATCCACTGGCACTCACCGAGGGCGCCCAGTTCATACAGAGCGACCCCGCGAGGTGCGCCAAATACTAAAACCACCAATTAACTACAGTGAAAAGCGCTTGCACTGCCACAAAAATACTGCATGACTTTGCGCTTGGCCCATGGCATTTCAATATCATTGCAGAATTTTTCAGGAATACATATTGACCTCGAAATCCAAAGAGGTTTAGTGTTTCGGATCATAAATTATTAGGATAGGCTTCCTTTTTGTATTAGTTTTATCATGTCTTATATATGAAAAGGAAATAATTATATTCCAATTCAAAATATTTTTTAACCCCTAAAAATTATCCATGTATATATTCCTTTATTCAGCAAAAAGCAAACACAAAAATAGTAAATACGTGATCTAGAGAAAGTACTTAAGAAACCTTTAAAAATCCGCAATGATATACTGGTAATTCGGAAAACCGAAGAAAACTCTTTTCATTTCAACACGATACCCGTTTGCACTTTTGTGTTAATACCACCCATAATTCCCAATCCCTTCTACTAACATAGTCCATAATTTGAATTTGTTCCTAGTTTTAGTTTACCCAATTCTCTATGTATGTTACTGCAATAAATGTGATGCTTTAACTTTTGGTGTTGGCTTGATGTTTGTCTTGCTTTTGTATGTCTACTTTCCTCCACGCTATGTTTTACTATCTCTAGCACTGGTGTTTGGTTAATGCACGTGTTTTTCTTTTGGTATGTTACACAACTGAACTTTAATCTCTGTACCTACTCATATTTCCACATATTAATCCCCATATTTGATTGTCCTTGCAGCTTGAAATCGTCGGGTGGAAGCAAACCCATCACAACGCGAACCAATCAAAATGGCACAGGGCCACCGCCAAGTAATGGATTGTTGAAGTCCACGCCCAGCAGTACGGATGATATGGATTCGGCACTATTAAAATCGCCAAGCGACTCCACACCGTCAGCTGGACTATTTGGCAAATTCGATGGCTTCACTCTGCGACCGCTGAACGATGCAACTTCACCAGCGAGCAACTACAGCGGACCGAATGTGGCCTTCGTGCAGCCCACTGTGCAGCAGGAGGCACCACAACGGATGGCACCACCACCGCCAGCAGTAAAGCCAGGAACGGCTCCCATTCATCCCCCATCCCCAAAACCGGAAGCCACGTGGGTAAGGCCAGCGCCTGCCTTGCCACCGCCCAATCCTGGCTCAACGGCACGTCCGATAATCTCACCACCCAAACTGGATTCTAGTACACTAAGCATGGTGCCACTCAAGGACGGCACAGAGGATCTCTCGCCCAGTCGATCTGCTCCCCCAGTTCCTCTACACTCGGATCCCAAGCTTAATGTTAAACGAGATGGTACCATACGTCGATTTGCTTCGTTTCTGAAAAAGGAGGAGAAACCGCCACTGAAAGAGAAGACCTACATCGATCGGGAGCGTCTGCGAACCCTGGAAATTTCCGCCCCTATGCCAGTGCCCGCTGCTCCTCAAGCTGAATCGTCCAATTCCGATTCGGAGACCACTCCGCGCGAGGAGGAAACCCAGAATCTGGTAAAACGCGCACAATCGATGCGTTCGCCCACCAAAAAGACTTCACTACAGAGCTTTGGATCCATGCGTTCTCCACCGGGACTGCCACGCCCCAAAAGTGGTCAGGTGAATAGCAATGGCGCCTCGAGACCCAAGTCGCCACCGCCAAGGCCTCCGCCAGTGGTGGTCAAGAAAACCAACTCCATCAGCTCATCGGGCTATCAGCGGCCGGTTTCCACTGCCCAGAGATCGGTGGAGAACACCTATGACGACTGCGAATTTGTGGAGAACGAAGTTAGAGCCTCGAACGACGACATTTACTCCGTAATTGATGAGATTCCGCCAGCGGCACAGACCCTCAAGCGCAGCGATTTGGTGGCCAACAGGGCGAGTAATGGCAGCGATATGGGATTGCTAAATGAAATAGTGAATGAACTGGAGAAGATTAACGGGGATTCCATATACTCAGGAAAGCCCGTGGCTGCTGCAGCAGCAGCAGTAGCAGCTCCACCACCCGCAGATCCCCCAAAAAGCCCCCAGCGTCCTGCTCCACCCAAGCCAGCGAGCAGTGTGCTGGAGGAGAAGGCAGCTAATGGATCTGCAAGCACATATCATCGCCCGCCGCCAGCCAATGCGCCCGTGGCTAGGGTTAAGCCCACTGTGGCGGACAAATCGCAGGCGCAGCCTAGCATGTCCAGCTTCAAGCCGGCGGCGGGCAATAGCGTTCAGTCGCAGCCAGCGCCAGTTGTCCAGCTGGCCAAACGGAGCAGCAGCGGCAGCATGAGCGGAGTAGCCAATTCCGCCCGTCCCAAATCCTTTATGAAGAGCACAACGAAAACACTGCCGAATGGAACGGCTGGAGCGTCGGCCACAGCGCCATCGGCCACCATTCAAAAGCCAAAACCGCTCTCAGCAAAGCCGTCCTTCAGCGGCGGAGGAGCGGGTGGGGTACTGGGAAAGCGGGCCATTGGCGGAGCAGCGCCCACGCCACCCACTGTAAAGTCCAACATTGCATCGCTGACACAGCGATTCGAGCAGAGCAAGTAGACTAAGAAACACCAAGGGAAACACATGAAGGGCTTGACCACAGAGCATAGCATTAAATATTTATTGGAAAATGTAGGATGAGTGGGTGTCGGTTGATTCATAAGAACTGAAAATCTCATCCTTATCAAATTTTAAAAATGTAATTATAGTTCATTGATAGTTTAGACATGTTATAGCAAAGCAAAGTTTCTTAAATATTATCGTACCACATAGTGATCACCATTTTATTCAAGGCATCAGGAAATCTTAAATTGTTCAAAATAATGCCTTTGTGTGAAAGTAAGAAAATACTATAGCCTGTATTCTCCGCCGCTTTGTGATTCTTGACTATGCTCTTGGTCTGTCTAAATACCCACCCTGCGTGGAATTGACTTAGGTTTTAGTTAAGTTACGATTTAATTTCATTTGGCACTGACTTTGACTACGACTGCGTCGTCTTTGATATTCATTCCTTTACCAATGCCCCACTAGTTAGACGTAAGGCGTTGCTTAACTCATGTGCTAAGTATGTATGTATCTCAATGGTTAATGTTTAAGCGCTGCATGTGAAGTTTTATTTTAGCCCCTAACGATAGCTGCGTAAATGTATCTGTATCTATACTATACTCTACGGTAATACCCTGTATTTATGTACATGTATGTTTATATGCAATATGCTTTTGTAAATAAAAACCAAAGAAGTTAAATTGTCACAACAAATTCGCCGCCTCGAATTAATCAAAGTAAAAAGTGTTGTATAGCTGGGAATATTGAAAAAGTAATTAAAAGAGTCATTCAGTAGCGAAATCAGTTAAAATTGTCTCAATGTTGCAAGGAATTACGTTACACCCCATATGTAAGAACAATATCAAATGTGTATAGAACCGAAGTTATGTTAAAATATATGTTTAACTCAATTGAAATGAGAAAATGTGTTTTTGGAAGAAGGTTGAACCTTTATAGAAAGGCGTCGGGATAACAGAAATTTAAAAAGTTTAATAACTTAATTTCTATATTGGAAGAATGTTGGCAATTCATTGCCGAAACTTAAAATGACTTTACAAAAAGGACAATTAAAATATTGTTAACTCTTTTTGGAACTAGAAATTATTAATTTTATTTTAACAAAATTTCACATCTACTTAAGAAACATACAAGTTATTACTAGACTTTGCGTTTGCGCTTTCCCTTGGTAGCCATCTGCGGAGTGGACGTGGCCTGTGCCTCCATATCGGAGAGCTCCGGTGCGGAGGTGACACCCTTTCCAGCCACCAGCTTCTTGACCGCCTTCACTTTCGGCCTGGGTGTCTTGGGCTGCGCCAGAGTTCCAATGGACTTTCGTGGCTTTTTGGCTTTCCCCGCCTCGGTGGGTTCCGCCTTGATCTTGGGCTTGGCCGCCTTCTTTTCCGCTTCCGTGTTCGGTATCTGTGATGTCTCCAGCATGGCCTGGGCGGCAGCGGATGAGGCTGCCTTGGATGATGGCGGCTTATTCTTGGATGCGTCGTCGGTCTTCTTCTTTTTTCCAGCCTGTGGGTAAATACCGGTTTACTATTAATTTAATTTTAGTAAATTATATATTCCATCAAGTATGATATGCGAGTTTAAACAAACCAATCTATTTTAATTGTTATTGCATTTACGATTATTTCTGATATATATTTTTTGTGTAATATCAATTGAAATCTCTTAAATTTGAAATTTTTTAAATAGATTCTAGAATCAACAACATACTTGTTTTGTTTTCCGCTCGGTTGGTTTGCTGGGTTTTTCCTTGGCTGCCTTCTTCTTCTCCTTCATCTTCTCCTTCGCCTCCTTCTTCTGAATCTTCTCCTTTTGAATTTGCTCGGCCTTGGCTTTCTTCTCCTTCTCCTTCTGCTTCTTGGCCTTCATCTTCTCCACAGCCTTGGAGGAGCTCTTCTGCTTATCGGTGAGTTTAAAGGAGCGCTTGACCATCACCACTTCGCCGTTGGATTCGGCCAATTTTAGAGCTCGATGCATGAGCCGTGCGGTTTTCTTGGGATCCTTCCATTCCTGACCATTGTCCTTAAGGTATGTCATAATGGCCTGAACCGAAGAGCCCGATCTGCTCGCCAGCTTGCCGATGGCCATGAGAGCTAGGGATATGAGCGAACCCTTTGGTTTCAAGACCATCGATTTGGGGTTCTCAGGATCAGCGGGCACCATTTTCGAGCCCGCATCGGGCGGCGGAGTGGGATAGGGATGGCGATCAGCTCCGGGATTATTTACCTCGGGCTCATCACCCTCCGACTGATCCTCCCTCTCCTCCATCTCCTCATCTTCCTCCGTCAGCTCCTCTTCTTCACCCATGTCGGATTCTTCGGGCGCAGGATTATCATTTGGCATTTCCTCCTCGCTCTCATCGTCCGAGCTATAATCGGTATTAAGCAGCTTTAGTTTCATGTTATTAGTTGCAAATTGAATTGAACATAAATAAAAAGAAAACACTCAACAAAATGTAAAACACGGAAAAAGGTTAAAGAAACGAGTCAACTCGCAGTAACAATGATAAAATGCAATGGCTGCAACGCCGTTCAAAACGCAGAAAAAACGGGACAAAAAGTTCTTTTGAAAAGCTTTTTGATCGGATTTTGTAAGAACAGTACAGTTTTTTATGAAAGAGTTCACATATGTTTTTCCCATACTTTGCCTACTTTATTTATCCAGCATTAAAAGTTTAAAGCGTTTTTGTTTACACTTTAATAAATCAAATAAAACTATATCTATATATATATATTAAAAGAACAAATAGCTCAGTTTAAATAACGCGCTCATTCGATAAACTTATCGATTATTCCATGAAGTAGTAACAGTGTTCCATCTGGTAACACTGCCGAAGAAGAAGAAGAGGAAATTCTTAAAATGAGCGCACGGAAGGTAAACAATTTGAATTTGCTGTTTTTAAGACTGAATAACAATAAACTAATGCTTAGAAAACCTGGGTGAGATGCGCCTTCAGCGAGATGAACTTGACCGCCACTCCAACTCCCTCGGAAAGCACGCCCGCCAAGCGTACAAGAAGTGCAAGCAATGTGAGCAGCTCCAGAGTGTCGAGGTCAAGAACTCCAAGCATAAACTCGATGCCAACCCCGATTCCGGACGCCGAATTGGTGGATCTTACGGCCATGGATGATGACCAGGATGCGGACATCACTGGGCCACCGCCGGAAGTCAAAGAAAACTGGATGGAAAGCTTTGAGCCAGCCACCAGCGATGATTTGGCGGTGCATCCCAAGAAGGTCGGAGAACTACGCGAGTGGCTGCGTCACTGCGAAGCTATGCGCAAGAAGTTCCCGGCTCAAATGTGCCTACTTACCGGACCCACAGGTGCTGGTAAAACAGCCACGTTGCGAGTCCTCGCCAAGGAGTTCGGGTACCAGCTGCAGGAGTGGATCAATCCTGTCGATTGTGAGGTGATCAACGCCTTGGGTGACCAAAATAGTGGCACCTCCTATGTGGGCTCTCATCTAGAGGCATTTAAAAGCTTCCTGCTCCGTGCCTCGCGATACAAATCCCTGCTTGACTCGCAGAATAAGAGACTGCTTCTTGTCGAGGACTTTCCCAACGTGCTGCTCAGCGATAAGGAGGCCAACTTTGAGGAGTTAATAAAGTAAGTAAAACCGGTGGGCTTTGGAGTTGCACACCAACTATAAACCCTTAATGTAATTTTCATCCATTTCAGTGAGTACACCGCCTATGGCAAATCTCCCTTGGTGTTTATCGTTGCCGATGCTAAAACTCGAGGATTGAATATCAGCTACCGCCTTTTTCCAGATCAACTGAAGGCCAAACATCGCATCGAGCATATCAGCTTCAATGCTATCGCATCCACAATCATGCAAAAGTCTATAAAAACCTTCTGTTCCGTAATGCAGCAGCCGCAGAACAAAGCTACTTACAAGGTGCCTTCGACCGCTGTTGTTGAGTCAATAGTTGTAGGCGCCCAGGGCGACATAAGAAATGCCCTAATTAATCTACATCTCAGCTCATTAAAAGGAGTTCCCAGCATGCCGACCAAGCAGTTAAATGTCAGTGTAGCCGCCAAGGGTCGGAAGAAGAAAATGCAGAGTACTTTGAAGTCAATTGGTAGAGACGAATCAATTACTCTGATGCACGCACTCGGGAGGGTACTAAATCCTAAGTGTAAGTCACATCTAACATCACTCTTTTCAAATACATCTAACTCTTGATTTTCTTTAGTTAATGAGGACAAAACTATGTTACACAGCCCAGAAGAAATAACCGAAGCCTTCAACACAGAGCCCAGGAATTTCGTAAACTTTATACATGCCAATTATCTGCCGCATTTCAAGGAAATCGACGATGTCGTGGTCGCCATAAATGACTTGGGCCTATCAGATTGCATGCTCAATGAGTATAGAGATGATACCTTGTCCGTGATGGGCTTAAACGTTGCCATAAGAGGAGTTATGACAGCGAATAGGTGGCCTGTCAGCGGATGGATGCCAGTTCGAGGACCCAAGCGAATCGATATTAAGCCACAGGCAACTTTGGCGGAACAAAGACTGGTTGGTGTAGGTTACGCGGGCATTTCCAGGACGCTCTACGCTACGGAGTACTGCTCATTAGTGAAGTCAATAGCAGGCAAGCTCGTGGAGACTAATTCAAGCCAAAGCACTGACTCAAATCAAGTCTTTTAGTAAGTCAAAACTATTTATTCGATGTTAAACCTGAAGAAGAGAAAAATGTCCAAAGGACCAAATATGTTAATAACAATAATATAAATTAAATTTACTGTGTATCCCACTGAAAACAAAAAGGAAAACTATAATTTATTTCAATTCAGGTTTTAACTTTTTATTTACCTACAAATCGGCTTTTCATTATACAAAATTCCATTAAAATCAACGCTTCGAGGCAACAAACTATACACCATGCAGACCAACAAAAATACAATTGGGAGGCGTCGTATGCAGATAATAAAGTAATGCTAATGATTTATGATGAATGCTTTCTGATGAGCTAACTGATGATTGAAACGAACTCCCCACGATTGAGGCGTCCACAGATGACTTAAAAACTAAACAAGGTTTTTGTCCATTTGTCGCCACATTCTACCACAATTGAGTCTTTTATTTACACGGGGCGGAGTGACATACTCCATCCTATTTGACAACTGCATCACCCGGTCTGGGTACATCGCTGGAGTTGTCGTCCTCGTCCATTTGATTTCCGTCTAGCAGGCGCTGACGCTCCTCCTCGTTGGCATGGCCATTCAGGTGGATTGGTGATCTAGATCTCGATCGGGTACGACTCCTCTCATGCCGCTCGGCATGCCCATTGGCGATGTTCAGGCCGGCCACGCCCATTTCGTGGCCATCGCTGCTGCTCGAGGAAGTACTGGATGTGGTGCTCGACGTGGTGCTGCTGCTGTCGCTCTCGCTGTCCTCGCTGGAGGAGTCCATGGGTGTGGGTTGTGGCTGCTGGGGCGGCTGTTGTCTGGCCTGCAGCTCGCAAGCGGAACTGGGCGTGGGCGCCACCGCCGAGGGCGGGGAAGCTGCGGCCGCTGCAGCTGCTGCTGGTCCAGCTGTCGAGGAACACGAGCGCAAGAAGTGGGAGCGCAGAACTGGAAAAAGAGGTACACATTATTAATTTACGAATTCTTGTTTTTCAAATTATTATTGCTTACATTGATTCTCCCTCGTCAGCTGGCGTAGCTTATCGTCCTGCGCTCGTAACTTGGCTCCAAACTCCTTGGACATGTTCTGGGCCTTTGAGTACCGATCTTCGATCTGCAAGCACTCCTGGATGAGCTCCTGCTTGCTCATCGTCTCGAGACGTTCCAGTCGCGCCCGCTCGTAGACATCGGAGAACTCCTTGGAAAGGAAGAGCACTTGGTCCTCGGTCTGCGAACCAAAACAATTGTCGTCGGAGTCGTCTTTGTGCAGCTCCGACATGTGCTCCTCCATGAGGAAGCGGTTGGTGTTGTACGGAACGAGCAAGGACCGCGAACGAACCAGCTTGGTTCTGCTATTCTGTCGTTGATTCCCCTCCAGCGTTGCACCCGCACCGGTGGGCATATCGAGTTTCCACTGCGGATAATGGTTCTTGGTTTTCTTGGGCAGCATCTTGGACTTCTTTCCCCGGCGATGTTTTCTCTTGGGCATTCCCGCGCCGCCCCCTCCACTGCCACCACCCCCTCCCCCGCCGCCATCCAAAGGCCGCTGTTGGGAGCCACTTTCTGAAAGGAGCCAGAAGACCAAATTCAAATGAAAACCGCAAAAAAAACTCGAAAATGCAACTCTGCCAAATGCAATGGCAGAGGAGAGAAAAAAAAACAATCCAATAAGACAGTCGCCATTTGTCGCTTGCCTTTTTCAGCGCTCCCCGAGTGACGATTTTTACCATTTTTTACAGCTTCTGCCATGTTGCCAACACAATAACTGATTAACTTAGCACTTTTTTAACACTTTGGGCGCCAACTGGAAATTTGTTGCCAATTTGTTAGTTCGCGAATTTTATTCTAGCGACCTAAAACTCGATTGAAGTGTAACCAGCTGCTAACACCGGACTCCTACCAAAAGTTCTGCGCCTAACGCGACCGAAAATACCACATTGAATAATAATGGGCGCCAATTTTAAAATAATTAATACCAACTGCATATGTTAAATCATATTTTCCCCTTTTTTTTAACCTACATTCTTAGGTTTGAATTAAAAGATCTTATTATTTTCTTTTTTATATTCAACTTTTATATTGCTCCATGTATCTTCTTCACTCTATGCTTTGAGACTGCCATGAATCCAATCGATATAGGACGCCACCCTGGTGTAGACATCCGGCCAGTCGGGATTGGGACAGGGAATGGGTCCAAACGACACCAGTCCACCGAGCAGATAGCCCTCGTTCTTGAACAGCATCAGTGGTCCACCGGCGTTGCCGTAGCACTCCTGCGAATTGGTCAGGCCACAGAGCTGGGAAGCCTGTATGTGCAATTGCTGGCTGGCGTACTTCCTCTGGCACTCCTCAATGGAACTGATGGTCACATAGCTTTTGCGCATCCTGGGCGTGGATCTAGCCTGCCAACCGGCCAACTCGGTGACCAGGCCCTCCAGCTCGTCCGCTCGCAGCTGCTTGTTGGGCAGGCAAATGGGTTGCACAAAGTCGTTCAGCTGGGCAGGACTTGCCAGCCGGACCAAGGCAATGTCGTTGATCTGCGTCCTGTCGGTGCGATTGTACTGGGGATGGGGCAGCAGCTCCTCGATGGCTATGTCCTGATAGGGCGGCGCGCAATCCGCCACCTTACTGTCCTGATGGTACTGACAGTCCGGATTCGTGCTGGTGTCCCATTCGCCCAGACGAACCGCTGTGATCTGCAGATTGTTGGTCGCCGCCTGTGCCACACAGTGGGCCGCAGTTAGCACATAGCGATCACTGATCAGCACTCCGCCACACGCATGGATCTTCTCCTGATTGCCTGGCGGAGTAAAATGCTCGGGGGTTAATATTCTGACTTACATGTCACCTAAAACGGCGCACTTACCACGCGTATACTCAATGAGCGCCAGCCAGGGAAACTCCCGGATTCGCGTATCTGTGCCATTCGATCGCTGCCAACTAACCTTCCCGCAATCCGTGGGCAAAAGTGGGTGGTTGAGGGCGCCCAAGCCGGCGGTACTAGGACAGCACACCTGAAAAAAAAGGTTGGTCTTATGTATAATCCCCAACAAATGAGTTACACTTATACGAGGAACTCTTAAAACTTTACTTGAATAACGAGTTTAATTAAAATTTTATGTAGCAGTTTGAGGTCACTTTTTCAACAGAATTAAAAAAGGTTTTTTAACAAAAATATATAATCCAAAATACTTTATAAAAGGAGAATCATATTTCACTTGTTAGTTATTCCACAAGCACGAGCACTTGTATTATTAAAATGTTGTGTATTTCCCAATTTGCAGCACGATTTTGAAATGAAACTTTTTGATTTCGTTTACAAGTTCTTATCTGTAGCAAATGATAAGAAGACGAGCGTCTTTAGAGTTCAAAAAAATGAAGCTGGGCAGTGAAAGTGAAAACCAGAACCGGCCTATATAATCAAGCTTTTTGTTTAGTAGCGCTTAATGGATCGAGTTGGGTATCTCTCTGGTGAATCACCCACCTGGACGTCGTTGGCACGCACTCCGCACTGATTCTCACGGAGCAGGTTGCGATCGCTCTGGCTGAGATTGCTGGATAGCAGGATTCTCATAAAGTAGTCACACTCCCGGATCGAAATGCAGTGACCGGTGACCCGGCCACTCGGGATTCGCGACACACAATTGATTGTCGGGAGTTGAGCTGGAATATCGAAGGTTGCAGATCGGAGATCCCACGTTAAGTTCACAGCCAGACTCGTTTACGATCCCGTATTCCGTACACACTCACCATTCGCGCCCAATGCCAGCGAGCCGACAACAACAAGTAGAGCTGGAAAACTTCCCATGCCGGATCGGGACCGGATCGTTCAGATACGATACAGCTAAGCGGAACGAATGAGACTGCGACTGCGATTCAAACTGAGACTGAGACTCAGACTGAGACTGAGACTAACATTAAGTTCGGCCGGCGGCTGTGAATTACCAGAGAGTCGCTTTCGGATCGCGTTCAGATAACATAATCGTAGTTGTGCAACCGAAGACCGAGGGCTTTGTAGAGCTTTCAATGCCCTGCACGCCGGCACACTCACATTTCATTCATAAATCGAGTTTATACAAGACTACGAGCCTGTTAAGCCTCATACTTTTAAACAAGATCTAATAATTCTAATTTAATACTTAAAACCGATTTAAGAACGTTAGGAATTAGTATCGATATATGCCAATATAATCACAACATTTTATTAAAATTATAAGGGCATTAGTATTGCTTTCTTTAAACCATTGTCTTGAGAGGACTTATTAGTACATCCCTATAATAATCGATCAGAACATTTTTTATTTCCCTTATCAGTAGCATACATTTTAAATAACCGGTAACTTAGGTACATCTCTTGCACGCGGTACATTCGGCCCAACCAACGATCCGGCAACGCCGTGCGCAAACATGTAAATTGAGAAAAATAGTTTCTCTTCTCTTAAATCGATTTTGTATGAACTACTTAACAAAAACAAATATGTAAATACATATGTTCGAAAGATTTGTTTTTGTTTTTTCAAACTTTCCGCATGTTCGAACATTGCAAGCGCAAAATAAAATAAGAGTGCAAAATCGAGTAGGAAAAAGGGGCTTATGATCAGGAAGTTCGAGGACAACGTTCTCGAGTCTGATTTTTAATGAACCCGTCGAAATTTAAAAAAAATTTCGCAAGACCGGCCGATTTTTGAATATTGTTACTGAATTATTTCAGTCGATATTTGTAATCTTATTTGTGGTGTAATGGTAGTCCCGACTTGGTTAGGCGGCTATACTTTTTTTCCCAGCGGATTAGAACTTACGTACCCCCAATTTTAAATCATCGTAGCTGTGAGTTTTATAGCCCTTACGGGCATTATACATGTTCTGACTATAACATACTTTGTTATATTTTTAGTTTCGATTTTATACTCTTATTCTGAATTTCTGCCGCTCTTAAAGCGATTAATACTAGCGTTGTTAACACATAATTGGATATTATATATGTTTAGACCGCTTCCTATCTCTATCAGCCGAATGCAGTGGCTTCCACCAGATCGTTAACTATCCACATCAGCCAGGAGCGGCGGGCGATCTCCTCATCTAATTAGACTAGAATTATTGTAAAGTCTTTTTGGTACAGACAACTCGGCTCAAGACACAGGATTTCCCGACCTGCACGACGGCAAAGATATGTACGAAGCAACTGCATACTGGGAGCCGGCCAATCAGAGTGCCAGGGAGAAGACGTGAAGACGTGAACTCCGCCCCTTGGGCACTGCATGTGATGGCTGTGGTACCCATTTTGAAGATGGCACCGCGCATGTGTTGTTCAGAATGGCCGATGGATGGCGGTGGCTGTCGAAATTGATAGTGAAATTAATAGTGGAATGTAATACCAGTTTAGTGCGTTTGGTGCTATTGCATGGAATGGTTGTATGCTTTTGCCATCGTCAATGGAACTCGGCTGAATTTCAAAGTAAATTAACTTTAACTTCATATTGGGGACTGATATACACGAATGTGCTTAGATAAGGAGACTGTTATTATTACAAAAAAATTTAAAAAAACTTACAGACCAAGAAAATTCAATTCAAGAAATTCATTTACCTAGTATTTACACATTTATTTAACAACCTTTAATATTTTTATACTACAAGTTTAATAATTGTTTTTACAAAGCTTTTTATTATTCTTAAACTTATTGATTTCGTTTTTGCATTTGCTTTCAAATATTAAAATAGGGATATTCGATCTATGATGTGAACAAAATCACGATATGAATATCTATTTTTATTCTGAAAATATCGATACATCGGAATTGTGATGATTGTTCACATCCCTAGCCCCTCCAAATGGCTGTGTGTGTGTCTGTGCGCGCGCCTGTATTGTCCGCCATCTTGTCAGCCCGACTGCATCGAAAAATTACAATTTTAATCGTTAAACGCGTTTTATGCCCACTTAACACACCAGAAAGTGCTGCAGTACACATTTGCCCACAAAACGGATATCGTCTTGAGTACGCAGCGCTCAGTAAAGGGGGTTAAAATTGCATTTGAAAGTGGAATTGTTGGTGCGAAGAAAAAATTGTGCAGCAAAAAATTCCCAGGTCTGTGCTGTATGTGTGTGTGAGAGGCGGGCCAGGGTTGCCGATGCTTCCATTTGTATGTGCCTAAAACAGCTATTTTTTAGGGTAAACCCCGTTAAATGGTGATTAATTGAGTGCGAATCGCTATAACTAATTAACTAGAGGGCTGCTTTATTTTGTTTTCCCACGCATACAGTTTCATTCTGCCACTTTACTAATTTTCAAAAACATGACAACCCTGTTCGTGGGAAGGGTACTCAAACAACAAAAACCAAGTACGTTGCGCGGCGCCACTTTGACGTTTGAATCGTCATCAGACGGTTGGGTAAATTTTCTCGCTCTCGTTGCTCTCGGTTTCGGCCCCACTGTATGCGTGTATGTGTGTGTGAGCCTTTGTGTGAGTGTTTGTGCGGTCCGTGACGCATTCTTGTTTTGCATCCAAAATCGCCAAAGCAAAGTAATCAAAGAAAAGCAGCAAAAAAGCTGTTAAAGCCGAAAATGATTAAATGCAGAAAATCAAAGCACAGTTAAAAATCAAACGACCCTGCGTGTGTAACTCTAAGCGCAAGTGCATCTGTGAGTGTGTGTGTTTGGTGGGGGGCTGTGTGGGGGAAGGAAGCGAAAGAGCCGCTAAAGAGAATCAGAAAAAAGGGCGAGGGCGACTGCTGGCTGGAACAAAAAAAAAAAGAGAAGAAAAAGCGGATGGGGAAAACAGAGAAATCATAAAAACGCCGGCAACAGCGATTCTCGAGTGCCCTTCCCGCCACTCCCCAATAGTTGCCACCCCACCCCTCACGCCGGCACACCCACAAACCACAAAGCGAACGACAAACAAAACTAAAACAAAAGCTAAAAGAAATTCAAAACGCGCTCCCCAGCAAAAGTTCGTTTACACGGAATTGGTTATTTGTTTTGTTTAGTTTTGTGGATTTGTTTATTGGCGACATATGTGTGGTGATGACCCTCCCCCTCCGCCCGCAGTTACTTATCGTGTGCATGTGTGTGTTTATATTGCCAAAATCTTCACAAGAGTTGAGCAAAGTCCGTGAGAAACCGAGATAATCGTTAACTTGGCTTTAACGGAACAGATGTGTGTGCTTATTTCATACCAACAACAGCTGCCGCTCACTACCTACAACAACAAGAAAAACAAAAAAATAAAACCTCGAATAACGAAAATTTCATACACTTTAATTAAAAAACGAAATAGTGATCGTAAGCCTTGGATATTTTATTTTATGAATGCCTCTGTTTTTAATTAATTTGTCTTATAATCATAGTAAGGTTATAAAGTTTAAATGGAAATGAAAAAAAAATTACCACATTAAATGAATCAATCATGCGGATGGATGGTGTATCATTGATTAAACGACCTAAATGTCTATTAAAAATTTAATTTCCATTAATGTGGATTATGTAATTAATTCTGGTGTACAAAAATATTTTACTTCCATAAAAACAATTCTTAACAGATTGAAGTCGTTTTTTAAAGTCTAAATAAAGACCAAAGCTCTTAAATATTCTATTATGTTTACAAATGGAAATAAATATTTATTTGAACAATTCAGTGAGTCATGTTATGAAACCCATTAATATTTATTGTCTTTTGACCGCGAAGAAGCAAAGAAAAGTACAAAACAAAGTCTTTGAATGTGAAACCCATAATTATCTCGTATGACTCACGATTTGGAAGTTTATTTGCAGACAAAACGAGCAAGATAAATGCTCCATAAGTTATGCCAACATTGTTGGCAGCACTCCCAAGGCTTCCCCGGGTCTCCTCCAGGCAGTGTCCACTGTACCACTGCTCTGGAGCCAAGAGACCCACTCTGTGGGATGTGGACGGGCCTACGTGCGATGCAAAAGTGGCCAAGTGGAGCTGCAGATGGAGTTCGTTTGGCTTCGCTGGCTGGCTGGCTGGCTGAATAAACTGAACCGCATGTCTGGCTCTTGGCTTTTACCCCATACCCATACCCAATACCAATACCCCACCGCGTTGCCTGCCCCTCCATGCGAAAATCCATCTCCAGCTGCCTTTGCGGTGGTTTTCAGCACCGCCCTTCTTGCTTTTCCCCCCACCCGGTCGTCGTCGTCATTATATTACGTTTTTTGCACATTTCTTGCTTTGCACAATTTAGCCTTCAGTTTCCGGTTATGAAGGAAGCAGCAAACGGGTTCGGGCCTGCTCCCTCTACCTCTCCCCCTGCGCCTTTCCTTCACCTACGGGCGATGTAATGTGCATTTAAATGCAATTTCTGCTGCTGTGCGTCAATGTCGATGAGTCTGCAAATAGCATGAAAGCGCGCCGAAAATATGGGAATCATTTCTCACTCTTATCGCTGCGGCAACGTAACGTGTTCCGCAAGTCAGAAACACAAGTCAATCATCACTATTTTTAAGCATTGCCCATTTACCTCAGAAATAATCACTATCTTATCATTTTCATATCAAAAATAAAAGGCGTCAGCAAATTCAGATACTTTGATGGCACAGATTTGATAAATACATCACTTTGTTGTTCTAGATAAATCGTATTAGTATGAAAGCAATGTAATTCGTATCTAGTTTTAAACGGATTTAAATAACTTGTTATCGTGCAATATTAGTTGTCAGAGTCGTTGTAAAACGCCCAACTAATTACCTGTTGAAATATTGAGCAACATTTTTGAGATACAACTATTGCAGGCTAAAAAGTGGGGAAACGAGGGTGTTTAGGGCCCGGCACTTACAAATGTTTTGAAAAATGAATGCCTAGTGTTTTTCCTACCAGCATGTTGAAAACCATTCAACTGGTAGTCGTCGTACTGGTATATTTTCCAGTTCTGGTCTTTTTATGCCGTAGCCCAGTGAGCGTAACGCCTGGAAACGCTTTGCTCTCGTAATTAACCTCTCGACCGACCGGCTTTCTGCCTACCTATCAGCTTACCTGGTCGGTCGCTTGTTACCTGGCCAAACCAAAGCCACCATCCATCCATCTGTAAATGTATCTGTATCTGTGTGTAGCAGCTATCCACAGCTCGTTGAAGCAGCAGACCTTTGAGCACGGTTTCTTGGGCCATCGCAAACCGAAACCTTCGTGTTCCACGGCGAGCGTTTTCCCCGGGGGTTTTCTTCGTTCTTTGCAATTCTGGCGAAAGGTGCCTCAAAATTTTCCATTAATGCTAGAGTAGCAGCAGACTAATCGCCTTGAAAACACATGAACATGATCTAATATTCCATTGCTTTTGCGTTGCACACTGGGTATTCTATCAGTCAGGCATTCGGCATTTCATTTAAAGACTTTAAATAAACGAATCTAAACTTGTTGATGACTCAGTGCGATATTTAAATTATTCTTTGTTTTGAACCCATTGTTCAGTTGAAATTTCAAAACCTAACAACGTTGCGTGGTTTCGGGTTTAAAGCGCAGTGGCAATTATAATATGATAATAAAGCAGAGTTGTAATTTAAAAAAAAATTGTTGATTTCTTTGAAAACCACTCGACCAACCTGTAATTGGATTTTTATTAAATTGTTGGATACGAACAAATTGAAGTTGATGTGCTGCGGGTTTTTCATGAAAAGCCATTAACACAAAGCACACGCTGGTATCACAGCCATTTCAAATATAGAAAATGTATAGACATTTGCTGGTAATCCATTAAAATGTTATTTGTTTATCTCAATGCCTATTATGTTTTACGCGTTAAAGTTTAAACTCCGATCTAAAAGTCAGACAATTGTTTACGTTGAGTATTCTTAGATGGCTAAATTGGAATGGCATTAAAGTTGCAAGAGAAGCCAATTACAATTTTGAAAGACATTTGAAGTCATGGTTCTATTAGTCTGACATCTATTATCTCGTTTCCCATCCACTCTACTTTTATTATAACGCTTTGTGACTAAAAATTAAGCATCTAAAGATCACTGATCTCGCTTTTTTATACCATCCATCCAGCGGCTATTTGTAAGGTTTCTTCTACCCGCTTGTCTTGTATTTTCTGTTCAGGTTCGATGGCTTGTCTCTGCAGCTTTGACTTCTTTTGTCTCGGCGTTCTTTGGCCTTTCTTGTTTTCTCGTTTCTTGTCCCCGCTTCTTATCATTCGAGCGTGTTTCCAAGTTGGACCAAAAAAAAAAAGAAGAAAAAAACAAGTTAACATTTAAGACCTAAAATGGCCAAAAAGCAGCGACTTGCTAGCAGATCGCTCGAAAGAACAACAAAAGCAAACAATAACAAATTCCCAGCATCGTCATTATTTGCAATTATCGACAGTTTGCTTTTCTGCGGTTTCCTCCTTCTCTCCTCCTCTTCATCTCTGCCTCTCTCTCTCTTTTGTTTGTACGCTAAAATCTTGGACTTCGTATTCGTCTGCGGTCTCGAGATCAAAAACCTTTGCTTGGTTGTTATTGAGGTACATTTATCGAGAGGAAAATGCCGATATGATGAATGTCTCATAGAATAAACTATATATGTATGAATAATACAACATTATCTACTTCTTAAGGTTTAAAACAACATCTTAAGGCTTAAAAAAGCTAGAAAATGACCAGTTGTTTTGGTGTCGCGTGATGTTTTTAACATTTTTTCGAGTTTGTTATATAGCCACTGTAAAGATTAGATATCAATAGCGTATTATGCGGCATCTCCGACTGAATTGTTTGATTTATGATCGGGGTGTATTCGCTAGGCCTTAGCCTTTAAGATATCTTTCAATGTCTCCCCGCCGTTCGCCGGATGAATAAGTAAAAATAAGAAACATAAACAAAGGTGTCACGTACACTTTTGCACTCACACGTACTGCAAAGGAGTCGGATTGAATGCGATAGTGGGTGCGGAAGAGGGAAACTTGGATTGGGATTGAGATTGGGAGCTGTGCGGTGGCGTGGTGGAGTCGGGTGAAGTGAAGTGAAGGGAACTACTGGCAAATGCTTTCAAAGTCATTTCCTTCTTCTCGGAAAACGTAAAGAAAGCATAAACAAACAAAGAAGCATTCCACTCGCAGCTATGTACATATGTACCTACATTATACAAACATATGTATTTGTTTGTAAGTCGAATAACTTGTTCTTTCCGAGCACATATTGTAATCATAAAATACTTGCGCCTTCTCGGTCGGAATGGAAATCAATATGTGCGAGACTAATCAAAAAGCTGTAAGGCGAATGAAAACAACGGAAATGTGAAATATTTTCCCCATCCCATACTTTTCAGTTATATGGTTTGCGATGGTATGGTGTTGTATGGCATGGTGTTGTCTGTAATTGCACCGAATCATCTCGCATATCTCCATTTCCTCCACCATTCGCTGTAAAGTCCAGCAATTCGCCCCCGATTTGTGATTATCTTGTTACTCTGCTTCGCTTATTTTTCTTTCACCGCCTCTGTTTTCTTTCTCTGCCCCAATAATTGCTGTTTCGCTAGGTTCAATAAGATTATAGTATTCCTACGCAGTTGTTTTTGTTTCGTCTACCATACATACATATATTTGTGCACACAAACGTGCTTCTTTGATTTGCTTAGCATGCAAATTTGTGCGATCTTTTTTTTTTTTTCTTTTACGCGCTTGGTTAGCGAACAATTGTGTTCAAGAAACTAGTTCTGGAATCCTCAAATTTGCTAAAGCTTTTGTCTTTTCTTGTTTTAGACAAAGCAAAGGTTCTTTGAATAACTTATTATAAATGTAAATTATGATGGAAGAATACGTGTTTATTTAAAAATAAAAATATTAGTTAACAATATTTATTTCATTTCATAAAATACAACGAACATGTGATAAAACCTTGAAAATGATGTCTTATTCTTTCGACCGCGACTGTTTTCAGGCGATTGTTTGTCTGGGTTTATTATTTTTAATTATTGCGATTTTGCTGCGCTATCAGCATTTATATTTGTATTTGTTATTAACGGCGGCGGTGCCAAGCGGCACCAAAGCGTAGAGATGAGGAAGGAGCGGTGCGGTGCGGAGAAAGGGGAGATGATAGAGGCGAATAAAGAAAGAGGCGGTGGGAAGGGGCCGGGAAGCGAGGGGCAGAAGCGAAGCGGAAAGAAAGCAACGAACGATTCACTTGAACTGGTTTCGGCGAGCAGATATATTTGTTTTGATTGTAGTTTGTTTTTATTATGGCATTCGTCTGCCTTGCATCGGTGCATGTGTGTGTGTGTGCATTTATGGGTGTGTGTGAGTGTGCGTGTGTCACTGCGTGATTGTGTGTGAAAGGAAGAGAGCGAAAATGTGTGCAAATGCATTTTGGCAGAGAGCACGTGACAACGCCCATTTATGACGATGACGTCTTCCTTTGAACTTTATACCCATCGATTTTGTAACGCTTTCTTTCTTTTCCATTGCAGGTCAAGTAACAAGAGTTAACAAAAGAGCAACAAGAACGGCAGCAAGAGCAGCAGGAACCGAAAAGACGGTATACAATAGCGGCAACGGCTTCACATTGGACATGTCATGTCAGCAAGCCTCCAGATTCCATTCAGCCACCGCCACAGCCACATTAGCCAAGAGCACAGCCACCAGGAGGATTGCCACAGCAGCAGCAGCCGCAACAGCAACAGCGATAGCCGCAGCAACAGCCGCAGCAACAGCCGCAGCAGCAGCAGCAACGCTGACGCCCGTGGAGAGCATTGCCGGCAAGACGACGTCCGAGGACACGGATCCCTATGCCTTCACAGAGACTGTGGCCGTCACACCACCCATTCTATTCAATGCACAGGTTGGTAGCACTCCGAAATCTTCTATTTCAATGCGTACTCTTAGGACTTGTTATTTATTATGAGTCTTTCAAAACAATTTCAAGTGTATGCTAATTATTTCGCAAACAAATTGCGGAATTTTGATTGCAAAAGAAATTGGCGATAAATTCAGAACCTGAACTTGAATAAGAACAGGTCCCCGCTTTCAAACCGCCATTATATTAAGCTGGCATTATATACACAACCGTATTCCATTAACTTGATTTACCCAACTGTTTTTATACCCGTTACTCGTAGAGTAAAAGGGTATACTAGATTCGTTGAAAAGTATGTAACAGGCAGAAGGAAGCGTTTCCGACCATATAAAGTATATATATTCTTGATCAGGATCAATAGCCGAGTCGATTTGGCCATGTCCGTCTGTCCGTCCGTCTGTCCGTCTGTCCGTCTGTCCGTCTGTCCGTCTGTCCGTCCGTCTGTCCGTCTGTCTGTCCGTATGAACGTCGAGATCTCAGGAACTACAAAAGCTAGAAAGTTGAGATTAAGCATACAGACTCCAGGGACATAGACGCAGCGCAAGTTTGTCGAATCATGCTGCCACGCCCACTCTAACGCCCACAAACCGCCCAAAACTGCCACGCCCACACTTTTGAAAAATGTTTTGATATTTTTTCATTTTTGTATTGGTGTTGTAAATTTCTATCGATTTGTCAAAAAAAATTTTGCCACGCCCACTCTAACGCCCACAAACCGCCCAAAGCTGCCACGCCCACACTTTTGAAAAATGTTTTGATATTTTTTCATTTTTGTATTAGTCTTCCAAATTTCTATCGATTTGCCAAAGAACTTTTTGCCACGCCCACTCTAACGCCCACGCCAAACCGCCCTGAAAATGTTTGATATTTTTCATTTTTGTATTAGTCTTCCAAATTTCTATCGATTTGCCAAAGAACTTTTTGCCACGCCCACTCTAACGCCCACAAACCGCCCAAAGCTGCCACGCCCACACTTTTGAAAAATGTTTTGATATTTTTTCATTTTTGTATTAGTCGTCTAAATTTCTATCGATTTGCCAAAAAACTTTTTGCCACGCCCACTCTAACGCCCACAAACCTGCACTTCTACTAGCTGAGTAACGGGTATCAGATAGTCGGGGAACTCGACTATAGCGTTCTCTCTTGTTTTTTTATTACATATTGCAGAAATCGAGAGCCCGCCTAACCGACAGCAATAGAGGCAGCAACAAGAGGCAGACGGCAGCAACAGCTGCGGCCAACAGAAAGGCGAATTTGGTGGCCCAACTGAGTGTCACAGCAGCAGCAAAGGCGCAGGCGTCTTTGGCAAGCAACAACACAACCACAACCACAACGAATTTCCATCATGTCACGCAATCTCAGAGACAGTCGCCGGCGTTGCAGTTGCAGTTGCAGTTGCCACTGCAATCCCAGTCACAGTCCCAGGCCTCGCCGAAGCGGGCCACCAACGTGTGCATAGTCCGCCCGCAGCAACAGCAGCTGGAGAAGATAGCCACCTCGGAGTCCTGCCAGTCGGCGGCAGCACCGCCCCCGCTTTACGCCCACACTCCATCGTTGTGGCAGACGCCGCTGCTCATAGACAATGGGCAAAAGCTACAGCTCCTCCAGCAGCAGCAGCAGCAGCATCAGCATCAGCAGCAGCATCAGCAGCAGCATCAGCATCAGCAACCGCAGCATCAACAGCAACAGTCCGTTGCTATTGCGTTGGTCAGTCCGCCCACATCGCCCGCCTCATTACCTTCGCCCACTCTGCCGCCTGCCACCGCTGCAGTGACCGCCATGGTGGCGCCGATTTCCGTATCGCCCAAGGGTGGATTACCTTTGCCGCCATCGAAGTTCCATCATACCACGCTGGCGCAACATCTGCAGAAGGTGGAGTGCTTGAAGAAAAAGAAATCCTTGCCACTGGCCTGCCAAAACAACAACAATAACAGCAAGTTGCAGAACAACAACATTGTGGTGGACTCGCATATGAAACCGGTGGTGCAGGGAACGAGCTACAATCAGACTCAGCCGCCACCGCTGATGGTTTTCAATACGGGAACCGTTGCAGTTCCCGCGCAGACTCCACAGACTGCTGCTCCACAGAAACATTCCACCGGCAATAGCGTAGATGACAGCGATCTCAACGAGATACCCGTCAATGTTATCTTCCGAAAGCCGCAAGAGGCAGGCGGTGCGGCGAAAACAGGTGGAGCAGGAGCTGGATTAAGTGCATCTGTTTCCGGAACGCTACAAACTCGTCCAGCTGAAGTGAAACTGGTGACTCCTCTCACGCCGCCCTCTCCACCCGAGATGAGCGCACCGCCCTTGCTGGCGCAAATGCAGCCGCCGCAGATACCCACGTCTTGTGTTCCAGCTTTAGCTACCAGCTTCAAAGTGACGTCACCAGCAGTTCTCAGCCCAAAGGTGGTCTCAGCACCTCCTGCAAGCAGCAGCCCAAAGCTCTTGTGTCCAACAGCACCCGCTTCAACGAACTCACTGCAAATTGCGCCAAAAGCTGTTCCAGCCACTACAACCTCATCAGCACCCGCATTAGCCAAGAAATCTGAACAAATGTCTTCCAAAGTGGCCAATTTAAACGCCTCCAACCATCAAGCACCCATAGCTTCAAAGGGCGTTAGAAATGGCATCACTAACAACATTAACAACAGAAATAGCAACGCCGTTGCGAAGAAACCATCACCAACTTCGATGCCGCCTCCAAAGGAGCCGATTGCACTTGCAGCAAACAAGTTGGCGGATTCCGAACATCGTCAGCGACGCCGCAAGATCGCCTCCGCCTGCAAACGCAGCTTGGACACCCTGAGTGAGAACGAATCCTTTTCAGTGGATTCGCCCTACTGCCTACAACAGCATTGGCTGCATTCCGGCTTTAAGGATAAGGCCCACGACACGCCACTCTCGCAAAGTAACCGACGTGAGGAGCGAATTGCGGTCCGTAAAGGAGCCTTGAGGCGCCAAGCGCTGCAACTACTGTCTACGCGCTCCTTGCAGGAGCTTCCCATGCGAGCGGCCAAACAGCGGCTGCAGTGCGTCCAGAACATGTTGATCAAGTACCAGGATCACGCTGGCCAGCAGCAGGGAATGTAAGTATATTGTGTTATCATTACCGAATTTAAATTAATTGAAGGGTTTTCTTTTGCAGTGGAATTGGCAACCGCTGTCTGGTGACCAGTTGCAAGCAGCCAACGCTCAGTATGGCAGCACACTGTGAGCGCCACATCGTAAACAACAGCACTCAGCAGCTTTTCCAGCCTTGCGTCGCCTGGCGGATGGACGGAACCGCTTGCCAGGCTCCCGTCTTCGATGTGCTGCACACATTGGCCCTTTGCAAGGTGCACAGCCATCTGCGTTCCGGTATGGATGGAGCCCGTCCAGCATCGAAACAGCCGCCCGTTAGTTTACCTGTCGCTGAAGTGGCGACTCTGTGTGTGCCTGTAAAGCAGCAGCGTAAGCGCAAGGCTAACACTAATCCCGTGGCTCGTCCTCAGAAACGTGGTAGAAAGCCGGCAAACGAACCGATTGCTAACCAGATCAGCAGCCAGATAGGCAAACTGATTTCTGGGACAGGTATGCAGCGTAAAAGCAGCACCACTTCGCTGGAGTCCATTGCCAGCAATTCGCACTCGTCGGCCACCTCACACTCCCAGCCGCCTTATAGGCCCGAAAACGTGTCGGCTGCGGTACCTGCAGCACAGAACTTGCCCCAACAATCCATTCCTCCAGCGCTGGCTCCACTCAGCACTGATTTTCAACCCAAGCAACAGCAGCATGAACCGCTTTTGGTCCCCAAGTTGGAGGTGGATTCGTTGTTTAAATTTGATGCCGATCAACAGCAAAATCAGCAGCAGCAATCGAGCCTGGACCCAAGTCTACTTTCGTTGGACATTGCCAATATCAAGGCCGAGGAGATTAGCCAAATCGTTGCCCAATTGGCAGCGGCCGGTGGTGATTTACAAAATCCCAATAATAACAACAACATAAGCATCCATAATAACAATAGTGTTCACTTCAACAACAACAATAATATGAATTACAGCAACAATAACAATAACAGTTTCCCCTCATTCAACACGGCCTTTGGCAACGCCATTGGTCAGCCAACCAACACAATTACGCACAATGGCCAAGCCGTTCCGGCAGTGCTGGCCAACACGGCCGATCTGCTTGGCCAGGATATGTTCGGTATTTGCGAGAACAGCTCGGCGTACGCCAGTTCCGAGGACACCGGACTGGGCGGTCTCAGCGAGTCGGAGCTGATAGGCGCTAACGATGCTGGTAAGTTTCGAAACGATGTGAATTTATATGACATCCGTATATACAAAAGGGTGCTTGACAATGCCCTTAGATTATTTCAGAATTTTAAAATGTTCTTTTTTCGTTTTTCAGATGATATAGCATTGAATGGCGCCCACTTGCTGGAGGAGCACGATCTGGTAAATGTGTTCGACACGCTGTCAGACGATGCCTTCAACGAGCTGTTCCAATCCGGTGTGTATTTAACCACAATTTTACTTGTTCAGCTTTTCATTGTACTAATCCATGTGTGCCTTTGCTGCCAACGCCAACGCCACCGCCCTTGCCCTCGCCTTGGACCTGTGCCGATGCAGTGCAACAAGCCGAGTGCGAGGCCATGGACCGGGCTTTGGACCGAGCCCTGCAGCAGACGATGGGCGGCTCGGCGGACAGCGCCTTTCTTAACGATTTCCTGGACGTCGGCGACGATCTGCTGGCCGATGCTGTGATGCACTCACCGAACACGTCCGGCATCGATGCGCCTCCTCTCTTTGGGGACAGCAGCAGCGGCGGTGGCAACAGCAGCAGCAATGGCGCCTCCGACATTCGGGGCTTGGTGCAGACCTAATTCCGGCATCAGGTCGGATTAATGGCCTACAGAATTTACAGATTCTTTTGGAGAGACAGAGAGAGAGATTTTCAAGCTAAACTTCCCATTATTCACTTTTAGGCAGCTTTCGCTTTAAATTTCGGTATTTTCTTTTTGGCCATTTCTTACCTGCGATTCTGGTTCGGCACAATGTTTCTATATGCAGCTTCAATGTTATGCATGCATGCACCAGCAGATATGCATGATTAAAATAGCATTCAAAACCCATATAGTTATGCGTTAATGTGAAAAACATACAAAAAAAACACACAAAAAGTAAAAAATTTGAAAAAATGTCCAAAAATATTAAATTCAACTTTAAATCAACATTAAGAATGAAATGTATATGTATCCGTACGCAGAAACATAATATTGTAAATTCGCGGAAAGATGTAGCATTACGCACATCTTAACGTAACTTAATTTGTTAGTGAACCAACAAAGGATTGTAGAGAGCAGCTTTATTATACATAAAAAGTAAAACAAAAAATTATAAAACGATACCAGAGCAAACAGATAAAATGAAACCGAAATTGTAGGAAATCTAGCAACAAATTTTGAATTCTGAATTAAATGTACGAGCGCGATACACTAGAGAGTTCGTTAACACAAGCAAGCCTAAAATTTGATTAAGAATTTTGTGAACGCATTTACAACAACAACACCCTACACTCAAATGAGAATTGCATGAACTACAAAAAAGCAGGTGAAGCTGAAATTGTTTAGTTTGATTTAAGTTCTTGGTTTGCACCTAACACATATACACACCCACACCCAAACACCTGCACACATACATACAACGTACAAGGGACTAGTTTGAAACCGCGAATCGTATTACTAAATATATATACAACTATATATACTTATATATATATAAAATATAGCTATATATACATAATACCACTTAATATATCTGTACACATACGTTTAAGTGTAAGCTTTAATTTAAACCAACCCACAAACAAAGAAAAGAAAAACCTTTAACAAAAAAAAAAATTAACAGAATGTAAAAGTGTATACTTGATTTATTTTTAAGCTCTTTTATTTAGCCATGGCGCCATGGCTGGAAACTTTGTTCGATTTTAATTAAGCCTAACAAATTTTAAAAGCAAAATTAGGCTGACCGACAATTTTTGAGTTTTAGCATGCGTTTGTCTATATTAGATTATGTAAATTAACAAATATTAAATAGAACATAAATGAATTGTAATTTTCTTTAGTCTAGTGACAAGCAGCAACATATAAATCGAGATATATTTATACAACAATACACAAATCAAGCAAGAAAACTGTTACGCTTTAAAATACGATATATACCACTCACTGGAGACCGATCCCCAAATCACAGCCCCCCCCCAAAAAAAAAAAAAACGAAGTTCACACCCGAACCATTCCATTTCCATCCATTGTAAGTTTTCATTTCTCATCTGTCACTCGGAGTCTAAGCAAGTATTAAATGAATGAAAAACGTTTAATTACACTAGATAACTTTGTATTTGTATATGTATCACGCATCGAATTTTCATTACGTTAATGCACCCATGGCACACTCAAACACTTGCATCTTTCATAGGAACGTTCGTTTGGGCGTAGCGAAACGATAGAGCAGAAGGAACTAATTTAAACATAATGGAACTCTGTAAAATATGATATATAATAACTCCCACACTCTCACTCTCTATCTCTAAAACCCTATATAGATATATATAAACGTATGAATTCGTTCTTGAGTTAGTTGATTACCGATTGCTGGGTTGATTGATTTACTGATTGATTTGGTCCACACTTTACTCTGATCTAAACTACAAAACCATGTATTTGATTATATGCTTTAAACCCTATTTTTATAACACTTTACTTTGTAAGAACTGTAGCGATGAACAGAAACCCCGCATCCCTCCAGTAGCCGCCTCTTTTTCACCATTTGAAATTTTGTCTGTTTTCGGTATGAGGTACAATTTCATTTTGTAATTTACGTGCATTTTTGTGATCTAATTTGTGTAACTATTATAAACGAAAAAAAAAAGAAACAAAATACTTTAAGAAAACGAAACAAAAAAAAAAAAAATAAAACAAATCGAAGCAAATGAAAAAAAGAATTGATTGATTTTATGGCAACAGAATATTTTACCCTGAAAATATAATACAGTATTTTTAGTAAAAAAAACCAAAGCATCCTGGCTTGTCATTGATCCATCGGGAAATCGGTATGGGGAATTTTCAGCTGGATAAGGGAAAGTAGGAAAGAAGAAAGTGGGAGAATCTCGGCAGGCGGTGCACAGATTTTCAGAGACTCACATTCGTTTAACAACATCATTTTCTCCTAGGAAACAGTTCGTTTGCCTTGACACATACTCCGAGTAACTCCCGAAAACAAAATACAAAAACATCCGCGGAACCGCCGATTAAGAAACCCGCTAATCCTTCCCAGGATTCTTTCAGTGCGTTTCGTCGAGTTGCGGTCGAGGTTTCAAGTTCAGAGGTTACATTGAAAATTAAATATTTTCTATTTTGTTCTCCCTGCTCGACCACCACAACCCAATCGCATCTAATCGCAAGGAGCATTCAGCATCCAGAGCAACTGAGCAAAAAACGTGACCAGAGATCTGGTCTGGACTATCCCCGTTTTGCCAAGGTGAGTGGTGTGGCATTTCCTGTTCCTGGTGGGTGTCCCACATCCATATCCAGCAGCGATTTTTACATCATATCCCAGCAGGCGCGTCGTTTGCTGTCGGTTGTGATGCATACAAATGCCTATCTGAGCTGCCGTCTCCCCGATTAGTCACTTTTTTTGTACGTTTGTAAGCTGCCGCCAGTTTTCAGAGCGGCGCCACGGGGATACCGAAGCGTGGTAAGTGGGCGCCACATACTCCTCCTCCATACCCTACTAACTCCACTCGGTCTTCGCCTCCAGTTGTGCACTACGTATATTTTTTATATCATTATTGCTGAACACAAAGCTATTTTCTAATTGAGGACCCGAATCAAAGGTGAGTTTCATTTTAAGACCATCAATGTTTTAATTGTTATATTTACCCATTTCAATTGATTTAAATAATGTGTAGTTATCACCGACAATTATTACTTTATTACTTAATACAAGTTCCTTAATTTGTACGAATGTGCCTGTCGCAGGACATAGCAGGACTAAAACTGTGTTTTGAGCTTCGATATATTTACAAGGTTCCTACGAGCTAAACTTAAACTATCCTTAACCTAGGTGCAATAAATAATGTGGACTGTCTGTGGCTATAACTCCGTGGTCTCCAGTTTTCGGGCCAGGATCTGAGCATTGTTGGTCATTTTGTCGATTTGATTGTAGAGGTTAAAGTGCCGGTTAAGATCGTTGCCGTTGTTGAATAGTTTGGCGGTTCCTTTGAGGGTTTCGTGCATATCCTGTGTGGCCACTGCCAGAAAGTTGTCATCCAAAGAGTCGTGGCCACCAATACTAAGGAAAAATGCATTTTTATACTTAAGTAGGGGAAGATTTAGTGATTTCCACTAACGCACCTGCCACTTTCTTCTGATTTGAACCACTCGTTGTCGTAGCCCTTCAGCCAAATAGGATTTGATCCTTGGACACTGTGCTTGTTGGTATTCGGCACTCGAGTGGCCGGCTCCTGAGCGTTTTGCAGGGACATCGAGGAGTGGCCACCTTAATGGGTTTCGTGTAGGAAAAACAATAGTTATATATTATTTTTTCTAAATTTTGATCTGTACTTACGGAATATATTGACTTTGGCGGCTCTCAGCTGCCGGCGGTATCCATTCCGTTGGGAGGCGCACAGAGCTATAGTGACTACCAGTAGAGTGGCCAGAAAGAGGTTGGTGAATATCAGCCACACGAATAAAGGACCTCGGGTGGGTCCTGCGGTCAGGAGCTGAGCCTCTGCCGCCTGCGTGTCCAGCACGTTGAGCTCCTTGAAGAGCCCATTCAGGCTTTCGATGTGCGTGTCAATCAGTTTGAGCACCTCGGATACCTCGTAAATGGAGTTATCCTCCCGCTCGACTAGATGCATGTACAGATCCGTCTTTGTCTTGTCCACCGAACCATCCTTGTTCTCATGAACCTTAATCTCATCGATGTTTACGATCGATTCTGTAATGTTGCTCAGGGTGCTAATTTGTAGTAAGTAAAGAAAATTACATAAGAAGGTTTAATTGAACACGAATTTAAACTTACTCTCTAAAGGAGTACACTCGAGATCGCAGTTCATCCGGCTGAAGTCGAAACACGAATCGAACCTTTTGGTCCTCTCTCAACAGGTAGATGAACACGTGGGCCACATCCTTCATTCCGGAGGTGTCGTTGGCCAAGACCACGAAATCGAAATAGCCTTTCATTCCCTTTTGTGGGTCAAAGTTCAGCTGCACCTCTCCGGTTTCCTGGTCGAGCAGAAAGGGAGCCTTGCGTACGTTCTCCAATCCCTCGGAAAGTGTCTGCCGGATTTCACCCACTTGATAGTATCCAATCTTTCCATTTTCCCCTTCATCTGCATCTGTGGCCTCCACTCGCATGAATTTCAAACCGAAATCGGCATTGGTCGTTATGCCACCAGTAAAGATTTTGGAACGGAATCGCGGTGGATTGTCGTTGATGTCCAGCACTCGCACCTTCACTTTCACCACAGTGCTGTCCAATTCTGGATGGGCTGTTGCCAATCCTCCAGATGGTTCCTCCTGACTACTGTCATAGGCCTCATACGATGACATCTCTGCGTCTTCTGGTCCGTACTCACTACTCTCTGCCGATCTTAAATTTCGAGAATGCTTGAAACGATCGTAGCCTAGTTGTTGATTATGCACAATGCCTCCTAGTCTATTGTTAATCTCGATTCCCATGCGTCGACGTTTGTCGCCTCCAGATAAAGAATCATTTCTGCAGTTCTCAGTGGCACGAACATACAGCGTAAAGTTGGCTACCACCTCGCGATCGAGTTCGCGATTGACAGTCAATATATGGGTTTCGGGATCCAGTCGAAAGTATCCCGCCTCGTTTCCATTCACTATAAAGTAGCACACCTGGCTGGGCGTATCATTTGGATCGTCCAAGTCCAACTGATCCTTGTCTATGGTGTCCGGTAGCTTTATCCTTTCAGAACCCGGATCTGCGTGCTCCGTGAAGTTCACGGATATTTCGTTAACCATAAACTGAGGCTCGTAATCGTTGACATTCCGAACATAAATGGTTAGATCCAAGTCTGAACTCAGCGAGGTCGGCAAGCCCTGATCATAGGCTTCTATGCGTATCTGTAATTTAAAATATATCATATAGTATATTCTCTTTTTGTTGTTATACATTATAATTTGGTTTTGTAAAGAGGTTTACCTCGTGAATCTTCTGCTTTTCGCGGTTTAGTTGTTCCTTCAGGAAGAGCTCCCCCGTGCTGCCGTCCACTTCAAACATTTTATAGCTGCCCAAGGGATCGGGTTTGAGCCTGTATCTCACCAAAGCATTCTGCCCCATATCGCCATCACTGGCATAAGCCTGTAGTATCAGGGTTCCGATCGTCGCATTCTCCGGAATCCGAACGGTGGTGTTATGGAGTGGTCTCACAAAAACCGGAGCGTGATCATTAAAGTCCGATACACAAATATCCAAGGTGCTGTGCACAATATTGGCTGGAAGGCCCATATCTCGCGTTGTTATGGTCAGGCTATAGTTTCCATACCTATTGCGCAAACTCTTGCTGGCGAAGATTTGGGCATTCCAAGCGTCCATCTGACGCAACTCAAACATGCCTTTAAGTACAGATTAATTTATTCACTGAAAAAGTTTTTTTCCCATAAAATTCTTACCATCTTTATTGCCCTGGGTAATGGCGAAATCAAGTCTTCCATTTGGCGTAGTTGGGTCATCTGCATCCTTGCCCACTATGCTGGCCACTCGTTCATGCAACTCGTGATACTCAGTGATTAGGACACAACTCATAGGCAAGTTAACCTCCGGAGGATTATCGTTCTCATCCAGTATGGAAATGCTGGAAAAACGAAATGAATTAAGTTTGTCAAAAGCAATAGTTTGTACAACTTACAAGACCTGCTTGAAGGCATTGCGACTTTCGCCGGCCAGGAATCCGAATTGATAGTTATCCCAGGCCTCGATAACCAGGTTGTACGAGTCCTTAGACTCCCTGTCCAGACGATCTGCCACCGTTAGCACCCCCGTGTCCGCATCTATGGTGAACTTTCCCTGCGAACTGATGCGATCCATCAGGAAGGTGATTTTGCCAAAGTCTCCGGAATCCGCATCTCCAGCTTGTAGAGTGGCTACTCTGGTGCCAGGAGCTGCATTTTCACTAATCGTGTAGTTCTTGCTGCCACCCACAAAGTACGGATTGTTATCGTTCTCATCCAGCACTGTTATATACACATCCACCAGTGAGGATCTGGCTGGAATTCCGGAATCCGTGGCCCTCACACTGAAATTGAGCCACTGATGCTGCTCATGATCAATCTTGCTGGCCACCACAATCTCCCCTGTCTGCGAGTCCAGGTGCATTAGGGATCGGTAGGTGGGATTTCCCTCCAGGGCATAGGTTATGGTGCGATTCTTGTCCACATCTGAGGCCAGCACATTCACAATCATTGCTCCGTTGATGCTATTCTCGGTGATCGATTGACGGTAAAAGGGCAGTCGGAACTTTGGGTTATTATCATTTTCATCCAGCACTTGAATGCTCAGGAATCCCTCTGCGATTTGCCTGCCCTTGGCCGCCGCCAGATCCTCCACAGTGATGGCCAGTTTAATATGCTCGACTCTTTCGCGATCCAACAGCTTGACCACCTTGAGGGTTCCCTCGATGGAGTCCACCTCGAAGGCGCCCAAGAAGTCGTACTCGCTACTCTTCACCAGCGCACCCTCTTCACTTCGCCCTTCACAGTGTTCCGGATTCAGTTTGTACCGCAGGATGGCCTTCTGGTCCAGGTCGGTCGCCTGGATGCGGTACACCAGTGTGCCCACAGGCGTGTTCTCCAAGATCTTCAGTGCTGGCATTTCCTTCAGCACAGGTGGCTTGTTGTTCACGTCCTGGATGCTAATGTTCACTGTACATGTGGTCATCAGCTGCGAATTGCCCAAACCGCCATCCAAAGCAATCTGTGGAAAGCAATGGTGAAAGGAGATTTATATCAAACAAAAATCTGGATATGGAATCCCTTTTGAACTTACCACTGACAAAGTGTAGAGCGATCTCTTGCTGTCTGTGAGATCTGGATCTAGATTGGCACCCTGAGCCACGGAAATAACTCCCGTTTCCGAGTTGATGATAAACTTGTCACTGGCACCCGTCTGAATGCGATACACCACCACATTGTTGGGAGCGGATCCGTCTCGATCTATGGCCGTTACCTGCAACACCGAGCTGCCACCTGGCAGATCCTCGGGAACTGTCTTGGCATAGAAGGTTCTCTGGAAGATCGGCGCATTGTCGTTTACATCCTGCACGTAAATTAGCACAGGAACCACAGTGGATAGCATGGGAATGCCCGAGTCTCGAGCTCGCACCAGCAAATCGATCTCGCGAATGCTAAAGGATCCTCCCGTGTGAGGATCACTTCTGCGACTGCTCCGATCCACCAGTTCCTCGAAATCAAAACTGTGCACGGGACGCAGAAGACCACTCTGTGGATCTATTGTGAAGTTGGAGCGGTACAGACCCTCGACAATCTCGTAGGTCACCTGGCTGTTCTCCGTGCCATTGAGATCCGCATCCCTGGCCTCCAATTGCAGAGGGGTTTCGAACTCGGCCTGGTTTTCCAGCAACTTGGTCTCGTACTGCCGTTGCGGAAATGTGGGTGCATTGTCGTTCACATCCAGGATGTCCACGATTATTTGGGCCGTATTCCGGTTGCCCTGACCAGCGTTGTCAATGGCTTCTACGGTGAGATAGTGCCGCGAAATGATTTCCCTGTCGAAAGCTGTTCCACCTGCCTGCTTGATGGTTATCACTCCCGTAATAGGATTCAGATTGAGTCTTGGAAAGAAAAGGAATGTTAGATCCCTAGCCAAAAGTTTTTAATATACAACTTACAAATGAGCAATGCCACCTCTGAGGTTGGTGTAGCGTATACCCATAGTTCCATAGTCCCCAGAATCCACATCCACCGCCTGGACATGGGTGATGACAGTGTCCTGGTCGCTGTTTTCCAAAACACTCGCATTGTATACTGTTTGACTAAACTCTGGGAAGTTATCGTTCTGGTCTCGTATGAAAATCTGCACATGGGCGGAACTGTAAGAAGAGGTATATTTAGATACTCCATATGCATTTTCCATTTTCCAAACCAAAAGCTTACCTCCATCGACTGGGCTCATCGACCTCCCTGGCGAATATCGTGAAATTGACCTCGGTGAATTGTTCGAAATCGAGGGACTTTGAGTTCTTCACCCGCAGCATAAAGTTGGCCTCATTAACAGCCAGCTCAGGTACGATCTCGAACAGATCGTTGGGCGGATCCAGGAACAAGCGGAAGGTGCCATTGTTACCCTCATCGTGATCGAAGACCACGTTTTGCACCTCCTCGTCGATGAAATTAAGCGGCGTGTTGGTTTGGGCATTCTCGTTGACCTCGCAACGATACACTGTCTCTCCGAATGTGGGTATTTCATCATTAACATCACTCACAATGACCGTGACTTCGGTGCGAACTGTTGTGGGTGCCATTTGGGTATTGGACTTGGACAGCTCGGTGGCCGAAATACGCAGGATATGGGCTCCATTCACCTGATCACTCTGCTCCTCGCGATCCAGCTTGGTTAGTGTGTGAACTATGCCGGTGTGCGGATCAATGTCGAAGAGATCGTTGGCCTCCAGGGAATAGGCTATGGGATTATTGATTCCACGATCTCCATCTATAGCTCGAACTCGCAGAACTTTGGTGCCCACTGGAGCATCCTCGGCAATTCGGGCCACTGCCTGTACTTCTACGAACTCCGGCGGCTGATCCTCCAGATCCTTGACCTTCACCAGGATGGCAGCAGTTCCTGTATTGATCGGTCCCTGGTTGGCACGATCGATGGCCAGGACTCTCAACTGATACAGACTCTTCCGCTCGTAGTCCAACTCCTTTTGCAACCTCAAAATGCCCTTTCCTTGATGGGTAGCGATGGAGAACACATCGTTGTCGCCATCCAGTTCCTGCAGATAGTAAACCACCTGGCCATAGGCACCTTCATCGGCATCCGTGGCCTCCAGAGTGCTGACCACTCCCGGTGCACTGCCCTCCGGTATTTCAATGGCGTTTTGGTAGGGCAGAAAGGTGGGCACATTATCGTTTATGTCCTCCACCAGGAGCAAAAAGCTCTGCGTCACATAGTTGTGATCACTGTAGTGGCTGTCGGTCAGCGTTAGCACTATGGCATACTCGTCCTGCAGCTCCCGATCCAGTTCCTTGGCCAAAAAGACCTTGGCCTCGTTGCCATTGGT
The DNA here is from genome assembly GCF_016746245.2 of Drosophila santomea. NCBI lineage: Eukaryota > Metazoa > Arthropoda > Insecta > Diptera > Drosophilidae > Drosophila > Drosophila santomea. Next base: position 15,996,590 of record NC_053019.2, read on the forward strand.
GTTCTCAATCCGAATGATCTCGCTATCATGCGAGTTGCGCTTGCCAAAGGTCAGCGGATCGTTGTCCGGATCGTAACCCTTTAGCGTGTATATCAGGGTTCCTTGAGAGCGAAGAAAAGTGCAAAAATTCAATAAAATAATTAAGTTACTATCGCTTTTTTCAGATTTCTTATAGGAAATGAAAAGCCATTCAGCGAAAGTTGATTATAAATCGTTAAAATGGATAAGCAAACCAATTTTAGACACGACACATTGCCCTTTTTCATATCAGATCGAATTTATACTCAGATTTTATTTTGCACAACTGCAAGATAATTAAAAGTTTAGCTCAAAATTGTTGAGACATGACACACTACCATTCTTCATACGAGTATAGTTAATAATGCTACTGTCTGATATTGCACAATTATGTGATAAGATGATTTCAATGTATCAGCTGAATTTTGGGCAAAGAATTTGTTCTTCAGAAATCAGTTGAATCATTAATATTTGCTTTTGACTTACCCACTTTCGTTTCAGGACTTTCCTTCAGACGCAGTACAATCTCCGACTGGCCGTCGATAGCGAAACGCGGCGGTCGATTTGAGGCAACCAAGCTGATTAGTGTGGTGAGTATTATGACTTGGATGGGGATGGGGATGGGGATGGTTATGGGAATGGAGCTTATATATCTAGGGAAAGTTGGCTGCCTTCGTCCTTTTAAGCGCACCTTCTTGTAGTCCATGCTGTCGATTCCATTCCCATTCCCATTCCCATTCGATTGCGTCTGCGGTTCGTTGTGCATTGTGTGTGGCGTTTTGGGGACGACACCTTGGGGTTACTGGCTAGAGTCACTAACACATGACTGGTAAAATCGAGCGGCGACACCTAGAAAATAGACAGAGTGTTACGACAGAAGCGAGTGGAGAGTGTTAACCCATTTTCCCCACATGTTGCACGTTTTATGGGCCGTGATCTGTGACCCGCCGGCAGTTTCGCTCGAGAAGGTAACTTCAAGTGGTGGAACATCCACTAGAGGAGTTCTGGGCTGAACCTCGTTCGTTCGCCGAAAAAGAAACAAGAACTGAATTGGGTCGTGCATTAAGAAATCCGAATGGAACTGGACTCGCAGTCTGCGTGTCTACAGGTACACAGGTGTTCTATATGTCCGTCTGTTCTGCGTGAGAATTGGCCAGTGGATTGGCCAGCAGCAGATCTTTGCGAAAGTTGTATGCTCAAATTAATTAAGCGTCAGCTCTTTATTGGCTTATACTTTTTATACTTCAGTTCAGTTTACTTAAATGCTGGCTCAGCGCCAGCCTGGAATTCCGCTAAAGAAATTTTATGGGTTTCTTCGCGGCTGCCTTCGGGTTTTGATTGTTATTTTGTATGTGGCTTAACGAGCGGAACGTTTTCTAAACTGCCCGGCAATTATTACTACTTTGGCTTATACATGTGCCAGATTTGTCTCATTGCAAATTTCAAGCAAATTGCGCATAAGTTCTCGCTCAAGTGGAGTGAAAATTGAAAGCTGTCCCTAAAAGATGAAGTTATCATGCATGAGCTTAATGAAAACCGCATTTTCGCTTATTTAATGATGTTGCTACACTTTTGGCATCTCCATCTCGCCTGCGGCTTATCTTTTCACAGGGGGGTGCGTGTGAAAAATGCATTTGTAGAGCGATGACTGCATCTGTCAAATGCAGATGCATATATGCATTATTAATGCCATTGTTTGCGGGTTCAACTCGGTTAGGCTCATTTGCAATCGCAAGTTTTGAGCTGCAGATCCGCGAGATTTGCCAACTGTGGTTCATTGATTTCGCAATTGCCGCTCGGCAATTTCTTAATGGGTTGCCATCGTAAATGCCTTGGTTGACTGTAATTGATTTGTGAGTTCAGATGGGATGGTTAATTATGTGGCAGCCACAGCAGGTTGCATCAACCTCTTTATCGCCGGGAAAGATCGTGGCAAGCAGCAAGGTCGTTAGAGAGTCGCCTTAACTGATCACGGTTAAGTGATTCAAAAGTAATCACAATCTGCGCCTGATTTCGCTTTCAACACGCGCCGCATGCAACATTTTCAATGGTGCGACTGCCACTACCACTAGCAGTACTTGTATCTGTATCTTGTATCTGCCACATCTTCTGCTTTTGGGCGGCTGATTCTCTCCATCGCCGTCCGCGGATAATTATCCATGCATCCGTGGCCATCATGTTTGTGTAACGTCGGCAATTGGGTTGTTTGGTCAGTTGGACGATGCAGGGATTTGGATGCTCTGCTGCCCAGGCAATTTCATGCTGCACTGCCTCAGTCGAATCGGGGTTATCATAGCTGTCGATTATTCACCCATCGCACTGAAGAGAACACTTTACTTGGTACATAACTATTTATGCTTTTGTTCTGTTACATATGTTGTTTATTGGATATCTTATAGCTTTCCAATTAGTTAGGAAATACAGGAAATGCGGACGGAGCAAGTTCCGCCACACTTTTCATTAGCCCAATTTGTGGGCTATCACTTTCCTCCTAATAGACCATTCAAAACCACATTTCGTTTAATTAACTCCATTAGTGGAGTAGACACACTCCCACTTTCTTGCTGCCAATTTTCCACACAGCTAAAACCCACTGAATTAAGGCAAATTAATAAGTTACGCCGCCTCGGCAAGATCAGCAAAATCAGTCAAGGGTCTGCACTGCCATTTCCCCTCGGATTTACGTAAGTGGAAAGTGGCAGCAGTGGCAGAAGTGGCTGAAATGGCAGAAGTGGCCCAGCCACCATGACGACGGCGCCTTTCCGCAGCTCAGATATGTACCTCTGCGACCTGCGAGATACACATGTGATGTATCTCAATCCGAATCCGAGCAAACTTCGGTGACTCTGGTCGCAGCAGCAGGGTTCACGCTCGGACAAGTTCTGACCCCCTTCAAGAGGTCCAAAAAGTGAAATCCTTTGCGAAAATGTGTCCAACGTATGCGGTTTTCAACGGCGGTTGGCGTCGCCAATCTTGCGGCTTTTGGGCTAACCGCAAGCAAACTGGCAGCTCCAAGGTAATCGCCACCGAAATGGAAATCCCAATAAACAATTTTGATTTGTCTGCCACTGCGACAAGTTCCCCGCTCTTTCTCCACCCGCCCCCTTCTTCTCCAGCTCCAATAATCGCCGGTTCATGACTTTCCACGGCAGCCAGGGGCTTACTTAATTATATTAAATATGTTAAGCCCGCCTGAGAGAGGCAGTCACATATGTACACCGGGAAAAATATATGCCTGGCTAGGAAAAAAGTTTAGCTTATACTAAAACTTATTCCTCGAAATGATAGCTACATATATGTTGTAGTAAGAAATTCATAGATCAGTAAACTATCTGCAAACGATTATGAAACACGATTAATTAGCAAACGTTAGACATTATATAACCCTGCTAAAATCAAAAAAAGTTATCTATCAATATTTCTCCGAGTGCAGCCGAGTGGAGATCGAGATTGGCGGGTATCGTGTTGTGACCAATGTTGCCTCCAGTTTCCGGCCCGCGAGCAAACAATCGCTCCCCTGGCGTTCAGGGGTTCAGGCGTTCCGAGTACTCCAATTTGAACACTTCCTCCCCCGTATTAGGGCCCTTTTGTCATGCCCATCGATTCCGATATGTGCGGCACTCCGACAGTCAAGTTCAACGCCAGCAGCCAACGATTGTTTGCCGGCTGGCTGGCAAACAAAAGGAGCTCGACGAGTTGGGGGGCAGGAGAGCTTCGGAGCTGTGGAGCTGCTGAGCTGACTCCGTTGCGGTGGCTTGGTTTTTGAATCATAGCCCGGGTTCAAGCGACGCCCGCATCCGTCTCACTTTTCGAGCCAAGCTGCGAGACCTGGCTTAGATGTTGTACTACACATTCGTACATTCATCGCTGGTGTCGCGAGCAATTTGTCCGTTACACTCCGGCTCCTTTTCTGGCTCAAGTTTTTGCACTTCTCTATTTGCATCTGCTTTGCAAGTATTTCCACATTTCGGGGTAATTAAACAATTTATTGGACTGGCTGGTCTTGGAAGAGCAGCCAAGTCCTTGACACGAGCTCTGGCCTTACTCGCAGTATTGCAAGAAGAGCAGATGTCGGTTGAACTTCAGGCTTCCGTGCGCAGGAATTCGCAAGCTATGTGCGAATTATACAATCAAGAGCTAAGACTCTTAACAGCATTTAAACTAGCTAATAAACATTTCATTTTCATCAGTACCTAATACCATTTAATGCAATGGATAGGTAAGGATCGACCTTTAAACATTAAGATAATTATAAAAGGTCTTTGCACAGAGTTCATACCTTCGCATAACCATATAAAATGATTTTTGTATGTGCTGGTAAGAAGGTATAGGAATCAATTACCATTTCTTTAATATAAATAAAGCTTAAGCTCTTTCGATTTTATCAAACCTTATAGTTGCATTTGCACTCAGGTCCTTTGATTCCATTTTCTTTCGGTGTAGTGCTTGTTTGTTCACCCCCAACAACTCCTTGCGAGGAAGCCTCCTAACTACGCCCCTCATCAAAAGATGGGCACATGCCAGGACAGGAATGCAGACCGGTTTCGCTTACTTACCCCTATAAAATAGATATTCCTATAGACCGAGTATCCTTTGGCGGTCTTCTGGTGGGGTCCTTTTTAATAATAAGGTAATTATTTTGGAAGCCAACCAACAGTGTCACACTCGAGTGTCTTTCAACAACTAGCAGAGAACTGACGAACTTCGTGGCTGACACATTTTCGAAAAGGCTTCGACGTCACTGGTAATTAGGCATAAGTCAAAGAACCCCGCAGAACACACATATGGAGTACACGATGAAACCGCATAAAATAAACGTGTCGCACGCTTCGAAATTGGGCAATGCACGAACCGGAACTCGACTTTACAAGAGTGGTGCTAGTGGTAAGGGGCCTCGAAACCTGGACTGGTGGTGGTCAGATCACTTGATGACACTTTGCGCCGCCAGCGACAACGGAACGTGCCGTAGAACACGCAGTGTGTCGGCTTCTTGGCAAAACGAATAAATTACAACGGAGGCTATTTTGCACTTTCGAAACCCGAGAAACGGAAAACGGAAAGCGGAAAACCCAACGGAGTGTTGATTGCGCGGAAAGCGAATTTTGAACGTAGTGTTTACCACAACAGCCGCTCGACGACTGACGTTGGGTTTTGGAAAACAAGCTAACGAGACTTCGCAGCTCTGCTGGAATCGCGCTATGGCCGAAATAGTTGGCTTGGCAACCCTGTTGGCGGGAGAGAAAGATATAGCCGGGTCGGAACTGAAACCGAAGAGAGAGTAACGCAGCAGAGGCACGCGAGTAATTAGCCAAGCGTAAATTCCACCGGCTAATGCCAAGTGGGCGGTGGGTGAGCTCTGTTTGTTTACAATTTGCGTTACTCGCTCCTCGATCGCAACTGGGCGCCCACTGGAAGACTGGAAAGACGGGAAGACACCGGAAACGGCGGTCAGCGGAAACCGGAAGTGCGTGCGCTTATGCAATTTGAAGGTTACACTTGGTCCAAGCTACTGAGCTTTCCACCTAACAAACCAATTTTAAACGGTTTTTCATCTATTGAAAATAAGATATCGAAGGTGTTGAGGTAATAGCGACCCAAATCTTGTTATCTTGGAATTTATTTAATCCGTTTTCTATCTTAAATATTACTAGGAACTCGCATAAACAGTACATGCCTAATCATTTTTACACTGTCAATCTAATCCAGAGCTGTGAATTACCTAACGTAACTACTTTCCATAGAACATGTCCGCGGCTCGAGTGACTATGATGCGAAAAGGCCACTCCGGGGAGCTAGCACGGAAGGCCAACACGGTGGTGGTGTCGGTTCCACCCCTGGTGAAGAAGTCCAGCAAGAGCCGCTCGTTCCACTTCCGCTATCTGGAGCTGTGCCGGGCCAAGAACCTGACTCCGGTGCCGGACATCCGCAGCAAGTCGAATGCGACCACCACCTTCCTGGAGCTGTGCGGCGATAAGCTGGCGGTCAGCGATTGGCAGCTTCTAACCGAGGCACTCCACTATGACCTCGTGCTTCAGCATCTGGTGGTGCGTCTGCGTCGCACATATCCACAAAGTAGGTGATCTGTGGTGCTCAGTTTGGGTATGGAATGTGAATGGTACCTCCTTCTTTATTCCTTCTTTTCGGCAGCCAACATTGATCCCATTGACACAGAGAAACGTGCCCGTCTCTTTCGGCAGCGACCAGTTATCTACACCCGATTTATATTCAACAGTTTGGTCCAGGCGATTGCCAACTGTGTTTCGAGCAACAAAAATCTAAGTGTGTTGAAGCTGGAGGGATTGCCATTGCATGATGGCTACATCGAGACCATTGCCAAGGTAGGTTGAGATGTTTCACGTATCTAAGTTCACATGTATCCATTCACAGGCATTGGCCGACAACGAATGCCTCGAAACAGTGAGTTTTCGTAAATCCAACATTGGTGATAAAGGTTGCGAGGTGGTCTGCAACACCGCCAAATACCTGAATCGCATCGAAGTCTTTGACGTCACTGAATGCGGACTTACTTCCAAGGGAGCCGAGCACGTGGCCGAAATGCTCAAGGTAATCCCTTAATCCCCTTAAATCTATCCTTTCAAAAATATATATCCCTGCGATTTCAATGGCTTACAATGCATATTTTTATTATCCTTAATGACGGTGCTTCAAAGCTGGGCTCATACATACATAACATGATGTGTGTTCAGTTAAAGACCGCCCTAGTTAACCCAAATGTGTTTTGTACCCCAGATGCAAAAGATCACCCGATTCACGGAGGGCTGGGAGAAGTCTCTCCGCTACCGCAGCGTGGATGTGAACACGATTGGCGGACTGCGCACGGTTCTATTGGCTGACAATCCGGCGATTGGCGACGAGGGCATCCGATGGATCACCGAGGTGCTGAAGGAGGATGCCTGGATAAAGAGTAAGTGGAGTCCGAATAGTGCAATCCATACAAATCAAATACCCCACAGAAATCGACATGGAGGGCTGCGGCCTGACGGACATCGGAGCCAATCTGATCCTCGATTGCCTGGAGCTGAACACGGCCATCACGGAGTTCAGTGTGCGGAACAACGAAGGAATCAGCAAGTTCCTGCAGCGGAGTATCCATGATCGTCTGGGCTCTTCACCAGAGGAGAAACAGGAGCCGGAATATGACCTTAGCTGCGTCAACGGGCTGCAGAGCCTGCCGAAGAACAAAAAGGTCACCGTCTCCCAACTGCTGTCCCACACGAAAGCCTTGGAGGAGCAGCTCTCCTTCGAGCGAACGTTGCGTAAGAAGGCCGAGAAGCTGAACGAGAAGCTCAGCCACCAACTCATGAGATCCGACTCCAATCACATGGTTCAAGAGAAGGTCATGGAGGGAGGATCACAAACGAACACTTCCAGGGAATATGTGGTGCGGAATGAGGTCATGCCAGAAGTCATCAAGAAGTGGGCAAACTCAATATCCAAATCGAAAACGCCTATCTAATGGAATTTCTTTACAGTTCCCAGAGCTACCGCCAGTCGCACTTCAACCGGCTGGTGAACAGTGCGGTCACCAGTCCAGAAGTCACACCCCGCAGCGAGATGGCCACATTGCGCAAGGAGCAGCAGCTGCTACGGCAAGCCTCTCCCATGCAGATCAAGCTTCCTTCCTTGGAGCAGCAGCTGAGAAATCTGCGCGAGGTGCAGGAGGAGGTAGAGGTGGAGGATGAGCAGGAGGAGGAGGAGGAGGAGCAGCAGCCGGAGCAAAGTCAATGCGATTCGGAGCTGCAGAACGAGGAGCAACTGCACTACGAACAGCAGATGCAGGTGCAACGCAAACAGCTCCAGGTGCGCAAGGTTCGCAGTGAGATAAAGTATGCTGAAAACAATCCCAAGGAGGCAGCCAACAAGAATCGCGAGTCCAAGTCGGATCATGAGTTTGCCAACGAGAGAGATGTGAGTATCCTCCAGTACATACAACTATCAGTATTACTAATTTATTAACCTGTTGATTCCATATATTCCCAGTTCAAGCTCAATCCCTCTGTGCAATTTGAAACGGACATTGGCGACCATGTGATGGTGAATCCTGGCCAGCGATACGAGGGCGGAGGTGATACGGGCTATGGCTACAACTACGAGCATGAGCAGCCAGTCAAGCGAGGCTACGAGAAAGGCTATGTGGTGGGCGTGGGTGACGGATCCCATAGGAGGCAGAGACCATCTCACCTGGTCGAGGCTCTGGTCCAAAAACGTGGCGTTGCAGGCGTTGGTGATGGACATGTGGCGCAGTTCGTCAGCAATCTGGAGCGACAAGCGAACGCTGGTAAAACCGGAAAAAAGCGCCTTAAACCTCGGCCTGAGGACGATCTTCCGGTTCCAGTCGGCGACATGCACATGGAGTCGTATATGTCCCGCTACGAAGAACTCTCCTCAACGGACGTTACGCTGGAGAACTCCGACTACGAGACGGAGGCCACGGAATCAACGTTACGTAGTAACTCAAAATACTCCTCCATGCATGTCTTTGTGCGGCGCAATCAATCGGAATCCATGTCGCTGACAGAAGAGGCCGGTGACGGAGATGCCGGCGGCGGTGGAGTGCCGGGCGATGTCGGCGACGAAAAGGTCATATGCCCGGGAGAAGTCTACAGGTCCCTGCAGCTCCAGAAGCAGCGGGAACAGAGCGCCTAGGGGCCGCAACTTTAGGTTCTTCCATTCAAAATCCCAGCAACCATTCGCAGCCGGAGCAGCGACACCGAGCAGTACAAGCAGTACCACCACCACAAAGCAGCCAACTCGATTCGATGGAATCCCCACTGGGAGCGCTAAATTTGCAGTCGTACTCCCGGGCAGTACCAGTTCAAAAAGGATCCAACTCCTCTTTGCACGCCCTGCCCTCTGCGAATTCAAGCTGCACCAAAAATGTACAAAAATATACATTGGTCTTACTGATTTCCATTAAATATTTGTTATTTGTGTGCTCCCTACGCCAACTTGTTGGTACTTATTTTTGGAGTATTATTGAAATAAGTTAGGTACGATTGATGAACCTCCGTTTCAAGTGAAGATGCACATATGATTTTGAGCTGTCTACGTGATATCTTTTGATTTATTTAGTCCGTATATTGTGGAATTATAAAATATTTGCGATCGGTTAAGTTTGCGTTGAATACTACTGATTAAGATTCAATTGGATAAAGTAATTTGAATGTAGTTAAGTTAACCCCTTGGTTATTTATCAAGTGGGGATTAGACGGCGTGCTTAACCGCCAAAACCGTAGAGGGTGCGTCCTTGGCGCTTGAGGGCATAAACCACGTCCATGGCGGTCACGGTCTTGCGCTTGGCGTGCTCGGTGTAGGTGACAGCGTCACGGATAACGTTCTCAAGGAATACCTGTGAATTTTCGCAGCAGTTAACCGGTTTTTCATCGCTTAAACACCCCTTTCCCCAAAAGTTACCTTTAGCACACCGCGAGTTTCCTCGTAAATCAAGCCAGAGATACGCTTCACACCGCCGCGACGGGCCAAGCGGCGAATAGCAGGCTTGGTGATACCCTGGATGTTATCACGAAGCACCTTACGATGACGCTTGGCGCCCCCCTTTCCCAATCCTTTGCCTCCCTTTCCGCGTCCAGTCATTTTTTAGTTGCTTGCTTTGCTTTGTGAAATTGGCTGGAAAGAAGAGAAGACGCAATAAACTGTAAAGCGACGCCATGTTTGGTGGGGGTAAAAAGTAACAGGTAATTTAACAGGTGTAATCTGTTCTTAACAAGTGCGTTACAATGCAAAAGTATGGCTTTTGTTTATTGTTTCATGTTCTTGCACAAAAAAACTGTTTTCTTTTGTTATTTTTCTATTTTCTACTTAATTTGCCGAGCAGCAACACTCACCTCAAGAAAAATCCAGAAAATTGTTAGTGAGCGTGACCAGACTTCAGACACCTTAAAATACCTGCCGCGGAATGCTCATACATAGCTAGTATTTTCGTTGTCTTACACCAGCCCTTGTCAGTTGAGGTTATCGGCTATCGGCCATCGCTATCGCCGCCCCGTCGCTATAAAAAAAGATTTAATCGAACCGAAAGACGTGCTCGCATAAAAATCGCTTGAAAACAGGCTCGCAGACCTGTGAAAAACGGAAAAGTGCAGCGCGAAAACACTGTTTCATCTGTGGCGCTTTAACTTACGATCGAGTCGCGGCGACAAGTCGAGCATAATTCGCGGAAATGCGCATGCAAGCGGCGTGTGGCCAGCAAAATCGCTGCCAAGGCACCGCACACACACTCGGCCACCCACACATACACACTTAAAAAAGTGCGAAGACAACAGGAACTCTGTGCCAAAATAATAATACCAGTACCCAGTACTCCACTCCACCTGTCCCCGAAAACATCTAAATATCCGCGTTACGTATACGCAACGAGTGCTGTAAACAAGTTGGCCTAGGCGATAACAATGTCCAAATACGATCTGCTTTATCTAACGGCGCAGCTAACGCTGGGTATGTATTGCACTGCGAGTGTGTGGGTGCATACTTATTGGCGCCTTAATTCCCAGTCGCTCTGCTATATATAATATGCATAATACTATATTTTGTCTTTGCTTCCCGACTTTCCGCTGTACTGTAAGCCGACTTCGATTTATAACCACTCGTGCCTGTTATTTGATGCATTCCGCGTAATGCTATTACTTTATTAATACCACATGGCGCTCGAAGCGTATTGGGTGTATTGGTTTTGTGATTGCTTTGTCCACTGTTAGGGCCCACTTATTTTCCGTTTATCTTGTGGTTGTCAAAATGTATATAACCAACAATATATTATAAAATTGTAGTTAAAATTCGAAAGATTTATTAATCAAAGTGTATACTCGGTATTAATCGATCGGATGCCTAATTCCCAATCTTGATCCATGTGTGTGTGCGCTGAGCATTTCTTTGAATGGATTTAGCTGCATTAGGAACTTGTTGTATGGCAGGTTCTGGTTTCTCCCACCCTTTTGCTCCACCGCTTGCCCTCTCCTTCGCTCGCGATATCTCCCTCTCTCTCTTTCTGTGGCGCAGTGCACTCTCTTCCCTGTTGCTGCTGTTGTTGTTGTTTCTGCTGCTGCTGTTTCCTTTTTCCGCACAAGCGCCACTTTAAACCCATCCCTTTCTGTGTGCATAATGTGCCTGCTTATGTATCTACTTTACTATAAAGCATGCACGCTTACGAACACACACACATAGCCAGCGATCCGATTACCTAAAGGACAGTGGGACAAAAGCTGTGGCAAAGGATCCAATGCACTTTGCGCATCCAGTGGTCAAGGATAATTAATAAACGTAAACTAGAATAAAACCGCTTGTATTGCGCACATGATACGTTATCAAAGTTTGATGTTGATGTTCAAGGATATGTTTTATCCCAAACATACTTCTATGGCAATAAATCTAATACAAATACATTAATTTTTATATATTACTTTAAGAAGTTTATTATCAGTTAAATTAACATTAACATAAATTTATATTTGATCAGGATCACAGATTAACTCGAATTAACATATTTAAGCAGCCGAGAAAACTTTCATTTGGCCCACTGTGCACTGCATATCCGTGCATTGGGGCCATGCCCACTCAAAGGATGGTGTGTGGCCAGTGGGGCTAATTCCGTGCCCGAATGGGGTGCCTTTCAATGGCAGAGGCCCCAGCTTAGGACGCTACTCCTGCTGCTGGGCATGCGATATGTGTACAAAGGATAGCGCCCGCAAAGAGCTCGCCCAGCGCCCTCCATTTCAGCCTTATTCCCCAAATAGGCTCGACTTCTTTATTTGCCCACCCTTTGAGCACTTCCAACCGATAATTCCATTAACTTTGATCTTTTACTAGGTTTATGCATAGGGAAATATTGTGATTAACTTTTTAAAAGGCTTTTCCCACGGGGAAGATCAATTGTTTCATGACTTGCATATGCTAATTTAATATTGATCTTTTGTTCAAATCTAGTTTTATTTCACTGCAATAACCTTGAGAGAATATTAAACTATATTTCCATTGCCGTCATTTCAGTCTGCTGCCTAATTGGAATCCACGGATCTATACTGCCCGGAGGACACGGGGTCATAGAATGCGAGCACTTTGACGAGAAGATGTGCAACACAACCCAGGAATGTGTAACGCGTATAGAGCACTGTAAAATGGAGGCGGATAAGTTTCCCAGCTGCTATGTCCTTTGGTCGGTCAACGAGACAACGGGTGAGCCGAGCCGAATATGAGGCTATTTCAGGCATACTGATTGATTTGGTTTCTCGTTTCCGTCTTCCGTTTCCCTTAGGCGCCCTGCGTATCAAGATGAAGGGCTGCTTCACGGACATGCACGAGTGCAATCAGACGGAGTGCGTGACCAGTGCGGAGCCACGGCAGGGAAACATAAACTACTGCTGCTGCAAGGGATCCCGCTGCAATTCCAACCAGAAATATATCAAAAGCACCACAGAGGCAACCACACAAGGTGGGTTTGGATCCGGATTCAGATTCAGATTCGGTTTAGCGTTTGCTGCTGCTGGGGATTTGTCTTTGGAGTGTTTACCCCAATTTTGTTATTTTTCCGTTTGCGTATATTTTTTTTGTTTGTTTTTGTTATTTCGTTTTTTTATTGCATCTTCAAGTTGCAAAAAGAGGGCGTAGGCTTCGCCTACAAAATCCCACTCCTGCCATCCGAGGCAGCGTTTTTCGTGTTAACGAACTCTTGACGCGAAGTGGCGCCCGCTCCCCCATCATTTTCTGCATCCCCAACCTGCAGCAACCCCCTTTTGGAGCCGCATGTGTTGCAATTTCTGCCCTCCTGTGCACGTTCGCTGGTTCGTTTTTATTTTTATAGTAAGGTACTTCTTAAGCGTTCGGGTATAATGCGTTTGCTTTGAAGGATGTAACTGCAAGAGGCAGTCATTTGGTAGAAATCCAGTTTGGCTCACTTTTCACTTAAGAAGGCTCCTAATTATAATAGAGTTTATTATAAGATTACTCTACAGTTTTTTATTCAATTTAATTGGCGAGCAGCCTTAACCTACAAGAACGGAATAGGGTATCTGTTATCTAATACCAAGTATACCGGAGTCGAGTGACTTCGTTTTAGCATCCTTTCTTGTTTTTATTTTTGGGGTGTTGCTGCTGCCTTTGACTTCGAAGCCCTGCGCTGCTAGGGCGTCTTTTGTGCCCTGCTCTTTGTTGTTTTGTTCTTGGGCCTAGCTCGCTTTTATCTCGAAACAAAATGAGGGAAAAAAGAGATGCGAAATTGGGGGCGAACTTTCGTTTTTTGGTTTTCGTTTTGCCTTTCAGAGCAACCCCAGCAGCTGCAGATGCATGCCGCCACTCGAGATGTTGTTCACCTGTGGCAAGGCAGCGTTTAAAGCCCTCTTTAATGTTCGTTCCCGTGTGTGTCCTTGTATCGTTGCAGTGCCCAAGGAGAAGACGCAGGATAGCAGCAATTTGATATACATCTACATTGGCACCTCCGTCTTCAGCGTGCTCATGGTCATCGTTGGCATGGGCCTTCTTCTCTACCGCCGCCGCAAGCAGGCGCACTTTTTCGAGATTCCAACGGTACGTATCTGTGTGATGTTGCCGCGAATACAAATTTTAATTATGCCAAATTAAACCCCTTTAGAACGAGGCTGAGATCACCAACTCCTCGCCTTTGCTAAGCAACCGTCCCATTCAGCTGCTGGAACAGAAGGCCTGCGGTAGGTTCGGTGATGTGTGGCAAGCCAAGCTCAACAATCAGGATGTGGCCGTCAAGATCTTCCGCATGCAGGAAAAAGAATCGTGGACCACGGAGCACGATATCTACAAGTTGCCGCGCATGCGACACCCGAACATTCTCGAGTTCCTGGGCGTAGAGAAGCACATGGACAAGCCGGAGTATTGGCTGATTTCCACCTACCAGCATAACGGATCGCTGTGCGACTACCTCAAATCGCACACAGTTACCTGGCCAGAGCTGTGCCGCATCGCCGAGTCCATGGCCAATGGACTGGCACATCTGCACGAGGAGATTCCGGCCTCAAAGACCGATGGGCTAAAGCCATCGATAGCTCACCGAGACTTCAAGTCCAAGAACGTGCTGCTGAAAAGCGATCTTACCGCATGTATTGCTGACTTTGGGTTGGCCATGATATTCCAGCCGGGCAAGCCCTGCGGCGATACACACGGTCAAGTAGGCACTCGTCGTTATATGGCCCCTGAGGTGCTTGAGGGTGCCATCAATTTCAATAGAGACGCTTTCTTACGTATAGACGTATACGCATGCGGCTTAGTCCTTTGGGAAATGGTGTCACGGTGTGACTTTGCCGGACCCGTCGGCGAGTTCCAGCTTCCTTTTGAGGCCGAGCTGGGCCAGAGGCCGACGCTGGACGAAGTTCAGGAGAGTGTGGTAATGAAGAAGCTGCGTCCTCGTCTGCTGAACTCCTGGCGCGCTCATCCGGTGAGTTTGACTTAAGTTAATGCTTTTAGATCGAGAAAATAACTTGTAACTCTTTTACAGGGACTTAATGTATTCTGTGACACAATGGAGGAGTGCTGGGATCACGACGCCGAGGCCCGTCTCAGCTCTTCGTGCGTAATGGAACGCTTTGCGCAGCTGAACAAGTACCCCTCAACCCAGTTGCTGATCAAGAACCACACCAACATTGACGACGCCAAGGAATCTACGAATTGCTTATAGAAGCGGTACTAAGCCACAGACCAGCCAACGGCTCTGTGGCTCTGGAAGAAATCAGTTGAAGCTTTTTGCTTAGTAGTGGACAATTGATCGGCGTTGTCGTAAGAAGTTTCGTTTGTAGTTCAATAGTTTGTAGTACCATCATCAGCAGCTATAGGGTGGACTGATTTATAAGAAAAAAGTCGTTTAAAGAGCTACTTTTTCTTTTTAAATCATAAATCCACCCATTCGATGTTAACCCGCGATCTTAAATATGTTGGAAAAGAGTCCAAACATACACTAAGCAACGTTGAACAAAGAGCATTAGAAGTGGCGCTATGTGCATAGACGTGGTAGTTACTCATCCGACATTGACTTCATTGACTGATAACCATACATACATAGTTCTATATAAATCATGCATATAACGTACAATTTGTTTTGCCCTCTGGCAGTAGTCTGTGTGCATATGTAAGCTGTTGAAAATTATCGTCAAGCCTTTTAAAGTATAATATTATTTGTACGTTATCGAATGCCTTCATATAGTAGTAGTTTTATATTTAAAGTTAATTTCACTATAAATTAAATAATTTTAATTTACTTTTTAGTTGTAACGTTTTTATTTCGCGCTCAAACGTTTCGCATTCGTTTTAATGTTGTATTTTAAATAAAAATACTTTTAACTCCATCCTAACCACCTGATTTTATATAATTTTGTCTGTTTTATTTGTCATTTTAACTATTATTTTTAAAACGTAGTGCCAACGACCCTCAGAAATCGCGTAAGCATAATAAATGTGTAATTATGTAATTGTATTCTAATTCTACTGGACAGTACAAGCAACACCTGAAGTTTTCAAAGGAAAGTTTCTTTTTAACAAGAATCTAACTTAAGCGCATACACATTATAAAATATAAACTATACTCTTTATATACACACAACACACACGTATAGGCATAGGCATACGGAACACATGCAGTCTAGCAGGTTTATATGAAGCACACGCTGCGATTCATCGCCAGCATTAATTCTAAAAATCAAAGTTAATATTCAAACGAAAAGGTATGCACACACTGTAAGAAAGTTAGAGGTAACACAATGAGTAAGTATGTTAAACATTGTTAAACGGATAGTCTTATAATGTCTTATAATGTTAGCCAAACCAGATGTATGTCGATCGATAGTTATTTAAAAGAGTCTTGGCAAAATGTATTATCTTTCGGGTTATTTGAAACTTTTTTGCGCATCAATGGCTAAGCATCTGAAATACTTCTGGATTATCAGTTAAGATATCAACTAAACACGATACACAACACAGAACAAAACAAAACAAACAAAGCTTCATTACCTGATTTTTTTGAGCAACTTACAAACAAAAATAGTTTATTACGCAAAAACAAGACAACATAATCTTAATAATAGAACGAATTTTGTTATGCTGTATTTAATTTGTATAGTTTCCATTGGTGCTGAAACATCATTACGACGAAAATAATGATAATGAAGATAATAAGAAACGGATTCAAAAACAAGCAGTATTTAAAGAGCGAAGGAAAAATGAAATATTTAATCAAATGTAGTTTGTTACATATCAGATTGCTAAATGGGATAGTGGAAGATAATATTAATAGATTATTTCAAAACGATGCGCAGAGAAATTTTTATAGCATTATACAAGGCAATACGAAGCCAACAGCAATTTTGGTATATTTTTTAATGCATTTCATAAGTAAAAGAAAAACGAGTTTATAAACAGTAAATTCATAAAAAAATCTTTTTAAAACACACCATTTTCAAATATCATCAGCAAAGTTTTATAAAAACCAATATGCGAAAAACATATACGAGATGATGGCAAGTCATGTTAAGATGTTTACGATTATAAAAAAAGATCTTTGATAATAACGGATTTAAAATAAAAATGCAACTGTTTGATAAACAAATCTTCACCGGTTCTTCCTTAATAAAAATTCATTCTCTTCCAGCTTTCTTGCCACTTTTATTACAATTGTCTTCCGTAAACATTCAGACCTTCTGGATTATATAGTTCAACAATACAGTTAGGAAAACTTAGCCAAGAGCTACACATATCAGATACAAATATTTATATGAATAATATTAAATATAAGGTTTATTTTTAGGGGGAAGGGGAGTTTTTAGAGTTATGTCCCTGATTAACTTATACAACAGAATCGAACGAATATATAGACTCTAGTACAGGCTTAATTGATACAAAATATATCTATTTACAATCTTCTACGTAGTTTGTGACTTTGGACCATTTCAGTTGTAGTTCTACGATCGTTCGTTCCTCCTCTGTCTGTTTTATAGACTTATCAGACTTATCCTTGGCTCTGTAACACGCTTTCTATATCCTGGGGAAAAAATCGATCTCTATCAAATGCAAAATTTTAAAGCATTCCGAGTCCTGTGCGTTCTGAATGGGTGTCTTACTAAAATATATGCTTGTAAATCTATGTAAATCTATGTATATTGATTCGGCTTCGCGTTCCGTGTGAGTGTATAATCACCACCTAATCTTTAGCCATGTTTAGCTTACTGTATCGAGTATATCTTTATTGGGCTCTGTGGCTATATCTAGGCTAAACATGTACAATACGTAGTATAAATAGGTATTGATGTATATAATATAAGTACTTATTGAGTTTGTACGATATGTTTGTCCTAGGGAGAAAACTTTGCAAGTGAAGATACAAGATACAAGTTACAAGATACGAGATACGAGAGTATGCAGTTTAGGGACGGTTTCTAGGTTCGTAAAGCGATCGCACTAGTGGAAAAACTAGCCGGGCAAAGGGTGGAGTGTGTTTATATAGTTATACAAGAATATATAGATGCCCCTGTGCAGCAGCAGAAGAAATCAAACATCATCATGCCGTTACAAATCGCCAGCATTAAACACACCAAAATAATTTCTGCACAGTGTTGGATTGAGTATATATATGTAGTTAGTAGGTCTCATCTGACCCACCACCGGATACGCCGCACTTGGAGCGCAGGATGGCCGCCAGGCGTTGGGTGAGCGGTTCTGTCGGGGATTCTGAGTCGCTGCAGGAGGCGGAGGGAATTTTGTTGCCTGAAACGAACAAATGTGCGAGGTTAGTACACGGAAATTCCGTTTAATCACTCATTTACCATTGCTCACGTCCAGGTCCGCAGCTGTGTTATCCTTCAGGCCAAAGTTAAGGCTTACGGGCACTATGTCGTCCTCCTCCTCCAGAAGCAAACTGGAGTAGGAATGTGTGGTGTTGTCGCTGCGGCCTCCTCCGCCGCTCGATGAATTCCGCGAGGATCCAGAATCGTTGTGGGAATGCGAGTGCGAGTGGGTATGGGCATGGGAATGGTGGACGTGAACTGCCAGAGCAGCTGCATCCTGACCTGCATCGTCGATGGGCAAATCGAAGTCATCGCCACTGCTGCTGCTCTCCTCCTCGCCATCCATCACATCCACGTTGTCAATCTCATCATCGCCCCATCCATTATCCTCCTCCTCGGAACAATTGTTGCTGCTCTCGCTGCCATCGCCATCTGCATCTGCATCCCCATCTGCATCTCCAGCTTCGTCCCCGTCTCCGTCCGCATCCGCCTCCACATCCGATGCATGCAGATCCAGAGCCAAGTCGGGCGATGAAGATTTATTGTAGTTCTCATCGCTGTCGCTGGATGTGGCCACTGGGGCAACGAGATAAGTATTAATTGACTGACCGACCACGCTGTTCATCTCCTCACTTACCTGCCCGCAACTTATCCAGGATGAGGGGGTAAAACTCTTTGGCCGTCGCGTTGTCCGGCTCGTATTGCAGAACTGCATTGGGAAAGTTTTATCAAAGGGTGTTAAAGCATTTAAAAATGATATACAAATTAAATCAGTTTAAGTTGATTCAATTTTAAGCATTAAACAAGTTCTTAAAACACTTAATGAAAACGTATTCTTAGGAAATCATTCAGTTTTCAGTAGGAAAAGCTTTTGGAAACACAAATAATAAACATTCGATGAAAACAGAAGGCACTTATTTATTTGAGGTAATTTCTCTGTCATATCCGAACAAAAAAGGGATAATTGCATCTCTCGGATGCACGGCGACATACTTTGGAAGCTGATTTTGTATTCTACTCACTCAATTTGCAATATTTCAATGCCTTTTTGTAGTCCTTCAGCATCACGGCGGACAGGAACTGCAGAACAGAACAGAATCAAGAAACGCACAATATAATAGGGTGCATTGCACAATACACGTTTACGGGAATGCCAACAAATCCTTTTGAAATTCTCATAACATCTCAACAACAAAGGACTTGCATATCTACACCCTCCGCTCGGTCTACTGGCCCACTTTGTGGGTAGGACAAAAAAGTTGACTCTGCTGAAAGTTGAATGCGCTCGAAAGCAATTTATTAGCAATCAATAAGCCGGCCAAGTGCGCTTGGTGCCGTAATCCTGCCGAAAGGACTTTAACTTAAATCCGCAATCCCCGCTGACAGCACAGCAATTTGCATTTGCATAAGTTCCACTCAAGGATCCTCATTGTTTTTGGCGTCGAGCAACAAATGGGAACTGTGTCACGCTTAGGTAATGATAATGAGTGAATTCTATTGTATTTTTTAGGGAAACGAATCTGTTGGCCACGCAAAAGGGTAAAAATGTATGGTAATTCTTGACTACTAATGGTAATGACTACTTAGAAATTTAAAAATATTAAATATTTTTGCAAGCATTTGTATTATCTTTCGTGTAAAACTCCCACTGGTCATTTAATTATTAATATTATTTCTCGAACAAGATACAATATTATGATGTACGGATTCTTTACTTAATAAAAAATATTAATAAAAAAAAATTTAATTATTTATAGCTGAAATAGCTGCCACCCTTATGCATATTCACCCTTAAAAACTCGCTGGTGCGGAAGTGGAAACTAAAACTTTGGCTGTTTGTATAGAAGCTTAGGCTGGCTCACTTGGTGGCAAGTTTAGAAGGACTTGGTTGGCCTGAAATGCTTTTACCTCGGCCAGAAACTCAGTGGGCGCGGATACGCTCTCGTCGGCATCTGTGTACTCGGACAGGCTTTGGCTGAGGTCCTCGCTGGAAGCGGAAGTGGGCAGACCGGAAGCGGAAGCTGCGGCTGCGGCGGCAGCTCCGTTCATTATGTTTATGTTGTTAGCTGTGGCCATCAGGGCTGCACCTGCTCCAGTTGCTGGTGTTGCTGTTGTGGCTGAGGTGGTGGCAGGAGCACCTGCCCCGCTTAGGCCATTATCGTTGTCCATGTGGCCATTGCTGCTGTTGGGCCTAACCGCATAGACGCCATTGCCATTCGACTTGTCCATGTAGAGGAGCTGCAATAAGTGATTTAGATGCATGCCCTTGGGTACTCAGCTCTCCCCAAAATACTCACGTTTGACATGATCTCCGATAGAAATTTCAAAATTGTGCAATCTTCAGTTTACCATTTTCATTGCCTTGTCTGGAATGGCAATTAAAGGAAGTGAATAAATTTGAATTCCAATTGATCTAGATCGGAAGAGACCGCAGTGCAGCAGAGCTATCGATTTCGATGCTTATCCGTAATTGGATTGCCCCACCTTCGACCTTCAGTTTCTGTGCAAGTTGGTAAGAAAAAGCAGGCAACAAAGAGCGTTGGAAATTCGTTAAATGTCAAATGCTAATTTCACTTCCGGCGGATGAGCGCAGACATTCGCAATTCAGCTAACCGTAAAGATAAATTTAGCTCAACTGCACTGTATGAAAATTTAGTATAATTTTTAAAATCAAAACTAAAGCTCTTGTTTATGTAATGCAGTCCAATTTATGGGCCTTGTTTAGAGTTCTTAATATTGTTGTAATAAAAAATACATTTCAAATTTTTGGGAGCGAAAAAAGAAACTTTCCTTAAAAGTAGAAACTTTACCCTACAATAATACTACAATTTACTAAAAGAGTTGCCCTTTTTGGTTATATTTCAATATGCTTTAGGATTCTTTATTCACATATTTATATTAGAGTTTGAATATTTTCCTGCAGTGCACACTTTACACAAGAAGCGAAATTCAATGAAGCGGTTGATGGGGGTTTTGGGGGAATATCGCCGGCGGCTTTTCTTTTTGGCCAACTAGTTGAATAGGCCAACTCGACACGCGAACATACGGATATTTGCCGGCTGCGAAAGCCAAGTGCGAAGAGGGCAAATGAGCGGAATTGTTGGCGTTCTTTGCTGGGAACGGGCCTTTAATTGGCGAGCGACATGCACCACGCCTCGAGGTATGCAATGAATTTTTCGGTTATTTATGCAGCATTTGCAGACAGCCATCGAAGTGCAAGTGTGTATGTGTGTGTGTAAGTTTCTCTGTGTGCGTGTGTATCTTTGTGTACATGTGTGTGGTTCGGCTGTCTGCCGGCTTTCAATAATTGAAAGCGCTCGCAGTCAAGGACTTGAGGGTCGTCACTAGAAACAATAAATTTGCTTTAATGCTCGACAGGCGAACAATTTACTTATGAGGCTCTGGTTTCTGTGGTGCACAGCAAAAAAAAACAAATGCAAATTTAAGAAAAAATCCAACAACTATTATTATTATATTATATGAATACACATGCTTAATAGTTCGAACAAATCATAAAGCTATACTCTAATTTCTTACTTATTTTATAAATTTGATACGAAATAGTTTGTAAGTAATTTGTTTTCCAGCAAGAAATTTGTTTTTTCCTGTGTATATTTCTTTTGGCTGTAAAATCAATACCCGTAATTGAAATAATAATAACCATCTTGCGACGTGCTGAAGCCAAAACTGAACGGACATGGCTTTCGCTGCTCACTGCTTGTTTACTGCTCCAAATGGCCCTTAATTGTATTTTATACCCATTGCATTGAATCCTAATTGCTGGCTACCCGTCTCTGTCACCCGGTGACGTGCTTTCTCTTTTTGTCTTTGCAAACAACGCGTCACTCAGTCAGTCAGTCAATTGTCTGCGATTTGTTTACTCGTCGGTTGATCCTTTCTGGCATTTCCAAATGTCAGACATGTCTGGCGCATCCTGTCACGCAAACTCAATCGCAGGACTGCAGCCATATTCGCAAATGGTATAGGGTGTTTTTTTTAGAGGTATAGAACTTTAAATTGCAATAAAACAACGATGGATTATTCGATTGACATGAATTTTATTGACATGAAAGATAATCTTGTGGCATTACATTTTAAATATGATTTCTGGCATATGACCGCCACGGCTGGCTCGGATGTAGTCCAATCTGGACGTCCAATTTGCAATGACTTTTTCCAACATTTGGCCGTATATCGGCAATAACACGGCGAATGTTGTCTTCCAAATGGTTTAGCGTTTGTGGCTTATCCGCATAGACCAATGACTTTACATAGCCCCCCAAAAAGTAGTCTAGCGGTGTTAAATCACAAGATCTTGAGGCTTATGAAAAATCGGGAACAACAGCAATCTCGTTTTGGGCCCATTCGACGAATCTACGCCTTGCTTGATGATCGTTTGGTTTCAATTCTTGCACGAGTTGGATTTTGTAAGCACGCATGACGAATTGCCAAACCAAACTGAGAATAAATCACTTGACAGCTGTTAAATCGGTCGCCATCTTGAACAGTAATGCCAACTTAAAGTTCTATACCTCTAAAAAAAACACCCGTTATATCTGTATTTTTTGCTAATTTTCAGCCCAGACTTTTACAAGGTTGCGAAAAAAGACATGTTGCTCGTTGGGGGAAACTGTTTTGGAAAAAGCTTTTAAAAGTACTTTGCGACTACTCACCATGTGCCACAATTCTCAGGACAGCTTTAGTTTTCCTCTTTCACAGAAAAAAAACCCCTTACTTTTCCGGTCTAAAGCACTAACTTATTCAGTGGAGCTCAATTAACACGAGTGGAAAAACTAATTTCAAAACAAGTTTTCTTCACAGCAATTCAGCGTTTCGAAACTTCTTAAAGCTGTTATAAACTAAAGTTTCGCATGTGTTAGTTTCCAGATTTCCAGCCATTCAAACCAACTAAAGAAACAAGGAAACCTTTTCAGTACAGTTAAATATGAAAATAAATAATATATTCTGCTGGACAGAGCGTTTATATGAAATGTTCTATGATTATTAATGTATTATTTTTAAAGCTGACAATTTGGTGCGTAATTTATCGCCATCTATAAATTATTGTCATTATGCTATCGACCAGTTATAGCTATAATGATGGCCGTCTAAATGGTTCAATTAGTTTTCCGTAAGCCGCAATTTGTGTGATTCTAAGAGCAGCTGCCAATTTGTCGGTACTTTAAATGACGCGCTAAGAAATTTAATAGGAAAACTTTGTCTACGATGAGATCACAAACAGGTGCTGGCTACGTACTGAAATCATTTGCATTTGCATAATTAAAATGTCTGCGGGCAAATTGAATTTCCATCACAGAGCTGGCCGTACCTGACTTTAACCGGCAAGCAACCCCTTTGGTTTGGGCCAATTCTAAAGTCGGCGAACCGGAAAGTAATGTATGTGAGGCACATGTGCCACCACATAGTGAGTGTATGTATGTGGCAAATGCGTCATGGGGTCAGATGGCGGCCACAGTGCAGTAAAATTGCATAAAAAGCCATTGCCGTTACTGCAATTCGGTTGTCCAGTTTGAAAATGCGCCGAATAATTTATAACAAACACTTAAATGCGACTGCGATACCAATCCCCAGCTAGGCCCATTCGAATGTTTGCCAAATTGCCGGCCTGTTGGGGCTTATTTGAGCCAAAACAACATGCAATATGTAGTCAAAGTCCCATCGCCTGCCAACAACTAACTAACCGAGCAACCGAAGGAGCTGACACCACCGAACCCAAGGTCCTTGCCACTGGCCAGTCAACACAACAACAACACAAGCCGTTAATGAGTTCTCCGTTTAATACATTTTTTAGCCGGCAAATAGTGCCATCTGGCCAGGCCCATAGATGCAGAGGAAAAAATTTGATGTGTTAACACTTTTTGCAGAACTAAACTTTTTATTACGGTATATTTAATTTTAAGCAACGAAACTACCTCAATGTTACTCTCACATATGCTACTCATTTAGATTTGTAGGGATCAAGTTACAAAATTGAAGAGCTAGTCTCTGTAGCAATTAGTAAATTGGTGACTTTGTTGTTTAATAATTCTGTCTAAAGAGAATGGGAATAATTTAAAGCTTACAAATGTGCTGTTTTTGTACTCTGAATACCTCAAGAACAAAGTTTGTTTTTCGTTCTGTGGTGTCGCCTGGCAAAATGTTGTCAATAAAGGGCGAATTTATGATAGAGTATAAATATGCTTGTGTGACAGCAAAGGCAAACGACTTAGCAAACTGTAATAACGATTCTTTGTAAATATTTTCTTCCTTTGGCTGAAAGCGTCCAGTCCTCGAAAGGACGTGGGCCAAATTGCATGATTATAATGATCGTCCTAAAAACGTTGTTATCGCTATTGCAATTACGTTTGCTCCTCTTTGAGCGGCTGCCAAGCTTTGGCCATTTAACTGGTTTTTTTCTCGTTGCCAAATATTATGGTAACAGTGCTCAAAACGTACCTTTCGTATGCTTTTGCCGCTTAATACATATTCTTTGGAACTTTTCCTCTTCCAATCAATGTAAAGTGGCTTGTGTAAGCTTTACAGACATTCTA
Source organism: Drosophila santomea (assembly GCF_016746245.2). NCBI lineage: Eukaryota > Metazoa > Arthropoda > Insecta > Diptera > Drosophilidae > Drosophila > Drosophila santomea. The sequence goes on from NC_053019.2 coordinate 16,020,930, forward strand.
TGCTTATTTTCTAAGCCCAGTAAAATCGGCTTTGGGAATTCAGAGAAATCTAAAAATATAAGGAATATAATTGAATTGAGAACGCATAACATTGAATATGTCAAAACTTTCCCGACTTTCCTAGGAAACTTGCATTAGAAAAACTAAAAGTAGTTTGATATTCGCCAGGGAAATCTTCTAGACGGCCAAAATTTCAAGTATCTACTTTAATGGAAACAAATATAACCGCAGTTAAAGCCACGTGTTTTGGGTGCGAAGCTTCTCTCATATTTTATCGCCCCTTGGGTATTATAATATGGCAAAGAAAAAGTTTTTGTGGAGCGAGAAACTTGTCTATAGAAAGTTTAATTTTCCGCCACCCACCAACAAAACGCCCAAGGACGGACATTTGGGTGGTTCGCTGTGGTCATTGGCTTTGTATGAATTACAATCGATACTTGGCGGATGGCGGGGATGTTATGGTTATCTATTCGTCTGTGTCTAAGCCGAATATGGTTTAGATCGCCACCGAAGCGGCAAATAAGCAATTATGCTGTGTGTTACTTTTGCCATACGCAGCATAACTTTGAGTGGCAGCCATACGCGGCGTATGCGCAATATTTCCCATTTGTCTGTGGCTTTGCCATAACAATGCGGCTTTCCTCTGGAATTGTTCGCATTGTATGGGGTTTTGTTTGTCGTCCCAGCATTATACCTAAACAGGAATTTATATATGCAAGCTGCACATATACACGTATAGTGCACTCTGCCTTTCAGATGCTTTCTAGCCTCCACTCGGCAGCCTTTCTTGTGCCATTCATTCATTCATTCACTCATACACCGAGTCCCATATGCAGCGGCACACGGCGACTCGAAAGTCGCCCAAGTGGTAATTAAAATTATAGCAACAATGCGACGGCTTCTTGGCCAAGAAAATGATGAAGAGCATGAAAAAGCCGCTGGCTGACACAGAAAGCGAAGCGGAAACGCTGTCGTTGGCTGCTGTTTGTGCAGCACACACGCTAACAAGTTGCGGCTGCTTACATATTTGCTGGGAAAAGGACACACAGGACCCACACAGACCTTTCACACAGCTTTGACTGCTTGAAATATTTATGAGTGCCCGCCAACTCGACCCAAAGACGCTGGTGACAAGCCAAGGAGCGTCCGAAACAAAAAGCCAGTGAAGTGATTGTCACATACCCGGAAAATACTATACGTATGCAGTAAGCCACCAGTCTGCTGAGTTTGGTGCTCTAAGTGTTCTAAATAATTATTTTTCAGTTTCGGATTTGCTGTTTATCGATCTTGAACTGCAATGTATGCGTACTTCACTGTTCAACGTATTTTACAAATTTAAATTAGTAGAAAATTTGGAAATAAGGGGGTCATATTTTATTCTTGCCATTTAACGTCTTCGGAATGATATAGATTATAAAACTCATTTTTGGGTAATCTTATGCCTTCTTTGGCATGCCAACAAACTTTTTAACTTGTTTTTTTTACCTTGAGAATGATTTTTAAAGTATTTAGCAACTTTTGGCATGGGCCTTTACCGGCATTCTGTGGGGATCTTCTGGAAATCGGCAGTTATAAGCAGAAGAAGCGACAAGATAGCCCCAATTGTCATTCCTGATTTTAGGGATTACATTTAATCAAAATAATATATACATATGTATAACTTATTATTTGAAACTTAATTAGATTTATAAATAACTACCCCCCCTCTTGTTGTAAAACAAGATGTAATTAGTGAGATTACATCAAAAAATGAAATAATTAGACAACAACATTGGTTTCCATTATTTTTGACCGTAGGGGAATTTCTTTCCAGAGCATCCACATTTTTGTTTTACAAATACGTCACATGGAATCCCAAAGGGTTAAGCTCCGCATTGCGAGGTGAGAATTTACATGGGACTCGAGATGATCGTTTAGCACATCATTAAAAATGTGTTGCTGTGCAGAAAGTTTCGAGTACTCGGCACTCTGGGGTGGCAACCGTTGCCGCTCTCGAGTGGCAGAAATACATAATTAAAATATACAAAAATCCCGTCCAGAACAGCACACAATTCCCGCCAAGGACGAAGGTTAATGCCTGGATTCATGGCGGTGATGTGGGGTGAAATCTGGCATCAATTTCACTGGCCTGCTGACAGGGCAACTTCACCTACCTTCAATTATTTACGTTGTGCGGTGTGCGGTCCACCTGCTTAATGCATTTCCAGCCTCTCGGAATTTTTCGCAGCTGTGGAACGAGCAAGCCCCAGGATGAATTAGCACAGAGTCGTCAGGGCTTTTAGCGAATCAAAGATTCTGCGGCGTGGGTATAAACTAATTAACGTGTGTTTGCCCTGGCTTCTACGCAGTTGAAGCTGCAAAAATGGTTGCAAGTGTTTTCTTTGCACAAACTTACACAAACACACAACACACGTCCTTCGATTTTGGTTCACTGGTTACGCGCTAACACTTAATTTTCAGCTGCACTATTGTTCTGCATTTTATTAAACGACGTACAGTATGTTTTATTTACTATTTGAATACTTTGTTGCAGCGGAAAATGGAAACGTTTTTCCCTGCGGTGAAAGAAAATTCGTTCCGCTTTTTTGCGTCGCAGTTTCGCTTAATTAACAAAGTCGAAGACTGAACGAAATGTCCTTTTTATACACACTTGTTCGCTTTTACCTTGCCCAAGTGAAAGCTTTCGGCTCTCTCTCGCTCTCTTTCGCCAGCTTTCTCTCTGAGCGCGCTTTGCTCTCCCGTTTTTTGATACCCCGTAAACAGTGTGGGGTATGATGAAGCTACTTTCGCGGTAATATTTACATGTTTTTGATAAACTGGTTTTCTTAGTAATGACCATACATTTCAAAAACCTAAAGTTAAAATATTTACAAGAATATTTTAACTTTAGGTTTTTGAAAATATATTTCTCAGTGTTTTCAGCTGGAATTGTACACTAAAAATAAAAAAAAATCATATTGTTTTATTTTTGCTAACTTTATAATTTATTAAGTCATTATGTATTACATTTTGTAAAACTGTATCGTAGTATTTTTCTAATTGTTATGGTATTTTAGATATTGTAAACCTTTTACATGAAAAGCTCCGTTCTTACAAAGCTCTTTCGCTCTCTCTTTCTCTCTCTCGCTCACTCTCTCTCTGTGCCGCTGTGTTACAGCAGAGGAACAAAACAAACAACAGAGCGGAGCGGATACGGAAATGGTGCAGGCCAAAGACTGATGGCCGACTGATTGTGGCCATGTTGTCTGCCCTCCGTTTCTCTGTGTGTGTGTGTGTGTGCTTGTGAAGGTGGAGACTTATCAGTGTGTGAGTGGGTGGGTGTTCTTGCAACGCGAGTGGCAAGCCAGCTGGGAAAAATACTATACAGCGCGTACGCATCGGGAGCGCAGCGAGAGATTTTTGCGGCCCATTGAGTGTGAATTAAGAGATGCCGGCTTAGTGCGAATCCTTGCTTATACATTTATGGTTTTCTTTTTTTGCTCCTCAGCTGCACTGCATATATGGAGCCGTGCATGCCCCCGAGTGGCGAATGCTGGTGGCAGCCCAACGAGGATGCAGGCAGCATGCTGGGTACTGGGTACTCCTATGAGGTTTCCGCATTTCGCTTTTCAGCATTTTTGTGGCATGCTTTTGGGGGAGGAATAAAGCGGAATCTGCTGCAGCAATATCATTTTTAATCTGAATATTAAATATTGTGATTTTTAGTGCAAAGAATGCCTGGTTGAACTCTTGAAAATGTGTACTTGGCTTGTCCTTCAACTATGCAACTTGTACTTTTGCATAGAGGTCAATACATGATTAGTACAATAATTTGTGTTTAAGCGCTAGTATGCATTACAAATGCTCCATAAACTTCCATTACAACTTCCGACTGTCATAAGCTGAATTAGCATTAATCCCAAAGCGACCATTAGATTGTCAGCAGAAAAGAGAGCTGCAAACATTTCTGTTATTTAACTTTCCCCAGTTTCCCTTTTCCCTATTTTCATTTCCCTTTTCTATTATTTGAGCGGCAGCGCGAAAAAAGTCATTCCAGTCAGCATAAATGCAAACTTGCATTTGTTTCCGGGAAAAGGGAAATTTACGTTGGCAGTTTCAATCCCGTTTTGCGTGTTGCAGGGGATTCCGCACGATTTTCACTTCGCCACGGACACTTTGCCCGCCCACAAGTCCTGCCACCAAACACCACGTCCTTCGCACGTGGCAAATGAAACCAGCTCTGACTTTGCTTATATATAAAAAAATTTATTGCGTTTAACTTTGTGGGGTGGGGTTGGGTGGTAGTGGAGAATGAACGAGTTTTTCATGCTTTACGGCATGGCAGAGGTGGGATTCTTAGCGCTAAATGTGGGGTTCCTGGAGTTTGGATGAATCGCGTTAATATGTCAGCTGCTTGGTTTGTTGGTATCGACTTAGGATCTACACTTAAACGCTAGCGATATGTTGATTTGGTTGCTTGCAATCGTTTCACAAATGTACAATTAGTCGCTGAAACCGAAGACTACAGAGATAATACAAGTAATCCGAAGTGATCTTGAGACCTCTGATGTTTTCACTGTCAAATTTCAGTGTGTAAAACTTCAAAGGCCCAAGGTACTTGCTCGAATATCTTAAACATAAAATTAGAATACCGATAACTAGTTCATACTCATTTTATCCTTTCATTTAGTATGCAATGGATGAGCTTACAGACTAAGCAAATATTAAGGATTTCGATTCCGTTCAAAGTTCAAATCTCGCTTGTAAATTGAATGAATACCAATATGTCAAAAAATCTTTCGAATCTTTCGCTTGCAATATGTGTCGTTTGGCTGGCCTAGCAGTTCATGTAGTTTGGCGCCTGCTCCTCTGCCTTGGACTCCTTTTCGGGTGCAACGTCACCCACATTCTGGTAGACCTCGGCCTGGACCTCGATGCTGCCCACCTGGGGACAGGGGACTGGGATCTGCTTGGGCTTGAAGGAGCTGCATCCGGTGGCGGAGCTGCTCTTGGTCAGCTTGCCGTAGATGATGTTCGATCGCTCGTTGAGCTTGATGGGCTGCAGGGTGACTCCGTTTTGGTTTTGGTAGTGCTGTGTCTCCGCCTGCTCCTTGGCCTCCATGATGGTGTTCAGGTAGTTGCTGCTCTGCGATCCAACCAGCGGCTGGCTGCCGTACACCGGTATGTTCGAGGGGAACATCTGGTAGTGCTCGGATCCCGTGGGACTGGTGGGTGTGTTCAAGCGCTGGCAACTGGACATGGGCGAGGGGAAGACAATCTGATGACGCTCATCGCCGGGCGTTGAGCTGGGCGTAAAGACGGGCCTTGGTGTCGGCGGCACCATGTAGTTGTCCATCATCCGGCAGTGGGGGAAGCGACGATCCTCGTGATCCGAGTGCGTGCCCGAATCGCCCAGCGAGGCACCACTGCAGTTGCTGCCGGTGCTCAGTCGGCCGGATGATGAACTCGAGCTGGACACGCTCTGCAGGCTCAGTGAACTGATGGGACGTCCTGCAGCTGCGCTGGAGCTCACGCCACCTGCGGACTTGAAGCTGCAGCTGGTGGCTATCGATGACTTGGTCTCGTCCAGCAGACTGTCGTTTCCGCCAGGTGTCTTGGAGCGCAAGAAGAACTTCTTGATCCGCTCGAAGGGCGTTTCGCGCTTTAGATGTGACTTCACCTGCTCCTGGATGCGCTCGTACTCGCGTCGCAGCTGGTCGATCTGGTCCTGCTTCTCCCGGAAGCTCTGCTGCACATCGTTGCGGTGCTTCCAGCGCTCCACCAGCACTTCCACATCCCGAATGGAGAGCACGTTGTTCTTGAAGTCGTGCATAATCTCGGCCAGCTCATCGTCGGCATTGGACCTGGTGTGACTGGCGGCGGAGGCGTCGCTGGCGCTGCGCTTCAGTGTTCCATAGCCGGGCTGTCTGTTGGCGCAGCGGCTCATCCGGAGGGGCTCCTCCACGGGCCGATTGGAGGGCTGGAACAAGTAGTTGCCATCATCCTGGGCCACCGGCACATTGGAGGGCTGCAACACATAGTCGTTGCCCAGTTGGTTTTCCAAAAGTTGCGAGCACTCTTGGCTGAATTTGTCGGTCTGATAGAGTGGCGCCGCATCCACCTCGTCCAGGGATTTGCTCTGGTTCTGGAGTTCCTTGGGCTGCTGGTTCTGCTCCTTGGACTGGTAGTAGGGTGGCTCGTTGATCCTCAATTCGTTGGTGGTCTTTTCCGGGCCGGGCTGGTTGCCAGCCTCGGGCAGTTTCTTCTCAGATTCCACCTTCTTTTCGCACACGGATGCCTGCAGGTTTTCGTCCTCGGTTTCCACACTTATGTAGTTGAGATTCGAGATAGCAAGGGTCTCCGTTTTGGGCCTCACTTCAGGTGTATTTTCCCGCTCCGATCCACTGGACATCTCCATGTACTCCGCCGTGGGCAGTTCCTTCGGAGGCTTGCTGCTCTTTCCGGCCTTGACCGGATTGGCTTCAATCACCACATTGGCACTGGGCTTGGGGCAGCTCTCGCCTGGCGGAGTCACTCCCTTGAAGTAGTGGTACATGGTGGTCAGTTCGTGGAACTCTGCGAAGCTGACGATGTTCTGGGCCAACTTGTGATGGCCCTCCTGCTCGGCCAACTCGGCCGGCGTGCGTCCGGCGCAGTTTCTTACACCGCAGGCGGTGTCGCCACCTGGACACTCCATCAGCTGGATGCAGAGGCGATTCAGGCCCCATCTGGCGGCGAAGTGCAGCAATGTGGGGTACTCCTCGGGACTGGACTCCAGCCGGGTGAAGAAGTGTGGCTGGCGCTCGCTGGGACCACTCAGCAGGTGGAAGTTGGGCGGCATGTTGCGCTGGAAGCACTGCAGCAAGTGCTGATCGAGGGCATCCCGCTCCACGGGCCCAATTCCGAGGGCATGGCACATGAACTCAATGGGGGAGTCCTCGATCCGCAGCAGCTGCTCCAGTTCGCGCAGACGACTCTCGCACTTGATGGGCCTGGCACCCAGGCTCTTGTTGTTCTTCTCGATGCGGATCTCGATCATGGTGGAGATCTCCATGCAGGCCTCCGGTATATTGAACTGCAGGGTGTAGGGATTGCGGCACTTGAAGTTGCGCAGCTCGATCAGCTCACCGGACTTTTCCACCAGGAGCTTCAGGGTGTCGTTCTTCTCCAGCGGTTCCGCCAGCAGAGCGACCACCTTGTTCTGGCCCAGCTTCACCTTCTTGGGCAGCACAGTGAATCCCTCGGTGCAGCTGGAGAAGCTGCGCGAGAGACCACCGCCTCCTCCGCCAGAGCTATCCTGGCACGGCGGACGCTGGCACAGAGCACGTCCCAGGATATCGGTGGCTATGCCCAGGATATTGCTGATCTGCACCTGGTCATTGTCGCGCACCACACACCGCCGCCACTTGTAGTAACTGGGCAGCGCCGACTTGTGCATCTCCTTCACCTTATCCTCGCTCACATCCAGCAAAATGGCCAGGACCTTCTCCACGCGGATGATGGCCGATAGCTGGGTCATCAGGAAGCTGTGTGGGAGGGCCAGCAGGGCGGGGCAGAGGATCACAATCTGCAATGCTGTGTTCTGGTACTTGTGGGCAATCTCCTCGCTGAAGGGACCATCGTCAATTTTGATGTGCAGAAAACTGAAAACGAAAAAAAGAGGCCAAATACGTTAGTTGGTCAAACAAAGACATTTTTCTATATAGCAATTTGCAATGCTTTCAATATCTATTATTATAGATTTATTTAAGATCTTCAAACTCACTTGAATGGTTTCCGTCCGCGCTGTTTGGTGATCTTGTCGAAGTGGTTCTTCAGGAAAGTGGCCCTTAAATAGGCGCGCTCGCTGTGCTTGGCGGTGATGATCAGGATGTCGTCCATGTTGTAGCCGAGTGAGCCCAGGAATCCGGATGCACTCGATCCACTCGTGTTGTTCACGTTGCCGCAGTTGTCTGCAAAATGAGCGAAAAGATCGTGGGACGGTCAGTGAAAATGATTTGAAAACTCAATTGACTCCGCCTTAGAGGAGTTGCTGATAAGAAAGCAGTGGCCCAAGGCGACCCCTGAATAATCTCCATTCCCATAGACGAAAACACATACGCATATTTACACAGAATGTCTGTGTCTGTGATAAATAATGTGCTTACTTAGGATTTGACCAACTTGATTTGTGACCTCTTCAAACAGACCCTACTCCCTACTCCCGGAACACTTTCATTTGACTGCGCTTCGGGAAATTTGACTTCTTGGCCCCTTCAAGCGCCGCTCTTCTCCAAATGTGCGATAGTCAAGGACTCAATGGGAAAGTGAGGGCATACCCAAGTGAGGCACTGTGTCACGTGGATCAAAAATGTTTCTTATCTCAGCGCAGCAGGTTTGTAAAAGTGGTTTTGCTTGAGGAGGCCGAAGCAGAAGTAGAAAACACTACAACTTTGTGAACTAAAGTAAAATCATTACTATCAACCATCACCTAAATATTCAATGTTTCGTCAGCTTCTCAACATATTCACTCACAATCTGTAGTTCCAAAGTAAACATGTAATCATTCATGAATCTTAAAGCATTCCGAAATAATGCCAGGAATCCAACGCACTTTCCACACACCGACAATCCGCAGTGACAATCTCTTGGCGACTGGTCGAAGATGCATAGGTGGATTTGGATTTAGTGGAAGGAAAACAAGAGATCTTCAGATGAAACTAAATAAAACAAGATAAATTACGCGAGGGGGGCATATTCTCCTGTCCGCCCGTTTTAGCCAAATAAATTAGGCCGGACTAATCAGTTGTTGTCCCAGCGACATTTTCCCTACTTCAGTTTCAGGTTGCCCCATAAATTCAGTCACGTTTAGCGCATTTAAATAAATCTCCTCGCAGCGAAACTTACAAGAAACCAAGCGATGATGTTGCACACACACACACACACACACAAACACACACGCACATGGAAAGAGGAGGACGTGGCGATGCTATCTCCTGGCCAAACCGAAATCCACTGTTGCATTTGCCAGAATCTGAACTTCTTGACACCCACGACTGGCGGCGACGTCAGCAGAAGTATCTCTATCTGTATTTTGCTCTTTCCTCCTGTCGCCCAGTACACTTTGCTGCTCGGTTTCTCTGTTTTTCCTGCCCGATGATTGCTGATGTCTTATGTATGTGTTCCCTAAACTGCAGCTGGTGCTCATTATGAGGCAAAGGAACTGGAACTGGATCGGGAGCTCCACTCTGCGCTCGATGGTATATGGCGTGGAAGAAAACAAAAATACGAGGGGCCACTGATGATGTATTTTGCTTCGTTTCATTTCAGTCCTCCCTTTCATATGCAAAATATTGTCAAATTTTATTTGATGCCCCCTAAAAACGAACCCAGTGACAACATAATTAAGTGGAACTGTGGGTAGTTTGCGAGAGCTTTGCTTTGGCCCTTTTCAATGATTAATTACTGTGACCGAATAAAAGTTTATCCTGCCCGCAGGCACAGAGAAAAATGTTGGACAATTTTAAGTATTAAATTATTATAAGGATTTGCCTTCACAGCATTAATTCTAAACCAATTCTAAATTCGGAAGTGCTAATATTATTAAAAAAAAGTTCAATATTAGATTTTATAAATTTTAGATATATTTGATTTGCAGTAAACGTGGCCAACTTTCGTTCTGAGTTGTTGATCCTGCACGGCCTCGCTGCTCCGCCGACTTTGGCCTTAATGGCTTTTGTTTCATTTCAGTTTGCAAACTTTGATTTTGTGACTAAAGTGAAGGAACAGGAGAAGCAGGAGGCTGTCGCTGCATTGAAATTTATTTCTCAATTACATGGCAGACGACAGTTTTGCGACAGCAGCGCGGCTGTTGAAAATTGCAGTGAGCATCGAGTAGCGAGGTAAAGGAATGGAAAAGCGCAGTCTGACATTGAGTTGCCCCGTGGACTATATATGTGATTCCGGAATAACTGAGAGTGAGGGAACATCTGGTAATTGTTAAATCGCATCTCCATTTTGGGGAAGACAAAATGCTCCCTTTGTTCATCGGCTCTGTTGAGTTTCGCTGCGTATTTGCAATTTGCAAATACACTCGCGCTTTTCGGCTGTGATCGATCACAATTTAATGGACCTCGTATCGCGCAGCTGCATCCCGACAGAGATACGAGATGCAAGATGCTTACGGAACTCACTCATCTCCATGTCCACATAATCCTCCTCCTTGGACGGCCTTCGCTGCCCCGAAACGCAGCTAAAGAGGCGACAACTGCCCTTCGTTGGCATTTCAGCTTCAACTTTCACTGCCACTTCGATTTCGATTTGTTCGTTTTGAATTTTGCTCAAGACTTCATTGAAAACACAACGTTTTCGATTGTCAAGCGCGGCGAAGCGACTCGTACATTGCGCTAATTGTCGTCGAATGGAACTGCCCGAACCACAAATGTGGCGCTGTGGTTTCACCGCAAATTAAGCTGCTGCCTAGGATTGCTACTTTAATTAATGGATTAAAACTAACGCTTCGCGGTCTGACAGTGGGCAGTTTGGGAATCTGGTTCCAAACAGTTGGATTCAGTCATCTAGTACATTAAACTGAATCTTCATGGGCTTATGGCGGCTCAAGTCACTATAGTAACAACTCTAAGCACAGAAGCAATATCTAAGAAAATACCAAACGAATGGTTATAAAATGAAATTGCTTTGTTTTTGGGACATAACGTTTTATACCATCAAATGTACTATATAATTTAGCAAACAACAGAGAAACAACAACCGCTTTTCTCTGAAATGCCATCAAGTTCATTTCCAAGTGGCTGCCTAAGAGATGAGCCCCCATGTATTCCCCAATAATTCATCAAAAATGTTCTTATAGTGAACTTAGCACAAGATCGCTTGATTTTTATGATGATGTGTGGAGGGCGAGTGGTAAAATGCAGAGAAACAATTTTCGGGGGATGACAATTTGAATAAATGCCAACCGCCGATGGTGACATTTTTGTGTGTGTGTGTTTGTGTGCTTTTTTTATTTGTGTTTTTATTTTAGCAAGAGACATAAATCAACGAAAGGCGAACAGAGAAATATAAATGCGGGATTAAATGGACTGCAGCCACGAACGCAATGGGTTAAAGGAGGGGGCATTTTTTGGGGGCCAGGGGACACCGGACGACACACAAATTAACCCCTTCCCCTCGAGAGTCAAACAAACAGCGAATAACTCAAAATGCCATGATGTGTGTGTGTGGTGGATGCATACCATACAGCCATAACAATTATCATTTAATTATGTCAACTGTAACTTAATTATGCGCATATATCTTTTAATTTGAGGCCAGTTTACCACTTGGATTTGGTTAATTGTCGACTTCCTTATGAGATTGCAGCGTTTCGTTTCGTGTCTTCGTTTTTTACACATACAGCATATAGTGCTTGGCCATTCATTTCATCGGATCTGTCCAACCAAGCCAAGATAAATCCTTTCTCACTTTCTCACAAAAGTTGAGAGTCCCGCCTTCGCTCCCCGAGTAACCTAAATTCCGGAATCCCCAAGAGAACTCGCCGTTCTCGCAGAGATTTGTATTAATTTAGATTCGGTTCGCACTACGCATAAATCATAAGTGATTTAAATTGTTTTAGTTCTAGTTTCGGTGCCATGTCCAGCCATTTTCCGCCAGACACCCCCCCCAAACCCCCCAAATCGTTAAATGGAAATTGCTGTTCTCATTGTCTCTCAGTTTCCCTGCCGCAAAGTGTGAGAATTTCTGACAGCTGGACACCGGGGGGAAAATTCCAAATGTGAACTGCGAATGGGCATGGGCAATGGAGATGGTCAGTCCCAACGATTATAAATGACATTGCATTTGATTTGGCACTCGGTCTCTGAATGTGCCTGCATTTGCCTCTCAATTCTGGAGGCAATCTGTGTTTTTGTTTCGGGTTCGAGAGAGGTCAGTGGATGGAGTGATGTTTGGATTAATGACAGCCTTGTGCTTCTGCGCTCCATGAATGCTCCAATTAAGTGAAAGATGCGGTCAGGAATTTATTGGTGATAGCTCAGATAATGATATTACTGCTGATAGTTCTTGAAACCTTAAGTTTGTTAGATCTTGCGGCCAAATATGAATATTTTAACTAAGTCGCCATTAATTGAACTATATTCTGGCAAGACTCAATGGAGTCTCTGGATGACCTAGTAAATGAAGAATTTATATTCTCATTGAAACGTCTAATAATGAAAACATTTAAGAACACATCATAAAGTAGTGCATCGCACAGGGCTTTTCCCCAGCTCCCTTTCACGCAACTCCAACCGCTGAAACCAGCGAGGAATTTCCCGCTAAAAGCAAACATAAACAACATTTCGAAATTTCACTTTCAGCCCTAAATAGCGAAACGGCAAAAACTACAGCAGCTACAGCAGCTACAAGAAAAATGAGGCATCGAACCGTTTTCCAAGCCATAAACATAAGGAAAACAAATACTAAAGCAGGCCGAGTGGCGGGGGAAAATTCCGCGGATGGGGTGCAGCATTTTCACGCTGCGTGCCGCGTCATGGAAAATGAAGCACATGCATATTCCCCACCCCCCTCCCCAACCTCGAAAAGGGCCAGTATATGGACTTCCAGGCAGGGAGTTATAAACTCTAGATATGGAAATGCGAAATAGGAGACGGCAATCAAATCGCGCGATCAAGTGAAATATTCCCAAAGGAAGTCGAACTCCATCGCAGAAGGGAAGTTCATAAATGTGAATGGCAATCAAGTACGAGGCATAAAATGCATTTAGTTGGATCGCCAAACGCCGATCGATGGAGAGGCCTTGACTTAAGCCAAGTTCAAAGAGGCATTAGGCATTTTAATGCAGTTTTTACTGAATTGTAAACAACTGGGAGGTCCCTGGTAAAAGTTCCTCATATCTGATGTTATTTCTGACGTTTCTGACATTAATGTTTTGTTATTCCGCGCTGTCGCTGTCATAAAAGGGCCTGTGCTGGCTGCCTTGGACAGACTTGTACTGACTTCGACCGACTTGGATGGGGAATGTCAGACATATAGAGTGCATGCATAGGAGTGAGCATATATCGACGACTCCCACACCCACACACATGTGGGTATTATGTGCCTCCATAATTCCGTTAAAACAACAATGGGCGGCAACTCTTTTTTATTTTCGTAAGTCCATTCTATAAATATAGATCTAGATCTACATAGATCCGAGGGATTCGTGGTATTAGGGCATTGAGTAATTGTGCAGCAGGTGTCAAGTGTCTCGCCTCATTCGTCAAGATGAGCTCGCAGCGTAGAAAAGTGTAATTTTTCAACGAAAATATTACAATTCTCATAATTCGTGTTAAACTCAACATTTGTGGTCTTATAAAGGGGAAAATTCCAGCCATCATCTCCAAGTTCCGCGACTCAAGTTGATTAATGCCCGCCCCAGTTGGAAAAGCGACAACTTTGTCAAACACTCCATCAAACACGATTCAAATGCTTTGCTCTCGAGGTGTTTGGTGTTATTTTTTACGTTTCTTATTTATTCGATGCATTTCGGTGGGTGGCGGGGAAATGGGGTGGTATTTATGTCACTGCGCCAGCGATTCCACTGATCTATGCATTCTGGCTGCCAATAAATGTCTCCATAAATTTCCCAAGCAACATTTCAGCCATCAGAAGGAGGCGCTCCTAATACAGTCATAAATATTTTGTTGGCCAATTTAAAACAATGCACACACATATCATTCCATCTGAATGTGATGGGTAACTCTTTGCTGTGCTGGGGGAGGATTTTCACGAGAAATGTTCAGGGAAATGTTTTCCCTGCTGGATGGGTTTTCTAGAATTGGTAGATACTTGCCAAATGCATGTTACTGAGCAACAAACTATAAAAAATACATAAAAAAGCATTCCTTAAATGGGAATTACGAATTACTTGAAGGCTAATAGTCGTGAGTAAAAACCTCGAATAAATCAAACCACTAAAAGCAATAGCTACGGCCCGCATTTTGCAGCTTAGTGTAAACAAGAACGCTTTTTTTTATGGCAAGCGTACAAAATTAAGCGGGAAAAAGTGAAAAAAAAAACGAAACAACCACGATGATAACTTGACAATAATCAAGTCAAATTTTTCGTTTCCGTTTAATAAACAAGAGCGAGGGAGTGAGCGAGAGAGAGCGAGAGAGACAGTGAGAGAGAGAGCTAGCATCTCCATATGTGTTTTTGTTGTTTCCTGCATGCAATTTATGCTGCAAGCTTCGCCTGTCGCAGTCGCACGCACACTTAAACAGCCTTCTATGAGGGATTTCCGGTGCGTGTCGCAGTCGCAGTCGCAGTCGCAGTCGCTGCCATGCTGCACACTGAGAGAAACTACCGATGATGTGCAATAATATTCGCAGCAGAAAATGTAAACATAAATGAAATGATAAATGCTAAATTGCAAAATATATAACTCATATTTCAAATTAAAAAAAATATTTACAAAAACCAAATTGTAACTCTAAAATAATTTTACGTAAATTTCAAAGATGTTCATTTGCGCAGTAGTGCAAACAACTTATTATTAGTTTTGTATGTATTTCTAGGAAATGTGCATAAGTATTAGGATCATTTGGATAATTTTCTCCAGTAAGTTTGTTTGGCGTCCTCTGCGCCTGCGCGTTGTTATTTTTGCGCCAACTGCGAGTTGTACGTTACTTTCTGCGCAGGCTGTTGTTATTGTTATTGTTGTCTGGCGAGGGCATGTGCCTGTGTTTGTGTTTGTATTTGCAGTTGCAGTTGCAGTTGCAGTTGCATTTTTGCTGCTGTGGAGCGGCACCTGCTGCCCTTCTGCCTTCTGCCGCCCCCTTTCTTCCTCTGCCCCATCAACCGCTGGCGATCCGCGACTGTTGCTCAGCATTAACATCACGCACAGCCCTTTCAATTGAGTTTATAATTGCTGTTTGCTTATTTGCTATTTTTAAACGAGCCTGGGCAAAGGAGGCACATCCCATCCACATCCACATCCAGAAATATGAGCATTATTTTGAAGCCTAGTCGACGAAGGGCACGCGCTACTCCCCAGCACATCTGCGTTTTTTTGGGGTAGCAGCTGCCCCGGGTTTTCCCCCCTAAAATTACGGTTTTTATGTCTGGCTTTCCATTTTCCTGCCCTTCTTTTTGTGATATTAATTAGAAAATAGGGGAGCAGCAGCGGAAAAAAGAGAACGTCTGAAGTCTAGACTGTTTTAAGCGGAAACTCGATCTGTGCTCTATTTTTGAAGCCGTGTCCCTCATCTTTTTTTTTTGGTGCACGTGCCCCCCCGTTGAGTTTGGATTACCAAAAGTAAAATCAGTATAAAGGGGGCAGGAAATTGCTTATTCTGAAAGGTCCTGCAATTACCATACACAAGATTTATCCCCATTTTTAAATCGCATACTCTATAAGATCCTTCAATTACCATGCAGCAGTTAGAACCCTTCCACCTATTTTAAATCACTCGTTGCAATGGAGTTCACTGCCTGAATTTTAAGTGCTGGCACTTTGAAGAACCCGCTCTCCGGAGTTCTTCGACTTTCCTGCCCTGGTTGCGTAATTGAGTTTCGGTGTCTATGATGGAGATAAAAACCACTACTCACCGCAACAGAACGTCTCCATTTCGATATTTTCCACTTTCAGCAACATGTTGTTATTAATTCCAAAACCTCAGCACGACACGGCACAGAACTTAGATCATAATCAAGAGGTTTTTTGGCTATAATATACGAGTATCAACACAACACTGCAGTCTCTGGACTTATTCTGAATTTATTCTGGATTTTTTTTTTGGTTTTGCTACTGCGCATGCGCGACGCTTGGAGCGTCAAGTTGCCACAGTCCTTCAACTTCGACTGGCAAAAGCTCGGCTTTCGACTTGGCTTTGGGCCTTCTACCGCTTTTATCGAATGCCAAGAATATCAATTAGCTCTCTCTCTTTCGCTGAGAGCCCACCCTCTCTTTCTCGCCTGGGGTAAGCACAATGCATTGGGAGATTATAAAATAATAAAAGTCAACGCGCCGTCCGTCGTCGCTGTTGTTTTTGTACGTGCCCGTGACGTTTAATCAACGCATTGTCCATTTTTAATAAGCCTTTGATCCCCGCAGATACCCCTCCCCCCCTTTCCCCTTACCCCACCAAGCGCAGAGCTATAAACGGAGTTATGGCATTTTAAGCGATCAACAGATCTCCAATTGTTTTTCGCCAACTCCCGTGGAGGGAGTTCGCCCTTTATGGAAGGCCCACCAAACAGCAAACAGTTAGGAATCCATTGGGGGCAGAAAACTTGTAAACATATATATAAAAAAAATATGAAATTTTTATTTACTGCCATTTAAATGGCGGCAGCAGAAACTCCACACAAGGGCAGCCATAACAGCAATAAAATAAGAAATCATAATAAAACTTAATGTGCCGAGAAATATATTTTCGTAAATGGCTAAGCAAAGATGGCAAGCTGAGATTGATTTCTGGCAGGTTAAGTGGGCATAAATCTTAAAGGGGAAATGGCAACTCAACTTTAAGGTACTTGCATTGCAATAAAACATAAGCATTTACATACTTGGGAAAATTCTTAAACAAACGAAATATATTTCAAGGTGTTAGGGAGATTGTAATCATAGTCAATGTATGGCTTTTGATCCTCGTTATCCCCGCCTAATATATTAAATAGTTGCCACAAAGACAGGCTTCAAACAGGAAAAAAAGGGAAAACACCGAATGGAAACGTGAGCAAAATATTGTTAAATATGTTTCTTGTAGTTGAATTTGTTTTTGGTGGGAGTAGGCATTATTATCCTACCAAAAATTATGTTAATTCTGCTCAAATCTCAGCTCGGTATTTATGAATGCAACAGGTGTTGGACTCCGCCGCCAAGGAAGACACTTAAGTTCCTCGATAGGATTTTGGGTCTTGGGTTTTGGGTTTTGGGCTGCTGTCTCTTTTTTTCGGGCTGTTTGATATGCGCGACGAGGAAGGAAAGAGGTACCCCCAAGATAGAGTCTACAAGTGAAGTGTATTGAACCCCCATTTAAGATGGTGGATGTGGCTATGGATGTGGCAGCACACTCTGCGTAATCTGATGAGCAGATGTTCCGAGAATTGAAAACAGAAGCCAGACGTTTTGGGGTTGAACAAGGGGTAAATCGGAAAAGAGCAGAATGCACTACATCTGTCTTGGATGCTGAATGCGTGCATTGCTGACCCCAAATCACCTGCTACATTCCGCAGCTCCGACTGGAGCGCAATTAAAACAGTGTAAAATTGATAAATGGCACATTGCTGGCCACTTCTTGTGTTCCACTCCACGGCAGCCATAGTTTTATTGACTCCGAAGCGCTTTTGATTGGAAAAGCCAAAGAGGAAACATGGGCAGCGTAAACAGCCCAGCGGCTTTGATGTATTCACAGTTTGGTGCTGCCAATTTCTCGGTACGGACGAAGGAGGGCCAAATTTGGCCAATCGTTTTGGTTGGCACGCGCCATATGCAAAGCAGTTGGCTTGGCCACCCAACTCCCCGTTTTTCTCGCTTCCGTGCCATTAACACGTTTGAAGCACATAGGTACTATATGTACATACATATATGTACATATATGTGCTGGGGAGTTGGAGTCCGCTCATCAATTATGTGCTGTTCCGTTCCAGCCAGTTGGATGTGCCTTATTGGATGTGCAGTTCTTCAATTTATGCTCGTCATGCGGCCACACCCACCGCCCCCGTCAAGCGATTCGTTTGCGTTTGCCATTCAATATCGCCCATGTTGTCCATGTTGCCCATCCGCCCCGTTGCCAGCAGCATAATAACAAAATGCAATGGCCATTGTTATTGAAGGAGCGGAAGTGCGTATAACTTATGCCAATCGAACTGCCAACTGCAGTGGGACACTCGCAAATATGGCAGAGATATTTCAGTTCGCTTTGTTTTTACTCTGCCATAAATTGAGGTGTTAGAAATGAATTGTTCGTGGGTGTTGTGGGTTAATTGCCGATTGAGGCGAATTGCCTAGTTTCCTGCATATGGCGAAACATTCGAATGGATTGCCAGTGAGCATAGCGATAAGTGTGTCGCATATGGTGGGTGATTATTTGCAACCGTTATTACAATTGATGATAATAACAATAAGGGAAAGAATACGTTGTTTTAATAGCAAAAACTTGAATGGCTTACTTCTAATTAAAGTGTTCTACTTGAACTATTATATTTCGCATATCGAACTTAAGACTTAAGCCCAACAGTAAAATGTTCTGAGTTTCCCAATGAAACATCCAACACAATAATTCCTCTAGTACTTATCTCTGATCTCTGTTGAGACGCGAAAATCGTGCTGGATTTAGCCGTCACACGAAGTGCTTTAAATCAACTCTCAGGATTGTTTATCATATCCCAATGTCGCGAAGGCGAACCTTGAAAACGCTTATGATGAATACACAATGATCGTGCAGAGAAGTCCTGAGCGACTCATAAACCATAAAGACGGAGACTTTTGCTGGACATGCGAGTCAGCCAGGAGGCACTTCATCCATCTGGCATGCAACTGCCCACTTTACGGGCATCCATCACACGGAGGACTGTCAATGTCAGGCCAGCCGCAAAATGTCAGTCAGCCAGGAAGGCGCGTTGCCAACAATCAGCTACTATATATATATATATTTATATATATACTACTGTATATATGCTCGATCGGCTATATGCGATCCCCCCATTACGCCACAAAATCGAAGGCAAACAGAAGCTCCACTGCCAGCGAAAAACAATGCCACAACAAAGATTGGCGTCGCTCTGGCGACAAAATACTATTACAATTATCACTTGCGTAAACATTGCAATGTTGTTAACGTGGTTTAAATGTGAGGGCGAGCCGCGGGGGTTGGGGAGTGGACCCAGATACATGGCGCCTGCCAGGCAAAAAATGGGGAAAAAAATATACTGAAGAGCTGGCAGTTGCGCTTAATATGCAAACGTGATGCAAAGCTTCGAGTTAAAGGCCGCTGGAGGAGTCAGCGGGGGGAAAGCCCCAGAAGGGTGGACTTTTGGGGCAGGGAAATGGAGTGGCAAGGGGGAGGAGGAGGAGGCTGAGGGGAGTGCACGCCTGACAGCCGCCAAAGTGCAGAAATGCGAACGCGAAACGAGGGCAGGGAATGCAATTTGCAAGCACTTTGTCTTTGTCAATGCTGCGGCAGAACAAGAGTGGCAAGTTGAAGTAACTCCAGGAGTATATTCGACTTAAGGAAAGGTATTAATATAATAAGAATAAATTTCGGACCAGTTAAAAATAGATAGCCACGTAGAAAAGATGCTCAAATAGGCTGGAAAGCATTTACTGAACATGTCCTAAGAATAAGTTCATAAATTCTTGTATATTTTCCCCTTGGAGATATAACCGCAATAACCAATTAATTGCAGTTGACCACAATTGTTTGCAGTCACCTATCGACTGTTCTGTGATATGAGCACATCACCTTGCTAAACGATTTCCATTTACATGGATTTCTTGTGCTTATTGAGCCCAGATTAGCATAGGAATTCGCGATTGCCCCGTGGCATACTGAGCATACTGAGCAGATGGGAAATGCAAGTGTCGTGGAATGTCAACTCACCTCTTCGTCGATGGGAGCTGCCGCGGAATTTGTTTGGCGAAAGGAGCGGCGGACGGGGCGCCATCATGCTGGGCACCTCATCCGGGGAGCCCAGTCCCATTGCTCCAGAGTTTTGATGCTGATGCTGCTGTTGATGCTGATGCTGATGCTGATGTTGGGCCCAGTTTCCCAGGGAATGGCGACGAGCTCCGCCACTTGGCAGGGTGTGATGTCGATGGGATTTGCTACTGAAGATCGGTCGCAATGAGAAGGGGTGGTGGGGAGAGGGGGGAGAAAAGATAGGGCGCACGATTAGCACGGGCGGAAAAGAGGGCGGTACGAAACTGTCAACAGCTGCAATCGCATCCTGTCAGCACCTCATCACCCCCCATTAAATGCTCGATGCTGGGGATTGCTCACCTTGTTGGCGATGTCAGCGGATTGAAGACCTCGTCGTGATCCCCAGCTACGGATGTACCTCCTCCTCCTCCTCCGGGACACTGGGAGCTGTGGGTCTCGTTGCACGAATTCAGGCGTTCCCGGAACTCCGAGTGCGAATTCGAAGATCGCTGCCGGTACATGTTCATCGTCTGCAGTTCAATCGCGTGCTGCAAAAAAAAAAAACGCGAAACGGAAGAGGGCGGCACATTAGAAGGGCCCACTCGACATCCACAGGAAGTGGCAGATTCAGCCAGATAAATCAGAATCCATATTCCGAAATCGCAAATCCGGATCGCAGTATGCTCCATTAAATCGCTACTCACTTGCGGATAGCCGGCGAGGGAGTTGAAGCTGCCCCGCGGACTTCCCAATGCCATGGTGGCCGTGGTGTCCAGATTGGCGGATGTGATCAGTCGCATCTGTTCCGGATTGGTCATCACCAGCGGCCGGGGGCTGCTGCCCTTCGAGTTGCGCCGCTTGAAGATCGAGAATCCCCGGCTGGAGGACTGCGAGTCCGGGGTGCGCGGCGATTTGGTGTCATTGCAAAAGTAATACGGGTTGTCTGTGGGATTCAATTGGAATTGGAATTGCGGTTTGAATTTAACAACGGCTAAGTTCGCCAAAGTGCTTATGAAGAATAGTCGAATGTTATATATAAATATTATACATTTAACATCATACGGTTGCAGTTTTTAGACTGTGCAAAAACATCTTTCGCCTTTGCTCATACTTTCAAACCTTTATTTATTATAATACATATATCATATAATACATATATGATATATAGAGCGACTTAGTCTCTATCCTAATTCTATGCGAATTTTCCTGTCATCAGCATTTTACCTGAGAAGAAGGTGTTTGTGTTATCCACAGTGACAAACATCTTGAGATCCTGTATGCAGTGTTTTTTCCCCACTCGAGTTGAGTTGATATGCGATGTGCGCAGAGTCGCCCACAATTCAGAGCTCTGATTTGCGATGCATTTGCACTTTCACTGGCTGCGCATGCGCACGCGCCAAAAGATGCGCACAGCACGGGGCGCGAATGGAAGGCCGTAAACGGAAATCACAACAAAAAGGGGAGTGCCACAAATGGCTAACTTGGCAAACTGTCAGTTGATAAACGGGCCAAATAAATTCAAATTCAGATTTAGATTCAAAGGCGGTTGGCGGGTAGCGCAGGTAAATATTTCACTGTAGTTCGGTTCACTTGAGTTCGCGCAGTGCGTGCGTCTGCATTGACATCCCGAAACGGAATAAATTCTAAAACTTCAACGAGAACAAAACACTCCGCGCCGTCTGCATTTTCCTCTGCCACCGCCGATGCCTCTGCCGCTGCCGCTGCCTCTGCCGACGCAGAGAATCCCTCCTCGTGTTTTGGTTTTTATTTACCATACGCGCACTTCTTCATCCATTCCCATTCTTAGCGTGCACCGAGAGAAATATATATACAGTACTCGAAATTTTCATACCAACGAATTCTCTAACCGATATGTAAAGTTATAGACTCCTAGCAAGGAGATTCATCTGCATTCTTAAGAATATTTTTCTCTTATATTACTAATAAAATACTTCTATCGGTAAAAACGCTACCACAATGATTTAAAATAATTATTGTATAATTATTATATTTTAATTATTAATTATTGTATATCTTGTAACTGCATAAAAGATTATCCTAAGAAGTTCTCTTTCTAGTCTAACTAACTTTTTAGTATCATGTTTATGCTTATACAAATTCTCTCATTTTCTCACAGTGCAGCGACATCAGCAGCAGCATAAAAACATTGTATCTCTCCCTTTCCCTCGCACTCTCACCCCATCTCGCTCCCGCCCGCGCACGCACACACGCATACGGGATCAGTGTTTAAATATGGTTGCCATATTGCCATCACCCACTCGCTACTCACCCTCCACCTCCCCCTCTCCATGCGCCTGGAATCCTCCGATCGGCGATCAGAGGAAAACTCACTTTTCCTCGACTGCAACAACTGCAACGACTTTGTTGTTGTACCTGCGCATGTTTTTCTTTTGCGTGCGCTTTTCGCATGATCAAATTATCATCGCCAGCGCTCCGCCGAGCCCATGATTTCCATGATGTCCATGATTCCCAGTCCCTTTTCCATACCCATCATACCCATACCCATACCCATTCCCATTTTCCATCCGTGAGCGAACGTTTTGTCTTGGTCTCGTCGTGCATATTTGATGAGTTCCGATAGCAGAAATAGAAGAAGACCCATCTAGCATATGAGCCAACTTGATGTGGCACATAGCATACGACGAGCATGCCATATAGCATCTGAGGTGAGCCCCGCGTTTAGTAGTCCCCCCCGTGTCCCCCTCTCCCCGTGTTGTTCCATCAGTGTCAAAGTTTGAGTTTGTGCGCCGAGTGTTGTCTGTGGTTGGGTTGCTCCTCGAGTCGATGATGTTCACTGTCAGGAAACATTTATGAGACGGTTTTCGGGTGGCACCCTGAGAACTCACCTTCGCACAGCGGCGGTGGGAGAATTAATCTTTCGAAATGCCATGGGAAAAAAATACAAAAATCATTATACGATGAAGCAGTTGCCAGTGCATATGTATGTCACGATTCAAAATGATTTCATATATTCTCTAATAGCTCCTAGCTCAAGGCAAACTTTTGCTTAGAGCCTCACTTCAACTGTCCTAGAAAATTCGCAACATTTCCCTTTTGACTTCGCGGCAAATGGGAAAATTGTCATCAATGCTGGGCCGAAAATAGAAGGCCATAATAAGAGCGATGGCCAGGCGACATATTCCAGCCACATTAGGGGAAACTCGAGAGCATCAAAGGCAAAAACAGAAAAAAAAACACACATATTAAAAATTGCAGCCAGGGGAGAGCAACAATTGTGCTAAGGGAACACATTTTCACATTTCCCCAGTGCAACTAGGAAAACTAGAGGAAAAACTGAAGTGGCAAAATGCTAGAGACTCCATGTGGTCTGTCCGTGGAATTCCTAAGTGGACTGCGTCTAGAATCGGGCCTACCATCGATATAACCAAATAACCCCTACCAGACAGATGCCCGGCATATTGGGACCTATGGAAAAATCGTAAAACTCGACAGCCGAGCAGAAATTGCACATTTCGAAGTCCATAAAGGCGAGAGTCTGCCAGCGAGGGTAGATGTTGATCTTTGAGTGGCTCTCTGCGGAGCAAGTGACTTCGGCAGCGTTACACTGGCAAAAATCACCTCTCAATTGAAGATTATTGCCAGATACTTTATTGCAGATACTATTATTGCAGCAGTAATGCCGGAAAAGTATTTATATGAGCTTGTTTCTCTTCATTCTTCCTCAATATTATGCATTTTCAATATACGAGTATATATAAATTTCTCTCAGTGCCACCGTATTTGTTTGGCTGCTGCTGCTTGCAAATGATCTTGAACCGCTCGGGTACTTGCACTTGCAGCCGATTGCCTTGGGCAAATGCGAGTACTTGGGCAAATGCATTTGCTGCACATAAATGTCAAATGCTTGTCTTCGCCAGCACGCTCCACGTGTTCCGAGGTAGAGGAAGCGAGGAAGCGAAGAAGAGTAGTTCTGGAGGGGATCTGGACTCAACTGGCGAGTCGTAAATCTGTAGACACTGCACTGCCAGGCCGCTTTGTCTAGTTACTCACAGAGCGGAGCAACCCATCCTGGCTTTGTGCTGGGTTGGGAAATGGGTTTCCATTTCGGGATTGGGCGCCAATCGCTGCACTTTCGCTGATTGTTCATCGCTGTTGACAGGTTAATCACTCCCACGCACCGCCTATAGTTTAGTTTCCTAGTGTGTTTTGTTCTCTGGGGTCAGTTATGGAAGAGTTCAAGGGGGAATATATATATCTACCTAAAAAGAACTGCAATTGAGGGTTTGAATTACTAGCAATCATTAAGTTTTCATTTATTAATAACCACTTCTTGCACTACGTTAATTCAAAGTATGTTTGCTCTTCGATAAAAGAGCACATTAAACAAGTAATTACAGGGCAATAAAACCGATTGCAAGAGAGCCCTAGATGGCCTGAACAAATACACAGCCATAAAATATTGGCAATCGATTGGAAAACCGACCAGGAAGGGCTTTGGCCAAACAGGAAGAACGAACGGGAATAGGTGGAAAATCCAGTGAGTGGGGGAAATGCGTAATTGTGAATTTTTGATTTCCCCGTATGTATATAGTAAAAGAGTAAGTATAGTTGCCCGTAAATTGTCTTGCTATCGATTGGCCAGACAAGACCTTCCTCACAGGCACTCCCCGATTTATGCAGATATAGCATACTATATAATTACAAGCCATTGTGGCAGGGCCAAGAACAGGGTGTCCATCGCATTGGTTTGCCACTTGCAGGAATATTGCGTGCATTGCTTTTATGTATTTTGTTGAATTCATTCGACTGCCATTGCCTGCCTGCCCTGCTATTTACTCAGACTTTTTCATTCGAATTCGAATTCCGTGTAGTCATAGCATCTACGTCCCCTCATGGTACACAAATTTTGAATCATTTATGTGCACTACGAGTTTTCCTTCACGTTCAATTGAATCTTTTTGTTTATTATTTTCCAGTTTTTATGATTTAACCCCAAAGGGGGGCACAGCCAAGGGCAGGGAAAACCAAAATGCAGCGATTTCAGGGGGGGAAATATGGAAATGCAGGGAAAGGAAGAAGGGAAAACGTCTGCCCGGAAGTTTGGCAACATGGCGCGACAGGGAAATTAGCAGGGGGGCCCATAATTATTATTGTTATTATAATGTTATAAAGAAAATATTCATATTCGTTCTTTGGCAGGTGCTCACGATCGTTTCCTTTGGAATGGAATCCCACAGCGCTTGATTTGGAAATTATGGAATTCATATTTTCCTTCTTATTTTTCTTCATATTTTGCCATTAATCTGGCAAATGTTTAGAACCATGCCATCTGTTAAGTTTTGTTTGTGCAAACAAATAGTAATAAATTTGGGTTCGGTGTGGAAATTATTTAAACATTTTTCTGTAGTTTAGCAAATGGGTCTTGGCCCAAATGTTTGCCAAAAGTATTTCTGCATAATTGAGAATGATTAAATTTTATAGCTCTGCGCATTTTGAAGCAGGTGTTCATAGTTCATTGCCGGAAATGAATCTTTGGTTCAGCCAAAAAAACTCTTTTAAAAAATCTTTCATTCAAATTTGCTTGTGCAAAGCAGATGGCTAAATAAATTTAAGTTTATTGGTTTTCAAATTGGTTTCTATCATTCTGGTTTGTTCAAATCCAACATTTTTTTTGGGCATTTTTCCGGTGTTTGATTTATTTTTGTAGGATCATAAAATGAGCTGCGCAGCAAGTCGCCCGTTTTAAAAACCAATTAAATGCATATCCGAAAGTGTTGTTTTAGTTTTGCCTTCCCCAACCCAAAACCCGTGTCAGAGAACTACCCAAAAAAAAAATAACAAAAGTCCATAAAATAGTTGTGAAGAGTTCCGCCCTCGCATTCAGTTCGAAGGCCCAGCGGAAGTAAAGTGGCCTGAAAATTGAGAAGCCGCCCTCTTGAGGGACAAGCAACTTGCGAAATGAAGGATGCGCCCAAGGATTAGTAATTAAAAATTCCAAAACCAAATTCGATAGCCATGGCCATGGAGGGCACGTGCACTCCATGCTAATGGGCAGGGGCACTCGAGAAAAATCCACAACGGAAATGCCAAAGACAAAGGGACATTACCAAAACACAGGCCCTCGAGCGTCGAAGAAAGGGATGTGATCAGGAAGTGAAAGCAGGGAGAAAGGTGAGGTTGGTGAGGTCGGTCGAAGAACTATCTTTGTATCTTTTCCATCTACCTGAAGTGCTGCAGTGCTGCCAGAGGTGTCGACGATGCAATCAGAAATCGAATAAACACTTTTATGATCTTGGTTTTATGGGCTGTGTGTCTTGTATTTGTCGCCTGTTGCCTGTTGCGGTTGACATGATCGAAATGCTGGCGAGGGCGGCGCACTTTTAACCCATTGTTGCCAAATACCGAGTGCTATTTATAAGCCGGGCAGCGAAAGGTGTTTGGAAATGCATAAAATGCGCTCCTTCTTCATAAATCCCCGAGCAGCAACAGCAACAACAACAGTGGCCACATCTGTTGAACAGATTTCAATTCGATGCCAAAGTCGGGAGCCGTCAGTTTTCAAACATCTCGGGCTTTGGACAACGGCAAATGTTTAATTATTTTCTTAATGGAAACTCGCAGCGAGCACATGACATCGTGGTCTTCCGTGAAAAACAAAAAACCCAGGCCAAAAAAACTAAAGCGGAGTCTACACTGATAAAAACTGGCTTTCATCAAGATATTTATGATTGATACAGTATTACTAAAATAATTAAATTTTTTAAAGATTTTTAAGTAAGACCGAGGAGTAAAAATAAAAGTAAAGGTAAGCTATTGTGCAACTTCTCAACTTTATTAGGGTAATAATAACCAAGGGCTACATCCTAAAGATCCCAAATTTATCAAAATTTTACTAAATTATATGAGAACAATTGTTTTGAAATCATATAGTTTTGCAAAAGTGGTCTCACATTCTCAGTTTCTCACAATCGGTACTGGTTTTTTCTCAGTGCATTATCCCCGTGCCAGGTCTCTGTACCATTTGCATCCCCTGTTCCCCGTGGAGCGCGTGTCTTTTCATTTTTTTACCTACTTCGCCTGCAAAAGGAAGCCATTTATTCAGGGAATCTTTCTGCGCAGTTGCTCCGAGGCGTCCAAGTCGGGGTGAACGAATCTCTCGAATCTCTCGGAGATTACACAACTTGATGGGGTGGCCAGGCATTGTGGCTGCAGTGGAGCCAACCACAGGTTGATGTTAAATGTCAATGGGGATACCCCAGAGGATCAGTGGCGCATTAATTACGCCATCGCATTGCACTCTGCTATTCCCGATCCCCTAGCTGCACTTCTCCAAATTCTCCATAGTGCCTCCGATGACGTTTATAATGATGTTGTTGATCTCGTAACGCTTTGCACTTAGGATCGTTTTTTCCTCATTTTTTTGGGCAGCCCCGAGTAAAGTCTAAATTTGATTTATTTAGCAGTGACTGCACTTGTAATCGGAGATCCTCATGTGGAGTGCGACACTCACTTGGTAGAGTTTCTGTGGGGAAACTCGAATGGAGTTTACGGCAATCCCATTGACGCTTGCTATGTCAAAATAGGAATTATACAAACTTAAAGTAATAACTTAACTTAATGCTTCTTGACTCTACAAAATGCAGTACTTCCTCAAAGTTGTCGACATAAATCCATGCTACATAGTTTGAAATAAGGGAAATACTACTGGGCACCTTAACCCACGCATTTTGCACTAAGTCTCGACATGCATCTTTGGATTTCCCTCACGAAATTTGATCAACATTCCGAACTGTCTGCTCCGCGTTTCTGGAAAACTCTGCCCTAGACAATCTCACTGCACCCGTTCTCATTTTCATTTTAAATTTCCCATTTTCCATTTCCATCTGCAATCCAACTCCCACTCAAATGGGCTCTGCACTCAACGCTCCTGTTCTTTCGGCTTGATTATGAGGTGTGTAATTAAAATTTTTACGCTCTTGTCTCTGGCCATGTAATTCAATTATGAAGAATCATTTGTAGCAGATGAATGTCTGGCGACATCTAATGTCATCTGTGCTATTTTTACCAGGAGATTGTCTGGATTCTCGATCCCATTTCAGCTGGCTGAGTGCGATTGCATAGGTTGGCCAGCTCACAAAGGATTCGCGGTGGGAATTGAGCCATAAAACAATCAGCGAAGCCCAGTTGCCCAGCTGCCCAACTGCTGATACTCGCAAATGAAGCACATGACATGGGAATTTGCGTAAACAAAAATACATAAATACTCGTATACTCGTATAGTACTTATTGAATGATGTGACGTTGTCGCTGGCAATGAGAGACACCATGGAGCGACCAATTGGGCCTGTGGTCCACTTTTGCCCGATGTCTGTCTGGTGCACTTAATAGATTTCTTTATCTTCGACCGCCACAAGTTGCCAGACAGGGAATGTTGGCAAAACAAAAGGCAATTCGACGGGCACAAGTGAAATTTAATTTGCGTAAATATTTACGCAATGTATAATTGGTATTTTAGGTGCGCCTGCTTTACAACAGAACAAGGTATGGATCATCAATTGAATATGGAATTGAGTGACTCAGTATTATGGTAAAATTCGCCAAGTAATTCGTTTGCGTGTGGATGTTCAATTATTTGCGTCAAGGATAGTGACGTATGAAAACAAAATGGAAATGAGGTTGTTAGTCTGTGAATAATGATCGGTTTATGAGTATACAAAATGGAAATAGCCCAAAAGCATATTTTAAAAATCTCTA
This sequence comes from Drosophila santomea, assembly GCF_016746245.2. Taxonomy (NCBI): domain Eukaryota; kingdom Metazoa; phylum Arthropoda; class Insecta; order Diptera; family Drosophilidae; genus Drosophila; species Drosophila santomea. Next base: position 16,049,264 of record NC_053019.2, read on the forward strand.
AAGATCATTTTAGTGGGTGATTTTTGCATGTATTAAATATAATATATTTTAATTCCTGGTAATATTCAAAAATACTGATGGTAATTCATTACTAAACCATCAATACAGTGAATAAACTGAGCAAAACTGAAGTGTTTCCCAGTTCACCCCAGCCATTCTATATAGAATGAAAAGAATTTGAATGAATGGCCATAAAAATCGCCCCAAAGAGACTGCAAACAGCCAGCAACTCCATTCTCCATTCTCAATGAGTGCAATTAAAAAGCGCAAATAAGCTGAATGAATGGACGAATTTGAATGCAGATTTAATGAATGATTTACATAGACAGCGGCGACAAAAACTATTTATAAGAATGCCTTATGGATGCGGGCATCGGACCACGACGGCAAAAAGGGAGGACCCTCTATAAGTATGTACATATCTCTCTATTTTGAATCTCGGGGAGTTTGTGTTTTGTACTTTAATTGCGCCATTTCCCATATCAGCTGCCCGATTATTTGTTCTAGTCAGCGGACATAAATAAAAATAACAAACAAAAAGAAGAAAATAGGGAAATTGGAAAATAGGAAAATAGAAATGCCACAAGGAGCCTACACAATCTCACATAGATGCTAGCCAATCTGACAAAAATCTGACTAATTAGATGGTTATTTATTTCCAACTTCACTATGACTGCTCGCCGCACAAATTCACGGATGACCTACGAAAACTTAGATGCCAGCTATCCAATACCCAGTAGAGTAATTCCCTGGGAATTATCGCACTTTGCCGATTTTAGGTGGGCCTCCAAGGGTCGAAGTCTAACCCCCGAACACGATCTTGGCCCCGCCCACCTTTACGAACTGTTTGTTTGGGTTTGGTCTCTCCGCTTGGGGACAACCTTAAGTGGATTGCTCCAGTTCGCTGGCCCCCGTACTAATCGCTCGAGTTTGTATGATAAATGCGTTGGCGTTCTGGGAAATTGCCAATGGTCGCTTGTACTCGTATGTGTGCAGTATGCACCCCGAAACCGAAATGCATCTCATTTAGTCCACCAGTCCATCCAGTTGCACAGTAGTTTCGTGGGCCGATCGCGATCATTAGGAATTCCACGGAGGAGGCGAGGAAACTCCTCCGACTAAACCGAATAGCTCGACTTGATTTGGTGTCAAGTGAGTGCGGGGCGTGAACGAGTTTGTCATGTTTATGTCGTGTTCTGGACATGCCATGCTATAAGGAGGGTTCCCGAGTCTCGGAACAAAGGGGTACATCTTCTTGGACATCTTTGAACATCTCTATTTAAGGTTAATTTCTTGATATCTTATATATAAAAGGTTTTGGGTTAGTTCGAGTAACTGCAGAATTGAAAAAATTGTGGGAACTAATAGTAGTTATTAAACTTCTATTACATGAGCATTATAGTTATTAGCTTTTAATCTCAATTCGATATTTTCCCAGTAAATGTAAAGTATCTCTTTTGGAATTCCCAGATAATAAAACACTTTTCATGGGTCCCCAATTATTCCAGCACTCACCCACAGACATTACGATTCCTTCCGTTTAATAATTGCTGGAAAAGTCTTCGGTCTTCTTTTCCACTGCCCAATCCCCTTCGATTTTGGAGGAGTCTCTTCACCTGCTGGGCTTTGCACTTGTTATGGCCAGTTAAGGTGCTTCCGGCGGATACGTCAAAGTTTTGGACACATTCATGGGATGGCGAGCTGCGGACCATAGAAAATAGATATAGGGAGGCACCACGAATTAATATTAAACAAATTTTATTAATTAAATATGCGCATGGCAAAGCACGGATAAATATGGCTGGGTAGCGAGGAATTAAAACTAAAGTACGCTGCGGAAAAGCAAAGAGGTGCCACAGGCCTAACGGGTTTGATGTTGTTGGGGGAAAACTCAATAGAATACTTCCAACGGAAGCATAGACTTTTCCGATTTCCCCCCAAAATCACACCCGGAAATGCGCCACCCCAAAACGATTTTAATAATTATTTTTAGAGATGCACTCGCAGAGTTTTTGGCTTTTGTTTTTGCAGGCAGGCCATTTGAAGGCAGGCGGTTTACAACTTCCTTTTTAGCCCAGTTTAAAGTGTTACACGCCGCGGTGACCACAAACCGCAATTAGTCCATTAAATTATTAAGTACAAGGGCCATAAAATATCCACAGAAGAACGCACACACACACACACACATGTCCAAGGCAATTTGTACTGGGCTCCCAAGTTTGGAGTCGAGTTCGTTTCGTGGCTCGTTTCGAAATGCCACAGATATTTTTATTGGCATATTTCTTATTCATAAGTCAATTCACATTCGCGCTGCATATTGATTTCAATTCTGATTTGGTGCGAGAAACTCTACCCCGCCCCCAGAAAGTTCCCATTCCCATTTGATGAACTTCGCAATCGTTGGCATCAATACATCAACACCCGACCATTTTAAACGACTCGACTACACACATTCGAATAGAATTTGTTTCGAAACCTTGATAAGAAAAGTATTCCCTAAAATATTGTGTTTTCTTTTGATTTTTTGGAAGGAAAATCGTATAAGTGTGCCAGATGCAGCTTACTATGAATGTTGAAAGGCATTGGAAGTACTTGTAGAGTAAAAGGGTATACTAGTTTCTCTGAAAATGATGTAACAGGTAGAAGGAAGAGTTTCCAAACCTATAATGTATATATATTCTTGATCAGTCCTTTATCAGGAATTAACGCTGCTTTAACTTTTCCCATACTGCTCAGTCAATATATCCCAAAATATGATGCAATCTTATCAGAATCACGACCACAAATCAAGAATATTTCAGCCGAGAAGTGTGTTTACTACATGTACATGTATCCAGAAAACTAAATTGTTTACAACAATGTAACCCAATTGGAATTCCTAGAAATGTTTCATCGAACCGAAAAATAGTTCCTAAAGTTTTCGCTTCTCTCCACGAATTGTTTATTCAGAAATATCTAAATATAGTAAAAAGAACGGAATATGATTTGTGCAAAGAATGACATTGAAAATTGTGGAGAGTATATAATATGCTTTTTACAAGCCATTAAAGATGGAATTACTAGGTAAATAAGTCATTAAAAAAGCTCGTAAAAGGCAACGTTTCTCTCTCTATTTCGCCGAGAAACGAGAAAAGCAATTAAAGCATATAGTTGGGATCGGAATCGGAATCGAAATCGGGGGGATGGGATTGGGATTGGAATTGGGATTGGGTTGGGGATTGGGGATTGGGGATTGGGTCCCTGACTGGGGCAGCTGCTGTGCTGCCTTCGTTTAAGACGATTATTTCATTTAAGATGGTGACATTCATTTGCATATCAATGTGAGAGTGCTGCCCCCTTTCGAGTTCCCCCCTTGTGTGCTACATGTGTGTGCGTGTGTGTGTGTGTTTTCGGCTTGATTGCTACGATTTTCATTACGTTTTACCGGATATTCCAATTTAGGTAAATGCGACGTAGCCAGCGCAGCAGCAACAACCAGCCACTACATCCAACAACTACAGCAGCCACATCGACATCAGTCCGCGCATGAAGCGGGATTAATGTGCCCGTGGCGACATCCATCAGCAGCCGTTCCAAAAAACCAAAAAAACCAACAAAAAAATAAAAACGTAAAGAGCCCAAGATCAAGTGGAGCACGGCCATCCACGGAGACACTTCTCCCGGGGGATTGAACTGCCGGGAATCCCCATTGAATTCAGTCCCTTCTTCCATCGCCATTGGCACCTGTCTGTGGATTCACGTGAAATCGCTATTTTTCCTAGCTGAAGTGGTTAACTAATTTCACTTGGCTAGCTGAATAATGCTGCACGATACTTTTACTAAGAATCTGTATCTAAATATACAAGCATTGAATCAGCACAGAAAAAAAAGTATTATAATTGTAATTTTGAAATAATGAAAACTGAAGTTGCGAAGCGATTCGATTCGTTAATACATATTGAATTTTAGAAATGCTTTCAATTATATGAATAGATTTCTTGTATAGTAAAATATTACAGATATTGGTATTATTTGGGTTTATTTTCATATTTACTGTATGCCATTTAACTGTGATAAAAAGATTTTAACACCTTTGGTTTTGGATGGATGGATGGTTCGCCGGAAACCGAGTCTCTTTATTTCACTTTCCGATAGCTTATCACCTTTATATGTTCAATCCATCACGTATGATTCGCATCGAAAACTGCATTTACACACGGAGAAAAACGCGGCAAGTCCGCCGATCGGCGATTCAGAAGATTGACGGCTGACGAGCGGCAATTTACAAGATCGTTTGCGACGAGTCGGTCAAGAGTTTTGCAATCGAGCGCCACGCGATACGGAATACAATCGAATAAATCAATTGAAGTGTTCGCAGCGCGCTTTTCGCCTTTTGCTTTTTGAATTTGTCAAACGGCCAATAAAACGGGCGACACAAAAAAATTAAGTTATTCAAAATTGAAATCGCTGGCCGTTGAGCGGCCAGCCGATGCCAATAAAATTTATAATAAATATGCCGCAGCCAAAAGAAATACGTCGGCGGCGAAGAGAAGACAATTTATTTGCGCAACAACAATAAGATCGTTTGTAAACAATTAAAATAATTTGCTGGACAGCGAAAACCAAGGAATTTCAATTAACAAAGAGAAGGAGAAAGCTCCCAAAGAGCAGTGAAATTAGCAAAGAGCGGCCAAAGAGAGACACGAAATAAATAAGAGACTGATCTCAATAGCTTTTTTTCAAATCCAGAGCACATTCTTCAAGTGAGTTCTTCCTAGTGCATACGTGTATGCTTAAATTGAATGAAACTGGAGCAAATTGAAAGACAGACAGAGCAGCTGTGTAAAAATGTAGCACAGCAAACAGCTGACGAGAAAAAAAGAGAGAGTAAAAAATAGACGAAAGAGGGCGGGAAGGTCGGAAAATCACGCATACGCAACGTTGTACCGCGAAAAACATTTGGATTCCTCCCACACAAACATTGCATTTTTAAGCAGAAAACATGTTTCAGTTTATACAAGCCATCTCGCTCAAATTAAAATTAATCAGCTAGGGTCATGTATGTATACCTAAAATGGATACCTCTGGAATTACAAGTTATTAAATAATGAGCTGTCTTCAACAAATATGTACATAGATACATTATGAAAATAAATAATCGGTAAATCGGATTATATACCTGGTATTACAGGGCTTGCTGATTATTTTGGGTAAAACTTATTGCCTAAAAAACTTCAGTGCTCACTTTCCCTTCCTTAAAATTCTAGAACGTGCTGTATTTTTCTGCAAAATTCCCAGGAATTTTGTGTGCCGTCTCTGACATTTTGATGGATTCCCCCTGACATTTCTCATGTTCGCCATGTTAAATGCGCTTTTGCCGCCCCTCATCGGTTTTTAGCATTTGTGTCGTTGGTGTTTTCATTTTATTCGGTTTTCCGCTTATCGCGATCAGTCGAGCGTTCGACTTTGTGCCAAAAAATATGCGATATGTGGGTGCACAGCACCGCAACACACCACATCAACCACCAACTGAAACAAGGAGCACCACCGAAATCAATGAAACCATCGAAACCACCGACTCAGTGGCGCTGGCACGCACGTTTTACGAGCTACGCTTTTTGGCCACTTACAGCACATAAATACAAAGTTGTTGACAAGCGCATAAAGACCGCGATGAGATCGTTAAATGAATATACTTTCGTAGGCCCAACCGCAACAATGAATATGGCCAACCATTAAAATCTAGTTCAATTGTTTT